>NC_071326.1:55427031-56106001 GCF_943734725.1 Anopheles marshallii
GTTTTATGCTAATTTGTAATTGTCCCCAGATCAAATAAGTTTTACCTACACGAGGAAAGTTTCAACTGCCATAAATTATTCAACTTCACGTCTTCCACACAACTCTTTCGCAATGTGATTCACCCACACTTTTGGTTGCATATGGAAAGATAATGTATGTGACAGTCTGTAAGACATTTGTTCGGGCGCGTTTGATGGTGCTAAAAACTTAAAATGATTTATTAATCAACCCAACTTGGCCAGTGTATCCAAGAAGGTGCTAGGTAGAAGCTGTGGTTCAGCCATGACCATGGCTAGAAGAAAGCCGTTCTTTCATGGCGTTTAAAGGATAGTGGATATCTGTCCCTTTTATTAAAAGAATTCCACACACAAGATGTCAATCGTACGAAGTTTTCATTTTAAGCCTTTTACCAATGTACGAATGCGTGTCGTTCCGCACGTTTGAATGAAAACAGTTTTAGATTAATTTGGAAAATTTTCCTTAGCATATGGTCAACGATATTTGTGGACGATAGTTGATAGTTAGTGAGAAATTCCGTTGGACGGTTAGGGCCAGGTGTAGAGGGGACTGAAAATGGGTCTCGTTTAGGACGTAACTCTGGTCGCCTAATGTTAGTTTGTTTTCTATGTGAATTCAACAAATATTGTTGTTGTTCCAATGATGAATTAGAAGGTAAACATTTTTTAGAACATTAATGAAAAGAAAAACGAAAATAGCCAATGTTGTTCAGAATACTTTTCCGTTTCCTTCTTGGATTTTAACAATCGCTTACGGGTTTGAATCTTGGATTGGTTTGAATTTTAAGTACATGGACCTTGTACTGGTTGCCTTGCTAGGGATAAAATTTGAGCCCAGTGCTTGATGTGATTTACACGTTGAGGGGGTTACTTGCAGATATCACTTACCTGCAGATATCGATAATCATTTTGGTGCATAGCATTTATTTTGAATGGTTCAACACTACGTACCAAACAAATTTCAAATTATTTACTTTTCTTCTATATGCTTTGTTTATTTTGGAAAAGGAAATAAATTTTAACAAAATCGTGCAGAAAGTCAAATCCTACATCATCTTTCAGAGTATTTTTTTGGGATCCCTCTACATCAATGAGACCGAACACCCGCATAGATTGCCCGCAATAGGAAGAAATAGTTCAGATCAAAACGAACCGATTAACATAGGGCATTACGGTGCGTCAATGGTTCATTCCGTTCCTGGGCAATGACACTCGACTTCGTCAAGCCGCAGCAATAGCTCGAACTAGAGTCATCTTTAAAGTGAGAGTAGCGTACACAAAGTGATACACTTCTTCCCGTGTACGTAACCTGGGGATGGATGTGGGTTTAGCGTGGTGTAAAAAAAACTTTTCCCACGATGCTGCCACGACAACTGGCAACTTTGATAGAGTATTGCTAGCGGCAGTCTTTGAGGTAATGCGTTTCTTTATGGGTTTTGTTATTTGATTCGGATCAAGTAGATCGTCACGGGTGGTGATCTCTTAGGCGGCATGTTTATTCTTGAAAGCGGGTATTGGTTTCGATACGATATGTAAAAACAGTTAAGTTGAGCTGGACTGAGGAAAATTAGCGTTCAAATGTGTCAGTTTCATGTAATGTCAGCAATGTATCGATAAATAATATTGAATGCTAACATATTTGTAAATAGTTTCTGTCACAAGAGATGTTAACAGTTAGATCAGGATTATCCATGGTTTACGGTGATTCATTGAAAACTCAAGGAAAATAAACTGTTAAACTAAATAAAGTGTATAAGAATTAGTAATATTTTAAGATACGTTTTCAACAATGACTGTAGACTGTAGAGCTTAAAATCTTTATACAAAGGAATTAGTCAATATAAAAAGTCGTATCCGTATTGCATCCACAGATTACCTACCACCAAAAAGTTATGTTTTACTATTTTAATGACGTCTGCATTATTTGAGTAAGAAATACTTACATAAACTATTTGGTAGTCATCATTTATGAAACAAATAGAAGTGAAGTTTCTACACTATAAATCTATTTTCATGTTGTGGTAAATAAGTCCATACCGCTTTTGTATGAATCCGGCACATCGAACGAATCAAGTAACAGTGTACACTTTCAAAGTATCCCAACATGTGAGGTATGTTGTAAGTAACATTCTTCACTCGAAAAAATACGCTTGAATGAATGTTTTGCAGTCGCGTCTTAACTTTTTTCCCAATTAATTACGTCCTTTGCTAGTTGGCCACCGTGATGTTTCTATATTTTGCTCCGTTTACGTACGGGTAAGCCTAATACGAAAAGCTGAACGAAAGAGAATCCCCGATGAGTAAGGCATTGTGAGTTATTTCGCAACCGCCGAAAAGCTGCCAACCCTTGCTTGCGTTGGAATTGGAGTTTATCCTCGGGGCAGCAATATCAGCCCATGTGTACCTCAACACGCTTACGAAGTAAACGACGTCCAGCTGAAGAATGAGTTTGTCTTAATTTCCTTGCAATTTTTCATTATTTTCCGGGTTTTCCAGTTCATTTGCGCGTATTTTCTACAAAAGTAAGGGGATTCGGATTGTGTGTAAGTCTGGTAGTGTGAGACATACTTCTTTCTGGCGTAAAATTTTCATTTTCATCCCTTGTTTTTGTTGCATGTGGTTCATACTTTTCTTGACCATTTGTTTCTTTCGTGCGGCTGGACAAATCAAGTCGTGCCCGTTAAGATGTTTTCTCTCGTTCTTTACTTTTTGTAGACTTTTTATGTTTAAAATCGTCATACGCAGAACGCCGAGAAAGTACATGCGGCATAGACTTGTACTAGGGATAGACGGTGCCAGTTTCATTTACCTAGTCTGCTTCTTATAGCTTTTCACTGCTATCATGTCGTGTGATTAACGGTAGGTTGGTGATATTTTCATGATATAATTCATAAGGAACGAAAAGTGAATAAATGAATGAGCAAATGCAAAAAAAAAAACAAACAGTGAAGCTATAAATGCGACAGTGTTCTAGCATATTATTTTTATCATTAAACCATGCTGTATTTCCAACATTTCGGTTAAGTTTTGAGTATTGAAGTTGGGTTAATGTATTGATCTGTTTATTATTCTAATAGCAATTTTACTGGATAATTTATACAATTCAATGGAGAAACTCTTCTCGTTACAATTGACTGGCGAACGGTTAATTAAATTTCTTGTCAAACTTAAAAAAAATACATAAGTTCAAACACAATCATCGGCTGCCATTAAACTATCTTATAAATCAATTCCATCCAATAATCGCTTCGTAGACAAGAGTGTTACATCGATACGACTTGCTTTGTGCTTTTCATCATTACGACTGCCAACCACTCTCTGTAACATTCTTACATATTACGTTTATATACTACAAAGGGAATTTATTACAGATGAAGGTATCAATAATACTTTGTTTTTGCCCTTAATAAAGTGCTGCACTAAAACGGAAAAAGTATTGATCGAAACGTAAGCAAAATAACATCCTATAATAACTTCGAATCTTAAACATTGCTATTTGGTCGAAAAACGATACTTCGTTATGCAACGTTTCCAACACCAACAGCTGTTCGAGGTGTGATAATTTATCCAAACTTGATTTGACAGCCTCAGGGTGGTTTATTTATTGAAATAAGCACTAGGTGTAGCCTCCTGCCCATGCAATACGTGAGATAAAAATCATCCCAAAAATCTCCCGAGGATATGGGAGGAGTTGATTATAGATAAGTATTCTGTTACAGATCCACACGGCACTAGATGCCTGAAGACAATGTGTGGGTACATAAGCACAAGGAAGGTGAGAAAAAAAAAACGTTTTCACCATGCTTCTGGGGCACACTTCTTCGGGATGAAAATGTTGTTTTCTAGAATAACAGCAAAACAATCAATAATTGAAAGAACAGTTTCGAGAGTATAACTGCGCCTTTCAAACCATAGTGTGTGTATTGTTTATAGTAGAACTGGGATTAGAATCGAAATTTAACGATCTTCCTGATGCGGTATTATTTCATATTGTTGTAATATTTAAACGTTTTGGTATGTTATAACCGACATTGAAGGAGATGTAAGGAGGTGCTCGCCTCTACCTGACCTACATTGTTGTTGTTGTTGTGTTTTGCATAATTGAACAGTAATTTATGCACTTACATTCGTTTGCAATAAATTTTCCGATAGCTGCAAATGCTTCACTGTACGTCGATGAATGTTGAACGGCTTACATTCCCACAGGATGAGAATGTCAATCGTAAATATGCACACCCTCTTTGAAGTTAGGAAGAAAACACACGAACATGAACGTGCCATGAGTTTGGGGATTCGCAAAGGTATGTTTAAACGATGTGAACTCAATTTAGATGCGATGAGATAACACTCCCGGTGCATGAATTCAATGTCTCAGCCACGAAACTAGAATCCTTGAAATATTTTTCTTTAATGGGCAAGATGATTTGAAGCATCTTTAAAGCAACCATAAGGCATACATATTTGTAGCATTTTATGTTAAAACAAGATTTACTTTATCTATTCGCTCAACCATATATTAGTTGCATTCAATTAATATTCTTGTGATTCAATTTTACTAGTGTTGTTGCTGGATGGTATAAGACTTAATGCCAATTTTTTTAAATATTTGTACTGCGGTAATTTAGTAAACGCCTTGAAACAACTTGCAATGCAATTGAGCTTTACTAATATGTTCATTAATATGTTAAAATAAAATATTTACAATTTGTGTGTTGTGATAATTTGCGAATTGTGGTAAGAGAAAATCTTTAAGAAAACATTTAAAGAACCTGTTTGCTGTAAGAGGTACCTAACAGTTCCAGCGAAATAACTTTCGATATATTTCTACCTACTCTTCAGTGGTTACCAGGACGTACAACATCTGAATGCTGTTGTTTTGAATAAAAATTTCCACTTCAACGGAAACCAAATTTAGTGCCAACTATGAGAGTCTATTACCATGCAATACACACGATTAGCGCTCAATATTTGGCCCCTTCCGGAAATTGTTATTGCCAAATTTAGCAGGCTTATTTGAAGAGATATCAAACCAGTAGTTGGGGTATCAAAGGCATTGCATAGCTTGAATTGAAAAAATATATGAATTTTGTTGCACCCTTGGAATGAGTGTTGTTCGCTGTGAGGGTTGATAGGATTGGGATGTCGATTGAAAAATGTTGTTGAGTTAGCGTTAAAAAGGCAATAAAAATCGTTTCTTTACATCGTTGGGGGAGGATTCGAATTGAGTAACAAAATTGGAAAACGCAACCGAAGAGTTGTGAGAGATAATTTTTAACCTTTCTTCATAGAAAGGTAATGAACAATGATTTTACAATTGGCTGAACATTGAAAATAGTCGATGGTTAAACGTAAAGATGGATAGTTTTTCCGTGCTGATTTATCTGTATAAAGCCAAAAATGCCACATGGAAAAAGTAAGTTTATCACGAAATCTCATGCTAAAAAGCAACATCGTTGTGTATCTCGAAGAGCCTTCAGCAATGCTCTGGACTATCATTCTTCTATGGTAAGATAATGATAGTGTTGGGAAACAGAGGCATCTTCAGATTGGAGGTCGATTCACCGAAGCTTTTCGCTCGATCAACGTTAAAGTAAATAGATGCATAGAGAAGGTAATGATTGGGGTTTCGGTTCAAACAACTACCAGCGAAGCATTTGGGGCTGGTGGGCATCGGAGGTGAAAGTAGGGTACATGATACTGGAGGAATATCTCCACTCGACTAACCGTGCAAGCGATCTCCGTTGAACAGCCATGGAGATCAAGCCGGCAAATCATCACATCATTGAACGGATTGAACGTGATCAATGAATGAAGTAGTGATTGATCTGCTGATCATACACGTGATCTATTAATTATGTATATCTTTTATGGTTTCGTGTAGCTCCTCTCTTTTTCATGATTTGTTTGTTTGATTGTCTATTGGGCCCCAATATGTAGGATGCTGATGATGGTTCGTGAGGTTAAGCCTTCGATGACCAGAGGCAGCGAGGACAGCAATCGGGCTTGCTGAGAAAATGGGAAAGCATGAGGTGGCGACAGCATACCTCAGGGAAGATTGAGATTTCAATTTGCTTTTTCCCGCGCTCGGCCATAAAAGTTCAACAGGTCAGCAATGTGATCGATCATAAGAAGCTGAACAATATTTGTAACGTTGAAGGAAAAACGTCGATTGAAGTGTACAGAAAGTTAGTCAAGAACATGAAAGTGAACAGTTTGCTACACACCAAGAATTCCTATTGCGTTTCTGCAATTCTGCGTTTGACGTATTTAAAACACCGTTTGACTATTTTTAAAAGGATTGCTTTTTAGATTACGTAATATACAGTGCGCCCTAAGCAACTCATGTGAACTACATATATCAACAAGGCCATGCCTTTCTTTTCGTTGTTATTATTATTATTTATTATTTTTATTTTCGTATTGACTCTCGTGATGCTCAGAACTTAGGACAACCTGGATTTATAGATCGTAATAAATGGTTATACACTAAACAAAGTATAAACGAAAGCGCTCTTTTACGCAAACGTCGATAAGATGAAGCCATACAAATTATGGACAACATTTAATTCATAACACGTCTGCTTTAAAAATATATTTTGTCTGTAGTATGTTGTAGTACGAAAACAAAAACGCAATCGCAGACCATTATTCGGCGCAAGATAGTTAGTGGTTTTTGAGAATAAAAAAAAAAAACATTATGCATTTTCGATGTTTCAGACTATGTGTTCGCTCTATATCTTTGCATGGAAAATGAAGATTGTCCTTTAAGTAAGATGTCATGCACAACCAAATAAATATTGCCTTGCATACAATTTATGCAACAGGAAGTCGTTACTTTCGAATATAAAAAGGCCATTCGAACCAATGTTAATGTATTATGTGGCGTTATCTCTCCGGGCGATTTTTTGAAACGATTTTCTCAGGTATTATAAAAATTAAATATAAAACGAAAAATACGTACATTTGTAACGCTAAAGGAGTTATAAGAATAGGTTGTCAGTATTATTTTTTGGTGTTTTCCTTCATGCATGCAATAGTTTGATAGGATGTGGTGAACAGTATTGAACACCTCTCTATGTGCTAGAACAACAAATTACTGCCGCATTTATATTCATCAAATTTTGTGAGCATGGCTAAACCATTTTGGCGTTGTAGGTGACTGTGATGGTGTTCATGTTTGCTACGACTTGGAACTCAATTAGCAAGGAAAATCTAGCAAATATGTCATGAAAGCTACTTTAAGGATTCTGTTATATCTAGAATGAATGTATAACACAAATTTTAGTAAAGTTTGCTAAAACGTTTGTTATCTGTTATTACTGAAATATAATTAAACGTTTGTAAATCAGAATTTCAAAATTAAAAAAAAAGTTTATCGGCGTAGTCCGTAGTTTTTATAAATTTTGTATAATAGAAAAATGTGGAAAGTTTGGAGAGGAATAATGTTATAAATTATCACAAAAAACAATAATTTATTTATTATACGTGTTACGTTTTATATTAATATGTGTTATACAACAATACAATGCATCTGAAGAGCAGGAAAGAATGTTAATGTTTTACAATTTGTATGAAAAGCTGGTACAGATAACGAGGTATGAGAGTTAACTCCGTTCTGTATTTACTCTTTAAACCGTCTGCTGTACCAACGGTACGTAATTCTGTTCGTGCCTACATCCTGTGCTTTGAGGTGCATCTCCGGGATCATCTGTACACTTGAATATTAAGGCGGCAAAGGGTGTTTATTAAATTATCAAAAATCTTAATGGCCGTGTAAGTGCACATACTTTAACAAGCGAATGCTCATCGAGTAAGGAACGGTAAACCGATGAACCTGAAACAAGATTTATTCTTGGTACCCTTTATTTGGCCACTCTAGGCGTCTGCCCGTACCGTCCCGTTCAGCGATGGGTAACAATCGCACCGTTCGTTTCATTACTTTTTCGAGTTCGTGCCCTTGCTCAGCATTTTCGCAGTTAAGTGAGGGGT
Source organism: Anopheles marshallii (assembly GCF_943734725.1). NCBI lineage: Eukaryota > Metazoa > Arthropoda > Insecta > Diptera > Culicidae > Anopheles > Anopheles marshallii. Next base: position 55,435,039 of record NC_071326.1, read on the forward strand.
GTCTGTGCAAACATTACTTCTCACATGATTTGGCCTCCTTCTTATCGCTGATTAATATGTGAAGGAAGAAAAACGAGACCACATTGAGTTGACGGGACTGGCAATTGAGTTGGGAAGTCTGATCGAGATTCACAGTGAGAGCCCCACTGCCAATTGCCAACATTTCACCTTCCGATGGTAGATGATCGTGTATCAGGTCAGTATTTTGTGCACTATCATAATTTGTTCGTGAGCGACTTCTTAACTCGATTGCATGTGAACTCGTAGTTGCAGTAAGAAACAGTTTATGGTACGATAGAAGTTTTTTTTTAATGTTAATGTAACATACGGCAAAATTCGATTTATAATTTTTTGCTATTAATGTAAGTCTATCATTTAGAACAAAAAAATAAGTTACTTATTGTATTAAGATTGGGTTTTGTAAACGATCAATAATACATAATTGTTAGTTACACTGCAAACGTTTGTAGCGCATTAGTGTAGAGTGTGATAACACAAATTTTAACCTAACTTTAAATGCTCTTGGCTCATAGTTTCATAGTAGTCGCAGCAGTACGATGAGTCTGGTTAAAGGTCCCTGACACTCTACCTTACAGCATCTCATTCCGACCTATCCTCAGGCTAAATCGGAAACGCAACAGTTGTTCTCTGCCCATTTGGAAATATGTACGAAATTCGATGTTAATCAAACACTAGCATGCGAAACGTGGCTCACATTTACGCCGTTGCTGTTGGTCATCTCTGCGGCGTTCGTGCCTGACGAGAGCTATATTTAACGAACGGATAAATAATATTTGACATGTAATAAAATAAATACCATGCAATTAGAGTCAGTGATTTATAAATCTTTAATAAATAAAGAATGGGAAATCCAAACGTCTTATGAGCAGCAAGCATTACGTTGTATGGAGCGAACGAAAACATTCTGCATACCAGTTCCATCGTATGTGAGTGGCTCTGATGTGTTGTTCTAAGAGCAGACCGCAGAGAAGTAATTTCTTTTTAAGCTGTTCATTTAGAAGCCAATATTTATTTGTAAGATTTGTGTGGTTCTTTACGATCGCATTTTATGAGCTTAAGTGCTACCGCTATCATCAAATTAAGCTTGAAGGTTACGTGTTTTAACATCTTTATCGTTTTATTGATATCGTGTCATGGGCAAGATAGTTCGAGAAGATGGATTGCTATATTGCTATCTTTGGGATGCAGATAGAAATTATCACATGGTTAAGTTATGTAAGGTAGATGGTTCGTTCGTTAATCGTTAGGACAGATGCAGATGTTAATCGTTCTACTAGAGCAGTACGCTGTTGCAAAAATGCTTCTTTTGATTTATGCTGTTAGATGTTTTCGTTTGAAAACATTTTAATACTGTCATCCCTTTAAAGTCGAAACAGACACAATTAGTTTTAGAGCAAGATTTATTGAAAGTTTATTATTTCACTCAAGAATTAGCTTTGGACCATATGGGACCAACAATCTGAAGAATCAACATTAATCTGGTCAGGACACAAAACAAGAACCAACGAAACACGACAGAGAAAGTCTGAGTAGTTGACAAAAATACCATCCAAAATATGAAGTGCATTATTTTTATGAAATTAGAGAAGCGAGGTATATCAAATTCACCCCTGCGATGCATTCTCCGTCGATGGATTCAATCAATCACTCGGTAGATCATATACTGTGGTTTGTTTATTTGTTACGTCTTCGACCCTCTCATTTATAATTCCTGCTTTATATTTGTTGACTTCAATGAACTAATTATCCGTTTATCTAGAGCACAAACGGGAGATACTGGGAGTTAAACATGGAAATTAAGAGACGGAAAGAATAAGCCCACATTACCGATCAATATGAACCCATTATCCTGCGTTACGGTCGAATGAGATCATGTTGCAATGAGATAGCACTATTTTCGTACAAACTATTGCATTGCATGCGTACAGCGCGCAAGTAAAATGGAACAAAAATCATTCACTGTGCTTTCCTTATTACTGCTTCCCCGAGAGTACCACAACGGGGCGATTTGCATACGGTCTGTCTGTCTGTAATACCGCAGGCATAAGTATGAGCAACCGCATAAGCAACAACGTTACCAGCATAAGTAACGGTGTGCCAGCTTTCAGCCCAAGCTGCGGGTTTTGACGATAACCTCTTCCCGGTAGTAAAGACTGCCAGGCCAGTCGTCAAGTGGCGATGGATTATGATTTACGTTTCGGTTGTGCAGCGATTGCGACGACGACCGGTGACGGATGAGCGAGAATGGATGACGATGCAGATGGTTGAATGACGAAAATAAAAGACAAAAACCGCAATGTACACTATCTTGTGCTATGAAAACGAAAATCTTACCATATTTCACATAACACTTCGGGATCGGTCAAATCGGCAAGTAGCAGCATAGTAATACGTCGTCGTTGCTGCTGCGGGTTAGGGCTTGAATCGTTCGTTCCCACGTCAAAAACTACTGACATTTCCTTGAGGCATTCGAGTAGAAAATTGTAAGCAAACTCTTTGCAGTAGCAACGCCGTGTGCGCTAGCTAGATGTTTGCAGAGCCCCGAGCTTGCGTTGGCCGTTCTTGTGTATTTTGTCGGTAGAGAAGTAATTTTTGAAAGGTATTCTCTAAGCATTCACCTTCTAGCTTAGAAAAGGGACAAAAATCCAAGATGACAAGACAATCAATATAGTACTAAGGATGTTTGAAGTCACTCTGTTGATATAGGTGTTTAATGCTGGCTTTACAGCAGCTTCATTTCTTCACTAGTTATGCAGATTGATGAAAACAAACTTTATTTTTTACTACTTATATATTGTGAAACAACTATATCAGCAAAGAATATTGTTATGAAACTAATGACACCCTTGCCCGTTCACTACTGAATGTCGTGCAAGATTTTATGTTCGCCTGGACCCAGATAACCTTCACTTCGTTACCACAACTAAATATCATCCTTGAATCCAGCGTCCCGAACCAAACCATCGCTCTCACGTTCGAAATGTGTTGTCTCCTCAACCCGACGTAAGATTTATGAAATAATATATGATATGATAAAATAAAACAAATGGTCCCATCTCATACTTCCACGTGCTACAGAAAGAGTCTGTTACAAAACCTCAACCCTGTCGCCCGTAGCTTCTGTTTGAGCCCGAGTTGCGGTGAACATGGGAAAACAAGACGAGGTGGGTTAGGTGTGAAAACTTTGGTGAATGATTTCCTTAGCATCCCTCAAGAACCATTTTCATTCTAGCCCGTTTCGGAAGGTAAAGTCCGGCATTCTCGTGTTACCATCAATATTGTCCTCTTAAACTCATCGTCATAAGATATCGTCGATGGTCGAGGAAGAGATTTATAACTGAACAGTGGAAGGGGAGGCACTGGTCCGTATGGTAGCTGGGTCAGAAGATGTATGGCCTGAAAGCAGAGCTAACAGGTTCTGTTTTCGTCCGGATTTTGATTTGAAACATATCCTCAGGGGTGATATCGAAACCACATTCTACACACACGAGTCGACATCGTCCGGTGTCACACGTCTGTATTGAACCGCAACCGTTGAATAACGAAAGAAGCAACAGCAAATTTGGCAGGAGTGACTATCAAGACATTCTTGACAGCTTGAACCTCTTTCCATCGTGTTAGATCCGGCTGAGGAGTGTGGGGGGTTACAGTTAGTACTGTACGCCGAAAAGCCAGAATATTGTCTTGGAATTTCAGCGAATAATTTGCATATACGAACAAAGCATGCCTAATAAAAGTCGATAAGAAAACATCCACACTGCTTTGTCGTAGAGACCGGTGTTAGTAGTGACATTTCAATCATTCTTTCCAGAATTGGGAGACTTATTCATACTTGAGTTTGAGTTGTCTATGGGTCGGTTATTACTGACAATGGGAAGCGATGAGAGCGAGAAAATTACACACTGACCGTGAATTCTTCTCACCTTCCCAAGGGACAAAGGATTGATGTGTCACCGATGGTAAACTTAAGAACAGTTTTATGGGAAGGGTTATTTGAGAATGTTGAAGTTTGTGTTATCAACCTGAACTAAATCGAAGTTCGTGATTTATGCTGGGTTCAGTGATGATTAATTTGATTAGCCTTTTAGAATCAGCTTCCGGAGTAGGGAAAAGGCAGAACGTGAACTTGGACAGTGGACGGTTGGGAAGATATAAATCCGTACATAGGGATGTTTGAATTTATCCAGATATCTGCCATTATCGCACGTACCTGGAGCTGGTCTGTTTTATTGACATTTTGGATCAATATGCAGACCTGAACGTGGGGAAACATTGTGTGATCGTAAGTATAACACAATTTTATTGGAAATGAATATGGCGTTTCAAATGAGAGAATCATGATGAATTTAGCTATAATTGTTGAAAGGCTGGATCAAAGGATTGGATGAATGCCTTAACACAATTTTGAGCGAAGGATCTTTAAACTCGAAACGTCTTTAATTTTTTTAAAATTTTGTTTTCATTTACACTTCGTTGCTGCACTTGAAACTTTACGCTCAGTATGCAGTCTCCATTCTACCAAACTGCTCTTTATTTATGTCACTTTTTTCTTACAACGATGCATCAGGTACTGAATGGGAAATGCATATTACAAGAAGCGGTTTCATTTCCTACCCTTGGTTGTTTGACCATTCGTTACGGTTCCGACCGACCGGAAGCCCGGCCGGAACTTAACCTCAACAGTCAATTAGCTTTATGACTTTTGAACAATTGCGCGAAACAAAACTAAAATAAAAAAATATAGAACGGAAAATCATACGCTCACCCAAACCCAAACCATCCAAGCAGGCGGAAAGCGAAGGGGCTTTCCCCTGTGGTGTGATCCTTTCCTATAGCTGTGATAAAGAACCCCTAGTTCAACTAGCCAGCGGTCAGTCTGGAAACAATTGAAATCGGTTGGTGTTCTACCTTGTTTTTGTGTGTTTATATTTTTGTTCCCTTTGCGCTCTGTCCATTTAAAAGAGATTTCTCAGTTTGAAAAGAATTTACAGCAGACTCTTGTGCTGGTCGCCGCGGGTATTTAGGATCTAAAAAAACACACTGAGTCGAATAATTGAGGCGCAAACATAATCCTTTATTTGAATTCATTTAAGCGGTTGGTAGACCGACCCTTCTAACAATGTAATGGGTAAGGGTGCCGGTTTGAGAGTAACCTGTCCAGACTGGATGGTCGGTAAACGTTTCTTACGAGTGCTAACGGCTGCGTTGTATGAAATATGTTACGAAGTCATTTAGAGGCAATTTGCTGGTTCATTTGTCCCTTAGGATATGCGCGAATGATATTCACCTGTTTGCTAATGGCTATGTTAGATGGGTAGGCAAATAACAGACTACAGACTATAACAGCCATAGTCAATAGTCCGTTTTATAGTCATCATGATCCTGGTGTAAAGTGTAACACAAATGAAAATTTTCTTGTAAGAATGGTTAACATTTTAGTATTTGGACAGCCTTTTGTACGTTTTGCATGATGTAAGCGTAGCCGATGAATAAAAAAATAATAATACAATATTTCCTCCATTTTTTGTTGAATCTTTAAATGTAATATTTGGTAACAAATTAACAAAAATGCCCTAGTTGTCAATAATGTCAATATCAAGCACATAACACGACTCTCCTGATTAGTTTATGTTTCACTTTCTACATAGTCAGTTTAAAAACGAACATAGATGAAAATTGAAAAACAAAAAAAGATGACATTTTATGGCGCATTGGTGGTCTACGACATGGTATGAACACATTGATACACAATATAATGTTATTATATTGGATATTGTGTAATCCGCAATAAGCGATATTGAGAAAAGGAAATACCTGTCTTACTACACTCTGCTCAAATAGATACATGTTTGTAATTTTACGTTTACGCAATCACCTTTCATCGGATCACAATGCTACGGAGCAAAGCGTCTTTTATAGTGAATTCTTGAAAACTTATTACAATAACCCATTATGCTTCGGTTTTGGAAATAATGGAATTACGTGATCCTCGGGCGAGCATCTGCAGATCCCAAGAGAAATGAGTCGTGTGTTTAAAAGTTGGCTGGATCGAAAATCATACGTACAATTCATACCTCGCATGCACGACGCTCCTTGGTGCGCGCTATGTGCGGTTTATAAACGGATAATAATACACATGTAAATGAGAGTGAGATTTTGCCTGCGTGATTTGACTGTAGCGATACGTGGCCATATCAGCTTTCTCGGGATGGTGGAGCTTAACGGTGGTTTATGTGAGTGCCGGAGAAGCGAATGGGTGGGTATATGTGCTTGAAGCATGAAATGCGACTCCTTCACAATCATTACCCTCCCGGACGGAGAAATCCTTCATTGGAACGATATCTGGCCGCTGATCCCGCTCGGTTCGATTCCATGTCCGTCCGTGTGATGTAAACAGATATGATAGAAGGTTACTTACCACCGCTACGTTATGATGCGGTTTTTATATTGAATTATCTTTCTCTCACATTCTTGGCCCCTGGGTCCACCGGGACTGGGCAGAAGATCTCGCATTCAGTTTTTCGTCGCTTGTTTGATGTTGCCAGAAAATGAATAATAATAGTTCTGATCATATAATGATGATAATAATGAATAATAAACAATGAAGTCACGTATGGAGTCGTTCTTACTGAATTCTTTTTCTTTCGTTGTCGAATCGATAACATGGAGCAAGAAAAACAACAACAACACAAATCTGGTGCACTCTCTCACCAACTGCGTTAACCACCTTCATACATTCTATTGTATTGGAACGGTCATGTTGATACTATGCTGAGTAAATTTCGTTTGGATAGTCTTACGACATCAAAACGTATTGGATGTGTTTCCTTTGGTTGGAAAGTGTAATTTTGAGCTTTTAATCTAAGGTGAAAAATGAGCAAATTCCACGTGAATTTAGTGATTAGTGATTAAAACAATCTTCCAATTTTTGAATTGGAATGAAAAACGAAAAAAACATTATATTTCCAATGTTGTCCCATAGTGTTCTAGTTAACCCATCCTTGATGTGTCTGTTGATATTCACGAATAACACGGTGCGCACGGATTGAATCTTCTTAGACACTTTAAAATCGTGATTGACCCTTGATGCTTTGTTAACTCATGGGTATGAGAATCAAGCGAGAAAGAGCAAGAGAGAAAAACAAGTAAGTCAACACTGACTGTGACTCATAGTCACATACATATTGTGTGGGATAGCCTAGGATACATCCCGTGTAACCAATATCGTGTGTCTAACATCATTTGTCTTTTGCGCTTTCAATGGCTCGTTTATATAAAGCGCACAAATTTGCTGCGATATATGAGTAGAGTTACCGGCGTATTTAATGGTATGATGAAACATTTAGATTTATGCTACGGATAGCTCTGCACAGAGAATCATTACTAGTATTCCACTGAAGACGAAAGCTTATCCCACGTTGTACAGTGTTACACAAAAATGGATTAATCTGTGATATCAGCAAAGTAGTTTGTCAAAGAAAAATGTATGTATAGTGTGGTTCCAACGCAGTGCGGTTAAATGATACCTTGCTATTGCCTGGTAGGGTTATCTTCGGAAGATAATCTGGAACTTTAACAGAAGTTTAACAAAGAAGAACGTTCCACGTTCTATGTGGTAAAATAACTTACTAGATGAAGGCAATATTTGCACTGCTGTTGCACCTTTCATTTATTTACACTGACAATGTTTGATGATTTATTGTATTTTAATCATCCATTTTTTATCGAGCTGCATCGCAAAATTGATCCCACCATATGAAAGTATGATGAAAGAATTAACTGCTCATCCGTCGAAACATGGTAGAAGTTACACGCAGCGAAAAACCTCATTAACGTGGAATGTTAGCTCTCGCTCGGGTCAGCTTACCGTCCCGCTGATGGAGGCAATCCTTTATTCCAGGCACTACCGTCAACCGGATGGATTAAGCTGGCATCCTTTTGATAAAGACAATTTCGGCATAATCGCCAACGTGCAGGACGGAGCGAATGAATCGCGAAAAATTTCCACTGAAGCGTTTACCAATGAATATTCATTAGTTCATTAAAATGATGAATACCCATGAAAATATCAATCATGTGTAAATATGAGATAAAGAAAACGAATTCAGCTTAAAAGAGTGAAAGCGAAAATTAGAACCATCGGATAATCTCTGACGTGAAGTGATTTGCTTCGTCCGTTTGGTTTGGCAGTTGTTCGCAGAATTGGTGACCGAAGGCTGGAGACAGACGTTCTATATCGTAGGGAAACCAGAACTTATGTAACCCGTTTCCACAAAAAGCAATAGTGACGGTTGGGGATTTACGTGCAGCTAGAGAAATTTTCAATTTTGAAGAAATTCAACTTAATTGCGTTTGTTTAAAGGGACAAAAAGGTATTGGCAGAATATGAAGTAGGATTCGCCATTGCTAGATTTTGCAAGTCCGTCCGGCGATGAAATATCGTATGAAGCGGCACACGCAGGGCTAATTTATTGATATTATGTGATGATGATGAAATAATTACTGTATGTAAAAGTTTGATTGGTCTGATTCATATTGAACATAAGTACCAATGTTCATGGCTATCATCTGGTTTGTATATCTCAATAGCCTATAATGTCTCAACTGTGATTATTTTTTGTTTTTCAATGTGATTGAGAATGTAAATTGAAAATTAAAATTAACATATTTCATGAAGTATGATGCATGAGTTGTAGTTAGTTTTTACATAGAAGCATAGTGAAGCAATGGAGATAAGTACACTGTACTTTTTTTCTACGAATGCGTATAGGAGTTTGTACCAAATGTCCAGTTTTGTTAACTAAAGCGAAGCATAAAAGTGGTAACTTTATTTTAGTTATCTGAAAGTTGCTCCTTTCTATTCCACTCCCATGGCGTGTACCATGTAGCAGCTTTATAATGTTGGTTTCTGTTTTGCAAAAAGGACAGGCGACCGACAGGCGTGAACGAAATTGTGGTACCATGTGGTGGATGCTGGTGATAGTCGATGGTGATCTATGATGGAATCCTAGCAGGAACACGAAGGAACGAACAAAGCGAAGTATTTTATTTCAAAATAATATTTTATTTATTTTAGAAAAGCACAAACGAACGAACCAAACCGTCTCTTTGCGAATTGTATGCGGCCAAGGTTCACCATGGAGCCAGCGTCGAGTGGTACAGACGAAGCAATGAGTTGAAGATGCTTGATGCCTTAGCAGCACCGGTACTTCGTTAGAGTCCCTTGATCAAGTGAAGGAGAAATATGAGCAGAGCGTGCAGCAAAAGGACGTAAAAGCAATAGCTTTCCCCGTAGGGTAAATTGGCATTCGGAATTGAAATCGGAATTGCATGATGTGTCTTGGTCGGTGCTGGCAGCAGGAAACCTGAAACTCACACAATGATGACGACGACGACGACGGGGAGCAGAATTGAGCTTTTCCTAAAGAACAGCTCCTGCTGCCCGGATTTGTAGCAGGATGTCGTGAACCGGAAAAGAATATATGGAAAAAAGGGAAAAGTTGTGCCACGAAGAAAGGAGTCAAATTGAAAGAAATGTTATGAAATGATGACAAACAGAACTGTTTCGACCAATAAAAATACAACGCGCATCTCGTACGGGGAGTCAGCTCGAAGACGAATCACGCCCTCCCACATGTACATACGCCAAGGCATAAAGAAATTGACAGAGGAGACTGCGCAACGAAGATGGTCGGCGACAGTGCCGGAGAGAAAAAAAGACCCTACGTAGAGAACGCGGCAAGAAAGAGCACAAGCGTTGCCAAAGGACCCACACACACCCACAGGGGGAGGCCGATAGAAAGAGTAATATCCAGCAGAAAGGGGGAACCGGGCTGACGGTACGGGACGGAAAAATGTGAAAAGTGTGACAGCATCCAGCACATCAACGGCGGGTGTATATATGAGTTTGCGGGAGCTGGTGAGCTCCCTGGACCGTGTACATGGGGTAGAGCAGGAGGCGAATGGAAAATTTGCGCAAGAAACGAATAGAGAGCAACATCAACCAAGTTGCTGGGAAACTGGAAAACCCGGGGAGGAAAGCGAGTCATGTGTACGTGTGTGTACTCCCTAAATAAGTGTACGTATGAATGCAGAAGGATGTGTGCGTGGTTGTTGTTTGGTCCTTTTCTTTTTGTGGCATTGGAAATTGTCGTGCTTTTTTGCGAAATGCGCAAGGAACTGAGCGTAACGAAGAATCACAGTGTGCGTGTGTTTTTGGTGGTGTGCGTGCGCGAAAGTCATGTGCTTTTCACATTCGGGTTAGCGGTGGAGCCGAACGATACACGTCTCATAAACATGAATCTCACATGTACGCAGAGAAAACGTCGTAGTGGCCCGTAGTAGTATATGCGAAACACAGTTGCTGTGGCTTTCGGTGCGCTTATTTATTGGTGTCGAGCTTTTTACCTTACGAGGTGACATTCGGGCGAATGTAGAGTTGAATCAGAAGTTTGTGTATCTATTTACATATGTACTGCGACATGCGTATCTACATACATCCGCAGTATGTATTGTAGCAGCGGGTATATTTTTGTGAGAAAAGCATGTGATGTATGTATTGCACGCGAGTGACATTCCGTTTTAGCTAACTACGGTCCCACTGTTTCATTACATTGGAAAGGAAAAGTGTTGTCAGCTGATAAAACAGACATTAGCTTTAATGTGCTCGGCCGTGCGGACTTTTGCTTACTTTCTTACCAGAGTAATGGTCATGTTAGTGTAAGAAAATGTAAGAAGAGAAGTGTGCAGAGCTATTACGATTTCATTTACTTTTTTGCTTCTCGCTGAAAACAAACCCAGCAATCGCCCAGTCTCGCGACCTTTTCGTAGTCCGCTGCCTGCACCACTGAGAGCAGCATTCGGTGAAATAATAATACAAAAAACTGCACAAAGATAAATGAGAATAGAATGATGGAATCAAAACAAAAGATCGTGAAACTTGTTCGTCCTTCGCCGAGGGCCATTGGCATAAGACTGGGCAAGCAAAAACAAAAAAACAGCAAAAAAGGGAAGAAAATTCGATCGTAAGCGAAAACTTTCGCTTTATTTCGTCTCTCGCCGTCTGAGCGAATAGTAAGATATTCGTTTGCGTCTTTCGACGTCCGGCCCGGGTCCGGGTCAATCCCCTGGTCAACTTTGGCAACAACGAAGGACGCCGTAAGGATTCCGGCCAGTCTGGTCTGCACGTTCAGGCGCGATTCGTGTCACGTAGTTGCTACGTTTAGTTGCATACTGCGGATTTCTTGGACGCGAGGTTTTAGTGGTGGAAAAGAAAACGCCAAAGAAGACCAGTAGGCTCGCTCTCTTTGCAGTAACTTATCACATCCTCGACGTTCTAATTAAGCATTCGGTACATTTCACACCTGATAACTCTTTTGGTTATCATTCCGCCGCAAATACCGCCGCCCTTGTGCGAATATACATGCATGAGTACCAATGTATACACACATACAACATTGAGCATGTGATAAGACTTCGAGCACGTGACGAACCGGGCCGAAGTGTTAGTGAATAATCTAAAGTTTTTCACATCCTTCCGTTCGGTCACTTCCACCACCCGCAGAACTGGGCCGTTTCCCTGTGCGGCGAAAGAAACGGCACCGTGACCGGGAACGAGTTACGAACGTAGATAGGGGTTGCTTTTCATTTGGTGTGACGCACTGTATTTGGAGATTCGGGCTCACTATATACGATGTGCGAGTGTAGCATAAAACATGAGCATAAACATTACTCCGTTCGCTGGAAGCCTATCAAAGCCACGCCTACTGCTTCGAGAATGTGTCACCGGTAGAGTGAGTGAGAGAAGGTGCGAGCCGTGCTCTTTCACTTCGCGGATGTGTGAAAAGCATGTCACCCACCACCCCATATGAGAGGGATTGGATTCTGCGGTATGTGCGCATGTGTGCATCTTGTAGGCACATAACATCAGCTTATGTACAACTAACCCATACGCGTATATGTGCTGGCGTGCGTGTGGTTTTTGCATCATATGTGCTCGACAACACACACATCCAACTCGTTCTTTCCAGTGAGGGGTGGCTGGCAAGCAGGTGTGGGATGCTGAGAGGGATGAAAAAGAGGGTGGCTGAGAGTCCGCTGCGTTCGACACTCAGCATGCTTCGTGTTTTGGTTGCTCGCGAGTGCATGTCAGACTCTCACTGGAATCAACCGCTGGAAGTATGAGGAAATGGAAAACCGAACTCCGGAGTAACGAACCAGCTCACGCGTATCAGGCTGGACAAACAGCGAGGTTGCCGACTCACTATGGAAACGTTGCTTGGAAAATTGGAAGCTGTCCGTCCATCAATCCATCCGGATCATATGAGATCGATTTGCTTGATCTCGTCGCATCAAGAAACGTCGGGAATAAAATCTGTCGTGGTTGATCTGAAAATTACGGGTAATCCTTAACTGCATTTTACATTGAAAAGAAATTTTGCGATGTTATTTTCCAATTGGATTATTTGATTATTTCTTCGCTATTGCTCTTTTTTCAATGCTCCTAACATGTTGGTTTTATTGCGATGAGGATGCTTCTGCAGTTTTTGAATTTCCCTTTTATATTTCAGAAATTTGTTTCTTTTTTAATTTAAGCAATTAACAGATACCTGATATCCTCGAAACGGTAAGATAAAATGCGTGTCTTGCCATGACTCATATGTTAGGACAATGGCATAAAGATTGCAGGACTATTTCTTTTCATTAGAACTACTTAGACTGGTTTAGGCTATTTCCAAATATTCACTTAAGCCTCTAAGTCATGGATCTTGCTCTAAATCGAAAAATCCACTTAGACGCTTTCGAGAGGATGATTCACGAAATGCTCCTTGTTCGAGAGGATGATTCACGAAATGCTCCTATGCTCCTTGTGGGGTGTCAATGGGCGATCAAGTCCATGAAGTTTTTTTAATATGTCCAAACGGACATAAGTCGCGTGTTTGCTGGTGCCGTGCGGTTTGTCTCGCTGTTGTCAATCGTAGTTCATCCAATAAATAAGGATCGTCAACGATTCCAAAAAGTAGTCCTGCTATAAATATAACCTGATGTTTTTTCCGCCGATGCTCCCGTGTTTTCAGGCCTAATAGTTAACATCCCACATTATAGGATGGCAACTAAGATTTGTCATTCTATCGTAGATTGTGGATAGCGAACCGAGTGAAATTTCGTTGAACCGCTTACAGACTATATATTCGCTGGCTTGTATATGGACAGCACACCGTTGAACAATACTCGAGTAACGATCGAGCTAGCGAGCAATAAAAAGCTATGCAAGGTCGATAAAGTCTCAAGTCATTTTAAATATTAATCTTAACGTTCTGTTGGCGCGGCTGATAACGTTGTCATTGTGAAGTCCGAGCGTCAATTTTTGGTCAAGTAGAACACCTAAGTGACGCATTTGAGAGGCTATAGATATACATACACCGTTTATAAGGCAGGACACACATCACAGGAGATCTCCAGTTTACTCTCAAGATGAGTGCGCGTACATGCGTTAAAAAATTTTTCTTTTTTTTACAAAAATTTTAATTTACATTGTTGGTCCTGAGCCTAACATAATATATGCTCACATATATATTTATTTTTTATTTAATCCATAATGACGGCATTTGCCGTATTATAACTCTTACATATATATATATATATATCGTGTATGTTATCTATTATATAGCATTGTTTGTAAACTACATAAACAAAAACTGAAATATGTTTTAGTTGTATCCACAAAAGAAAAATTAAATGGCACATCAGTTTTAGAATTGTGCTATCGTTTTTTATTTAATTTTCTTTATTTGACAACCAGGTTTATTTGAAATATGTTAATAAAATATTTTGTTGTATATCAACATTTAATATAAAATAGGTATTGGTTATTAACAAACAAAACTTTTCTGTGAACTATTTGCTGAGAACTGCAACTATTCATTTGTTTCACCCCAATTTTTCCCCAATTCCTGCATGCCTTTGTAATTGTGCATCATGGTAAGGGTAAATGGTGCGTTCATTTCGAATTAAATTAGTATGAATTATAGAAAATTGCAGCCTCTCTGTTTTAATTTAGTTAATTAGCAAATTTCTTTCCCGTTTGCACTTTGTGCACTGAATGGATTCGGTGAGTAGTAGAGCCCACACAAGATCAGGCAAAAGTCCAGGAAGTAGTAGCATTGTTGTGAGCAAATTAGACCAAAATATGATGGTAGAATGTTGTTAAACTTTTCATCGTGATATTTGCTGCATTTCATCGTTAGTAAAACTCATCGAAGAAAAGTTTAGACGAAGGTTCTAGGTGCAAAAGCTCTATAAGCAGTTCTAATTAAACTAAAACACCATTAAAAGATGTCGTGTACGCTTTTGGGTAAGAATAGAAGGAGGATAGTTTTCTTTTAAACAGATAAAATGAATTTGCCAAAGTTTATCTTGATATTGTAGAAGTAAGGTTTCGTACGATGCTACAGTGCCTTGGTTTATAAGAAGAAATCAAATGTTTTAAGTACTGATAATTTGTATAAAGAAACATTTGTCGTCTTGGCGTTAATGTATAAGTTTGTGTTATAAAAGTATATTAAAACATCGTTTCTAGGTCACATATTTTTATGTGACAATAGTTAAAAAAAACACATTTATAACTAATTGAACACATATTATGAAGGGTAGGGGTTTCTTTATAGACTGATTTATCACAGCAGTTTAATCATATTTTTGCCTTTTTCAAATTAAGTTCATCCGTCTACATAAGGACCTAAATTTTTTTTGTGATAAGCTGGGAATATTTACTCTCACAACAGCAAAACAGACTATCAAAAAACATCATCAATATTTTAACGGCAAATTACGCTCCTAATTAATCGTAATAGTGATACTTTTGCTGTCATGTAATATTTGTAGCTGTTTCATATCATATAGATTAACTCTATAATCATAGCCAATAGTAAGCTATAGCGGTGGCATGTTCTTAAATTTAAAGCGTTGATGCATCGTTTGTTATTGTGGTTTCACAGTGGTTTCATGCATGTACTTGAATCGAATCGAATCGAATGATTCGTTTTTAACTAGTTTCTTACTCTTCATTCCGGTCATTGTTTATGTTAGTGCTCAATGTAGAAAGCTTTATTCTTTGTGAAGCGAGTTGGAAGAGCGAACTGAGATATGTAGTACAAAGCAGTCGGATTCTCGGTGGCTCTGGAAAACACGCTTGACCTCTCGTGGCGGCTGACGGTTTGAACAGTTGTTTAACTTTTTGCGATCAAGCGCACCGCAATCGGTTATATTTATGTGTTTTTGATCATCCGCTGCTCATTCCAAGCAGTACGAGAATATCTGCTGGTTAAATGAATTTGCTGTAGCTGGCGTTATCGCGTACTTATAGCGCTTGTGTGCAGCATGGCTTATTATCTTTGGTACGACTAGTGACCACCGGCGCTAGGGTGGGGTGAAACAACACACGTTTACAAGGGTGGTGGATAATTAGTTCCGTCTTCAATGATCTCGAGATCAGAAGTAGCACGATGCCAGTTGAGATGCTGTATCCATGATCGATAGGTAAGCTTGCCGTACTGATGTTTATACAGTGATGTGTACTTTGGGAAGTGTTGCGATGTACTGCTCTGTGGATATGCGTCAATTATGTTAAATGGTTGTGAATTTAGGCTAAAAAGAAGCTGGTATGTTAAGATGTACGTGGAAAAAGTGTAGACAAACTAGTGAAACATATTTTTTGTTAGTATTTAGTAGCTGAACACTGAAAAATAGGGTATTATTAGTGATTATTTGCGATGTATGATTTATGTGTAACTGCGCTTTTTCATTGTGCCGAGTTTATTCGTGATGTGTACATGAGTGTGAATATGTTTCTGAAATGCAGCGCTAAAAAGTGCAAATTGATATCTGAAGTATACAATAGGTCATTTCTGTGATCCTAACATTTTATTAGAAAAGGATGGAATCTTGAGAGTATTGTCTCGAACGAGTATGTGTTTTATGTTTATATGATTTTTTTTTTTTCATTTTAAAGCCTGATTTCTTAAAAAAAATTAAATTATGTATTACAAGTACAGCGCTAAGGTAAGTTCATAACACTATTTACTTTCAGAGCACAAATGCTAGTCACATTCGGTTTGAGGCGAACGGTTGCTGTTCAAAGGAGTTAGATGATACCATTGAAAACTAAAAACCCACAAGTTCGTGTAGAAAGTTGCACGAGAACGCATGCAGCACGCATCAATATACTCGGCGTGGTCGTGTGAATGTTTTAAAGTAATTGGTTTTGTGATGCTCTTACTGCCGGTGAATGTTTGCAAGACTAAGAGCATTCACGGGCAAACACGATAATGAACACGGTTAGGTGCACTAGAAAGCCTATTGAATGCTAATCCAACTGTTTGCTTGCTGTTCTCCCATTCATTGGTGATGTATCGTTTCGAGGGTCACTGCTTACGGAAGGTCATCGAGAGATGTGTATGTGGGATCAAGCATTCATTCAATATGTGGGATAGTTTTTGTATTTTTTTTTTAAATCAAAATATTATGTAGTGAAGTGATCTGCTGTGAGCAGTCCGTTAACGAACATTCTATTGATAGTTTAGTCGAGTATGCAAAAATTCCACAATATTCGTTTAGCGATTTCAATTATAACAAATGGAGGTTCAAAAATGTCATATGGTATTTATGCTACAGTGCGCGGTTGTGTAATGCAATATACGATCATGGATGCTTATGTCATCCGTAAACTGTTTACTTCTAACTGTACGATAGGCACTTATGTGAAAAAAGGATTTTTTTTCCAATAGACAGCACTGGCGTGTTAATTCACGGCAGCGTTACACGTTAACTTATCAGATGAAACTTCTTAATTAACCTTATCAACCTTTGTGTTTAGCGTGATGGTCGTTTGACCTCCGCAGGTCCTTAGGCGGATGGAGGAAATACGATTAGCAACGAAATTGGAAAGCGCGGACGAAAGCAGGACAGCGAGAGCGGTAGACGCGATATCCCGTAACGCTGTACTCAAAATGGATTCAATGTCAGCTCGTGCAGGCGTCATTTGGTGCGAATAAGCGATCGATTCCGTTGGATATTGGCAAACATTCTGCCTGCACTATTCGGGCCAGTCTTGCGTGTGCTTCTCCTATGAACCGGACGAGCAGTGCATGAGTTTTGTATCTTATGCATCTGATCACACTCTATAAAAATATTTGTTTTGGGTAGCCAGTGAGGCTATGCGAACGCTGTTTATGCTGGAAATAACACTTTAGTAAAAAGGAGCAAAATGCAAGTGTACATTTAAGATACTTCGCGTCATAAACTGCAGAGTTTTTTTTAACGAAATATTTAACAAGAACGGCTAGGCCGTATTGCACATAACTAAAGGTAGCTTAATCTAAGATACAATTCGCATTCGTTTGAAGACATTTCCTTCTCAAGGAAGCATATTAAATAGATTAAAATATTCGACAGCATCAACTAAGCATCAGCACAACACGGATCCGTTTTGATTCAATCACCGGCAGTATATGGAGTACTATCCCTAAGTGTTTACAAACAAGTTTGAAACACCTTATTGTCTATATACGTCAGTAGATTGTTAAGTTTGGTGCAAATAGGACCCGTTTTATTAGCATCCATCGATGAATATTCACCTCCATCTTGCTAACCTAACCATTAGGTAATGCGGTGGTTCAGAGTGTGTAGCAATTTTCACACTCTTCACCAGTGATCTGGTGGGCCGCAGGGAAGATGTTCGAAGGGTACGTACGAGGTTTAGATGCTGCTGCCCGTTACAAACAGGGCAGTATAACATATTTGAGGCAGACATCGAAGAGTTGTAGCATCAGAGCTTGGTGAAATTACATCCAATGCCTTGGAGGAAAACATTATTCTTGGTTCCGGTGTAAGTTTCACCACTTAACTGCAGAAAGTCCTATTTTGTTCTTCTTTTTCATCGGCTCTTCCTACTATTCATTGTAGTAGTGTTCATCCGAATGCAAAGAGCTTATGATAAACGATTCAATGTGCTTCTTTTTTTTATTTCGTGACGGGTGTGTTCTCCTGCGTTTTTTACACTTTCTACTTTTTCCTCTGAAAGCTTACACTGACGCACTCGATAGTGTTCATGCAGGTTTGCTTTGCGTTAAAAATAAGAAACATACGTTAGAGTAATATGTATGAATATATATACACATTTTACATACTCTGTAGACACTTCTAATAACATTTGAGTTTGGTGTGTAAAATCAAAATACGGAAATATGTACGAAAATTAAGTTTTACTAAAGCTTTGGCAAACGATTTGTGCTCTACTGTACCCCTGTTGGTAAAAGTTGCAGTAGGTGAGACTATGAGCATACGAACTTTGAAGCATAATTGATTCCTCTCCTCTTTCGACTATGATCGTTGCCGTTCGAAGTTTCTAAAAAATCACTGCATGCACGAGCGTTATGGTTTGACTTTCAAGAGATGGTACAAGTTAAAGTTCTGCTGTTCATGGCTTTGCAACCTTCTCATCCCTGGCTCGGTTGTATTCTTATTGACCACTTGAGAAGCACACTCGACAGTTGGTGAAGTTTCTTGTTGAGCTTCCTTCCTGAATGGCTTCCTTGCGTTTGCGTTTAAGGCTTGGTGGGTTTTTTTATATTGTTATGCCTCTAGCTCCAGCTCATATTAGTGCCGATTATTGATTAAATTAGTTTTAAATATGACTGTGTAAATGCACAACATGTCTGAACGTGTGGTAATCGAGGTAATTTTATTGCAAAATAGTTCACAAGCAGTTTACACGAAAGCTGTAAGATTATAGAAAACGAAAATAATCTGTTAAATCATTCGCGACATACTTAATCATTGGCCAGGGAGTAATTATCTACGCCATACTTAACTGAAAGTTTAACAAACCTTTTGATGAGCGTGCTATTTTGTAACGTATATATTTACAGCATAATTGAACATATGCACTGCAGTTCTTACATTATTTTCTTCAGACGATAACTTACACAGTCGAAAGATGCTCTGTAACACTAGCGTTCAATTTAACGATCGGTATTCACTTGTGGCAGCTGAAATCATGCTCTCGTTGTTACTACAATATGTTTAACGATCTGTCGTCGTTTGGGGGGAACTGACGTGACGTGTTTGGGCAATGTTACATTGTGTACAAGCATTACATTGCACGTTCCCAGAAAACCGTGCTCACTGGAACAGAATGGAAGCAGGGAAGACACGAAATGCAGCTTGGCCAATCCTAACATGCACTGATGTGATTTCACATAACCAACCAGCAAACATACGTGTATCGCAAAGCAATTTACTTTCTGGCATGATCTGCTGCTCCACATGATCGCTGCAGCAAAGGGGAAAGAAGATCTCACCCCTGGAAGAACACAATAATCATCTGTTCCGTTTGATGGTTGATTCGTTGAGCGTCAGTTGAAAGAAGAGTTTGTAGTTGAATGCACAATTCGATTCACAGTGATTGAAAGAAGACCTCAACTAGCAGCAGGTGTGATTGTAACATTCATAGCCTATAAGTTGTAATACAAGGAATTGAAGGAATTGAAACGAAGGATTCAGTTGATGTTTTAAAATTACGTCATTCGTGTGCTAATATGCACATTTTTAAAAATTATTTAATTTTTTAACACCTCCAGCAAAGTTGCATATTTTTCACATTACAACAATCTCCTTTGCAAAATTATTTCGCATAGTCTGTTATTACCAACCCTTCAAAAAGATAGTAGTATAGCGTGTACTATTTTGCAAAAAAAAAACATAATAAAACAAAAACATAATTTTAAACCATGGTATGTGCGGCTGGGTAGGCACTCCCTCGCGTGCGCGTATCCGATCTTGGTCGATGGGAGTGTATTGTTTCATTCACATACATCGTAAGCTGACGGCCCTGGCAAATACTGAAGCTTGGCAGCATTTGTTCAAGAGCAACGCGCGCATGGATATCAAACACTACATGCGTTCGTTTGTTCGCTCATTGCGATTCGAGCCTGCGCGCACGAGTCACACGTTCATCCATCCACATTCGCATAAGACCTTTTCGTTTTCGTGGGCTTCTACAGTGGAGGGGTTTAGGCATGATGTGAAGAGATGTGCGATGCGCGGGAAAAGAAGAAATTATTTGTCAAGAAAAGTCACGACTTTTTTGTTTATACGAACAGCTCTTTGTAAAGCAACGAAGCGATAAAATGAAAAGAGAAGCGACCGGAAAGCAGAGGACATGATGCGCACAGGCCACAAGAATACGATGGGAAGCTTGGGAAATAGCTCGTCGTGTCCTCCTGGTGTGTGCAATGTTATATTTGCTCGCGAGCGAAACATAAAAAGCACCACACCGTAAGGAAAGAAATTATCGCTCGGTGCGAGACAAGGGTTGTAAAACATCGCCGGTCCAACTACCATCATGAAGCGCACGTTATGATCATAATGACTTCCGTAGCATTTATGTTATTATTAACTACGACGGGTTTGATTGAAATGTCCTCCCATGATCGACGTCAACAAGAAAAGGGCCTTTATGTGTTAAGCATATTGTTACATGTGTTGTTTTACATCGCTTAGGCTAATAACTATAAATGGCATCTGATAAGCAGAAATACAATGGTCCGTACCCGTTTGATAGATGCAGCAAGTGACAGTTTGGGCATACTACTAATACTTCTAGTCACTAGTTACAGTTTGTGTCACTGCTGATCATTAGTTTGCCAAGAGCATTACTGGACAAGTTGTTTGTTAGTGTATTGTTGAGCATATGATTGGGTATAGCATAGTGTAAAGGAAGCATAACGAGGCGCCAAACGGTAAAGATACATTCCGTTTGATATAATAGCGTGTTGCGTGTTCTAGTCGAAACCTTCTAAACCTTTCCTCGTATGACACATTGGTAGCATCTTACCGTTTCTGTTGTCAATCAAGCATTGCTTTGTGCACAATATTTCATGTATCCATTTGTTTTATCACGCGATATAGTTTCATGACTCAGAGACGGTATGGGACATTGAGCGACGGTACTCGTTAAGACAAAAGCGAAAGAAAGCAAGAGCATAGACCATGTGATGACCTCAAAATGGAATACGGATAGAAAGGTTTTACGCTGTGTAGTACACACATTTGATACTGGTAATCTACAAGAATTGTAACATAATGAAAGTTACTTGATAATCCTAATAGCGCATGGCGTGTTTAACTTACGGTGTACTTAGTGGTAAGCTTATGTCGTCTAGATTGACAAGAAGTAACTCTGGACACTGGCCAAACAAATTTACGTAGAAAAAAACCTAAATTTTGTTTTACTCCAGTTCTAAATAACATAAAATCAACAACACAAAGTTAAAGTTTGCAATTATATAAAGAGATTATAATGTTGATTTCAATCAAAGTTAGATATGTTTGTACCTTAATTCGAAGTAACTCGTGTAACAAGTAACAATGACGAGTTAAGGTCGGTTATTCGATACCAATTTGTTTCATATTTTGCAAGAGTATGCTGCTTTGTTGACATGGAATTCGTGATTCCAGTGATAGCTGTGGCCAAAAGCGACGTGTTGGCTATCGTATCGTTCTCTGTTTTGTTACCAGCTCTTTCCATTCCAATTAAAGTGAAATTTTGAAGAGTGGGTTAAAATGAAGCTGGCATACATGAGACAGAGGAGTTAAATGAGTGTAGTGTGCAGCAGAGTAACTGCATCAAGATTGCGTTCTAGTCATGGTCATGAAATCAATGAAAAGGAACAAAACTATTCGTATCCAACCAGCCGAGGTCAGGTAACAACGGCGTGCATTTGATTTGCAATAGGATTAAAAATTAATTTTTCTGTCCAGCCGATATTGGACAGCTTGGGTTCGATATCTAATTGAAGGAAGTGATGAAATATGCTCATGAAAAGGATGTTGCCTCGTGATCGTGTCGATGTGCAGATATTAATAGCGTGTAGGGAGCATTCTACGATGCGCTCTTGTGTTATCCAAAGCATCGTGTCTACCGAATGCAATGTGTTATTATGTTATAACTTTATGATTTGAATTATCTCTATGGTCCCATAGGTTGCATGATCGCTAGTGGAGTTGTACGAACCTGGCGAAAGAAGTGTTGAAAACGATCATGCTTTCTTTCGCATGCCGTCATGAAACGTAGTCCCATATGAATGTACATGCCCACCGTCCTCGTCTTAAACGTGCAACGGGTGTGCAACCATTTCCTCGAAATCAATTATGAAACATCACGATTTGAACGCGAATAGATGATTTTTATGCGAAGATGATCCTGCCACAGGGGTTTGCCCATCCGCGGTCAAGCACGGTACGGTTCATGAGACTAGACCAATCAGACCATTTTTAACGGGCATAATTAGCAGGACAGTTACAGGGCAAACAATTGTAGCCACATCTTCAGTTTGAGCCCCCGTGTAATCTAGGACGACAGCGTCACGAAGAGAAGGTTTTGTTTGCATTTGAAATGATCCGATAATAACAGATATTTGGCCATCGAGATGCAACGTTTGGTTTAGATGCAGTGCATGGGAACGCTGATATGATTGTAGGTTTTGGAATGGCTCGTTGAATAATGGAAAACCAGTAGTGTGCTTCCTTTTTTCGGTTCGATAAGTGTTCTGCTTGGTATCTTTTCTTCCAACTGAAACGATATCGCCATCATCAGTGTATGAAAAATACACGTTTCATATGCACATTTCTTCACCGAGGGCAAAGTATTGGAAAATCTATTCAGGAATATAAGTGTAATGTTGGGAATTAAACAAAGAATCCGTGTTTCGAACGTTGAAAAATACAATTGCACTCAACTTTTGCTCAGCAGTGTATGGATTTAAACTCCGCACAAGAAAATTAATAGCGAGTGAAAACAATGGTGAATCCTAGGGCGGTTAGTGAATATATTCAGGTTTGCTTTTCGAAGATATTGTATTTTTATATTTATTCTCCTGCTACGAAGTTATTGTGAGCTTTTGTTCCGACCCGGCATATTCTACACCAAACCGACGAATTGTAAACTGGTTCGCTAAGTATGCTGTTTGAAAGGTTTAGGTACGTTGTCAACAGATACACACACACACACATAGTATGAATGAGTGCAAAATGGGAGTCTCCGACGCGCTTGCATGCAGATGCGATAGCGCGATTTTCCATCGCAAATTCCTCATCGCATGGTTGTTTTTCCCCCAGCCAAGCACTGCGCTTCGGTCAGCTCCTTGTCAAGCTCTTTTGCACAATCCTCCTCCTGTTGATCGTTTGATGGTCATATCAGGAACAGTTCCGAGCCTCGGGCAACGGTTGAGTGACAAATGGCAAACAAAAGACACCGTCACGGGTCACGAGCTACGACGATGGTACTGAGGATGAATTCGACTACGAAATGACGCAAACGACCAATTCGAAAGGATAGGACACAGTGCGCTTCGATGAAAATGGAATGCAGGAAAAATGTGCTACGACTAACCATTGCCTTTGCCCGGTTGGCCGCCAGCATTGAAATTACCTTGCAAACGGCACACAGAGGTGTAACCAGACCGTGTCCATGCACGAGGGGAAGGTACGGTGCATTAAGGTTGAGGCGTTATTGGCGCAAAATGTCGTACCGGAACCTTACGAAATGTTATCATGGGGGGCATCCTTTCGGTTACGCTCGTATAGGGTTTTGCTTTATGAAATGCGCGAACTCGATTGAATGCAACGCCAAGTGCTTTATGTTTTGCCAGTGAAACATTACATTATGGGTACTAATTAGCTATTTGAGCGTCCGATTTCACCAAGAGTGGATATAAAGCTTGGTTTAGTCTGAATTTCTGTAGCGGCATCGCAGGCAGTATTGATGGTTCTTTAGCAAATTTGTTAAGACCTGTAATGGGTTCTTGATGGACAAGTAGAGAAGTATGTTTTTCAAAAGAAATTAATTAGCAAATGTACAACCATTTAGAACATGTTTCTTGTTGATATTTAAAAGCAACAAATACAATTAAATGAAAGATATGGAACAAATTCCTGAGGAATTTCCATGCCATGAATGGTACAGGAGAAAGACTGTAACAGAATGTTTTATAGAGTGGTACACTATGAAATTTAAAAATGTTTCTAAGAAAAAACTTGTTTTGTTCACGCTGAAAGCTTTCCAAAACTTAATTTTTAAGTGAAGTAGTGGTTCGTTAATACATTTTTTTCATAAATGTAAATAAAGTTTTTATTTTTTTTGTTAGTAATTTTGAGATTTTTGTTAAATGTTTGCGATTTGATTAAGTATTAATGTTTCGTTTTGTTTAACGTAGAATATTAAATGTTTTAACTGTTTTCATTGTGGCAGCAATATTTCCTGCGTGCTGATCAATTAGAGTATTTTTTTAATTATATTTCCTGAATTCCTATTATCC
The DNA here is from genome assembly GCF_943734725.1 of Anopheles marshallii. Lineage (NCBI taxonomy): Eukaryota > Metazoa > Arthropoda > Insecta > Diptera > Culicidae > Anopheles > Anopheles marshallii. The sequence goes on from NC_071326.1 coordinate 55,459,434, forward strand.
TATCACATTATGCAAATAAAAAAATGTTAAAGACTGCTTCACTTAATACTAAATGTAAGCCAAAAATAAAATAGCACGGTGAAATAAAAATCGCAATAAAATTACATCATAACCACACCAGAGCTGCTAATACAAAAACTAATCAATTAAATTGAAAGTTACTAAGCAATGATATATAACACGTTAAAATTATTTGCTTTTGGATGGATGTCACTTATGCTGTACAGTATACATTTTTAGTTATAGATTTATTATCTCTTTGTTAATTAAATTCCAGCAAGAAACAAGTGACTCAAATGTAATTTGGTAACCTCAACCTACCCTAGTTCTCAAGTCTATAGACGATTTGATGCTACGCATTATAAGACATTGGCTCATTCCGACAAGTAGAATAACAACAAAACAGCATGTCGTAGCAAGAGTAATACGGATGGCTTGCAAATACCCAAGTCTTGTGGTATAATCCACCAATTCGAAAGGTTGTTGATCAACCCTTTTTCACGTACATATGTACGGTCGTAAACGAAGCGGTTTGATTTGTATTTAGCCAAAGGCCTCCAGAAAAACCGATCGTGCACATGATCCAAATTAGAGCGGAAGCTTCATGCTGGATGGCGGAACGAACGCGTCGCTCGCCGACGACGAACTACGTGGTTTCATTTTCAAGGTGAATTTCACTGCCTGATCAGCTCGCACTGTCCCGGGAACATACCGTAGCAAAGAATCAAATTCAACTGGGAAGAAAACTGATGAGAGAAGGAAACGCTTCTTCTGTCAACAACAGCTGTTTCGAGCGCTTAAGAAGAACCTTTCCCATTTGGTTGAACATGGTCCTAAGAAAAAAAATACAGACTACGTGTATCAGAGGTAGTTTGGAGACTGCCGCTTCGTTCCATATGGTGTTTCCAATGGTGTTTTTTGTTTCTTTTTTGGCGATGTTCTTTCATTGTTTAGCTGTTGTTGTTGGTTGGTTGCTGTTTTTGTTCGTGTTTTTGTTTATGTGGGCTATGTTTTAACCCTCCGTCCACAGTTGCTCTTGTCATCATGGTTTCCACTGAATGAGAACCGAGCAAACACTATTTTTGTTTTGATAGTCGTTCTTCTGTTCCGTTGATCGATGGATTTCCGTTGTAAAAGTGCATTAAGTTCATGCGTGCACTGCTCACATTCTTACTGTTGAGTTGTGGGGTTAAAGATCAGTAGAAAACGAAAAGCTTGAGCAGGGCTGGCTGTTAATTTTTGTACAGCGTTCTAGTTTATATACTCAGGTTACGTCGATATTATTAGTGTCTAGGATAACCATTTAAAAGATAATAATTAACTTTACCATACCATAGGTTTGTTTTACATGTTCAAATTGTTGAACAGTGTAAAATTAACAAAAGTTGGAAATTTAATTTATATACGTAGCAAAATTCTAGACCTTATTCAGAAGGCTACCCCGTATGGTGTGGATATGATACGAAATTGTAGCAAAAAGTATAAAATGTATCAGCAAAATATACTGAGTCCGAACCGTGAGTACCCCACCTGTAGGCTCTTTCTGAGGCAAGAGAAGGTGATGTTTAAAGTGATTGATCCGTGCCATGGGTTGTGGGTGCAAACGGGCGTGATCTCGTGAAAAATAACACCGTGATGCTGAATGTACCGCTAATCCCGCAAAAGGAAGGTGCATGCCTTTATGCGAACTGCGATCAACGAGGAAACAAAATCGATATCTGGCATACGAAAGTAAGAACACATTTAACCTCTGACATACTGCTTTGGCCCAGTAATTTCAATAATGGCAAACATTAGCGCCTTTGTTATCCAGCGTAGGGAATGGAATCAATTTAATCATAATATCGAAATTAAATGCACATTCCAATCTCCGATACCTGTGTGTGCATGTGTGCGGACTCAAAGTGCAAAGTGCTGCACGGCCCATGCAAGCAACTGCTGCATCCGTTGGCATGGTGGCTAGGATCCATACTTTCCGATGAACAGATTGCATGAGCGCAATTGCATTGATACGAGAAAATGATCGAGAAGCTGTAGGCAGGAAAAGTGAGATAATACATCCGCACTACGATCTTAATAGGCGTAATGCACTGCACTACTTTTCTAGAAGAGGTAACAATTTTCTCGTTATGAAGGATTTAAAGCTTGTTGGTCATGTGAACACAACAGATTGTGAAGCTGTTAAAACTCAAATAAACTATCTTTCATAACTTCATTCATTTGGTACAAGTATGCACAGAATGAAAAGCGTGTGAAAGATAACCACATTTAAAATCGATAAAAAAACGCATAAGATTACGAATATGTTGTATGATTCTAACCGAATGGGCCAGATCAAGTCTCAAGTAGAATCGGCTCGTTCGATCGAACGTACGTACGTACGTACGTGGAGAATTATAATCATGAAAGTAATCCACATCGACCGAAACGTCAAACCTGAAACCGGATGTCTACCGTTCCAGTTGATTGACAGACAAGTAATGTGCGTGGCCATCGTCTACGTTCGGAAGAACCACTCTCTTCCGTTCGGGTGTAGTTTTATTTAGTGGTGGTTTTACGCAGCTATCTCACGTGTAGCTCCGTTTGGGTCTATTAACTGGTGGTAATCTAATTCTTGGCACACATTGTACTAAATTGTTCAGTTGCTTGTGATTGTTGCTTTACGCTGTAGGTTGTCCCGCTTATGCTTTGAGTGGATCTAATCGCAACTGATTTTCGAACGATTTAAACAGGTGTCAAGGTTTTTTTCATCGCTGTGGTACATAACCCTAACCAACATTTAAATTATGCAAGTGTGCTAAAGGTCTTTCTGCTTTATATTTGGTTTTAGTCATTCGTTTTTCATATATTTGCCACTCACACACTATATAACAGGAAAACAGCAGTATAGATTTAAATTGATAAGAGTTCTAGTATGTGTATATCAATTCTTTATTTTACAGGATCCAATCTTACATACAATTTTACTTCAGCTAAGTTGTAAAAACTAAAGCGACCGTTGAAGAAAAGGAATGTTATAGAAGTTGAAGAAGTTGAATGTTCAAAAGGTTCCTTCTGGGTTTACCATGACCTTACACGTCTCTGGTAAAATTGAGCAGCAAAGGAAGAAATGCAACTTAAAAGTAAAGCGGATCTTTGCCATGTCATAGCGTATTTGCAAAGGTTCGAATGTCACTCAATGTGCTCATGTGTGTCTGCAGTAAAAGCTGAACGGTATATTGGCGAGAACAGTAAAAGCAATTGGTAGAAATTGAGATTGTGATGAAGAAGAGGCGATGGTGCTCGGTAATTGTATCGGTATCAGCAATGTGAACAAGCAAAATCTCCATCCGCGTGAAGGCAGAATGGATGAGAAATGTGTAAATAAAGCATTTACATGTCGCTCTGGAACGTTACCACAAGGTGACCACCGGCAAAGGATGTCTATCAAAAGACCAATCTCGCTCGCCCTGAAGATTGGAACGAGAGAAAGCGAATGTGTAATTACTTACAGTTCAACGGTAATTGGTTGTAATTATTCAAGAAAACGATCTGAGTTGAGTATGTTAAAGCCTAGATTGGAGATCAAGTGTGACAATCATGAGTAGGAAACAATTGTAACAATTCATCGTATATGTACCTATAATATGTTTGCATTGTTTTTATGAAGGAATTTAATTCGAAGAAATAATACGAATAATCGTAAAAGTTTTGTAAAAATTACAATGTTGTAACATTTTTATAACAACTTGGAATGCTTTATGCTTAGCAAAACAGACACATACATCGAAATATACAAATAAAGAAAAAAATGACGTTAAAATATTCTAATTAATTTGAAATTGATATTTTATTGAAATAACGTAAACGAGTTCTTTTTTGGTTAACAGTTAAACATACTTTGGAAACAGCTATTAGGCTTAAAATATTCAGCTCCGGCATTATAATAACGCAAACAATGATTGATTCTGAAAGAAATATAAAAAGTCCAAAATCCAGATTATATGTACGCTCTTTTCGCTTGAATGGTCTTGAACATTGAAAGGGTAAGTCGGATGCAAACGCTGCGCATTACAGTGCATGAATGCGCAACACACCTGGACTTGAAACTCGTTTCATTTTTTTCGGTCTTACTATTGGAATGAAAAAAAAAGATCAGGGTCTATACCTGTGTGCACGTTTCGGTATCGTCACCGTGAGCGTCCTGGCATTTTAACCGTTCGTTAACCCTCAGTATGAACCCAATAGAAAAAAAATATTGTAAGATGTTTAGGGGGAAAGGTATTAAACCAGTCTGCTGGCTGACGAATCCTGTGTTATGAATAATGTGTTCTTGCTAAAAAATAAGGAAAATGAATTTAATCGTCTAACTGTTGTGCAGAACGAATACTTACAATGGTTTCTTCCGCAGTCTGATGTGCTATTGTAATATTACGTTGTCAAACATTACGCTAGTGTAATAAATCGAATGAAAACTATTTGTTTTTATTCTGCAGATATAGATTTATAAAGTATTGAGTAATAGGTTATAGTTTATAAGGAAAGAAAAAACTAGAAAATAAACGCATTTCACCCTTGAAACGAATGAATCAACCTAATAATAGATTTAAAAAAGAACATTGTTATAAGAGAATGCCGTTATCAGGAATGTTAAATTAGTATTTTTTCTCTAATCTGTTGCAATCTGTCATCAATTTTCTATATGTTGAGGTGTATGTGTGCAAAATTGATGTTAGTAAGATCGTGTAAGTAAGCTCAAACATAACAAAACTTGGTGTAACACATGACCATTCCCTATGAATTTTCATGTAGTTAAAATTTGATTAAAACCATCTCACACTACATCGAGTTCACCCTCTTTTAACATTGTTAAGACGGATGTTACGAAAAATAGTATCTTTCTCTCGCCGACGCAGCTTTTGGATTCCTTGGCAACGGTGTTTCGGTAATATTGCCGTTTTTTCACCCCGAGATCCCCATGGTACAGTGACCGCTTATCACCGGTGGACTCCAGCGTCGGTATCCTATTGCGCTCGCTCATCATTTCATCCATTCGCTTCCAGGCGTGGACGGGTTGTGTGTACGGGTGACGGCCAAGTTTGTCGTTGGTATATAAATTTTCATCAGCGAAACAACGGTTAAATGTGTATACGCATTTATTGGCGGATGTCTTCACTCGTGTGGCTCTCTTTTTCGCCCGACCGATGCTGCAAGGACTCATAGTTGAGCTCATATATTTACATAGAGGCAAACCCCTTCGGTCTTGTCCGTTGTGTGCCAACGCTGTGTCTGGGTTCGTACGGTAGGGTGCAGAACCTGGCTGGGTGAAGTGGAAAAGTGCCTTAATTTCTGATCTTATTTTTCGTTTTAATTTCTTGAGCGTTCGCCATTCTGGCATTGTGTTGTTTGCGTTGCTTTTCTTGAGATTTTCCAACATTCAAAGGAAAACACCACCGAAGGGGACGGAGCAAACTCTTCTTATAGTATTCTGCTATCTTTTGCTTCCCTTCTGCCCTCTCAGACGCCGGTTTTCCTCACCAATTTTTCCACATCAGTGTGTTGTCGAATGTACGTATACGGCTAAGACTATACCACGGGCATTCCTGCTGCTTAATTTTAATGAGCATCTCAAAGACGCGGCAAGGCATTTAAAGGGGGCGGAAGTTACGAAGGATTTGTACTGACTTGTGATTCGTGCAGTATCCGAGCCGGAGTGATGTTTAACTTTTAATCAGCGATATTAATTATGGGCATATTTTATTCGCCAATGTTCTCGGGTTGCGTTGTACCTACACGAAAGCAAACCAACGTATCGTAGCTACACAAAATGGAGGCTGTATTAATGGCATTCCCTGGGGAGAACTGGCCGAACTAACACATTTGATAAGCATTTATTTTGTTGCTTCATGGACATAAGTAAGTTCAGTATTGTGTAGAAAAATTATTCTCATGCATAAATATGGAAATTGGACGTCAACAAATAATAAACTACGGTTTTGAAATTCCAAGTACAAAGCTCTCATTTTATACCAGCATGCAACGTTCGTACACGCACAGGAAACTGAAAATGTTAAATACTAATTTACTAAAATAAGAAAATAATCAGGTAACTAATGTATTACCTCGCAACACTCGTCAAATTTCACTGAATATGTCTCTCACAAAACTCTTCCAATGTTGAACAGAAATTTTCTCTACCGCATCTTAGCCTTCGTGACCAATGTTGCGTTAATAAACCCTAGACGTAGTTTGTACTGGTCTTCAATCGAAGAAGAGCGTGGCGACCGAATCGAACGGTGCAAAGCGGCCGAGTGAGGTGAAGAATGGTTGCAAGACAAAGTTTAAGAAGTAATAGCCTTTTTTGCTCGCACCTACTGCTGCCCTTCCGTCATCTTCTGACCTTCATCCTTAGTCTGATACTCCAATCACCCATTTCCCTGTGTGTCGTCCTTTGTACTTGTCAGTCTGTCTACGGGCTTTGCTTCTAGGGTCGAATCGCGAACGTCGCGAAGAAACACAGTCGCTCTCATTAGAGCTTAACATGGAATACTTCCATCCCATCCAACCCACACCATGCCACCGATCCCCACCCATCAAAAAAAGGAAGAAAATTAAAAGTATTTCTATGTTAGACCAGCCCAGCATCTACCATCTCGGAGATGTGCGTATTTGCATGGACGAGCATGGAAGTTGTGAACGCGTATGTGTGCTATAAGTGTATGTGCCCACGCTTGGGAAGGAAGTTTGATGTTGTTTGTGTGCCTTCGCTCATTTACAATCCGCCGAAGAAACCGGGGCACGAAGCTTAGTAACAAGCGATGCTTAACCAAGAAGACTGGCGATTCGTGGCGAGTGTTGTACTATTTACCTCTGTGAGTGTGCGCGCTTTTTCGAACGAATGTTAATGGGTGTTTGAATGTGTTGGGTTTGTATGTGTTAGACGATGTCCGAGCAGCGGCAGGAGGAAAATGCTGCTTAAAATAAAAGACGAGTACGCGCTCGTCGCCGTAAGAAAATCCCATCACCATCCCTTTGGTCGGGCGGCTATGGCTGCTGCTAGGCAAATACGGCGTCATGGCAACCCCAAACATGGTCCCATATACGACTAAGACGTCAACATAATGCGTAAGACGCGGGTTCGAGGTGAGGCGCTGCTTGGCAGCAGTAGTAGAAACTGGGAAAGAATGGGAAAAATTAGAACGAAATAGAAAATACGAAATTTCAGTGAAATTAAAAACTTTTACTTGTCGAGACGGGCGTGTTGGTGGTGGTGGCGAATCTTAAACGACGTGACGAGGAATCAAAAGAAGCAATGAAGAAGCTGGGACCGGCGACCGGGAACCACCAAGGAGAAGGTTCGTTTGTTCCTGTGTTTGTCCCTTCCGCACCAGGGAATTGGGACGATCGGAAGGGTTGAACGAAAATGAATAAGTTGGTACGGTTTTTATTTATTTGCAACCGAGTGGTGTGCCAGCAACAAACGGGGTTTTGTTGCTTGCTAGATAAGAAAACCGAGATGGGACCATGTGGCTGCGCGTTATACGTGCAGGAGAAAGCGAGATAACGGACTCACAAATGGGATCTACTCAGTTTACCTTTGTTAATATATTTTTATGGTTGGGTGTTCGAAGAGGGATTTCTCAGGAGGTCCTTGGTGCGGAGACAAAGAACTCGTATGTATGACGGGCAAATCAAATGATTAAAACTGTGTAATATTGTGTAATATTTAAAGCAATACCATCTAGAGGTTTTGTCAAGCAAGGAGACAAATTTTCATGCAGGGCAGTAATATTCCGTGGTAAGTAATATTTCTAACATCACCTAATCTTAAGCGAACAATATTATGATTCAAGTTCCTGGCGTACAACGAGGTTCAATACACCAATAACCGTTCTGATATACGTGAATTCCTTAGGCCGCTTTTCATCTCAATTGCTCAGTGATGGATGTTGGGCTTCGCGCGCGATTAAAATTTGATAAATGCGATCTACTTCTGTTTTGACACATTTGGCATTTATTTATTTTCCATCCTGCCCCCTTCATCGTCTACCGTAGTGGGGAAAATGCGATTTTTCGCTAGGAAACAGGATTACTTATCCAGCCATTTTCTGTCCGTTTGCATCGGTGTTCGCGGGATTGATTGAATGTGTTGCGTTCGGTTAGTATGAAAAATCTGTATTTCGTGGCATGTTCCATAGTAAAACTCAATGGCTTGAAGCAACGACGAACAAGGGGCTTTGGCAAACAGCCGGATCGTCATCACATCACTGAACCAACAGAGTAAAAATAATTTCAATAAACAAAGATACACTAAGACCCTTCATCCGCCTGGGCCTGGCGTTTTAGAATCTAGCTCCTGATGAAAATCCCTTAAGGAGGAGTCAGAAGATGTGGTTGTATTGAAAATGAAGTCAAAATTGGTGGTAATTTGTGCTCATGGTTATATACAATGTTTTAAAATAGTTACATTTTAAACAACAACAAAAAAAGAAAAAATCTGACTAAAAAATCACATACTAAACATACAAAAAAAATGCACAAGAAATTCTTCGAAGATGTATGAGAAATATCCTTAAATCTCGATTATTTGTTTCTTATTTCTTGGTGGGTAGATATTTGAAAGCATATACATAAGTATATAGTAATCGAGACATTAAAAAGTGTAAACAGTTGAATTTAACCATTATTATATTTAAATTATGTTTAAATTATATACATTTTGTGTGTCATAATTTCTCAAAGATTGTCTTCCACTCAAACAACATTATGTACTCATAGAACAAGTTTCTTAATCAGAGATGGTAGATGGACATTTTATTCGTTGCTAAGGCAACGTTATCAGTTGCTCTATGCAAAAGTAAAGACAAAATGTAGGCCATCATACACAGTAAACAACGATTTATTATTTCGGGCAGCGACTGAAACTTGTTACGTGTAATGTAGATGTAACGGGATTGGTGAGAACTTGGAAGATGACGGGATTTGTTATCATCCGTTTAAGTATACCACCTACAACGGGTGACCCTTTCCTGAACGTACAGAATCACTAGTAGCATTGTGTAACCTTACAGAGGCTATTGTCTTCAATACATCCCTACGTGGGAAAGTAAAAGAGGGTAAATGTTATGGGTTGTGCTGTTGTAGGGTAAAAAACACATAGAAATGCTGTAATAAAGATGCTTCTTGTTAGTTGTAGGCTCGTTTAGGGGGATAGCAAAAAGGATTTGGTTATAAATATTAGCCTCTAATATGTTGCGAAACTAAGCGATCCCGTGTTCCACTATACGCGGCGTGGCAAAATGGTGGTCGCAATTGACGAATGCCTACGGACGCATGAAGCTCGACACATACTTGGACACTGAAAAACCGCAAAACAAACGGCGCACTCAGACACAGCTCGTCAGTTAGCCAAACTTTTGCCTACATCTCGCATAAAACATGTGGCTCCTGTGAAAAATGAGGAAAAGATAACGATACTTCACCCAGGACGATAAAATAAAGTATATCTAAGCCTCTTGCCGCGGCGTGTTCCTGCTGTTGCAGAACGGCGCCATATTTCATCAAATTACTCATAAATCCTCCATAGCTTAGACTCACCACTTCACCGGCCAGCTTATGGGAGTGCGTAATATGGGAGAAAATATGGCTTGTTCCAATATTGTGAGGAAAGTAGCCGTAGCCGGTCCAGGATGAAAACTGGTTGTAAGGAGGCTGTACAAAATATATATTGATCAATATTGGTGCCAATTTTCTTTTTATTTAATTTCATACCATTTCTTTTGACAAAACCATTCAACATGTTATATTGAGCCACGCAAGCATTTCATTCCACTATTAATGTAACTTATGGAAGGATTTGTTCCACTGATTCTAAGACATTCGAAAGAAAAACAAACCATTTCACGACAAAGCTTATTTGGATTACTGTAAATGTGTAGTGCTCTGTGTTGAATTTATCTAACTTTTTATGGCGCTGTTATACTGCGAAACAAAATTCTCCATCAATTGTAGTTCCTTCGCGTACATCTAAAACAGATAGCGAGTCCTAAATCCCGGTAGCAAAGTGTTCGTTTGCATATACAAATGCAAATTAGATCACCATTGTGGCACGGTGCGACGTGTGTAAGTGGTGTTCATGTGTGCGCAACCGTTGCGTATGCGGCCTGCGTATTACTGACTCACGCGTAACAAACTCTTTGCCGCGTTCTGTCCTCTGTACGAAAAAATAGAAACAAACCAACCCTTGTAGTTCCCGAACCCCTGTGCTAGCAGTTCGTATTTCTAACGAACGAACCGGGGGGAACTTTTTATCCCTGTTCAGACCAACTGATTTGGTTTCTTCATTTGCATACAAGGGGGTGGTAACATCTGCAGGTTTATTGTGCCTACCGACCGTATGTACGTGAATGCTGGCGCCAAGCAGTACGCGGAAGTGAATCCTTTGTGTCGAGAGGGAAGCGGTAAATTTAGATGCCGCACGCTGTGCTCTCACATGCGGTGAACCGTTCCATTTCAATCCGTTCCCAGTTTGTGTCCAACTTGCTTCGGTTCGGCACGTAAGTCGTGTGTCGCACCGCACAGGGTGACCAGAAAATAATCAATCCCATATGAAGTAAGTAACATGTACATATATCTTGATTATGCAATTAACAGATTTGGTTTCTTACCTTAAGTAGTACTTTACGGTTTCAGTATGTTGAAGTGTTGATTTTCCATAATAATTTTTCATAATACCTGAGAGAACAAATCTTATGTCAATATCGTTACAATTGGTCTATATTAAAATAATCCATGTGGAAATATCTTTCACATTCTTTCTTTCACATCAGCACACGAATCTTTCACAGTTAGTAATAGCTTAACATTGCACACTACATGAAAACGATTGCATACCTTTTGAATAAACAATGTATACAGAAATTTCTATAATTTCACAACATTTATTTAAATTGTTAATAATATGAAACAAAATTGTAAACATTTGATAATACATAGTGTTGAGTTTTTACAAATATTTCAAATTTTGCAAGGCATTTCCTCCTTGCTTTGCCGAGGCCGTATGCAAAATATTCGTAGGAACGCTCTAAAACAAAATACGACCTCTCGCTACGGAAGCTGGAGGCAGACTCACTATTAACTCATACATAAGATATAAATTACACGAATGTTTAAAAGAATTAACATATTGTTTTTTCATATTAATTTTCATGTTTTTTATATCCATATTAATTTTTGTTTTCAATAGCCAAAAGGTACATTCTCAGTAAGAGTTTTGATTAGATCGTTATAATGATTATATATGAAGGTTAGAATTTTGTTAATCCCTTAAGGCACATTAAATCATCGTTTCATTGCAGTTGAAAGTGATGCTTACAATCTTTTGAATGTGTACTTTTTCATGGCACGAGTCAAAGCTTCAATCTGTACAAAACTTCAATTGTGGAGCATTTAAACACATATTTGAAAAACATCTTAGGCTTACAATTTGTAAAAAGTATCAAGGGATTTTTTATAATAAGCTAACTAACATACTAAAATTATACGACAAAACATGTATAAAAATGACAATTGCTTTGATGATAAATTAGGCTAATTGTTGTGTTTAAATTGGGATGATGTGAATGTTGCATATCAGCAAAATTTATATGAATAATCAGAAATAATCTTTAAGACTCATTGACTGTCTTGAAAATGTAATGTTTCATAAAAAGTGTAAGCAGATTTGTTAAAGTTTTTCCGAATTGTACGCTTCATAAGATTGGTCATTTTTTAACAAAGGGAATATTTAAGGCTGTGTTGACTATGGTACTACGACCTGGGGAGATTTGGTTAGTCACTACTGGCTTTTTTAGCTTTAAGTATATTGCAATCATAGTTCGGATAGTTCGTGCTGCGTATGTGGTCCGATCTTGTAAGATTTTTGTTGCGTGAAGATTGATACTAAGTTCCACACTGCACAGCCTGGTAAAGTTTTTCAAAATTTAAAATCGCTCCTCAATCTAATATGCAAGATATTCATCGGCGACCCGGTGGTGTATTGGTAGCGACGTCGGTCTTCATAAAACAGGACCGACCCAAAATCCTGGACCAAACCCTCGTAGCAAGGATTGACTATCCGGTTACGTAGTAAAATCAGTCTAGTAAGGCATAAATGGCAGGCATACGATAGAATAACAAAAACGATACAATAACAAAAATTCATAGACGATATTGACATAAATATTGGTTACAGTTTTTAAACGGAAAATATAAGATAATATCAAAAATTTGTACAAAAGTTTCGTTTCCGAAATAAATTCTTTCCATGCATCAATTTATTGAAATGTTTTTACAACATCAGAAAAATGATGTCCAAGAGGAACCAACGTTGCTGGTGCTGTTTTTATAATTGCCGCTAGTATCAGTAATACACAAGAACGATGAACAGAGACCTTCAATACAAAAAGGTCCATTAGAAAAATGATGACGATGACAAACTTCTTCACTCGTGTTCAGCCCGTGTCAACATTGGTTTGCTCTTACTTTCCTAAAAAAATTACCTTCGATTCGTGTCCATAGCTAATGTGAAACCCTTTTCAGCAATGAATATCGTATGCTACTCGGCCAAAGTCATGCATTTCCGGACACACGTGACATGTTGATACCCCTTAACCGTAAGGGTCCGGTTAAAATTGGTCGGACTGGTCGACGGGTGTTTGTTTTTGTGTATTGCTTCTTCTTCTGGACGGCTAGTTATTTTTTGTTGAGAAACCGGTTTTCCTTACGATATTTCATTGCATTTTTTTTATCTATGCTATGCTATGTTTAAGGTAAAGGGGATTCTAGATGTATCCGGTGCAGGATCTTGGGATTTTACTAAAAGGGGAACTATTGAGCAGAGGTCCTAGCGTGTGCTTTATACGATGTTAGATGGCACGAGAATTATATTTTAATTGAGAATAATTGCCCAAAGCCCTTTGACCCCTTGCTGTGGGTCAACAAATAGTCCTACTAAGTGGCATTATTGTACGGCGTTGACCATAACATAGATGACCACTTGATCTGCGGTACCAGCCCTAAAACCTGTGGTCTGGCGGTCAGTATGTGTGTTATCCCTTTAGGCCTTTGTCCTGCTTTCACAAATTGGTCAGCAAGGGTCAGTGGCGGTGTAGCGAATGTTACGAAACCGGTTAGACTACTGGAAATAATGCCACGTGCTCGATCGGAATAGTGCCGACCATAGTTGGGTCTTTATCCTTTTCTCCTTTTGACCATTGTCCAGGGAGTGGATGGTGTCATAATATTTGTTGATTCAATTGTGCCACCGTTTTGAAACAAGATCAGAAACACAAAGGGTTGCTCCCTGGAGAGGTCACTATTTCCGGCAAGGTAAGGCTAATGGTCAGCTCATCCTCTCTTATTTATAGCGTAATTAGGCTTTATTTGATTTTTTATTGCTATTTATCACACTCATCGTTTATGCACGGGGCATATGCAGTGGTATTGTGGATGGGTCGGTCGTTACCTACGAAAGGGTTTGGGTGGCCTCAAACCTAACACGAACAATACACGTTTTTGGTGGACGATGGTCAGTCAATTCACATGGATGTTATGACGCTGCTCAATTTGTAAAGTGATGAGGAAGTCGAGAAGGCACTTATATCGTTGTTTGTTCATAGATGGAACGATTAGGCGACCTTAGGCGACAGAATGACAGCATAACAGGCTATTAATTGGTTACTAGAGAGGGGTTATAACGATCCATTTAAATGATAGCATAGATGGATATTTAGGGGTGTTCATCCTCGTGTCTAGTGCATATTGGTCAAAGCAAGGTTGCGTGACAGTATGACAAGGATTGTGGCAGCAATGCCTCATTTTCGTCCTCGATAAGCGTGTAAGATAATTGAAATGCCAAGTTTCTCGTACAAACTGTTACGAATGTATGCTCGATGCTTTGATAAACTAAATTTTTGAATTGAAGTAGAGACAAACATTTCAAAAGAAAACGTAAAAATTGTGCAATATTTTAAACAACAAACTTGAACATTTCTCACAATTGACAATTGACAATTGACTTCAAAAATGCTTTTCAAAATGAAGTAAAATGCCGTTAGTTTCATTTCAAAAATTATTCTTTTTTCTCAAGCGTTTCGTTGTTTTTAAATGTAAAATTAATTGCGGCAATGACGCAAGGAAAGCTGTCTTAACGTGCATGCTAACTGTAATGGTTTCTATTTCATGAATTTTGTGCAAAATATAATTTATCTGAAAATGTATGAAGCAAGTTATATAGCGGGTCATAATATGTGTTTGTGAAGCTTTTCATTCAGCGTACCGTGCATTCATTGCCACTAGCGCTCTTCTCCATCCTTCACGTAGTCATCGACTCGAAGAGTCTATTTATCTTCCAAACTCCTCTTCTTAAGTGTGCACAATTTTCTTCATGCTCATTTTAACTTTCATTTTAAATCTGCATCCATGCCAAACGTTGGTTTGAGTTTCGCGCACTCTTTTCCATCTACTATCCTCAGGTACAGGTACAGGTGCTTTTTTCGAAACCCTTCCACAAGCCATATCAACGCAGTATGGCAACCTTGGTGAACGAGCCGATCGTCTATTTCTGACGGCCCTCTGTGCCTCACCATTCTACGTATATTAACGAGACGGTAGGACCACGCGTCATTCTACGCCATCCATACCCATCGGAAGCCATATTGCTTTTTGTTCGCGAATACCCATTCTCCGACCGACTCGTCCGGTTCGGCAAGGATTACACTAGCCTTGGCCACGAGCACAGTAGGCGTTGCGTAAGCAAAAGATGTGCGTTAACGTTTTTTATGTACTAACGCTATTGCACAAACTGCCTTCGACCAACACTCACACATAATGCGTTGTACATACGCTCCGTGCTCGGGCAATCCGGGCTACGCGCGGTATCAGTTTTCGCGACGAAAAAGGGTTAAATCGGAAACACGCGCTCGAGGGTGGCTGGCCATTCTCCCAATGTTGAATGCCGGGGAGGGTAGCTTTACGAGCGTGCACGGGTTTTGCTAAAGGTAACGAGGGACTTCTGCACGAGTTTCTATGTATATATATATGTACGTGTGTTTGGCTACCATCAGCACGAAGAAACATGCTGCTCGTATCATCATTGGTGCGACGAGGAACGATACATTAACAGCGAATGAGAATATGACCCCTTCGCAACAGGACACCGAAGATGTTGATTGGAATCCAGGATTCAAAGCGTATCGTATTTTCACACTGATAGTAAGGATGTGGCCGCCAAAAGGGTTATGTGCGGGCGTTCCGAGTTTTGTCGGACGATGAGATCAAATTAAAGTAAGTAAAACAAATTTAGCTTCTAACTTAATCGAAATTTTATATCCCATCTTCGTGGAGTTGATCCCATTATTTATACTGGCTTTGCTAACATTTTAAATGATATTGGGAACAAAATATTAAGTTCGAGCTAATGTAGTCTGCCACGGTAAAATTTCGTCAAAATGCAATAATTTTCTGCCAAATTTAGTAAGATATTGGTAGAATGAGTTATATGCATTTAATATATAAGTTAATACTTGTTTAATCTAAACCAACAGCTCTATAACAGTGCTACAGTTTCTCTTTCTGCCGAATTTAGTAAGATATTGGTAGAATAAGTTATATGCATTTAATATATAATTAATACTTGTTTAATCTAAACCAACAGCTCTATAACAATGCTACAGTTTCTCGCCATTCATTCTACAATAGTTAAACGTAGGTAAAATGTTAAATAATAATAACAATAAAAAATCTATTACTATATCTACATATACGCAGTCCGATATCGATCGAGATGAGGAAAATCCCAACGCATCCCACGCCAGCTTCATGTATCACACAGAAGTTTCATTAACGTACAAGCACGTTTCAACTACTTTCTATTTCTCTTTCACTTCTCATCAAAGTATGCGTGGCTGAACGAGGTTTCGAAAGATCTAGCGCGAGAGTTTGTTGGTGTGTAGCGAAGGATGCGCGTCTCATGGTGAACGAATTTCATTAGCACATACGCCAAACCATGTGGCCCTAGCGACACATAGATACGGTTTAACCCACGGCACACCACGGCACAACTGATGGGTCCTTGGCATTGCCGAATCGTATACCTTGTGGCTCGTGCTGTGAGCAGGGGAATTAATTTGAATATTCGAAAATAAAAACAGGGTGGTTTGAAATTAATTTTTTATTTCTTTCCATCCCGTTCCAATAACGGTCGGTACGTCGTCCCTTTTTGTACACCGATGATGACTGTGATGCTGCTGCTGTTGCTAGTACATTTTATCGCGGTTTTCGTATATGCTACTAGACCATTCGATGCGGATCGTTGCGACAGTGAATGGTTTGTTCGGGTAAAGATTTCATTTTCTACCACGAAGATGGAAAACATGAGCATCAGTTTGCTGGAGTGTGTTTGAGGAGCTACAATTACACCTATTTCCCAACTTTGCATGTGTTGGGTACCGTTTTGAGAGCAGAGCAACGAAAAGTTGAGTAATGAGTTATGTTTGCAACAAAAAACAAAAAATGTGCCAATTTAATGACCAAACAACGGAAAAGAAAACGATCATACCGGGTTAGATGCTATGTTTCGAATGCGTCCTGCTTTTTTTATTTGGATCAAATTTATCCACCGATGAACCAGCATTTTTTTAGCTTCGTTCTGTTAGAACTTCCTAGCATGTATTGATTTTATTAATAAGTAGTCCCCTCATCATCATCATCTTCATCATCACACCACCATCGTTAGTCATTGGAAGAGTTTCTTCCGTATCATCATCATCATCATCATCTCCTTGACTATTTCGCTAGGCATGTTGCTACAGCTTCCTGGCGCTATTTACCTACAAATCCTTAGTAGGCCTTTGAACTGGACGAAACAGCTCTAGCGAAAAAAAAACAACGAACAATAAACATCGATTTCTTTACTTAACCTTCGATTGTGATTGCCATACGCAGACGACGAGAGTGTACGTGCGTGAGTGTGCGTATATTAGTATAAGGACGGCGGTATAGTTAGTAGCTAGGACCCATTTTGATTTTTGTTTCTACACCTCATTCCGAATGCCGGTTAAATAGGCAAGAAAAACTCACGCGGAAAATAAGCAAACTCTGTGTGTGTATGAAAGGCAGAACGCTGTCTTAATATGTGCCCGAAACGGAAAGCGGACGAATGGCAAGCACGGTGACGTTCCTTTTTTTTTCGCCGATACCTCCGCTAGTCACGATTTTCTTCTTTTCTTCCGCTTTTTAAACACTTGCTTCACGTGCCTGGAAAAGAAATCCCTTCCGTGCGTACTTCGGTGCAGTACACTGGAGATGACTTCCGATGGAAAACTGGACCATTCCAGTTCGGCCACTCTGCATGCTGACTGCTTGCTATCAGCAGTGATAGCGGAGCTGTGTTCCGATGAGATGAGAGGCGCGAATGGTTTCGAAAGGCGAGGGAAAATAAAATCGATGTCGTTGTCGGTTCTGTTGTTTGTCCAAAATAACGAATGAAGAATAAGGGACCTTTCTCTAGTCCTGGGTATTTTTTTTTCTTCCATATTCCTTTGCCTTGCTTGGGTGTTTTAAGGGGGATGTAGACTGAGGTGGAAGCAAAAGTTAATAGCATGGAAATGAGTGATGGTGAGGTGGACGGCGGTGCGTGTAAATGAAGAAGGTGCAAAATTAAGAAAAATACATTTAACTTTGCATTTACCAAACCGGGGGCGAATGTATCCGCGTGTTTTTTTTATGGTGTTTTGGGCGCAACGGAACAAGGGCGGCTTGATGGAAACAAAACAGACCACCACTAGCAGATTTGCGTTTAATCGATCGATTCGTGTAGTCTGTGGGTAGAAATGAATTATCAGAAAAAATCAATACATTTGTGTAGGCATTTAAAGATTTCTTTCCTTCGACTGAATGGAAACACTTGCATTCATTCCACATGTCACAAGGTTCCGAAGAGACAAAGCTGGAAGCCTAATTACAATGTGTCTAATTTAACGCAATTGTGAAAATCTTTCTCTGTAATTGCATGTAACCAAAACACAAGGAGCTGCATGCATTAACCGCACATAAGCAAATGGCGTACCCTTAAATACATTAAACGTATTCAACCAGGCTTGCGCTCAAGGCTTTTAATAAATGAGCATGGCGGTGTATGGCGTGTCTCCCGAGCCAAGCCCAAATAATTCAATTTCTTTCTACAGGAAATACAGTTGGTGAAATGTATGAATGCCAGCTGGTACAGACGTGGAAAAATAAAACCCGTACTCACATACCCCACCAACCGACCGACGGCAACTACGAAAAACTGTTCATTCCACGGCGCATCGCACCCAGATCGTATAAGGAGAAGCTGAAGAAAAGCTATTTATTCATTTATTTACGCTTTATATGGGTTGGTAGCCGACCCAAGATGACTGGCCACGACAAGGGGGGAATGCGAGTTGCCGTGCGTCCTTACAGTTTTACCGGTTACAGTGGTTTGCGCGTTTCTCATTACTCAATGAGTAGAAGCGGAAAAGATAAGAAAAGTGCCAAGACACTAGAAGATGGCACCGACTCTTTGGCACGGATGGACGCATTTGTAGGGGGAGTGGTGGTAAGCTGCTTGCCCTGCACCCCCAACCCACACGGACCTACCCATGCCCAATAGGGAAAAAGGGGGAAAATAAGTATGGCGCTTTCGGTGGTGTCCCATCTCTATTCGTCTTTTCGCTGAGCAGAAGCGGTGTCAAGAAGAGCGAAATATAAAATAAAAATTTATTGCACGTTAGAGAGGGTTCGCGTACGTATGTATATACGTGTATTTGTATGTGACGCAGAAATAGGTGGTGCGTTTTCATCCAAGCACGCTCCCCCTTACGGAGTTTTCCGGGAGTTTTCTCAGCCTCCTTCGAATGTGTGTTTTTCTCATTTCGCATCGCATGTATAGGACGCTTCGGCCAACCGTGATTGCCTCACTCGCATTAAGCTCTCACACTTTTCGTCTCCTACCTCCTGCCTCTCCACTGCCGGCCACCAACGGTGTTTATCCTTCGTTCCATCTTGCTGTCGTTTCAATTGGACTTTTCCCTCGTTCCAAACTTGGAAGCGACTTTTCCAGGGGGCTCTCTGGTGGTGTCTCGGTCTCCGGGAATGGAAATTATTCCTAAGGGGTCCGGCATTATTCTTCTTTCACTTCGCGGGTGTTACCACTGAGTATTCCCGGGCACTGCGACTCATCAAGGGGGAAGAAAATCCAAACGGGATGGGAGATATGTCCCGGGCTCGTGACCATGTCCGCCCGGACGCGTGGCAATTGTATGTGTGCACATATAATTTTAATGAAAAGAGATGGGTGATTATGGAACAATGAAGATGATAGCTTGAGAAGATTCGGTATGGATGAAAAGCAAGTGTGGGTCCGGGTGCGGTGTTGAGTAAACGGACAACAAAACCTGCCACCGGAATGAAATGCGCTAAAAGATGGTGAAGCCAACACCGAGCGGAGGAGATAACACAGTCCACAGTACGATGTGGCATGTGTGCTAAGAATTAAGAAAACCGGGCAAAGTTAAGCAAGATTTATGGTGGTATATTTTAACGACAGAATGGTCGCCATGTTGGATGGTTGGTGGTTTTATTTGACGTAGTCAAACTCAAAATGGTGCAAAGTACGGTTGAGACAGTTTAGAAAAACTGTTGATTAAAGTATTCTTTTAGAATGCCTTTTTTGCCTGGGACTAACATACCTAAACGGCGTCTAATAAACAGATTTATTATCTTTATTTACAGTTAAGCGCTAAAGCAAAAAATAGTAGTACAGTTATTAATTTCAAGAAAATAGCTTCAATTAAAAAAGTAATAACAAAAATAATTATAAAAATAATAGTGAATACAGGTAAGAATTTCAGATCTCACGTATCTTGTTTGTCGGTTGAACATATGTAGTTAACTTTCATGTTAATTGGATATCATTTCAATCAAGAACCTTATGGGGCACTAACTTATCAGGCGCAACAACCGGCCGTGATCTGAGCCTGCTGCAGGATTACTGAGGGATACGATAATGTAGGATAACCTTCGATATAAGCCAAGTGCGATGAGCCATCGACACCAAAGCTATACATTTACTTTCAAAAGCTCATGATATGCATATAGTGTGATCGAAAAGGTCTACTGCAAACTACTTCCAAGTGGTAAAACTATCAATAGGAAACAGTATCAATCCTAGGTAATTCCTTCATCATGTGATGCATCGATCATTAAATGACAAACACGATCAGAACAAGAAACTGAACACGAGTCAGTAATTTGTCACATGTGAATGCTCAGATCGAAAACTGTTTGGAAAATAGCGCATGAGATATTCTAACTCATCCGCCTTGTTGTCCAGAATTGCTACCAACCGACAACTACTTGACTATCCTTTTGCGATCGATGTAGAATGCTTCTACCGAAATACTTCTGAGTCAAGGCAATCACACGCATTGATACGTTTTAGGCATGATAATTAGTTTTCGTATGAACTTATTGAAAAGATGCAAAACCTAATATTAACACTTAATTAAAGTATGAAATAATGTAATGGTAGTTTTAATTTAATTATTGTAATTTTATTGTATACTTAAACGTTAAAAATACCCAGACAACCATTGTATAAAGCTTAAAACTACAGCTTAGTACTTACGCATGGCTGTAATATGGCTCTAGCAAACTGGCTGGTAGAATCAGCAAGTTCTCGACGATCATTGCGAGGTGTTTATTACCACGAGCTATTAACATCACACCCGTGAAAAAGTATAAGTGTAATAAAGCAAATTGACTTTTTTTATTAATATTAAAGAACCCATGGCTAGAGTCGCACACCGCATAACGTCCTTTAATCCTCTAAGTAAACATAGACATCAGCAAAATGAAAATGGCACACAAAAGCATTGGCACAATGCTACAAGCATTTAGGCCCTCCCTTCGTGTTTGTGCAAACCCACGCGCAAGGTGCAGTTCGCAGTACAGTATCTGCAAATGCATGTGCACACAAAGCCGCCAATCAAAACAGACCCTTCAGATTCGGTGCTGGTGGTAAAATCCGATCTATCAAAATCCCAAACCGTGTAGTGCACTGACGAATGGTTTGGATTGGAGAATGGTAATTTGCGGTACAAATCCTTACCCCTGCTTTGTGCCGCCAACGAGTAAATTTTAAATCACTTTGCAAAAAGTTGCACTTTTTGCAGTCATTCCCCTCAGGTGCAAATTGTGGGCTGAATGCAACCCTAGTCAATTGGCAAATGCATCCATTTGATCCACCCCTCCATAGCCGTAGGGGGAAAAAGCAATGCACCGATGGGTCGAACGTTTGTGCGGTATCGCACACTCCATATTCGAGAGTAAAGCAACACTAAAACACCATTAACCGTATTACATTCACCGCTCAACAATGGGAGACAATAGAAGAAAGGAATCACCATGCTATCACCATACAAAACTGCATTCTTACACCGAGGGAGCGCGCTATGTAAAAAAAGAAGGAAAAATTCACAAAACATGGATTCATCATGCGATGGTTAACCCTCAGGCGGAAAATGCAATTGCAAGCGCATGTGAGTGTAAAACGGTTTGCCCTTCGGTTTGCTCTATAGCACATACTATGGGCTTTCGAAACACCGCAAATCTGTTGCTGTTTTCTATTCTTGTCATCGATCCCATTTCCTTTCCATTGTCCCAAACAACACTAGCTGCAATGAACGTCAATATTTTGGCAATGCTGAAACGTTGCAACATTCCTTCCCTCTTTTCGATGCGAAGTGTTGTTTGTCCTTGCGGAACTGTCAGGTAGTGAGTGGTGAGAGGATTAACTTGCATTAATTGCAAAATTATGCACCCGCAAATGCAAAATGAGATGACAAATCGTCAGAATGTGAATAAATTACCAAGGGGGTAACGTATAAGCATAGTCGTCGATATTCAAAAGCACACGGGCTGTGTGAACGAACACATTTTTTATTATTTTTAGATTTAGCACTGCGGATCCAGAGTTGTGCATGTGTCGATCGTTACTGAAAATAATCCTTCAATCATCACATGGTACAGATGAAAATTGAGAGAGAAAATAAAAGAATAAATTTTCCATAGGTGGATGCATATGTTTGTGCATGTGATGATGCGCAGTGGTTCGGATGCTATGCTAATTGAATATTCAAATTTATCGAAAACCGTTTAGATGCATGTTTTCCCCTACGATCGCCAACACTAAATAGAGTTTGGTGATAAAAATATAAACGGATTAGAAAAGGGTTGTGTGCTTGTGACTATATTTGCTGTTAATCTTAAATTTTAAAGTTTATTAAATCAGTTCCAGGTATGATAAATGTAGCTAAAACAATATTTGCGATGTATACTTACTTGAATATATGCTTCTATGCTTATACGTTACTTGCTGGATTTTTGTGAACATAGTAAATGCGTCAAAAATTGGATCTAAATGTTAGATTGGTTTAGCAGATATAAGTTATACTTTATAGAGAAATTAATGTACAATGGTAGAATGAGTTCCGATAAATCTTTAAGCTACAGATATTTTCAAGTTTCTTAAAAATCATGGCGCAAGTCTGCTAAAATAATGCGAATGAGTTGTATATTTTATTGATTATGGTTTAAAAAAATATATGCAGCCATTCGAAACAGCTGCTAGCAACGTCATCAACACTCTGAATTCAAGGTACGACCTTTCTGCTTGTGTTCTCTGTACGTCGCTTTTTGTGATACCCTTTGATAGCCGGCTGCACTTTTACCCCATTGCCAGATCACCGACGAATCTTCCTATACCTTACAGCATCCGTAGCTAACATATGTAAATTAGGCATCGAAACTGAATGCATTCTTTAAGCGGAAGCATTTTTTTAATGCTTTCGACCCTCCACATCTAATGGATAAATTGAAATCGTTAGCAGGATTCATGTTTCACGCACGGTGACCGGCAAACATAAATGCGTTTGGTGAATAAAACAATGTTCTCTGTGTTTCTCACTGCAAAGAGAGTTCGATTATTGGATTTTTCGTATCATTTAATTTCGATACATTTCATAGAGCATAAATACAAATTTTGGCATAAAAAGGATAAATACCATTAAATGCATGCAATTCTAATTTCTTGCCTACTTCCATTTTAAAAATCTCGGCCATGATCGTTGTCATGCGGCATAAAACAACGTTTTTCTAGGGTGCCTGCTGTTGGTTCTGCCCACATCCTATGTCCGAAATTCACGTTGAAATCCCTTCAATTTTAGCATGCAGTCAGCAAATAATCAGAAGTGAGAGGCTGGCTTGGTAAGGGTTTGAATCACTCACTACATGCGCTTGTGACCCTCACATGTGACTGTTCCGTTTCCATGCTGTTCACATATCGATTTCGAACAATATGTAAGATGCTTATTTGCAGGACGCATTCAAACTCCACCCCATTTTTTTTTTAATCAAACAGTTATCTGGCACGATTCCTACACTAGTGCAGTTCATACAGCTTTGCATAGGGTAGTTTTACATAAGCAGTATGAGTTATGTTTGCCGATGCAAAATTTCAGAGCATGAGAATGTCTACTTGTTACCGCTTTGCATGAAACTTAATGGTTCTGCCAAATTAATTTTTGATTTTGAAGAAGAGTACGAATACGCATGATAAACAGTTTACAATCATAACCACTCATACAACTAACACAATAAAGACCAAACAAATTTAACTTCCGCTTGCTGTAATGAAGGAAAATTGCTGTAGTTCAGTTTGAAATAAGTGATACACATAGTTAAATTTGGTTTAGTAATTACAGTATAATTCCATTTTTCTTGTTTTTTTCATTTCTTAAAATATTTTGTGTTCAGCGATGGTGAAGTGTATTGCCGTGCATTCAAGCGTTACTTACTTTTTTTTACTTTTTGATTAGACAAAAAAAACGCTCTGAACGAAGCAAAATGAAAAAAATAAAACAATCATTATAATGTACCTGAAGATCATTTTCATCGGCACCATGGTCAGCGTCATATTTATGCCAAGGCAAACAGACGAAATGCTTTACAAAATGCATTCGACCAAGCAATACGTATTTTTTCCTGTTTCGCTTCGTCTTCCACACTGCCTTTAATTTAATCAGTTACATTTTTACTAATGTTTACCGAGGCAAAACCGTCGTTGTGGAAGATTTTCATCTCATCTTCTACCGCCTGCATTATCTTGCAGTACATCATTTGGTTTTGGGTCCAGCTAAATTGGGGAAAAAGTACGCGTTGGCGTTAGCTGAGCTGACTATTTGTCTGCAATTTTTTATACATCTTTGCGTCCCTGGTAACACAGGTGAATGGGTGCCCCGTTCGCGATTTAAATATGCATATAATCAGAATAAGTACATGTAGATATATGCTACACAATTTAAAAATGGAGAGAATGGAGCCAGAAATATAAAAAAAACCGTTGTATTTGCCAACAAAAAAAAAATAAAAGAATATCCTGCACTGTACGTAAATGATTCATGAAATGGTTGGATGCTTCAAAATCAGAACAAATATTCAGTGCAAAGAGTGACTATTGCAAAATTGTTGGTGAAAGCATGTGTATGTTTTTTACATTCCCAAGTTATAACCATTATAGTGGTTAACATAATGGTACTGCATTACAATCATTGTGATAAATATCACGCATATACGTGTCGTAAAATTATTAATTGCTTGCTTTGGAGTCGCGAGCACAAGAACAAAATTGAATGGTACCATTTATAAAAAGTTTTAAAACGGCTCTATGCCGTTGAATATCCTTCAATAGTTCATGATTAAATCTACAGATGGCAGCAGTATTTGTTCAAATGCAAGATTAATGGTTGATGTCTTGACTACATGTTCATACGCATACTTTTCGGTTCGACGTGTGGAAGCCGAGCTGGAAAATTTGCACGTATTCATATATGTTATCTGATCAGTGTTGCGGTTTATGTTGAATGTCGTACAAGCATCCAGCATTTTCAAGCTATCTCTTGTTATTTGTTTGCGAGTCACGTTGCGTCATTCGTCTGGTTTTATGGTCTTATCTAGACATTTTTAAATTTTCTTTCAGGTTGATACACCGAAAAATTACGAACCACAAAACAACACATGGTAAATCAGCTGATGATGCGTGTGTTTGAAGGCTTCCGGCTAATACATTTTTATTGCGAGCTGATATTTGTTAAGCATTTCCTTTTAACGGACTGCCCTAGGCATTAAACGATTATTTTTCGGCGGCTATAAATAGGTTAACTTGTTTTCCAATGCATTGTTTTATCATAAGATGCCACCTGAATAATTTTTTTCGACTTTTATACTTACTTTATGGATAACGTGAAAGTATTGTTGTAACATTTGTTTCATCAGTAAAGCAATCAGTAAAATATTGATCGCCAAAGAAAGGCAATATTTTCCTTTTTGAATCGGCATAGAAGTTTTCATAAATTAGGAAACTTCTTTAGCTAGCTTGTGTTTGCTTTTTGTGCCTACACTTGGACTCTCTCTTTACAACAGCATCAACAAATGTTTTTTTCTTGGTATGACAATACATTCGTATCGTATGAGTATGATGTAGCCAAAAAAAGGCAACCTTTTCTGGTCGGCGCTCAAGCGTGTGGGTGCCTTAAAAATATCGGTATCGATTTCTTTTATAGCGCTAATGCAGAAAAAACAAAACCACTGTACCGACGTTTAGGAAGGAGTCTATCATTGGTGCAGGCAGACGGAACCCACGAGCAGCATGCGTCACAACTAATACGCAGCCGTTCATCAACGCAAGGACACGCGGGTTTCCTTAAAACATTGTTAGGCTGTGACTAGGGCGCATGAGAGAGAATAGCGGGGATGAAATTAAGCAGTGTGTGCTAGCCCGGGTATGTTGGACCAAGTGCGTTCTTTTTCAGAAACCATGCCACCAGTAGGTTCATTTGTGGACACCCTTGTTAGCAGAACGAAAACAAAAAAAAATCAACTGTATGCGTCGCGCGAAACCGTAAGTGTATGGATGAAAAAAAACTCCCTCTTGGTGAATAGGTGCCCGCAGAGAAGAACAACAACAATACTAAAAAAAATCGTCTAAGGCGTACAGAGCATTGCGTATGTAAATTTGTGTATACGAGGGTTTTGAATTTATGTCCTTTAAACTCGGGCTCTGTTCTTTATCAACCAGCGTAAAGGGAAAATAGATTAGAACGAATGTGTTAATGGGGAGAAAATAAATACCAGTATGACTGCTGGGAGCTTCATGAGTGGCAAAAGCAAATGTTCCACGCAGCGATTTACGATTGCTGTACGTTGAAATACTTTGACATTCCATGGCGTAATGATGAAGGAAAAGTGATGCATTAACCCATGATCTCAGCCTGGCTAAAGGATAAATTAATTGATCTTCGCTTACAAAATGTTCAATGAAGAAGCTCATATTAATGTTATATTCAAATGAGCATTCGAATTGCATTGCAATTGGCAAAATGGTTCCTATTCAAAAAGGAAATTGAGTTTGATTGTGTGTATTTGTGGTTTGTTTGCAAATTAACTGGGAATAATTACCCTCATAAATGAAGAGTCACATGCAACTGATTTAATGGGATCTTTCCGTTTCAGTTCACTATGCCTAAGTTCACTAAGTATTGCACACAAATTGAGAGTTATTTTATTCTTGCAAATCAATTAAATTATATTTGAATTTTTATTCATTTGATTCTCAATCCAATTTCGCTCACGGAGCATTAAGGCGTAAGCGAAATGAAAGTTCCGGTACGATAGTTTACTCATTGTTTGTGAACAAGCAGTGTACGTTCGCACATGAAGGGTCATGAAGCTAGAACATAAAGACCGCGAGTATTACCGGAAACCACCTGAAAAAGCTCATCCTTATTGATTTAAACGGTTGATTTGCACGATGCCAAACATCGCAGAGCCAGCCAAGTTTTGGACGATGCGATTCAACCAGAGTATGTTTTTTTTATGTTAGGAGTTTGTTTACTTTGGATTTTGCCGTCGTGCTATCCCGTTGATACCACAGCAAAAAAAACAATGGAAAGCCTGGCGGTCGTTAAAGAGCATTTAACGGAATTTGACACGAAATGCTCTTTCGTGATTCGTTGGAATTAGTACTGCTGGGAACATAAATTTCAATCAGTTTCAATATCGAAGATGAAAATTCGATTTACACTTACTACAGTTTTTTTTATATGGGGCAGGTTTTTGGCATCGCAGGTCCTCGAAAGACAAGAATTGGAAAGCAGACATAAGTATGAGTTCGATCTACAAAGTAAAAGGGTATTTAATTTCCCAAACTTTGTGTATAGTTATAAAAAAAAATTATTTAAATATTTAATAACCTATAACCATAATAATAATTATATATAATAACCCAATGCTGAGTGCACCCAGTTCTATTGACGAATTATTTAAATAATATCTAATGAAAGTAATACTCCAATACTGCTATTTCTAGTTTTCTTTAATAATGGTCAAATAAAGATGTCGTTGGTCCAGCATTTTGAGCAACATGATTTTTTTTACTAATCAAGAACGGTAGTACGTTTTATTTCAAGGTTAACCCATACAAAAATACGCGATGCAGTGATGGTTAACTTAAAGCTTACATGTATTCTCCATTTGGCTTTAACCCATGACCCGTTGGAAATCACTGGTCATAGAATTAGGCACGAACCAACATTCTCTTATGGTACAGGTGTTCATATCATTACATTTGCATAAAACTAACCATCGTGATCATAAAAAGTTACCTTGGAGAACTTATTCGTGATATGTAAATGATAATTGCTTTCTTGAGAGGTTCGTTCCTATGTTTGGATCGAATGTGTTCATATACGACGGTGACCGCTAGCAGCTCGCCATGTGTACCGTTTGAATACTGAATTAGTCCAGCCGTTCCATATAATGAGTTAAGGACACATACGCGAGATTCGTATGATGGGAAAATCACACCCAAAAAGTGTTACCCTTCGTAGCTGCCGCCTTACAAAACATGAAATATATTTTCATACTACATACTATAAATAAAGCTCCTGTAATCTATTAATCAAATCTAACTTACAATGTTATCTACATTTAGCCTTAAAGTAACAAACAATTACGAATACAATGAGAGAGTTGGCCGGAATGTATGTGTGAGGAATACATTCCATTAAATATCACCCACCCTTCCGACACTGCCACTATTGTCCAGATTGCTGTTAATGCATATACCTCCGTTCATTGCCTTCGAGTGTGAAATAGTTCGAAAAATAAAAGGTTAACTCAAAGAACTTATGCAAATAAGGGGCGATAACTGTCTGTAAAATAAGACAGAACTTAAAACTTGCGTGTTTTTTTTCCTTTAGCACTGCAGCACGTGTCATTCATTATTTAAGTCGAAGGTACACATATATGGACTTCTTACACGGGAACCCTCTGATACATTTTATTTTGAATTAAATGTTGTTTTACAAGACCAGGTAACGATAGTCAAGTCCTGCGTACGGGGGATTGGTCCTGACGGTATTTTAATCCGGTCTGTTCGTGTGAAGACCGGCACCGCTAGCATCATGCCATCGAGCCACCCCATAGATTAGCAACTTTAAGCAAACCAAAAACAACTACAAACAAACTATGATCAAACAAAATTTAAAAAAAATATATAAAAAACAACAACAACCCTTTTGCTTATCCAAAAATGAAGCACTACTGCTGTCAATATTTCTGTTTACATTATTTTCGAAAAATATGTTTTAAAGATTATTTTAAATCAATCCCTAATAATCAGAATGGCTATCAAGTATATAGTTTAACTAAAGTGAAACTTTAATAACAAGCGCCGCTATGGTTTTTACTTTGTTCTACTTAACCTGTACAGTTATCGGCCATATAATTTTTGTGCTATGCCTCTACTGCCACAACTTGTCATTCCAATTCAGTAGGTACAAAGTTGCAATGACTGCAACACGTGAGCATAACCGATGGTCGCATGGTTATGGGTACGGAAGATTGATACTCAACGTCATCCTGTGCCCGATCATCTTCTCGGACGATTAATTTTGGAAGAAGATTGTTTTTATCCCACCAGGTAAGTCGTTCAACTTTGGCGGTGCTTCAGAAGGTGCCTGCATCGACCATTCATGCGAGAACGTAAAAAGCATGCTAATCTTTGAGTTTATCTCTTTATTCGCTGATGGTTCGGTGGCAAAAAAGCCTCCCAAGGGAGAAGGCATTGTAACTC
The DNA here is from genome assembly GCF_943734725.1 of Anopheles marshallii. Taxonomy (NCBI): domain Eukaryota; kingdom Metazoa; phylum Arthropoda; class Insecta; order Diptera; family Culicidae; genus Anopheles; species Anopheles marshallii. Next base: position 55,488,667 of record NC_071326.1, read on the forward strand.
AATTATATACCGCTAATGTAGTTGAAATTGGTTGAAACGAAGAAAATCGTATAATTTCTTGTGCAGTGTGGCGTTACAAAAAATCGTACACTGACCGTACGTTCAATACCAGTCAAAAGTCATACCACACAATATAACCCGGTGAAGTGAAATGCAGCATTGGTTACCCATGTCTGATGCTCTGACAGAAAAGTTTGCTGGAAAGCAATCACTTTGTCAAATTACAGTACAATCTTTCGGTGCAAGGTTTCCATCTACCCAGCACATCAGGCAAACATCAGCGAAGGTAACGATTGTAATGCCAATTGCAAAAGTTCTCAGCACATATCGGTAATGATATGTTGCAGGAAAGGAGACAAATAGTCTCCCTCAACCACAAAGCATACATTTTATGAGCCACCCGTTTGCTTGTTTTCCACGATGTCGCTTTGGCCTACATAAGCAATAATAACTTAGAAAAAAATGACTATTGATTTTTGGACTACCGACAATATGACAATCCAATGTACTAACATGATGTGAGAATCTTAATTCAAAAATTTATTCTCAACTTCTGATGCATGCATTGGAAAAAAATATATGAGCGAATAGGTTTGCTATGCAAGAGCTATCCAACTCGTGCGCATAATTTGAACGAAGCTATTTACGAATGAAACTTTCGTACCACACGTTTGTACCACGTGTCAACACAAGACCCACCTTCGACTGACAACTTTTTACTCGCATTAAGATTACGATCGAATGCAAACATACTTCACGACATTGTAAGAATGTATAATTCATCCTTTTAAATCCTCGATACAAGTAACGTTATGTTCTTCGTATCCTCAGTAATGTAAAAACATGAGCCATAATTGTGGCACCAATAATTTCCAATCGGTTGGTTTACCAATTTGTAGCATCAAACTTCAATCGCTTATTTTTAAATATTTTGCGTTTTCAAACAAAAAATCCCTTATACATTGTCAGTTCCTTAAAAATTAATAACCCATTCAGGCACCAAACCAGATATTAACTCAAAACAATCAGTCAACTCCAGCGCCTCACAACACGCTATCATCATGTGGTCCACGATTGGGACGATATTTGCAATTCGTATTCATACAGAACTATTGCATGCGATGAGATTTTGTACCAAGGTTTTCGAGGTGATACACACACACACACACACGTACCACGGAGGGACGCTTACAACGCAGCGTGTCTGCTGACTTCTTGAAGCAGCTTTTATGACAAATTAAATGCATGGAGCTAGCCGTCGTTGATGAATGGCGTAAATTAATAAGTACAAGATTCATATATTCATATTCGAAAAATAAATCGTATACGGCGTCCGTGGTCTCTGCCCGGTATGAAGCACACGCGGATCTCTCCGGCTCGGTGGGTTGTTTTCTCATGATGGTTGTGCCATCTGTGCGGGAGCTTTGTCTCTCTCTCTGCACGGGAGTTGCAAACCGACAGCTCACAACGATTATCGAAACGATTTGCACGACCATGTCCTGCATATATCAAATGAAGGATGCATAATGCGAATGGGAGCTATTCAAAATCAACGAAACAGTAAGAAAATGATGAGAAACAACAAAGGTTGCGATGCATAAAAGTGAAGTCGAGGTTTCTATCTAAACCAACGTAGCAGCGCTTTGGTATGCAAGCATAAAAAAATATTATTTTGTTTTTGTTACGCGTAGTATTATGAAATAGACTATTTGCCAACCAGTTTGCCAAAATACGTAGAAAAAGCTTTGGGCTGTAATATGTGCAATGGTCGTAAATTGTATAAACCACATGATGTTAATTAAGCCATTTCAAGCAAAATAGGATTACAGAACAACCCAATAGCTTTTTTTTACGATTTTGTTATTACAAAAACCTGACCACACAAAATACAACAGCACAGATTTTAATGATTTAACACTGATCCACCCACCTTCATGCAGGAAGGAAGGTTTCGTCTATGTTGATTACTGTCTTTGACTGTGTTCTCCATACGGTAAGACATAGACATTGCCTGAGGCTACAGGCAAACAAGCAAATGAGGCAAAACAGGTAAAGGAGAGCTTCTTAACTCCAGATCAATTTAAAATCTCCAAATGTAGTTAGGTTAAGACGTCATCATATTTCCCAAGCCATGTGGAAGTGTAAATGTATTTTGATAAATATTAAATCGTCTCTTCACTTATGGTGAGTTTACGCATTAAATTTTTATTTGAAAGAATGTATGAAAGCATGACAAACGAAGCAGGAACAGATGGAATTTGAACCAAATCCTGATTATAGTCTAGTCTTATGTGCAATGAAACACTTAGTGTAGTTAATTGTGCACTAACCAAACGTACTAAATCTGGTAAATCACGAAACTCCAAAATGAATGAATGAATGCAGTGCCTTTCGTCGGCGACTAAGTATTCATCTGCAAAGAAGCGTTTGTTTGGCAACACGTTACGTTAGCACTGTCATACATCACACACACGGGACAAAGCAGTAGCCATTGTATTCTTTATTTTGGTTTCATTTTTAATGACTATCACACATTTCAGCAATGGGTAATGATAACGATGGAAAAACCCGGTCCATGATTGGGATGGATACAGCAAACGACTACAAAACACCACTGCCATGAGAGTGATCATTTTTTCGGCTGTTGTATAAAGTAGGGAACGCGCCACGAACTTTGTGAGGTGTTTGGGAGTGGGTGTGAAACGAAAAACGGGAAGCGAAAAATGTTGCCATTGAAAAAGTCGCATGGGCGACGTATTTAAATTCATCAAATATTCATACTCATCGCCACATACGTTTTGACAGTATTTTAGCAGGATGCATTTGTATGAGATTTTTGGAAATCATCCTTTACCCTGGCTCGGCGACAAAGGTGAAGATGCTGCTGCTGCTGTGTGGCGCAAGAATCCGCACATACACCTCCAATTCCCCTATGTTTTGATAAAGACCGGAAACGGATGCGTTCAGAGCCGGTATTTAGCAATTTGGTAAGAGAGTGAATATTTAATGCCTTTCAATTCTGAGTTTCGTTTTTTATCCCTTTAATTTCAACCCTTGCAATAATATGCCAGACGACTGTGACATATCACACACTGCTACCCGGCCAAGGTGATGACGAACTCTTGTGCATGTGCGGTTTAGTGAATGTGTGTGTACGAAATGAAAAAAAAAAAAACAGAGAAAGGATAACAGTAGTAAAAGATGGCTGGTGCAGGAGGGTAGAAACGTTACAAGGATGCAAGAAGCTCTACATATCATCGTCCAGCAGCTGCCGTCTACCTGTTTTGTTTACCTTTTCTCAATGAGCCGGAATTGAGGCAAAGAAGAAAATGTGTCAGAATGCATCTTAAATGAAAAAAATAAGATACGCTTTAATGCGCTGCTGAAAAAAACTTTAAAACTCGAATAATACGTATATCCTTTAATGTTCCAAACATTTACAGTGTTTCCAGACATATATGGTTCAAAGAGGTGGCAAGAGCGAAAGAAACCAAAACAGAGAAAATAGTAACCCTGCGCTACTACTCTGTCACGTTTCTCAGATTTTACACATTCATCCACAGTCATTAAACTACATGAAATGCCACTGCTCGATGATTACGAGCGGAGCGTAGATAATCGCGCAGATAAGCGGTCTTATTTAATCCAAAGTTTCGTATCAGTCTCACTCGATAAAAAGTAGAATGTCAGTACAAAAGAAAGATCATAATACAAAAGCGAAAATAAAGGAATTACGCTTACCTTTGCAATGTAGTCACCAGTTGTTACGTTTTTGCATCCAACCGGGTGCAGTTGTATTTAAAATCCTTAGACGTAAAATAATAAATTCACATCTTTCTGGCAGTCGGACCACCGATCGTTGAACGATCTTTCCACGAATGGTTTGAAGTTCGCTCACCAACGAAGCTTTACGGTAGCTTCTGTGTGCTACAATCAATTTTGCTTCAGATGTTATCTTGCCATGTTTATCGTTAGCTGTTCTTCTGCGTCCAAGCGTTCCGTTGCACCAGGCCTGTGTACGTAGCAAAAACGTACCTGTATGCTTTGTCCTATCGGAATTGCTCCACTATTGTGAGTAGGTTGAAAGCGTTAATGTCAGGCGGTAGCTTTGAAGCCGGTACCATCCATTGCAGAGGGCAGTATGCGTCGATCGAGAACGTTAGTCATATAAGCTGGGGGTAACAAAAAGCTGATCACCAATTGCTCAATGCACTACGGATGTACACGGTGACGAAATAGTGTCGCCTGTCCGACTGTCAAGCCACTCTGTTTGTTGCTGCCGTTAAAGAGCGTTAACCTGCGCTTGCTGATACTTGCTCTCCAAAGAAAGCGAGATCATGCATTCTGTACAACATACAGAAGCTTTTCAAATCACGGAGAGCTGATAATCCAACTTGACATTACGCAGTCTTCTAGAATGCTGCGTGGGAGAACTGGTGCGGAAGATTTTTGGTTTGGTGTGTAAGCCTTGAAAAAGAGCCCGATTTGATGTTTATATGAAACGTTTACCACTCCACCAGCCCAGTGGCCTGTCTGTCCGGGACGTTTTGATCCTCAGTAATTCCAAGTGTGCTACGGCTATCGATCTTCGCATCTCTAGGCTTTACGAAAAGTTTAAAGTGTTTCTCTGTCTAGCGCGTCGGCACTACGGTTCGTTTGGGTTTGGTGAGTACTTACCCAACGCCACTTACCGCGCGCCAAACACGATGAAAGCCTTAAGAGGCATCGAAGGTTGTAGATAAGATGCTCATTTGTTAATGATATTCGATTGTCTCTTTTAGCACCTTTATTAATCATCGACGCGTTGGGTGTCTTTTCGGCTCGATCCCACTTGTACCACCGTTTCGTTTCTGGATGTAGTAAGATTAGGCAGAAGCAGAAGAAGAAGAAAACTTTCTAAGCCTAGTCCAAACCCATCGTGGCGGGCGTTATGAATGAAGCTACTGAAGATGAATGATGGCAGGATTTGATGTTGTATGGGTTTGACCACCACCGTACAGAAGCTTGATCCGAAGCGACTTGGCATAAAATTTCAATTTTTCACCAAATAAAAATTTGAAATCTACAAATGAGCATGAGGAGAAACAATACAATAGCCGCTCGGAAGCAGCTTTGCACTTTGTGTCATTCGTCGTCTTATACTATTTGAAGTTGTAGTCATTCGGTGTTACCCAGGTAGTTTTTATCATTGCATCTGTTTTGTGTTTATTGTTTTTTTGTGTGGTTAATTTATCTGAGATCCGGTAGCGCGACCAAATGTCACCTTTTTAGTCACCTAAACACACCAAGTTATTCATCAATAAAGGGCTACTGGATTTAGAAAGGATTATCAATGTGTGTGAGTGCGCTGGTGCTGCATATTTTCATTTTCTCGCCGAACTTAAAAAATACACCCATCTGTGGTAGGCGTGAGAAAAGATTACGATGACCTTCACTAGACACACGGATAGACATTTCGCAGGTTTTCACATTAGTCAAAATCCGCTTCCAGCACCGCCTTGGCTCATAGATTCCACCACGGTAGAACAGGTTGTCGAATCTGAGGCACACCTTCAAAAATAATCCAAAACTACACAAATGGTTTTCGTGCGAAATGGCGGCGCAAATGTGTTGGAAAGATACGTAATTGATTGAAATTGTAGAAACAAATAAAGCACATTTGTTGAGTCCGTTTGTGGTTGTCGCTGTTGTCACTGTTTTCTTTATAGCTGTTGATTGTTGTTTTCGCTCTCGGTGTTCGTGTTTCTTCCTCTGGTTCAAGTAATCCCACACAGAGGGATATGTACGATCGACTAGCCAGCGATCGTGCACGATGGTCGTTTGGCGGCTGCGGAAGATATTAATTGTCAAACAAGTCCAATGCTTTCGGAACCATTAATCAGATTTGAATCGTCCCAACTGCGCGGGCTTGAGTATCATGCGTATGGGGTTAAGCATGAAAGCCAAGCCCAGTTGCACGCTACAAGACAAGAACCACATGAACCTTGCTGGGCCAACGTTTAAACCGAGCAGAAGGAATATGTGTAGCTTTTGAAAGTGAATATTTTTTTTATGCGAGTGTTTCTCTGCTCACTTTTTAACAGAGCATAGGTTGAATGAATTAAATATGATCAATGCAATGCTTACGTCCGGTTTAAGTTCAAGTCTCGGCTTGTCTAGTTGGCAGACTACGCTACACTGACTGCTTATCAGCAATGTTGATCTAAGATCGATACCAATGCTGAGAACATAAGGCGAAAGAAAACAAGTATCAACGATAATTCGACACATTTTCTAATTTTATTGATAATTCCCAACTGGTAATGACTACCAATAGGAAAAAACGCGTTAAAAATCTGATACATCTAATGTTTAGCTTAAGATAAAAAAGATGGTAATAATAGCAAAACCAATAATCTGTGATAAAACGATACTTTTCAATATTTCCTTTTTTATAATATGTTATAATTTTAAATATTTTATCAAGAAATACCCGGCCTTGTGCGTTCTGCATAAGTTAAACAAAACGTTTTTATATTACACTTATCACGTGAAATAATTAAAACATTAAAATTATTCGTTCTCAGTGCACTACCCCTTGATTAAGCTTAGAGATGTTAATAATTTCGCAGTTTGTTTTTATTTCACATTTTGCTTCCTTAATGTTACATTGCACAATCTACTGGTATTGTAAAACATTGCATCTTTTGGTATTTCGCTTTCCGTTCAATAAATAAATAAATATTCCAACGAGAATAATTTACTGTTGAGGTCATATCCCAATGTGTTGCGAAAATGACAATGTGTCCCCCACGGGGTTTCTAATTAATTTCCGATAGTGGTGTCGTTTGGTGTGCCTGGATGGGTCTGGTTGACCGTTGGTATCGATTGGACCGGATTGATTGGTGAATTTTAGTGCTTGCTTTTGAGGACACATTGCATTATCGTTTGGCGTTTCGGGGTTATGCATGGAATGGTTGCGAGAGCAACACGGTTCGATGTTGACAATCGCACCATTCCGGGCTCAGGGCTTTAGCTTAGTGTGCTGGTTGTTCGTAGTAGTACCGGTAGGGATCATTTGCCCGTACCGGACGCACAAAGTAGGTGGCCCGACGGTTATCATGGCCGGTGTGCACCTGGAAGCTGGTTTCCTCGTGATGGTCAGCCTTGAAGATCTTCTTGAGCGCCATGATACTGGCGATCGTGAGGGCGACCTTACTGATGACCAGGGCCTTGAATGCGATGGCTCCGAGGGTCTTCAGACCGATCGGTCCAGCAATACCCATGGCGGTCAGGAGGGCAGCAATGACATAGCGGCTGCCGTTCTTCTTGTTACCACTTCCTCGCGCTTCGGACAGATCGAAGCTGATGGTGTGGGTCTTGAGGAACTTGTCAATCTTCTGCACAAGTGCCTTATCCGTTTCGCCGAGACCTTCCATCGAGCGTGCATCGGACAGTCCGAGGATGGCGCTCTCAGATTTTTCATTAGCAGACACGTTCTTCTGCTTGACAAGGGTCACTCCTTCGACCAGTTGGATGGAATCCTGTCAAAGAGTTCAGTTTGACTTCAGTTCACAAGTATGCACATGGGATAATAGAAACATGTAAACCAAAAATTAGTTCATTTTACCAAATCGATGGCTCGGGAGATGGAGGTCAGCGCTTTCTGCTTGAGACACTCGGTAAAGTCCGCTGTCTCCTGACAATCGTCGTAAACCTTCTGCAGGACACAGATTTCTCCTCCGAACCAGCTGCTGCTGGCACGCCACGAGCAGCCTCCCGCAGCACCAAGGGCGGAAGTCGCCAGGGCGACCACGAGCAGGAGCTCCGCAATGATGGTTCGGTTGCACATGCTGGTTTGCTAGCTTTAAAAGTGCGTCGCGCACCTTCAGATACACTAATACACTCGAAACCCGTCGACGCAGACTGACTCTGGCACTGCACCGGTGGCGCTGCTGATATGTTGGATGGATGTTTCACTGCTGATAACCAAACTGCAACTGATGAGTACAGTGATTAGCACCTGCTTTTAAATGCGGCTCAATGCTCTGCTTACGATTCCGTGATATGCCCAACAAAATGATGAATTTTTCGATTTCTTTTTTCCATCTCTTTTCCTCGTGGAAAAGATTTTTTCGTCACTGGCCAAAAGCACACATCGATGCACATTTTCACTCGTTAGGCTCTTGATCATGCAGCCAGAGCAAAATTCCATTTCACGCAATTTGCTTACGGGCTCGGTCGTCGCATTTCCATGAAAAAAAGGAAGAAAATCGAAACGGAACGTGGCCAGCAACACCCGCAACCACGCAAGTGAAACTGTACTCTTGTAGCGAAATCTCTACCCAACGGACAACTCACTGTCCATCCATCCGTCCATCTATCCATACAGCATGCGATATCGAGCACATGCAATTGCAGTTGCATCCAGCTGCATGAGCCGGTTCCGACGCTCAGGCCTATGCTGCTACACGCTAGATCGGCACAACATATCTGGAGCTCTCTCATACGAGCGTGAAATATGTGTTGGACTACATGCGATTTCTTGTGACTTCCACTATCCACCCCGTGCGATGTATTTTACATCGCAAGACGCTAGTGCCGTTTGCAATACGGTGGTAAGTCGATTAATTCAATTACCTCCACAGCCAAGTGCAGCTAGCGTGTGCTGTTCGTAATTAGAAAGAAAACACTAAACTAATCTCATGCACACATATGCTACACATGGCTTCAAAAACCTATTGAAGAATATGATTTTCTATCGTAGTAAGCACACTGATGGTGGTTCCGGTTGGATGGAAATTTCTTCCCCAGTAACATACATTTATTTGCCAAGCCCGGGATTGCAAGCAGACTCCAACGACGGTTTCAATAATACCGGTTGAGAGAAAGTGAGAACATTTTACTTTTTAATCGTATAGGAACAGCTTATGTCAATACTTTGCAAAAAGGTTCAAACTTACATAAAATGCATAATGGCTGTTAAAACATCAGATAAATAAGAACCTTCGTCGCAGGTTGCATTATAACCTGTAGAAGTCTAAGTCTTTTATATCTGGCATTTTATTAATTTATTTGCCCGTAGCTGGATAGTCGATGCAAGTAGGAATGGGATGTCCGGCTGGGATTTTGTACCAGTCCTAACGTGTGGAACTGATGCCGTTAACAGTAAAACATAAAATGTTCTATTTTTAAAATTATAAGTACTAAGAAGAAAATCATTTTAAAGTATACAATGTTACAATATATCAGAATTTATTAACAAATTCCGTTATGTATTAGACTACCATTAATCGCCATGAGCTCTGCAATACATTACAGTATTTGTGTACATCACTAATATTATTAATTAAGAATCACTTAGTATTATTAATAATCACTCATCAGCGAGTATTAATACTCACTTATCATATTATGCTGGTTACAGGTGTAGCATAACTGCTATATAGTTTATTTTTCAAGCTGAAAAATTTAGGCCACCTCATATTGAACAATAGACCATAGTGCAATTTCAATAATTTATATAGCAATTCGTTATAATACACAGGCATTATAAATTGTCGCACTCAAATAAACACCAAATTAAATAAGAATAATTATATTTTTCATTCATTCAGAACGGCCGTTAGTCGTATTGCTAAATAAATAATTATCTGAATTGGGAATGTTTAAGTGAAATTTGTACTGCAATCATTGTCGAACTGTACAGAAAATTTCATTCATGTAGTATCTATTTTCATAAAAGAGCACGTGAAGTGATTCATGTTACTCAATGAATAAGAATGAAACATAAATGGGAATAAAATCGAGTAAAAATGAGAAGAAACATTTTCCACCTCACTGTTCACTCTGCTCGTCACACCTGACTGAGTCGTATATTTTTTTCCGATGTGTTTCGGTTTTTTCTTAGACATGTGGTTTTCTATGGCAACATTTGTTGATTATTGCATTCCGCTGTGATAGATAAAGCACGCCTAGATGGAATGTTTTAATTTATAAATTTGGAAATAAATATAAACATGCTAAGTGTTTGATTTATTTCTTGAAACAGTAAAAATTTATTAACTGCCGGGGTTTTTGATCATTTTTTTCAGCAGTGAAATAAGAATTAAAACGATTGATTGTGTTATTCATTTCATACTAAACCATACTAGTTTTTTTATGTTGTAAATTAAACATTTCATTCCTTTTATTCCAACCGGTATAAGTTTTTTTTCCATTTGCACATATTTTTCTGCTGAGTAATCATTATAACTCCCAGGAGGTAGGTCAGGTTCGTCTGTCTTCTGCACTCTATGATATACCACACATCATTACTATAGCAGCAAAAACAGACAAAATCAATGTTTCACACTCATGTTGGTTCTACCGGCAGAGTTTAATGTACGAAACATATTCCCCACAAGCAACGACGATTTCCTATCCTCCGGATGGAGTTTCATAAGAAGGCATTTGGTCCCAGCGTAGCAAAACAGTCGACGGTACGGATGTAGGATAAAAATATTACACATTCACATGACTTGTCTTCGCTCTTGTCTGGGCGCTGTATTCTACCTTTTTCAATCCGAAACAAGTTACAAGTGTGAATTTGCTGAAAATTCAAATTTCCTTTCAGTTCCCTTCCACCTTGTTTGCCACGCCGTAACGAGTGGCACCGAATGAGGAAAAGTTTTTTCTTCGATTTCCGTTTAATACGCCTTCACGGAGACTCTTGCGCTCCGGTTTATTTAGTTATCGTCTGTTTGCTAAACCCCGGGAAGAGTTCGTCTCGGAACTGAGAAAATACTGCCGGAAGAAAATTAAATTCACGTATGCTTTCGGTTTCACTTATACGCAACATTTAACACTATGTGCGCTGCTCTATAGAAAATCTGAATAGCATAGACAAGACTAGATTCGCGGCAAACGCAGTTTGGTAGCACGATTCGATGGCTTTTCAGGATGCTGTTGAACAGCGAGACATTGAAATAATTGACATGTTGTCTATTCGCGAGTTTCTTCAAACAGTAGAATAACACAATTATTATATACCCAATACCTATAAGCTATTAGCTAATACGTTTACCAGCGATCTATGGATCAAATTTTTAATATTCACATATTCTCAGGTGTTTACTGCACTACAAATATTGGTGAAAGTCATTACGTACAAGTTCTTTTCGCTACAGAAGTATCTGCATGCGAATGTGGTTTATCTCAGAAAGAACGAGTGAATGTTAAATGATGCTACATGGTTGTGGATATTTTATCACTCCGTTGAATCAAACTCCAGTTCTGTCGCACATATCTTTATCTAGACGATTGCTGATCCATCGTGTCGAAGAAAAAAAGATGTGTCGCGTCAGAGTTTAGCTTCTAATACCGTTTGCCGCCATGCCAGGGTGCTTCTGCTTTTACAGTTTCAAGCTATAGCAAAAAACCGAGGACAAAACCCATACTCATTCACACACTACATGCCTTACATGCTAGACATATGCTCATCGTGTAGCATCGTTTAAAGCAAGGGACGGATTATGAACGGAATGTCTCCCTGCTCCCATTTGCAAGGATTTACGTGCGTTTCTACCTGTGGCTCGTAGCCACTTGAGAACTCCGTGATCTTGAATATCCGCATGACGAGCTGCTAACCAGTTTCTTTTTTCTGTTTCCGTTCCACATTCGTACATTTCGGAGCAATCCCTAACACGGCCACCTTGCCGGTGGATCACTTCATCACATTCAGGACGCGAAAGAAGAGCAAGGCGGTGAATGCGATAAGCTTTTCAAATCCAACAAAATCATATTACACGAAGAATGAAGAATATGTGATTTTTATGGCTTTCGGTACTTGAGGCTGGCATATGACAGGGTTAAACAAGCATCCAAGGCTTAGGAAGGCTCATTAATGGGCGCCATGCATCGACAAATTTGGTTGATCCGGCGCCAGCCGAGTATGTCCTAAGTGAACGGCGCCAGTACAGAAGCGACCGAAGGAAGCTTGTCCAACATGCAGCTGGAAAATGCTATCGAAAGATCAACGATTTAACCATTGTTCCCATTCTTCTAACAAATTGGGAAAACAAAAATAAACCGCATAATCTGACATCCACTAGAGGTTGTTGTTGGAAACGACACATTATGATATTTGCTTCCTGTATGATTGATAATGTACTGCTACAATAAGTACTTTTACTACAACTAGAAACAATTTCCAGCTGTTTAAAGTTTTATACCATTTAACATATTGTTCTACTTAATTAATACTTAATGCTATTTAAATATTATGTTAGTCAGTTCAATCTAAGAACTCATTTTTAATAAAACTACACATGGCTGTTAATTGCCTACCATTGTTTTTAAAACTAGCATTTTTTTATGTAAAATTCGTGTAAACAGAGTTTGTTAGAAATTCGAGGGATTTTCAAATTCAAATGACATGTATGAAATGAATTCTTCAATCACAAATATGATGAAAAAATGTACGGTAAGCAATGGTGCGCAAACACCCCAGCAGTGGAATCGTTTAAAAATGTGTTTGCTTGTCTATACTTGTTTAACCATCGCTCGTTTAACCATCGCTCCAACGAAAACAACAGCAGCGCAAAACCTTATAAGAGTAATTCCACGGTTCTGCCCGTAATATATCATTCATTTTATTGCACATTCTCAACGACCCGTTCATCACACATTTCAAAGAGGTCTAGAGAAATCAAGTCACTAAAGCCTCCCTCTATCATTTCCTCACTGTTTCTTCATACTGTTTACCGCCCAACAATACTTCTCACCTCACATTTTGTTTGAACCAGATGCTTTCGAAAACAAGGCTAATCAGTTATCATCATTAAAATTTTTAATATGGGAACCAACGGCAAAATCCGTTGCACGTACCACTACACCGTATCTTGGGACGTCTGCCTGCCACGTCCCCACCGTTGACACTCACCGCGTAGATCGGATCATTATTTTTCGGCATTTCTATATGTTCTTGCAGCCATCGCCGCTGACCAAGACTAACAATTAGACATCCATTTTCCCATGGATAAGCGAACGCTGACCAGCGTGCACGGGTGTACCGGTGTATTGAGTTGGAAGTTTGACGATAAACCATGGGCCCACTGCTTAACGGCGACGATTCACTCACGTTCTGTCTCTTTGAGGCGTTTCACAGTTTCAACACAGTTACCCCTCGTCATGAAAGTTTTCTAGTTATTTTTTTAACAAGTCCTTTCACAGATAAACATTTCAGTTCATTGTTGTCACGGATCGTGATTGCAACGTGATGGCAGAGCGGTTTCGTTTTATTCCATTCGTTTGTCAGTCATGTGGTTCATGTGAGTAAGAATGTTGTTGAGATAATGCTGTACCAAAACTTCTTTAATCATGTGTAACCGATTCATTTTGACCATACAATTTCGACAATGATTCAGTGAAATTCCACAATACCAATACCAATTGGATGATATCTGCTTAGTAAACTTAACATATGAACAACAACTGCAATGTACAGTTTGCATAATACATTGTAATATCAATTGGTGACGGTAAATCATAGAGCACATCTAAGAGCTAGCTGGATCAATAATGCGACCGACTTCGTCAAATCATCACAGCATCGCCAGAAGATGCGAATAGTTTCAGGTTCCGAGTTGAGATGGTTGGCGCACCTGTTGCACTACCTATTTTGCCTGAGACTTGGCAATAGTTTGATAAACCCCTTCGGTTACCTCGGATGCGTGAGATTGAATTTGCCACTAACTAACTCTAAGCGACACCAGCAAATGGTCGCAGATAGGAGAAAGGCAAAAGTGGAGCAGTTGAATGCTTGCCTAATTAAAAGCTTGCTACGGGAAACTTGGCTTTCATCTCGACTCGCTAATTGCCAAAAATTTGGAATTAGAAGGGAATCATAATGTTGGAAATGGTCAAACACCTAGCATAGATACCATAACCGAAAATTACGAAGCTGCCTCCCACCCCGAAGATTGGCTGAAGATTTGTCCTATCATTTATCCAATCCTATCATCTGGGAAAAAGCAGCTGAACAAAAAAAAACCTGCACGAACGGTGTGTATGTTTTATTCAAGTGCGTTGGATACAAATTAGACAATTTAAATTACCAAAACACCCAACCGGCGCTGGGGGATAAAACCACAAGCTCCAAATTGTGAGAATTTGAAAGTGTACGTTTTCGTTTGTTGCTGTTGTTGTTGGTTAGGAAAGCTTTGTGATGTTTTCTGTAATTCCGATGCTCGGTAAGAATTGATTCGTTGCTATGTGTTAAACATTGATCTATGAGTTTAAAATTGCTTTGCGATTCTTCCGGAAAATATACATCTATACACGCACAAAACCTTTTTTGAAGTTAATGTACTGAATCGTTTGGAGTTAGTTTGGAAAACCTCCTTCGGCGAAATTCTTTTTTGCCAACCGCTTAATGACTATTCAGTATTCATCACGCGATTACGCCGAATCGCATTATCATTATTGACAGCTAGAAGGAATCATCCGTAACATGTGGTTTGGAAAGTACCATGGTGTGCAAGTGTTGAGATGTGAGATATAAGACTCCTCACATACGCTCCCATACACACACCGAATGAAGTTCCACACTGGCATCATTAGAAAAAATGCGTACATGATATTATGTTGGCTCGGCACGCACCCGAATGACACGTCGCCCACACATTCGAGCAACTCACGTGGTCGTGTGGAAAACTCCTCATGTCATGCAAATGAACGTGGAAGATGCTAAAAACCTATGCGTCCCCATCAGCTGGAACGTAAAACGTAACGCGATGGAAATCGTTGATTTGTAGATGTCTAATGATAGCATGTGTTTAATGTCTTCAGCCACAGCAAACCATCGATCGATGAAAAGAAATAAGGATATCGCGTACAGTACACGAGTGCCACCCTCCGAACGGAAGTGATGGTGCAAAGATGTAAAGGTTGCACATCGCCGGCTAATAATGGTAATCCATCGCATCGTTCTTTCGTACAGGATAAAAGAGAAATTTGGTTGCGAAGATGTGTGCGTTAGATCTCTGCTTGATACTTAAAGTATGTTCCGTATAATATTTCTGTGTAATCCCACTATGCAATTACAAGGATATTCAACCTACTGCTGAACCGTCAGTTCGAGGTCGATGCAAGCATTAGAAAGTAACATAGTAAGTACCTTTGGTTTGACAATTTCATGGGTATACGTATTATACATGCATTAAAATTTCCCACAATCGTACTCCTTGTTTTAAAACGCCAAAGAACTTTACGTACAATAAGTCATTTACGTTATAGCAATACAGTTTCCTTTGTTCTGTTGATATGTTAGTTTGTTCGAAACCTGAAAACAGCAACCATAACTTCGATTTGTATAAACATAAATATTTGTTGGCGATGAACAAGAGATACTTCTTTTTCATGTGCATAATTTTTCATGTGCTTGAAGAGTTACAGAAAGTATTCTTTATAAAAAAGGGCAATAAAAGCAGGCAACGAAGAACAGCAACGTAGAAACTACTCCACTGGATGGAACGAGAATGGTTGAATAAGAGGCATCCAGGCAAGAAAAGCGCCTAGTGAAATTCTGTCATATCAATTCCCAACCTATTCAACTATGCATTCAAACTCACCAGCACCAGCATATATGCAAGCGAGCATCTGAGCAGAAGAAAACCTCTGAAGAGACCGTATTACAATAGCATAAGACAGAAATCTTGAACAGAAATTTAAGTACACGAGCAAACAGCAGCATTACGGAATGGGAAGAAAAAGAATGTCCCAGTCCCTTTGCATATCATAATAAACGGCAAATGAATATAGGATAGGCATAGGAGCAAATGAAACGAGTCATCTGAAGATGAAGAAAAGCGAACTGTTCTCATGTGAATTTATATACATTCGATTCATTTATTTCCATTTATCGCATATTTACTCCAAAAAAGTACGGCCACCGTTCCCCAAGCGGAAATGGTTTTAAGCCTCCTTGAGTGCGAAACTTCTTTGCTTGTTTCCGTGCTCCGTACGGAATTATACGTTTGGCTAAATCCGCTACCATTGCAATGTGTGTCTCAGCTGCAAGTCGGTTCGAACTACCACGAAGACCGTTACACACTATTCATCGTACTTACTGAGAGAATCTGAGGCAAATCCTCCATCATACCTAAATCGGAAGGATTGTAACAGCTCGTGGTACAGAAGATGAGCTTTCCACAGATGAGAAATCGAATGAAAATTAGTGGAAATGAATGTACATGCATGCGGTAGCATGAGCGAATGTTTTATGGCTGAAGCCGTGGTGATGCGGGAGTCCTGCACCACACACACACACACTTTCTCCCTTTTACGGATGTCTCAGCTGATAGCAACGTTAAGCAGATTTCTACCCATACCGAATAGATAAACATGTAACAAGAAAAAAAGTATGAACCGGAAAACGTGAAGATGGGTAGAAAATAAGAAACGAGAAAAGTAGGATAAAAACACATACAAGAGAATAGCAACAGCAGCAAATCCAAAGGATATATTCAAACCGGGAGACATCGGGTGACGCAATGTTAAGGAGACCACATCCTTGAGTTGTCAACGACATCCGTGCGTCTGCGGTTGTTTCGCATTGTTGGGAAATATAAGTGATTAAAGAAACGGAGAATTGGAACAAGCCCGGTCCCACTGTCGAGCGAAAATGTACCGAGCGTACCTACATCCCGATGCTGCGAGGTAATTCCATACGCTGGTGTATGAATGGGTGTGAGCATTGTCGGTAAGCAGCCGCATTTGCAGTTTATGATTTATTGGTTTTGATAAATTTATATGAACACGCAAATTCAATGCGGATGGAAGTTTACCGAAACTATCGATCATATCGGGCTGGGCTATTTCGGTGTGTCTACGTGTCTCGATACACACAGGGATGGTTTTAACATACTCATTAGAAGTGCTTCAGAATAAGGATTCAGTATAGGATATAATATTACTCATAGTACAATAAGGCTTACCAGATGTACTATGTTCTGCCCATATGATTGTGCTATTGTTCGCATCCGTTAGTAACACTTTTAATAGCGTTGAACTAAAATTTCTTCCATTTTAGTATTTGCAAGTTACCACTGAGCTAATTAATGTAATTAACTTTCATGACATAAATTAGTCCTGGCTATGTTCATGACGTTATGTTGCTTAAGGGCACAATATCACACGTACCGTGTGCATGCTATTCATCGATCGTCCCTCAAAACTAGCATTCTTCATTGTTTTGAGCATTCGCTCTCAGTGGATTGTTTCACGGCCCAGGTTTTCCTGGGCAATCACATACGCTCACACACTCACTCGCAATAGCCAAAAAGAAAAAGGAAAACAAGTGAAAAAAAAAAACGTTCACAACGGAAAACATTCATGCCGAAAACAGAATAAAAACACACACCGAAAAGTTCGGCTTAGTAATGCCAGCCAATTGGGGGAAAACTCAGAAAACAAAAGTAAACTGCTTCTAAATTAAAGGAGCGCTCTCTTTGCACAACAATTTTGACATTCTCTCCGCGTCCCGTTCGATTTCCTCGCGCACTCCGCGGTGTTTGTCCTTATGCCACCAACATATCATAGCTATTCAGGACGACGCAGCGAAGATGTCGTTCCTTAGTTCGTAAGCATGGGTGACATCAGTGTATAGCGGAGCGTGAATGCCCTGAGACTTTAGGACTTTAGGACCATAGGGGAAGTGGGGAATAGAAGCGGAATAGAGGTATGTTGGCTGTCGAGTGGTAGAAGCAAAACATAAAAAATAATCATCGATAAAATATATTCATATCAACGAATCCACTCAGCAACGTGAAGGGTAGCAGCCAAAGGTGCTACAAGCATGAGGAGCGAGAAGGCACCGCAAGTGCTACCGAATACACAATACAGTGTTCGAAGGGTAGCGGGTAGCACACAAGTTGGTCATATATCGTTTCCATAAACCCAACCAACCACCAAAGAAAAAAAAAACGTCACACTGTCGAAGAAATTACGACCAACGGAGTGCCACACGCGTCGGCAAGGCGAAACCCACTCTCATGGTCGGCTTCTAATCCACTCCTTCACCCCACTGTGCTTACCTGTGAGCAATGAATCCAACCTCGTTTTCGGAAGGAGTGTGACTAGGGACGCAAAAATAACGGAGTTCAACCGCGGGGGCTGCAAGTCGATGGGAAATTTACATTAATTCGCTAGAAACATAAAAATGCTTACACGCACTCATAAAATTACATAATTTCTAATGCTGCTCACTCGTTCCATACGCATTCGCTCTAGTCGCTTTCCAAGCACTGAACCCGCATCCAGTCAACCCTTTTGCGTTCAGGTTCAGGTATCTGATTGTGGGTGCGCAAGAACTAACAGAACAAGAAAAAGAGCGAAAAAACAAAACACCACGAATATGAAGGACGCATTCCTTTTTGACCTCGACCGAACGCAAGGGTAGTTGATGAACAAGTTTATTAAAGTGATTGTGCCATACATCATGGAAATAAGTATATGTTTTCACCGTTTGTCGTTCGATTGAAGTAGATGTTAAACAATGTTGTATGCCGTTTTGCTAATGTGTTTGATAGCATGTTTTAACAGCATCAAAGCACTTCTGTATACTTAGAGTTTGGTGAACTTGCAAGCGAGACATGTAATTTTGAGGCAAGCTTCTCTTACTTAAATGCGGCTAATTAAACTAAAGCTGTTTGAACAGTTCATAGTTTAATGGAATAAGTATTGGGGTCCGCGTTCAGTCAAGTTCATGATGAGATATCGATTTGAGCTGGAAGACATTGATGCTCGGCTTTGACTAATTTTAAATAACATAAATCAAGCTTGGACAAAATGGAAACAAACCGCATTAACACGTTTGCTATTAGAAACATTAGGAATGCCTGGAATTAGCAATGATTTCGTGTTTAGGAATCTCCATTTGAGGACGGTGTTAATTTTTAATTATAAATACAACCACACGGCAGCCAAAAGGTAAATGTGTACAGAGATGGTAATATACACAAAACAAAGTACGTGACAACAAAAAATGGTGGTGGGCGTTGTCGACAATCACTGTGCAAGATGACCCAAAGCGCTCGAAGGCTATGAACTGGTGGGACCAGAGAGCTATACACTACTAAAATTAAGTCTTATTTGAATTCGGTAGGGTGAGAGATTCTATCACTCCCAAATTATTCTAAAGATATTACACTATCAAAAATTCACCTGCTCCATTTGCAGGAACATGCTCTGGCTCACCAGCAGATGATGATTCGGGATTCGGGATGGTTGAAAGGCAGCCAAATGTCTTCAATAGCAAATAGGGAAAAAACCTCAGTGATCAAACATAAACATCTTAAATATTATAAATTTTTATTATGACGGACCATGTATAGTTGCACGTCTAACATTTAAATTATTATTGAAACGTTATTGTCGAATGCAAAGACCTCATAGACTTTGGAAATCCTTCCATCATCGAATGTACGCGTCGATTAACAGTTTTAACTTGACTTCAACATTTTCACCATCTTCAAGCTACCATCAATGTTGCTGGTTGAATCCAAACGGAAATGTGTGAGCATTTCTAAAATACTTTCCGTTTCGTCAGCATTGTACCAAGTACGTTAAGGAGCTAAGTGTTCTCTTTCAAGGACATGCTACGTACCGTCAGGTTTGAAAAATCAGATCCAAAAACAAATATGCTTTCCTAACCCATGCCAAAACTTTCTACTGGTTACTATTTGCGGTACACCAAACATGGTAATTTTTGTTCCGAAAGTACTGCCATAAGGGTTCTTCATAGTTGCTACTTTACGCTACCAATTTGAGCTATGAAAAGCAACAATGACGATGCGCGACATTTAGAAGGGTTGCGGCTCGTCCAAAATACAAGTGGAAAATGCATCGTATCACAAAAGACTGGATAAGTGCAGTGTGGTGCAGTAATGGTTGACGAGGTTTTTGGGTATACATGTGAATGAATTCTTTTATAACCCGTAAGTATCAGTTCTGTAGAAATCGGAAATGGAAGCAAAAAGCCACTCAAATGCCTTCGACGAGTCGGAAGCCTAAATGTGGTTAGTTGATAGAGAAACCGTCGTTTTTATCAAAAGTTTAGCTGCTTCTGTTTGCAATGCATTGTTTTGTTTCGTTTTTATTGCAATCACTCTATCGAACAATTTGCTTACATGTTCGCAAGTCTGCAGTGATCATTATAAGCGCCTATGTTTATGTGAACGCTAGATAGCATGCAAGTGCCTTACCGAAGAGTGCATCTTCTTGTTCGTGCAGTCGGTAACGAGAATGGGCCACTTGTTTTTCCTATCTGTTACCCAACATTTGCTGAAGAAATCATTGGCGGAAGGTTGAACTGTAGGTTGCTAATTAAGTACGTAGGTGCTTGAGTTGTGTGCCATACTTTACGTTTGTATACAAAGAAAATTGGGGTAAATGCCATTATGAAATGATGTCACTAGATACCTAAGCTGACAAAATTATATACTGCCCTTAAAAGGGTGTTTTGCTATTTGGATCAGGTTGGACACTGTCTAAAATTTACATTTGACAGAAATATAGGCCTAATGTTTCTTCAAACCATGTACCAACCTAATTTTTGGGATAAAGAGCATTCAGGCACCGTAGCTCAATACTGTTAACAAACACGAGTTGATGAAGCAAATAGGAACATTCGTGTGCTACTGATGCCATTTGTGGATTTATATTTCTCATCCTAGGCACACCACCTCTTAAAACCTTTTTCCGTTCCGTTGTTTTATGTTGTGCGAAAACAAAAAAATATAACTCGCAGCTCGTATGCAGCTTTTACGTTGCAGTCGATTGCAGATGGTTACGAAAAACGGAAAGTTCTGGTTGTGGTAATTGAAGATTGAGAGGTAAATGAAGAAGAACAAAAAAAACGCATAAGGACGTTTGGAGTTGAGACTCGGTTTTGGTTTCATCCCAGCGGAAAACACCGAACCCCATACGTACATCTAGGTCGTCGTCAGTGTACGATGAAAACAGGATAAGCAGAAATAGAATGAAAGTCTGAACAAGTTCACCTGGGGCATGAGTTGCGATGATGTGTGTATGCTTTTAAGAGGTAAAGCACAGTCAAGGAAAACGTATCATTTCTTCAGTTCTGCAAACACTTGAGTTGTTGTTTTACTTGCAGTTTTTTTTCGCATGTCGAGGTTACTTTTCTCGTAAACTCAATCTGATAACGAGATAGAGTAGGTAAGAACCCCGATGGAGGGGAAGAGTTATGTTGGGGACGCCTATTGCACCGACCTTCTTACCGGGCGCCTTCTTCGCTTATGGTAAAAATCCCGCATCACGCAAGAGAGCAAATAAATAAGTTAAGTTTTTTAGTTAGTTTGTATCGAAATTAACGCTCCCGTTTTGCAAAACCCCTTAGTTACCCCATCGCGCTTCGCAGCCCAGGGTTCTGCACCATCGACTGAAAGACGTTGGCAGCACCGCCGTTTAAAAGGATACGACAAGTGAAAAACCGACGCCAAGGAGTGAATCAGAAAAAGAAATAAGACGGCGCTTAAAAAAGCATCACACAACATAGTGCAAAACAGCTCAGAATCTCGCAGCAAAGGAGTGAAAACTTATGTGTATTTTTACATTCGACTGCATCTACCCTTGCTAACGCTCCTAACATCATGAACCTCATCAGTTGGAAGCGTTTGAGCGCTTCTACTTGTGATACGCGGGGGCCTCGCCTTGCAAAGGTTGCGCGGGCGCTCGTTTGCTTTTCTGCCAGTTTT
This sequence comes from Anopheles marshallii, assembly GCF_943734725.1. NCBI lineage: Eukaryota > Metazoa > Arthropoda > Insecta > Diptera > Culicidae > Anopheles > Anopheles marshallii. Next base: position 55,510,401 of record NC_071326.1, read on the forward strand.
GTTCTTGATGAGTGCAACAAAGTTAGCTCTGCAGTATGTGGTTTTAAGGATACGGTGTGATCCCGTGCACGATGAAAAGCGGAAAATAAGGGGAAAAAACGAAAGAAACAAGCATTTACATTCGAGCCATCATGAGTATGATTTCCTTCGAGAGTTGATAAAGAATTTTCAAAATATTCGTTCCCCACCCTTAACCACTGTGCGGCTGTTGCATAAACATAATTTCCAGTGAAAGGAGAGCAAAACTCCGAACCACACGGAAGCTGTTTAAAAAAACTGGGTGCAAGTGCATAAAAACAGTCCCATATCAATCAGCAAAAATTAATACGTATGAGAAACAAACGGACCTGGCATGTATAAAACTTCGGTAATAAAAATAACAAAAATTCGTGTTCCAATTAAGTGTATGTTTGCGTTGATGTAAAAATTCACAGTTAGTTGGTGATGAGCAAAGGTAACGTATGACTTGAATATCAATGCAATTTGTGTATGCAGCAAGAATATTGGTACTCCTTATGCATGCGCGAAGCTGAGTCCGACGAAGATATAAAAGATTATTTCATTCAATTGCACGACAAAATGACTGCCACTAGTTAATGTAGCTTATTTGAAAAGATGTGGCCAATACAACTCGACGTCCTCGGAGGTAGATACTACCTTCCAAATATGTGCGCTGAAGTGTTCTAGATATAATGACATTGTTATGACGCTCTAGGTACCATGAGGTTCCTTAGGGTTAATATTTTATTCACAAAAATATTTCCAAATCTTCATTTCACCCCACAACAGAACGCCTTCTCCGGTAGAACAAATGCATTGGAGCTGGTCTCGAAAGCTACCTCTACTCTACTACTACTTTCATCTCACATGGTTTCCATGAAACGCTATGGTGGCGTTAGGTTTATTCTATGAGACGTATCAAATATTCTAGTGGAGTTTGTACGACCAAATTAGGACTATTCACAATTGTTCATTAGTCCCATATGACAATGCAGGATAACTGGGTAGTTTGAGTTCTAGTTCGAATTCTTCGCAATTGAAAATTGATCTGGGTGAAAGGCGAAAACCTAAAGTGGTAGCTGGTGGGTACCATAAACTACATGTCACAAACCAACCAAACCAAGTGTCCTACGGCCAAGCTTTATATTACTACACAAATGTGCATGTATGTGCATTTAATTAGTATGGAGTATTGGTAGCGGTGCCGATCTTCGCATGACAGCACCTTAACTTAACCTCAACCCTTAAACTTAACTAAACCCAATTATATGTGTCAAGTTTAACCTTGACACTAAGAAGTATAGTAGACGTACTTACTGAACGCTTCTATGTGGATGGACTAGTGGAAGATTATAGTATCGTTTTCGTTTTTTTCCAATCATCATCGTATAAGGTTGCGACTCATACAGCATATTTGTAATTTAACTCAGCTTAAAGCAATATAGCAACCCGGCCGCTCGACAAAACAACAATGTCTATAGCACAACAATTATCCCTTTTACTAGTAGGAATGAAGACCATAAAGTTAAAAATTAAAGTTTTTAATTTGCTTCTTCCGATCGTTACTCATTGTACCAATAAAAAAAACAGTGTAATTTTTAACACTTCGTACGATACACGAGTTGGGACGAACTAGAAATGAGTTTTATTTGTTTAATTAATCTGCATAATTAACAGTACAAGATTCCAATTAAATATTGGTATTTTAACTTGGTCCCACCAGCTTTGGTTTGGTTCACCCTGAACGAAAATAATCCACCGTGACTTTTTTTTTGCGAAGAATGTGTAGCTCAGAAGCATGAAAACGTACCAAATGTCATTCAACGAATCATTACGAATCATAACGTAATGAGTATTTCGTTAAACGACTTTTTTCGTTAGAACGGCCGTATCAACTTAATTTTACCACGTAGCCGGATAGTCAATCCTTGCTATTGGTTCGGATGGGATTTTGGTCCAGTCCGTTCGTGTGAAGTCCGGCCCTGCAACCATCATGCCACTGGACCGCCCTTAACCGATTTTAGTTAAATATTAATTGAAAGTGATTTTGAAAGGGATAAATAAATTGTAGCTTTAAATAAACCAGACAGCGCGAAAGTTGCTTTTGGCTGCACATTATCGTTGTAGTTCTATAATCGAACAATCCTGTATAACTTCACATAAGATCTTTTTTTTGTGGTAGTTCAATTGAAGCGGTTATTACATGTGCTTTAAATATTGACACGCTTTCTAGAGGCGACTTTTACATCCACCCACTGTTATGAACCATTTGAACTAACTAGCATTAAAAGTGTAATACGCCATCGGCCATCTTTTGGCAAGATTATAAAATAATTAATCTTGCCCTCTTCGTTATTCCCTGTTGAGTAAAGCGTTAATGAATTATAACTTGTCAAACTTATTTCCTGCTTCATATGGTAGCAACGACGTCCAGGATTACGATAACGATGACAACTACCGATCGTTAGCTGCGCTTCACGAAAATAAAAAAAAGAGATGCAACTCGAAATCGAAAGTGCTAGCGATTTTCCTGCCTGTAAAAGTATTAATGCCATTTTTTCTTCTTCTTCTGTGTTTCATGTGTTAAACGGAGTAGTGAAAGTGTTCTGTGAGTCGAAAAAAATGGGTAGCTTTAATTGGGATATTCAACAACTTGGTAAAATTTTCGTTCGCGGCCACTGGATTTAGTTTAACGCAAAAACGATCTGTTAAATACAGTTTCACACTGTGCACACCTATCTAAGAGGCAAAAACCTTAAAAAAAAACAATAAACGAACTCGAGAAAAAGAATAGATAATCTTTGTGACGTTACTAGGTAAATCAGAACGGGGCTGTGGGGAGAGTTTCATAGCCTTGAAATTTCCCTTTTAACTTAGCTCAATGTTCTTTTGCTTCTTTTCCCCGCCGATCTTTCGGTTGCATTTGCACTGCTGCTGGAACTCATCCTTCCTAAAACGTTTAGTCTAGTGGACATTTTCCATCTTTATTTTCCTACCTTCCGTCACCGGTACCAGCGACGTAAAAATCTTTACCGAAGGCTTCGAATGACCGGCCGACTGACCGTTAACACTCCCAAGGATCAAACAGAGTGAAAGAAGGGAAACTTTCCGGAAGAAAAGGAATCGCAAAGAAGTTAGAAGAAGAAGTAACGTAGAATAGCATAACAATAAGAAGAAGAAAAAACGCCACGGTCTAAATGAGCGTCTTGATGCGAAGGCGCGTTGTTAAAAAGAAACTAACCTAACCTAAAGCAGAAGGGTCGACCCAACGCAAAATAGCGGTCGCGACTTTTATGCTGGACCTTCGCGTTTCCTTACCACCCCTTGCTGGGCCTCGAGCCCTGAAGCGATTCGGAGGTTTTTTTTCTCTTTATTATATTTATGTCTCGTAGCGTTGCATGCGCCAATTCCTTTTGGTTTTTCCTCTAACTTGAAATATCGAATTTTTTCACAGGGTCAACGACGTTAAAGTTGTTTTCTCTGGCGTTATTGAAAACCACTGCTTAAAACCGTAATGGTCCATGTTCTTTAACTTAAGTGAAAAATGGATATGGATCAATTTGTTTCATATGAATGAAAAATGCATCAATTTATATTAAACTAAAAGTGAAACCAGTTGTATTACTTTAAATCTACTAGTTTCCATACGTCTCACTTCAACTAGCTGCTAGTAACCATTGAGCTGCAGCTTGAGCTTGTATGTGGTCCAGCATTGGGCGTGGGTACATGAGCTATATGATTAGGTGAGCGAGAGCACATACATGCTCGCTGCGTCAGACTTTTATGCAAGGTACATCCCCTTTTAGAGCTTTGTAGATGTAGCTCATGCAAGCAACTCTGAACAGTGGAGTACTGATGATAATAATAATAATAATTGTATTATTATTGTAATAAGAAAAGGAAGAGTAATCAGACAATTAAAAATTCAACAACTTTTAAAAACTTTGTGCGTGGTTTACACTAATGTACAAAGGAAAGCAATATGTGTACTGATGTTTTATTTTATCTTTTATTTTACTAATCCTAGTGTGACTTAATTAAAGAATTGATCTAAATCTTTTTCTGGGCCATATTTGTTTGAAAAATCTGTGTCACAATATTAACAGGCTTGATACAAACCGTACGATACAAAAAAAGGAGAACTTTGCGATTAAGAAGAGCTGCTCACGATAAGTACGCTTTACCTTTAATATGACCCTTTCGTACATACACAACACCAACGGTAGTACCTAATCAGAATTAGAAACATGTCGCTTTCGCTCATTTCTACTCTTTAACCTATTCATACCGTCTTTTTCTCTAATTCGGACTATGGTATGGGTGTATATGTAAAATAATTATGCGCATGTGCATATTCCAGTGTATGCAAGCGGAAGAAGGAGATTAGGAAAATAGAGAAAAGAGAAGAGTTATCGCTATAGTGCCAAGCTGGGTCTGTTTTCTCCTAGTATTGCATGCCAAAACCCGTTTTTTACTTTTTTCCATTTGAAACAAGACCAAATTTCGACTGCCACCGCCAACCGAGTGCACATTTTGACCGACCGAAACAGATTAATTCCCCCTTTGCTTTGTAGCATAAGCATAACCCTGAGGTGAGTGGCACTCGCCCAATCGTTCGGTTCACCTTATGTTGAGCGTCCCATTGTTGACTGTGATGAGAGCTCGTGAGTTGGTTTCCAGTGAGGCGAATTGCGTTTGTTTCGTGGCATTGAGCGACCCGAATCTGGCAGGCCAAACCGAAACATGGATAATATGTAGATCCCGCGATAGCTTTACTGGTTGCATTCTTTATTTTATTGAAACAACAAAACTTGTCTGGTTTACGAACAAATACCGTTGGCCTAATGTACGAATCTCAATCGTTGCGGAGAATTATTGTTATGGATAGTCTTTAGAATGTAATATATAACTATTTTTAAATGAAACCTCAATCAAGTACGTGACTTAACAGAATCTGGTTTAAAAGAGTAGTTTTTGTAGAGTTTTTTAACATTAGAAATTTGGTCAGACATGGTAACTAGCAAGTTTCCATTCAACATGACTTTTCTACTCAATAAATATGCTTGGATTCCTTGGCATTGGCGATATTCTTTTCATATTGAATAAAAAATCCTATTGTATCCGAGAAAAATGTTTCAGGATTCAGTCAAATATTATGCCCAATTTCCAACTACCAAATAAAATCAACTAAAATCAGCAAACTATCACTAAAAGTAAAGAGAATGAAACAATAGTTTCGGGACGAATATTCCACGTACATTTCAGTTCCAAATATTATTGTAACGAAAGGTAAAATTAAATGTTCAACTCACTAAAGTACGCAGCCAGCAAAGAATGGTTCAGGTTGTTCATGTTTCGGTTTTGCTTGCCAGCTTCGGGTCGCTCAACGCCGCGAAACAAAACGTAATTCGCCTCACTGGAAACCAACTCACGAGCTCTCATCACAGTCAACAATGGGACGCTCAACATAAGGTGAACCGAACGATTGGGCGAGTGCCACTCACCTCAGGGTTATGCTTATGCTACAAAGCAAAGGGGAATTAATCTGTTTCGGTCGGTCAAAATGTGCACTCGGTTGGCGGTGGCAGTCGAAATTCGGTCTCGTTTCGTTTGAAAAGCAAGTGCCACAGTTGTACGGATACGATTCAAAAGCGCTAACACAGGTTTGGGACAAGTGTAAATTTTAACAATTAGGATCTATTAGGTATATTTATTGACGGCAATTTTCTCGTTTCGATCGCAAATAGTGCAGGTGGTGTATGTGCAGTTTGTAACAAAAGTGTAAAATATAAATATATACCGCGACATCAGTAACGATGCGATAGTGTAGAACTTGATCAATTATACGTAGTGTGGTGTTTTGGTTTTTGTGAAAAAAAAAGAGATGTCCTCGAAGGAAACAGCATAGTGAATGACATAAAGTGCGTCACAGGTCAACCGAAAAAGATCTTTTTGGAAGAATTTCTTCAATTGCTGTGATGAAATGTTTATACAGCTGAACACAATATTCTGTAAGGAACAATGACCTTCCTACGATCTCCGTACAACATATTACTGCATTTGCTTGTCACCGTACCTGTTTTGTGTGAGTGTGTCTACTGCGGCATAATGTGAACTAGATCGCAGGGCTTTTATTTATGGCATCATACCGTAGATCATATTGGAATAAGCTGAAAAGCAGCAGCCGTGTTAAGCTACCACTGTTGTAGTACACCTTTCTGACAGGTGCAATAAAAATAATCATCGGTAAAGTGTGTAACAAAAATAGCTAAAACACGAAACGAAGGAAATTGGTTGTAAAATAATACACAAACGAGTCCCAACAGTTATTTTATGTACATCGCATCGTGGTCTTGTTTTGGAAGCTATTGCAGTGGCATATATTCCGAGGAATCTTTTTGCGACCAGTTACAAAAAAGTGCAACGGAAATTAGACAACTGCTAAAAATATCATTCAAAGTTATCGTTTCAGTGTCCGATGGTGTTTACAATGCAACTGAATACAAAAACCTGTTTCATCATTTATAATTCACATTATCAACATCTCTATCGGTCCTGTTCGACTGGGTGAGCAGTGAATGGTTATTAGAGCACCCTGTGAATCGATCATGACGGTGATTCCAACCACGAGCAGCATTGCAAGAAATGCTATCCCGGAACTACTAAGATGGAACGCTGATCCGGTCTCTCACCAAATAAGTGATTGAACTTCAAACCACGAGGATGGAAGTAACACAGTAGTTATGTGAAAATTACCAACATAATGAGTTGATTGCATACGTTCGTTCTTCGGTTTCAAATGCATCGTCAAAATTAAACTTTCGGAGCGAATACAGTTTAGTTTCCATTAGTGAACTTTCGTTCCTTTCTGTTGAGTGCAATTTCGTAAAAATGTGATAGAAATGAAACAACAAAACATCGTCCAGTTAGAAACAGAACAATCGATGCAAAATTTCGACCGTTATTACGCCGTTAAGTTCGTCGATTTGTGTATTTTTATGCAAAAGCGTGCAATTAAGTGAACGTGCTTCAAAAAGTATCTTACCGCGTGCAGATAGATTAGAAAAGCAAAGGTGCAGTTTAAGTAAAAATCATAAATTGCGCGTGTGCATGTGTGTGCATGTATGCGTGTGTTTGTGTGCGTACAAGTGCAATGTGATAATGACTTGTGCGGTTGAGGTAGTATTTTGCGATGCTTGTAGTCTCAAGAATTAAACCTTTGGCAACGTAAAATTAAAAACATTCACAGTCAACACACAACATTAGTTTGGTTTTGGAAACGCAAAACTTGTCCGGCTAATTGTATAGTTCAATGAAATAAAACCAATATCTGGTATAGATGGTGAAAATTTTCTTAAAAATATTAACTTTAAGCACGCAAATTTCCAAAAACAAATTACAAGTGTAATTCAATGGTCAGCGACATTGATTGGATCAAACCAAAATTAAATTGTAATTTCATTTCGTCGTCGCAAACGTCGTGCGATTTGTGAACTCAAAATTCCGCAAATACAAGGATGAAACGGAAAGGTACGTTTGCGAACTTTGCAAATTGTGTGTGATTTGCATATGGTTGATTTATCAGTAGTAAAAAATTGGAATAATACGTACTTTTTTACTTCTTTGCACCAGTATTTTGGTTGTTCATCCCCACGATTTTAAAGATGGTACCAGCGTGATAGATATTTAATTATGCGCTTCTTAAATTTCTTTAAGTTTGCTTCGTAACGCAGTGTTTAAGGTGCCATGTAGTTCGTAAGGTGTGTTTTTCGTTCGTAGAAGAATTTTTCCAAACGGAGGCATGCTATGGCATAAATTATGATAATTAATGCGCTAACACCATGCTCCGATCTCACAGGAACACTAATCGGTCGATAGCTCTAATTCTTTTCAGCGCAAATCAAACATTAGCGAAGAGGCTGCTTTTTGTGTGTGCAGGATAATGTTGTACGTTTCTGAACCAACGATTCTGAAGCATTACGTTTGCTTTGGTGTTGTAAAGGAAAACATTTAGTACGCGAGCTCCTTGTGCTAGTTGGATGAACGCTTTTAGGCTCTCGTCGAATGTGTGTCTTTAGGGTTAACGTTTCGGAAAGCGTGTTTTTGTCGAAGAATACACTTTGCGCAGTAACATTCTTCACAACCATTAATAAATCAAACCTTTTGCAGCACCTGACTCGATACTTCGGTCTTCGCTTGAATTTGGGTTGGTTAAAGGCGGCTCTCACATGCCAGTGACCGATATCAACTTTCTTACATTCCCCAACCATCGTTGTGGCGTTTGTACAATTTGAGCAAATGTGTGGTAAAATTAACTCTCCACGTAACCTTAGGTTACCCTTTGCTCGTAAAAAACGGGATCAGTTACAAGTATAATAACGCAAGGCAAGGATTTGTTTGGTTTGGTCAAGCAACCGTACGTTCAAAGGGCAAACGTTCCCAGGTCACCCTATTTTATTCTTCACGAATATTGCGTGTTGGTGTGAATCAACGTCGATAATTATATGTGTGTAACTTCGTTCGGAAGTGCGAGCAACCGGAAGGAAAATACCCGTAAAGACAGAAATCAGAGCAATTGTTTAATTAAGTTTCACCCCCTTGCTACCAAACGGACACGTGGTACCTTTCAATGCAAAACAAGATTTGCATATGAGAAATGTAGTGATTCTAATCACATGCACAAATGTTACTTATTTACGCATTAAAACATTAGGATAATAGTTTTCAGTTACATACAAATATGAGTAATTGATATTTTATGTTTGTAAGATGCATTGGTATAGTTGTGTAGTCTGAAATAACGGTTAGTGAGGATGTGATGGTAGATAGGTTTAGAATTGTAAAATATTTGACTAGAATCATTATAATTTTTGTCCAAACTCAATTTTAATACACTTTGAGGAACAAATTTCTGTGTTCAATATTTTATTGTTGCATGCCTAGTAAGGAAACGAAGCAAATCGATTGCGTTGATAATGTTTCAATTTGTTTTCAGATTTGTTTCTGCATTACAACAATAACTTTTTGAGTAATTCGTGTTTGAGAAATAACGAGGCAAAACAAATCATGCAGCGCGTTTTGGAAACTTGATAGTAATTGAATTATTAAGGTGATATTTTGGTGTTAGCTTCAATATCTCATGCTGTTGCTTATACACACTGCAGTGTGTAGCATTACTGGAAGTAAGCATCCAATTAATCAAATATATTGCTGCTCATTTCCCAAGTCCTTGGTGCGGCAGTAAAAATTTTGACACAAATTAGCACGAAAACACCCCTATTCTCAACCGTTACGTGCATTAGTAGCCACGATAGACCTCGTCGTGTGTGATTGTGTGAGACGGTGTGAACAACGAGTTCCTGCTTTTGCCTCGCTCTACACGTGACATGTTCTGTTGAGCGATGTGCAGAAATGCAGAAACTATGCTGTAGTTTGCTTTAAGCCCTACACTGCTCTTTCGAGCCCGGTTTTACCATTTGTACACACCAACGCGACGCTGCTCGGGGACAATTTCGAGCGAAAGCATCTCATTTCATTTTCCTGCTACACGTTCTGCAATCCCGGTCCTAGGAATTGTGTGTAGGTCAGGCCGACTTGGTTGGCAGTGCTTGGCTTTTCTGCACCTGTGACGACAACGTTAACGTTAGCAGTGTGCAATAATGCGCCTCCTTCATTGAAAGGGCCGCAAATACCAGTGAACAACCTGTGGAGGCAACCCTCGAGTCTTTCAGATGTAGTCCACCGAGAAATCCTCGCTCTCGTGTGCAAGTCTCCCACTCCACCGGACTGGGGTGGCAGGTTTCTTTCAGGCAACCTTTACCCGACGTAACATATTCCTTATGATGTGTTAATACGTGTCACCCCTCGTTATGGTATGCTCGGCTCATGCAAATGTGCGGAAGCTGTACTTAACTCGAGACGGTACACGGCACACCAGCATGCTGCTTTAGGAATAGACGCGTCCTGTTCTTACCTTAATTTCGTGGTATCGTACACTCTCGTCTAACGCTACCCATTTTGGTGAGAGGAGTTGGATTCTTTGCTGCAGTTTCTGATGATTGCAACCGACACACTGTGGGCTAGGATTACTGAGACATGTTGGACAATTTTACACATTTTACAGTCAGTTTTATTCACCTATGTGGGTATGATGTGAACAGTAGTTGGCTTTGAAAATCGCTCTAAATGTAATCATAATGCTACGATAATAATTAAAATGCTTTAAATGTTCCTTAAAGCTACAGGTTTTATCAAGGATTGCTTGATTTTAAGACGTTTTGATTATCACATTTCGACCACTATTTCACAACGGTACTCCATGGTTAATGGGTTGGGTGTTTTTTTTTTGTAGTAATAGGTCTTAGCAGAACAAACTCTCACGTCATTTCGTCGATTAGAATTTCGTACCCGTCACACCATCTACGCGTAGGTGGCCCACACACAAAAGAGTTGGCAGTATTTTTACACGAATCATATGGTCTGGTTAGTAGGGTTGGTCGGTGCTGAAATGAAACCTCAGAGCAACAAAATTACATTAATTGCCTCACGTGTTTTTTGTGTAATTTTATTTTTACGAAACGCAATATGGTACGAAAATCTCTTTTGTGTTTTTAATTCTATTCGATATAAGTTCTAATGGCTTCGGACAAACAGATGTTTCTAAAGCTAGTTTTCAATTTAAAAAAATGAATGTGAAGAGTAGTTCCAAAAGTTATGATATTAATGATTCCAAAAGTTAAGAAATTAATGATTCGTATACTTTGAAGGTGTTTCATATTGAATTAAACGTAGTTGAAAAATAAAACGATGAGTATAAGTCTGAAAGCTATAAGAATGCTTATTTGCCCTTTGAAAGCCCTTTCTATTTTATTTGGCTCTTCAGCTGTTTTCTATCTAAGACTGTGATGCCTTACTTACCGCCTGAAATGGCAATTACCCTTGTACAGTCTTGCGTGGCTCCCCAGTCGGTCGCGAATTTGTGTTGAGCAAGAGACTTTAAAAATGAAGTGCACAACATAAAGTACTAATCCTAGTTGAGGTAGATGATAAGAATGGTAGAATAGAAACATATTAAAAAGTAATTAGAATATGTAAAAAGTCACAAATTAGTACAAATAATTACCCAATTAAAATTTGATAGCTACAAATCATCCATTACGATTTAACAAACGTAGAACGCTAATAAACGTTGAACTATTTAATATACTTTACCAAATAGTTTGAAATATTGTAGCAATCAAAGAGCAGCAGACAATAATCATGGCTGAGAATGACATGTAACAAGCCGTGCAATGCAAAACAAACGTCCATTGGTGCATATTGTTAGGGTTGCTTTACTCAAGAAAGGAAAACCTCTTTGCATTTTTTCTTGTGCTGTAAAATGGTTTGGCAATTTTTGTCCTGTAAACAGCCGTCAAATGCATGCCGTAGCGTAACAAAAGCCACAATTTCTCACAAAAAAAAACTTTAATGTTTGCCTGCTACAGTTTGCGTTGAGATTGTTCTGTTTTTGAGTATCATTATTCGTCTCACAATCATATTATATGATATATTTTTCTTTTCTCTTTTTTCATAGAATGTACAATAGATTGTATCAACTGTAGTGAGAAGGATCATGCCCTGGAATGAAAGGACTGCTTACTGATGCTTACTTTGAGATCAGAGAAACAGTGATAAGATAGGAGTGAGACAGCTGTTCCTCCTCCGTGCATTCGTAAAGAACGACACAAGGAACCAAAATTCCTCCAACCGTTGTGAAGACCAGACAAATAGTCTGAAACAGTCTGCATTGCAACTGCCGTACGATGAAGCTCCTGATGGTGTAAGATATTTACTGCAAAAGCGTACTCAAAGAACATCTTTGTAGACCAACGATACTGACATCGGGAGAAAAAACGATCGACACTACACGTTTGCAAGCAACAACTAACTCATATTTTTACCGTTTAGTTGGCATTTGCAGTAAACACATAAATTTCAGCGCTAATATTCGTATGCAGAACCCAATAGAAGAGTGGTGCAAACAAGCGCATATCTCGCATACAGCTAAACTATGAAGGAATCATTCGAAATCATGCCTGATCAAGAACATTACAGCCTTCGGTGGAACAATCACCAAAATCATATACTACGTGCGTTTGACACGTTACTGCAGACCAAGACGCTCGTCGACGTCACGCTGGTGTGTGCCGAAACTAGCATCCGAGCGCATAAGGTAGTTTTATCCGCTTGCTCTCCGTTCTTTCAGCGTGTATTCTCCGAAACACCCTGCAAACATCCCGTGATTGTGCTGAAGGACTTCCGCGGATGGGTCGTACAGGCGATCGTGGATTTTATGTACCGTGGTGAAATCAGTGTACCACAGGAACGGCTTTCGGTACTAATACAGGCTGGCGAATCGTTACAGGTGCGCGGGTTAGTAGACCATCCGGTAGCAGCCAATACCCCAACTCCGGCCCAGTCACCGGAAGATTTTAGCCTGTTGGATAGCTCACTTATATCGCCAACATCACCCTCGCTACCCTCGCCAAACTTTCAAACCAATCACCAATCGGGACAGCTTCGACACCACACCGCGACGGCGCCCAGTCTTATATCGTCCAATACGCCGAAGCTGTTGCTACCACCGCAAGTGTTTGCCGATCCGTCGATCAGTCTCCCCAGTGCTACCGTTGATCCGTGCACCTCCCCAATGCCTCGCCGCAAACAGGCACGCCCGCGAAGACGCTCAGGGGACTGTGCACCACAGGACCTGAGCAGCAAACCTTCAACACCTGTCCCGCAAGCTCTGGAAGATGACGACACCGAACGGGATCTGCTCGACGATCGTCCAGACGACGAGGATGAGTTAGAGGATCTGGAAGATGATGATGATGACGATGATCTGAAGCGCATCTTGCACCGAAGCCAATCGGTCGATGAAAAACTAGCGGCACTGGTTGCAAAAGAAGATTTACGAACACAATCTTCCAACAGCTTGACAACTACACCGACGACAACAACGACGACGGTGAACGACGATGAAAGGCGATCGCGCTCATTACACAAACTAAGCCCTCGCAAAACGTCCTCTTCGAAGGGCACCATGGGACTGCTGAAGGGAGATGATCTACACACTGAGCCAACGCCGGCACCGTCCGAATCACCGCCAGTGTCAGATGGACCGGAAAATCTGTGCATGAAAAAAACTTCCTCCGGTAGTTCCGAGCTAATTAGAAATATATCGACCGGAGCTAGTGAGCAGCGCAACCGAATAACGTCGATCGAAGCGTCGGACAACAATACTGTTAGCACCGAACCTAATGACCGGACCGCTAGTCGAGACGGCGTCGCACGCTTGCCTGATGGAAGCAAGGACTCTTCTCCGCTTTCTGACACCGTCAGTGGACACATGAGCAGCCGGGGTCTGCTATCGTTGAAGGATATTCGGCACCTGAACCGTGCAGCGTTGAATCGCTCCCTCGGATCAATCTCACCACCACCCTCTTTCTCGTCACTAAACAACAATCTGCACCCGGCTCTGAGCCTTATGCATCATCACCATCATCATCACCATCATCACGGTGACTCGAAGCGTGTGAAGCTCGAAGATCGTGAGGATGAGCGTTCGCTACTGCACGACGATATGATGGAACCACCACACTTTTTGGACCACATGGATCTGGCTCTCAGTACACATCAACATCCGCTAGCACATCATCTAGCCCATCAGCACCATCTCCGCAATTCTTCCCCACATTTGCGGCCCCCAACGGGCGATGGTGGCGGTACGGACAATAATGGCAATAACAGCAGCAACAAACAGAACGCTAGTGCAAACTCCAGCAATAACAATAACGGTAGCGCCGGCGCTAACAATCACAACAGTATCCTGAACCAGAATCACAGCCACCCGAATAACAAGCACCATCATCAACCGGGTAGTGGCGGGGTTGGTGGAGGTAGACCAGGAACACCCAAGCATTCATCCGGCATCGGAAATAACAACAACAACAATAACGGTGGCAGCAATAGTACCAGCAGCATTAACAGTCTGCACCATGGTCATCATCCGCATCATCATCCACACAATGGTCCGAAAGGATCTGCTGGAGGGCCTAAAGACTTTCTACACAGTCCCACCCTAAACTTTCCACCCTTCTTCAATCACTCGGAAGGACCGCCAAGGCCAACCCATTCGCCGCTTCCCTTCCCGCATATGCCGTCGGTTTCATCACTAACACTGACACCGCCCCACAGTAAGTATCTGGCATACCTGTATACATTGGAGGCAATTTAACCTTACTAGTGTGTTACAAATATTCTTCATTGGGTCAAATTTATGTTTAAACACGATGTATTGTATGAATTGTTATATTCAGCATTAATTTCATTAATGTGAAGAATTGTTGTAACGAGCTGCGATACATTAGACATGTTTCATTGTGATATATACAAAGCAGAGCTCCAGTACCGATTGTACTATTTTCTATGATAGTTTTCGTCGCTTAATCGTGCTTAGAAATTGAACGCCCATAGCACGAAATATAACAGCCTGGCGTGGAAAGTGGCAAATCGATGCAAAGATATGAACACCCTCTTCTCACGAGTTGTTTCAACGACCGAACGTTATCCATACAATGTATTGCTTGTCCAAAAAGTCGCCGCAATGTTGATGAGGTTTAATAATCCATGTTGGGCGTCCACTTGGCGTGAAGTGCGACTTACGTGCATTTAACCTTTGTACTGCTCTGTTACCAAAACCCTATCTTCACCGGAGTTACCGAGATCTGAAATTTTTAACAGCGCTCACACGCACTGGTCTCGAAGGAAAATGTCTCAAGCATTCGAACGTTCTGCCCACCGTTCCACATGCGTTTCCTTTGCTTTTCTTTTGGGCCACTTGCCCTCCACCAGATGGGTAGGCAATAAAAATAAAAATTAAGATATTTCCCCCTATTGTTTTCCACCCAAATTTCGCGGTCTCGATTCACGACCACCGCTGGTGCCCTGCGAGAACCATCCGCGAACCATGCGGTCAACAATGACCATATAAAATTACATATTTTATCATACACGCTCGCGAGGTCGCGAGGTTGCTGGTGATCCGAATGATTCGTTCATTCACAGGTGCGTCGTTACGCGACGACCCCACGAGGGTTGTCGAGTTGGCTTCATGTGATTTTCCAACCGGTCAGTTGAACGAGAAAAATGCTCCATCGTCAATGATAATATCATCACAAAAAAAATGGAAAAGAAGCAAAAGTACGTCCGTTCTTCAACACTCCCAGTGCGTCTTGCGCGTCGACCACGCGTAATTAACGCACTCGCACAAGGTGTCGTTTTTTGGAACCGATCCCGTTAACCTTCTTTTGCGGTCGTTCTCTACATGACGTGAGACGATTTTTGAATGACTGAAATTGGGGAAGCTACCCAGCCCCCAGCCCATGGCACATGATTAGCACGGGAAAAATCTCAACTATCACTCCAGTCGTCCCGCGTAGGCGTCATTATTTCTTTTGTTTTAGTTGTTTTCCCCTCATTTCGGATCGTTTTGTTTTTCTAACCAACTATGTATGTATGCATGAGCATACAGACACGCACACACACACACACACACATACATGCGTATAGTGTGCTTTTTGGTGGAGTATATGTAAAAAGTTCACACGACGGTTTTTGGGGGATTTTTGTTTCTCTCGCTGTTGTTTTGGTGGTGGAATGTGTTTTGATCTTCTGCTGGAAAAGTTCGCAACTGGGCTGGGACAGTGGGATGAACTGTTGGAAATCTGACGAAATAACCGAACCTCATCCGACCCGTGTCCCATGTGAACGCACGAAATGCAAAAGTGTGCTGCATGGTCACACCGCGTAGGTCGTTGGACATTCCTTCCTTAATTCCTTCATTCTTTTTTGGAGGTGGACTCTGGTGGAGGCTCTTTAGCTCATCTACAATTTCGCAGTGTTTTTCGTCTGTTTTAATGTATGTGAGAGAGTGAAGGTAAGGGTGCCGGCTGACCTGAATGGAGCTCAATTTATTCGTATCCAACCACTACTACCAGCCTGTAGTGTCCGGTTGGTGAGTGTGTTTATCTTGCGGAGTTTGTTATGCTTCTGCTCATTACAATTTCACGCGTATCGTGGGATTTATTTTTGTAATCATACGTCAAGCGTCTTACAGCACGCTACAAAATTATAACGTTGATATATGTTTGAAAATGGATTCATTTGTCGCATCACAAGGTAAACGAAAAATAGAACGAATGACACTCCCAAACCTTACCAAAGACACGATTTTGCTTTCTCAATACAGTGTATTCCCATATCTTGATGTTATCTCCTATTACCATTTCTTCACAGTGTTTGGGCTAGATTCACCGCTAGGACTTTTTCCGCCAGGGATGGATCCAGGGAAAATTTACAGCCCCCTAATGGAAATGTCGGACCCCCGAAGTATGCACCATGATGGACCACCGTTCCTAAAGAAGAAAAGTAAGTGTATGTATTCCATACCCATTTTTGTTTCTATCCAGTTTGATGTACAAAGCACGATTGATCGGTGTAGAGATCATTTGTTCATCTATACTTTCCTTTAAAACCACCAAAGTATTTCAAAATCGCTCCTATAATTATGTTGATTTAGCAGGGAAATGAAGTGTATTATATTGAAAAGGGAAAAAGCAGCGCGAAGCTTCCTTTCTGAATGACAAATGAAGCGAGAAAATGAAGCTTATTTTTCGAATCACGTTACTTGCTGTACGATCGTTACGGTTAGACGCATTTCTTACGCGTCAACTGACTACCACATGACACAAACTTTGCCAAGTTTAGGTAACGTCGAAGTTTCCAAGCACGTGTTGTGTACAGCTACGTTAATGCAATTTTCACAGTTCTTTTACGCTCCCTTTTTTCGTATTTCGCTCCTATCGACAGGTGGTGTTATATGTATGTAAGCAATGTCGATCATGATACGCACGATCGAACACATCTAACCAATCTATTGAGATGTACGATGAATCTCCCTCCTCACATGTGAATAATTAACATCGTGTGAACTCGTTGTCGATTTGGAAACATATCCTTCCTGCGTTTTAAACTAAATTTTATGGCACTGACATAGTTTTGGAAAGCGGGGAAGAAGCGTTTTGTTCCTAACGAAATAAACCTAACGAAGAAATTTGTTCACACGCTGCTGTTCGGATGGCATGTGCGAAGTTTCGCACATTTGTCTCAAGTGCAAAATTTTGTATCTATAGGCAGAGTGAAAATTGAGGATAAGTCAACATTTGAGCGTTTTCGACAGTCGATAGTTAGGCTGTCCAGCGCAGTTTGATTGTAAGACTATTCCAGTATCAGCGAAGCATTGCACGCTCTTCTTTGTGTACACCAATGAGTCAAACCATGCGTGGTCTTTTGTTATGTGATTAATTTGTAGGAAAAACTTTGCGTTGTATGAAACTTGATACTAAACTCATCCACTGTAGCTTCCTTTTGGCCGCTTAGAATAAATTCACCCGTAAACTGAAACAAATGATAAGTCCGTTGCATATATCATCATTCACTTCATTCATCCTCGGCTGTATGCATTCGTACCGTACGCTCTACCCGAACACAAATGAGTCAATGCATGCACGGTGTCGAGCTTTCGACGACCCTGTGGATTTTTCACATTCTGCTTCACACAATAACATCGTGTGCATGGGGTGTACGATGATAGATGTGGGTACGTACGTAGCAACGTTTTCTCCCTGACTGTCATTTACGCTGGTTTTCGGCAAGAAATGTGGATTCTCGAAAGGAATCGCGAAAGATTTTTGTTTGTTTGTGCTCGCTTTTTTGCACTTTCTGACTTTGCTCCTCGCTCGTCGGTGGTAAAACAATTATTTCAAGGCATTCAAACGTTTTCTCTAGACGAAAAGGATAATCTTCAGCATCGTTGCGTCGTCCTTTGACGCGGCATACTGAGTGGAAAGGGAAAGAGTTTTGCATTTCAGTGGTGTGCCTTTTATATGATGCACCAACACGAGCGCTTCACACACAACCGTATGCGTCCTTTTTGTTAAGCGTCTTTTGATGCGACTCCTGTTTGTGGCGTTTCCTTCTGTCTCGCTCATTTCCACGAACAGTGCTGCGGGGCATGATGTGCAGGATGTTTGGTGCTGAAATCGGTGTATTTTATTTGCTGTGCCCAATTTTATAAGTTTCCATTTTCCGCATTCAAACAACTAGAATCGATTTTCCGAAAAAAACACCCAAACCCGTTCGTCGTGTTCTCGTGCGGTGTGGCGAGGGAGTTTTTACGCCGGCCCGTGCATCACCCACTCAGTTCCTGTACATTCTCGGTGGCAAATTTGAAAGATGGCTCAACCATAAGACCGTAGGTTTCGGAGCTGTTCCTGCTGCTGGTTCTTTTCTTCCTGCGCCTGTTTTACCCGCACCATGAAGCCAATGTTGATTTGTTATTTTTAAAATTTCGATTAAACAATGTCGCCGTTGCCGTTGCTGACATCGTTTCGTGAGCCTTTAGTTTTGGCAGATTCTTTATTTTCCCTGATTCGATATCGGAGGTGGAAACCGTTGGGTATGTAGTACCCTTCGGCCCAATGCAAAATTCCTACTCCAATGGGTGTGTACACACGGCCGACGCAAGTATGGAATAACGGATGGTCATGCAAATCGCAAAGCAACACATGAAACTCGCAACCGCATTACATCGTGCTGCATGAGCGGCACCTCGTCCGAAGCCAGGCAAAACGAGCCGCGGAAAAGAGTTTGAACTCGCTTTCCGTAATTTTGAACCTTTCTTCGTCATTTGGCAACGCTACTTTTCGCATGTTGATTGCATTTGTATATGGTTAATAGCCTCAAGTATGATAAATTCATTCGCTTCTATCCAAGGTAGAAGCGTTTTGGAATGGTTTCATTCATCCCGTGCTTTCGAACACACTCACTCTCGTGTCGCGTACGTGGAAAGTGAAATGGTAGGAAATGAAATAATATATGTGGATATTTTTTTTGGTAGTTTATAGTTAAAATTAAAACTTCACCAAATGTGTGTTTTGGTCGATTCGCTTTTCCGGTTATTTTGTTACATTCGTTTAGCTTTCTACCACGAACATTGCCATTTCGTTGCGACTGGTGTAACGCAGCTAGGGAAATCGGCCAACAAATATATTACCATTTGTGATGCATAAAGTCAATCACATGGAACATGTATAATTGAATTTGGGGATGGGAATAAGTAGAATGCCTAATTATACCTCAAAACGATACTGACTTACATGTTTCTGTCCAACCTTGAATTAGCGCGTTTGCGTTTACGAAATTGTTCAACAAAATATACAATTTGCATTAACTATTCAATATAATTACCTGTTAGATTTGGTACGATGCAAATAAGCTACCACAGCGCAATGGCATCCTCAAAATGTCATTCAACTAGACATTTATCGTGCTAGAAAAAACTTTTCCTGACGTTTAGGACGAGCACACCATTTAAGAAATCGATAGCCTTTTTAAATCTGAGCAGCAGTTTTTGAAACTTAATGTCGGCGCATTGCGCTTTTCATGCACCTGCCAACCTAAAGGACCGACCTACCTTACGCTACACCGATGACGAATTTTTGATGTGGGGAACTTCAATTGCCCACAATACAATAAAATCGTGCTGGCAGTCTCTCGCTGACGAATGAAAATAAAACAACACGAAAACATTAAATCGTCTAAAATGTTTCATGTTTAGAACGCACCAGCTTTCTGTATTTTGTCGATTTTGCTTGTTGTTGTTCCATAAAATTCATTATTTAAATTCGTTGCTCCGGCCAACGGAACTAGACGCTGTGCAACCGCCAACGAAATGAGCTGATCAATTTCCGTGTCAAATGGTATGGTATTTCATTTTTTACATTAACTACTCTCTGTAGGTAAGCTTTTTTTCTGTTTCAATCAAATCAGACAGTGCGTTTTGTTTGTTTGAAATTGAAACGATGTTGATTTTGCGAACGATAAATATCGTTCAATCTATTAAACGCAAAGCATTATTTATCTTCCAGATTTTATAGCAATCAATTTTGCAGAGCGTTAGGAGAACACTTTACATAGAAACTATAATACGTTCAATGTATTCAATGTCACAATGTCTATGAAAAAATGTAAAGTATATGTGATTGTAAATTTTTTTTTTGGTCATTATGCATACTTTACTTTGGTAATGTTATGAAGAACAACATATTTGCTCAAATTTAAAAGAACTATTTAAGATGTTAAATACATATAAATACATACAGCACAATAATGTTGCTGTAAGAGTATAATCGACTATGTTTTCCTATTCCTAAAATTTCAAAGATTATCTTCAGGCATGGCAAAATCATCAACGCACCTGCCAAGGTAATTATTCAACATGCCAACTCTCAGGCTCGAATCAAGCTCGCAGCACAGTTCGTCGCTTTCCCTTTAGGACAGGTTGTTCAATAATCAGTCAGAAAGTCCAAGAACAACTGAAACCGCAAACCAATCACTGACACTTACCACATATTTGCGACAAGCACAAGCACACCAGACACTAAAGGTCTAACAAAAGAAAATGAATTCACGCTTTCAAGATTCAGCTTCAGCTTGTTTCAAGGCTAGAATCAGGCGGTTAGATTAGCTTCTCCATTGCACAATTGAAAAAGTCACTCTCTTTTGGTTGCTGGTGAAGGTTGTGTTCTGAACCGTTAGGCGATGGTTTTCGTTCCATTTGACTTTGGTTGGTTGCAGTTAAGAGTTACGATTTCCGTCGGTCGTTAATCGGTTGTTTCACCTATAACTAAGCAATCGGATTAACCACTGAACAATGGGGTGGGTGCGATACTGTCGATTTAAAATTTAAAGTGAGTTAAAATGAGTCTGTTTTCTGTTGCCATTACTGAAACTTTGAAAGCATCAACAGTATTTTGCATATATGTTTAGCAGGATGCATTAGTTAGACCATAACAGCACACACATAGTTTGAAGGTTTTATCCAATTTATTCATGAAAAAAAAACTGATGGAAAAAAACTGCGTTCGACAAGACATAATTTAAATTAAAACTCAATTCCATATGTAACATTAGATACCACAAGGTACATCATTTTTTTAATCGGATTTCGATCACCTCTTTCTTCAAATGAAGAGTTAGAAAAGAAGCAGGCTTAATTCTCCATCTTTTCTAAATAATAAATCAACAAAAGAAACATCCAACTACAGTTCTTATTTCATACATACACACCAATCACGAAAGCGTGGAGAACAAGAATCAGTAGCGATGTGCAGCGCCATCAATATAGCAGACAATAAATCAAATCAGAGTCGAATAAAAACATACTTTATTAAAACTGGTCTCTTCTGCAAGTGTGTGGGATCAAACGTGAACTATTGTCGGAATCGTAAAACATAAGCACAGTGAAAAAACACAGTTTGTTTTCAGAACACACAAGCGCTACACCACTTCAGGTTTGTTTTCTTTCTTTACGCAGGTTAGTTTTATGATGTCTCTTTAGTGTGTAGGAAATCTTACGTTCAGAATAATACACTTATATAAAATTGAGCAGCGTTAAACCATCTTTTGCTTTCAATTCACTTCGGACTCGATGTATTTCGAAATACAGACCAAAGTTTATTATTTGATTTAAGTAGCTAAACGCATTAAATCTACTATTCATCAGCTGTGACACATCGACTCATCAACACATCATCAACCTCAAGTGCGGAAATGCTTGTGCCCCATATGTACCGTCCCGAGCCTAGAGCCTCATTTTGTCAAATTAACATCAACCTTTTTCCCGTACACTTTTACGTCAAAAGTTATCTCCACAAAAACACGGCATTAAAAATCTGAAAATCTCTCTAATTTTTAACCGGCTCCCCATGAGCGAACGATAAAATTATTCATATCGAGTTATCGCTATTCGATCATGACATATATCCTTCCTGGCACTCCTCGTTCGCTCGTTCGAATGGATGGATTAGGTTGGGGTGGCAACCTACCCGGCGGTAGAATCATTTCGACGACATTCTCCAACAAGCTCCTGTCGTTTAAACACGTTCCTCATAAACATGTCATTAATTCTGTTCCCCCGAAATTCATCACTTACTAAGTAGCTACTCTTCGGCGTCTTCACACGAGTCACTCAATAACCGCGGTAAGCTTGAAATCGTTATCGTGTTCCACGTTTTTTTTAAGGATGAGGCAATCCAAGGCTTTGCTGCTACACCGTGCAGCTGATTAGGTTAGGAGAGTTATGATCATCAAATATAGCTGCTGTAGCTGAATAAAAAAAAACGCTAGCTTTATCATATCTGTCCAATGATAGCATGCACCAGAAACTTTCACAATATATTTTGACTGGCAGAAACGAAGTGAAGCGAATCGAAAAAACAAACAACCGCACAAACACTTGAACGTGCACCATTATGGCGGTACTGTGAGGATATTGTGGTGCGGTGAACTGTACAGCACGTGTGGTGAAACAACCTTGCTACATGTGGTGGATGTATAGATGCTGAGCGAACTGCGTCGACTTCAAAGGAGTGGTGCGTATACAAACTGGATAAATGGTCGATTGTGTGATCTCGTAAACTGTGTCCCTCGAAATGAACGTGCTGTGCCCGTCCATCCCAGGGGCCTACGTGAACTGATGGTGCCGAAGAAGGCTTCGATGGTGATGATGATAGAATGTGTATCAAAAAGCTATCGCTTCAAAAGGAGAGGAAAGTTCACGACAGTAGAAAGAGATAAATGGTTTGAATGAAACGACATGACAATGTGGGAAATTATTAATCATCATATTTCCAAACGGAAACCCACCGTCCTCCCGAGCATAAGTCGGTAATCTTTTCAGCGCGATAATCCTCACTGCATCAATTTGACGAAAGTGCACACAGAGAACACACAGAAAGAAAAGAAGAGGAAGGGAAAGAGAAAGAGAGAGACAGAGAGAAAGATTGCTACAGGACCACACTCGGGCTAGAGAAGGTCGACGTAGGGAAAAACGACCAGACGGGTTAAACTTTCGACAAGATTCCTCCAGCATAGATCATCCATATCCCGTGATTAGAAGTACATCTCTGCCGCCTACAGCGTGCGTAGCATCGTTATTGGTCGCACATTCTTGAAACAATTTGATCCAAAGCAAGCGGTTTGCTTGCGTTTGGTGTGTAGTCGCTGATCGATCCCTTTCCCGACGTTTTCTTCATCCGTTGGGTGCGGTACTAGAAGATCAAAGCTTCCGATTCCAATTGTTTTGGCGAGAAATAAAGCGATCGCAAGCGGGCTCCGCCACATAACTGCGGCGCACACGGTTCGCGTTCTTCGATATCGTGTTATTTTTGGAAAGTCAAAGTCACAATGTTTCGTGCAAAGCTAGTCAGCGTAAACTGGTTTACTCACATCTCCGGAATCGTGATCGGTGCTTGATTCGAGAGTAAAACCACGCCAACTATGCTGGGGTGTGATTTCGGCCAAGATAGGTCGAAGCTCGATCAAAGGAACCACAGTAGAAACGTACAAGGTATCAAACATTCTTGGTGTTGTTTTTTTTTTGTCTTGTATGTCTTGTATGTTCAAGAACAATTATTTTCTCTCATGAGTTTTCGGTAGTTTTGTGTGTTTTTGTTTTTTTTTCTCATGTTGCTAATTATATTTATTGCTACATTTGCCTGTACTTAGAAGTATGTCATTGGAATTAAGCGATGCCTTTTTCGCAAAATGTCACTGAGCTCTAAAATCTAGAGAAAACGAAACGTATCATCGCATTAAAGGAACGGTTTAACTTTTCTCGGTAAAAAAAAGCATAACCTAAACCCCAACTTTACTCATATTTATGGTTAGGTTCACTTTTTGCCCCCAAGACAAGTCGACCAGAAGTAATAGGGGCGTAACTTTTGAACCGATTTCATACACGTTTGCATGTGATCAAAGACATTGCATCATTTTGTTCTTCCTTTACATACGAATAGTTACGGAGCTGAAAGTGCAAGATAGGACGCTACCGCACGGGAGATTTGCGTACGATGCTGCCGTTGGCTCTTTTACTCCGCACCGTCGTTTGAACCGCTTGTTGCGAAACTTTTACGTGTTTTTTTTTAACTTCTTGCTCATGCTGGCTGAAGCGATAGATAGAAGATAGATGTGAAATTTCTCTTACCTGTACTGTTTATTACCCGTTGACGATAGTTGTCTCTTCTATGTTGTTTTTGGTGCAAATCGAAATGCTAAACCATTCCAACATAGATATATTTGTTCAAAAATCTTGAATAATATTCAATAGTCTCAAAAAATAACTTACTATCACCTCGTAACCAGCTTAAAAAAACAACTTTATTCAGAGGCGATTAGGTTTTGTTTAAACTCTAAGCGTATACAAAAAATGGTATGCTCTCGAATGTAATTGCAATAAGGGTAAAACCGACTAAACCACCAAACACCCTTCCCAATCTCGACCACTGTTCATGCTTATAACAGAGATTATCTAAAGTTATTCATACATCTAGCTTGTCTCTTTTTTGGCATATTTTAAAAAAATTAGCTGCTTCCATAGCTACTACAAATTCTAGACATTCATACTTCATATAGTTATGCGTTAGATGGAGTCATTGTAAAATCTTTCAATGTCCTTTGTCACACACATTTTTTTAACCTAGAACAATCCTTCATCTAAAATGTTTTCTAGCAATACTGTCGAAAACATAATTTCGAGGTTTTTTTAAGTTCTTCCGTTGAAAGTATTAACATCTAACATTAATGCCATCATTTATGGCATTGTCATGTTTGTTTTGTGAATCGAATTTAAAAACAAATAGTTTGAATCCATTCGGCTGTATGCAACACAAGTTTGAAAAGGTGCATTTCTAAACAAAGTCCTACAAAGATCATATTTTACATACTCAGTTGCTACATTTTTATGTTCATCATAGGTAACTTGTAGTACAGTTGCTGTTTTATTCATCAGTTTTTCTAAATCACGAACTGCTTAAACTCTAGAAGATTATATTAAGCATATTTTCATCGTAATGTTGTACATTTAAATAGATCACTGAAAAATAATAAAGTGAAATCTGATGCGACAAAAGTATTGTTGACACGACATAACAAACAATAAGAAACATAACAAACGATAAAGGAGATCGAATGACAGTTGCACAAAATCGATCAAGAGAGATCGATTTCCGCTTGATCAAGTATCGATACCGCACCGACAAACATCGCGCGTCGATAACAGGGTTCGGCACGGGTGAAGGGTCAACGGTCAGCGTTCGGCGGTCAAGGATTCGGACGAATCAGAACGCGCGAACCCAAAATACCCAAATAAGGAGCGAAAAGCAGACACGATTTTAGGGACGACACGCGGTCAATTAAAACCAGAGGATAAGTAGTGATCAAGATCCCGAAGCGAGAGTGCGAAATTTGTCAAAAAGTTGTCCCAAATCTAGGACTAAATAAACTGACCTTGACAAATCGTATGTGCCTCATTTTGAAGAACGCTGCAACAAGTATTGATAAGTCTTTGTTCCCAACTATTTGAGCAAACATTCTTATAGTATTCATCGTTTCCAGAGCAACTCCTGGTTTCTTTATGTATTTGCAATTGTCAATCTCAATGTTACTTAATCATCCCATTTTACCAAAAATTTTAAACAATTGCATTTTATTTATGTTTTCAATTTGATCAACGAATGAATGCAAATCCGTTTCAACACTCAATCACAGCAGTTGATCGCATGTAAGTGGCGCCTTTAAACATCATGTTGCCCGTTCTAGACCCTCTCTCTGCTGTGCGGCAGCTGATCTCCATTGAGGATAAGCTTTATATGCAAATAATGACGAAAGAATTGATGCTACATCTCTCTAAACAAAGCGGGAACCAAAACCAAAACGTGCAAAACATAGTAAATGCCGCCAGAATCCACCCTGGATCGCATTGTTTCTATTTGCCGTTGATTTGAGTCACTCCTCTCGCTGGGAACGTTCTCTCCGAGGATCTTTTCTATTGCACATGTTGTCTTCCCAACAGCAACAACCACAAAAAAAGCTACATACCCGTTCTGTGTCCCGTTCTCGCCCACGAAGGGCCACCCATCTTTCGTGGCCAGGATGTGGATCGATATCGGATACCTTTTGGCTGCATGCCACTACGCAGCTGAGCTGCCGTACTATCCACGACAATCGACCTTTTTTCAATCGAGCCGCTTATCCACTGATGGTTCATAAGGTCTGTTTATGCTAAAAGGGTAGAAAATGCACACCAACCCAGCTTGTGCTGCTTCGTCTACTCACTTGCACAATTCGCTGCAATTTGCTGTAAGCAAATAAATAAAAGTGCCATACCAGTGCTTGCCCCGTACATTACCAGCACCAGCACCTTCACGGCAGAGGAAAATCGATGGGTGAAAGGGATTGGGAAAAAATTGAAGCAAAAACAAACCCATAGATAACCGCCATTGCAAACGATCAAGATAAATCATCAATCAGTCCCGTATGCCGATGGCGTTGCTGTACCAATTGTTCGAAGACACAGAGCGATTTTTTTTGTGTAAACCAAACTCGCAGTACCACGCACACACGGACAAACTCCGTGGTTGCTGACAATCCACCTCTGCACCGGTGGGTGGAAGGTAATTGAAGTGTTTTGGGTAATCTGAGAAGACAGATACTCACAAAGCCATAAAGTGCAGCGCATATGCAGAATAAATGTGTACGAAATGACTATCATTATGCGAGCCGATATGTTAACGGACTGAACTATCCTTAATTTGAAAATTGTTCAAACGACTGTGTGCCCTTTCCAATCTGTCTTCACTATGGGTCAAAACTGATTGTATTTGAGTAAGTACGCCAACCCATGCCTTGAGGGCGCTAAATACATCGCATCTTCTGGTCTATCGACGTGGTCCAATAGAATGGCGAACGATCGCGGTGATCTTTTCGGAAGAAAATTGAGTAATTGAATGATTGTATCCAGAAAAAAGGAGCGGTAAACCATAATGACTCTATTGAATGAAACACGTTTGACCGATCGGTGCAAGATGTACCAATATAGAAGGTCCCGTGCCAACGTCAAGTGTGTGTGCCTACATACTGTAGCCGAGGGAGAACTCTACAAGATAGGATGGTTGTAACTAAGCAGAAAAGTATTGAACCAACAATTAAATTTTGATTCACAAATAAAATTAATGGAAAGTAAGCAAGGAAAAATATAACATTCCTATGAGCGCAATAGAAATATACACACAGTTTTCGATGTCAAACGCGCAGTTAACGCTCAGAATGAAAAGAAGCAAGGTAAGAGCTTTCAGAAGGTCTATCATGTGCCAATTACCTGTTACTAAGAATGCGTAACTAAGCACATTATTCGCTAATTCGTCTTGCTGATCGATTCAATCATATGCATTGAAACGTCATATGGTAGCGACGGCTGATGTGGTGCCTGCGCTTCTTGGCCGATCCGGAAACGTTTACCGGTCGTGGTTCCGGGAGGTTTAGTCGAAACCTCACAAACCACAGGATGGGTCTAACAGTACTCATATTCTTTCCGCGCAGGCTTAGCATTCGTTGATACGCCAATCAATTGTCGGAGACTCACTTAAGCTACCATTGGAAAAGTACAACTTTCCCATAAGCAACCAAATCCCAGACGCGGCATCATCACGTAGGACTTGCTGCTGCACTACTAGCGCCAGAATGTAAGCACGGCCTACACCACAGTCTTCGCTGTGGCGCCTTTAGATCCGCGCATAATCTCTTGCGCGCTCTCCACTTCAACGATCCGAACCAGTGCGGTAGGGCTCCAGAACGATCAGCAGGAGCAATGGACCACAGAGAAGATAATAATACACCTTACCTTCCTGGCCATTGTCCAGCTAAAAGAACTCTTTTGGCTTTATTCTCACCTACTGTTTTCTCAAGACAGTCGACTACCGTTTTTTTTTGTTGCTGCGTTTCCCCATTCCGTGTTGCTCTGCGCTTCAGCTCTTTTTGGACGGGATTTAGCGTTTACTGGGCGGATTGACTGGTTGCTGGTGTTGCTTACGTTTCTTCGATTCCTTTCTTTTTTCCCGTTTGCTCTACTTCCTCCCAACCGTGTAAGTTGCTTTATTCTCTTTTTCGGGGCTGTTTTTTTTATTCAATCAATTTCTTTTCCTTCAATCAATTCGATTAATTGCATATTTAGACATCTCCACCGAATCAACTTCAAGCACATCGATACGGAAACTCTACGATGTGGGTTCGTGATGGGCACTTTACGGAAGACCTGTGCTGGGAGTGCTGTACGGTCCTGGCCTTCTATTGATGTTGGGTAAACGGCTAAATTCGACATCAATGCGCCATGATGATTAACGGCTGAATTAAACCAATTTTTCGCGCTAACTGTATAATTCAACACTAAATGCAAGCAGTACAATAATTCGAGCAGCGACACCACTCTATTAAGCTCACAAATTGAGTAACAGTTGCATTTTCGTTAATCTTTTATTCATGATTACTGGTGTAGCGCTATACGAATACAATACAAGCTATGATAGCGAGTTATTTCGTTTCATAAACTAAGAGCGTATGGTACTAGGGAATTAACTTATGTATAGTATGCAGCCATATTACGTAGTTAAGAGAACGAACTCAATCGAAACGGGCATGCATCAATTAAAAACTCAATAGTTAAAACTTCAAACCGCGGGCTTACTCTTTGGCAATAAATAATCCCTAATCATCGAAAAGGTTGCTCCTCCAACAGCATCAGGTTGCGCCATTCGAGTAAAATCTCCAAATAAAAGCTACAAATAACAGCCGTCGATGGTCACTGGTAATGGGTAAACATCCAAGTGCATTAAAAATAGTCTATCATGGAAAAAGTGGTACTGAAGCGAACGGATTTTATCGCACACCGAAATCATCATCGTGCTAGCGACTCGCACGGCAAATAAAAATTGAAAATGAAGGACTTTCCATTGATCCTGTGGTTCACACGGTTGGTGAAGCGTAACAAAAAGCCGGGAAAGAACGTCAGAAGAAGTAATCGTTTAGCTTTTTCCTGCCTGACTGGAGCGGAAGTGTCTCAAATACGTTAAAAAAATACCAACCATGCGATCGTACTTGTTGCTGAGTGTTGCGGTCCACTTTCGTATGGTGCAGGATACGAACATGTATGTGGATTAAAAAGAAAATAACACCATGATATGCTGTTGGTGGTTCGTTTGGTCACGTTGACGAAGTTCTTCAGAACTTTGTTTTCTCATTGTAAGCTGCAAAAACGCTTACAGTTTGCTTACAGTGCTCAATGCTTTGCTGTTGAAAAAACGATTTGTAAACAATGTTTTTGGCTAAAAGTATTGAATTGCTGCTGATTTCTTCTCTTATTTTGTTTTCCTCTTGAATGGATTGGGTATATTGCATAGCTATTGTTAGCAACAAAAAAAAACTTTATAAAATATATACCTTAAATCGCATTTATTTGAGCACGGTTCCAGCTGGCTCATGGACATGTGTTATACATATTTTGCTCCAGTACAAAGGCTTCATCACGTAACAACCGTGTTGCAGATGATTTCGTAGCATCCCGAGACTGGCCAATCTAAAAGATGCCGACAGTTTGAAGAGAGACGTGAGTTTTCTCACCTCAACATAGAATTGAATTAAACGGGGTGAGCTTTTGAAAGTCACCGGTTCAAGATTCATAT
Organism: Anopheles marshallii; assembly: GCF_943734725.1. Taxonomy (NCBI): domain Eukaryota; kingdom Metazoa; phylum Arthropoda; class Insecta; order Diptera; family Culicidae; genus Anopheles; species Anopheles marshallii. The sequence continues at coordinate 55,540,076 of NC_071326.1, forward strand.
CCGGTACGAGCCACATCGTATGCAGGTCGGACCGCATGATGAGACTGATCTGGTGTGATAGCTGTAGAGAGCGGTCACGATTCAGCTGTTCGATGCCTGTCAGTATACAATTCGCCAGTGCGCGACGGCTCATGCAATTGCTTCGAAATGAACATATCTCGTTAGCTTACCGAGGCAAAGTGTAGCCAGCACAATAATATCTGTTTTTGATTTCGTACAGAGTTTTTGAACCACGCACGAAACATCCAGTGTTTCGTATGAGCCATGGTTTACTTTTCCATTTTGTAACTTTCAATTCAATTCAATTAAACGGTGTAAAGAATCTGTGTACAGAGATAAAGATCATTCCCACCACGTTTAGAAGAATGGAAATCAAGTCCATCAATGTGTGACTTGTTTGTATAATAAATATCACGCAGATCAATTTCTATACATACACGCCGGTGTGAGGAAAGAAGCATTTCAAACGAAACCAATAAGAAGGGATCCAATTCTTCCTTGGCAACATCCGACAAATAGAAAAGAACGTAAAAAAGCAGCCAAGATCGATGTGAAAAGCGAGCTATAACCTGCTTTTAGTTGCACGATCACGCTGACTGTAGCAATAAAATAATAATACATTTCACCTTTCACACATACATAACCATCGAACGCTGCCAGATTAGTAGGCAAATGTTCAATTTGCGTTTGCGCTGAGTGGAACAGAAAACGCTAACAAGACGCGTTATCCCGCCCGCTGCAATCATCCCAAATCATACTGCACTACGCAATGCGACGCGTTCCCCTGGGTGCCGCTTCGTGAAATGTTACAACCACACAAAGTGTACCGCACGAAGCGTATTGATGAAAACTAAACACGGTTAAACGGATATTTTGAAGCCATGCGGATAGCAAAATATATGGCATGGGATGAACAGCGCCGAAAGTGGACAGGTCATGATGAGTCGGCAAAATCATGGCCCGCTTTCAAGACCTGCAAGAACTATCAGGTGATGGCGGTCAACAGATTTGGAAGAAGATCATTCCGTCGACAGAAACGTGTTGCGTTTAAGCACATCTTTCTACGACAACAACAATCTTCTATCACTGTGGTTTGGTGAACTCACCGTAAGTTAGGTTCACTTATGCGGAGCAAAATATGTATCAGCAATCGGCGAAATGACACATCATGGGACGTTTCCATCGAACCAGCCGTGCCACATTATCCAGCAGTTGCGGTAGATGTTGATTTCGAGCATAATTAATTGATCGAAACGGACGGGATACTTGTTTCTGTAATTGGACAAATGGATTACTACCCCTGGATGTGTCAGGTACGCCTCCCGATTCAAACGCTGCGCACATCAAACAAAATAATGTCGGCTTAAGAATGTAGGAACTGACGGTGATACAGCCGCATCTGAGAGTAGCATCACCGCCTTTGGTCACGATTTCCAAATCACTGCATTTTAAACAACAGATACACACTGTACACCAAGCTTAACTTAACCTCTCGTTCAATAGATACTTCTTTCAGGAGAAAGATGCCTTTCGCTTCTTCCTTCGATTCCTTATCTAGTTTCGAACCACGTAAAAATGTTGGAGGCCGGTAGCCGTGATTCTTTTCTGTTTCGAAAATGTATCGCACAACACCAATCTTTTTTTTTTTTTGTTTTCGTGTCTATTTTCCAGTGAACCGACCAAAAGGACAACATTCGGCACCACGCGGAGGACCACCCCGATCATGGACCAACGCTGAACTTACCGAGGCACTGCAGCACGTGTGGAACAAGAAAATGACCACCAGTCAGGCGTCGCGCATCTTCGGCATTCCCTACAACTCGCTGCTAATGTATGTGAGGGGCAAGTACGGAAAAAGTCTGAAACTGGAGCAGCTCCGAAAGGACTGTATCAGCGGGCCACCGATCGAGCTGCTGCAAATGGGTGTCGGTAACAGCAACAAGGACAAGAAGGAAGGCAAAGATTCCGACCTACACCACAGTCACCATTCCGGCAGTGGCACAGGTCGGGAAGGAAACAGTGGTCCAAACGGTGGTGGTGGTGGTGGTGGTGGCGGTGGTCCCGGCAATGGTCCCCGATCTGCATCATCCGAACCGGAGCTCTTGTCCAGCCCAAATCCTCTGTTCAACCCATTTCCCGGTGGCTTCTATCCCGATTTCCCGGGTGGATTTCCAGGACTGCCACTGAGCATGCTGAACCTGTTGCCACCAGAACGACACCCACCGCATACGCTGCCGATGTCCGTCGACGAGGATTGCAAAAGCGATCGGTCGAAACAATCGCTGGACGATGATTTTCCGCAACCGTTAGCACTCAATCGACCTTCATCGGAGCAGTTGTCGGACAGCCGGCGGGAGATATACCAGCAGAACGGGCAGGACTAATATTTAAGATTCGTTAGCACACTCCACTCACAAGCCCACGCATAGAGACGACGGTCGCATAGTGGCACGGTGTGATGGATAAAAGGCTAGCTGTTTCATCCTTCTAGTTGTTGTTGTCACCTTAGCACAATTTTCTTTATCCATCGTTCAAGACCGGAACATCTCTGCTCAAAATCGCTTCCGGCTGCGGCTTTGTGTTTCCTGTCGATTATGATTAAATTTGACCGCGAATTGATCGTGCAGGGACAAGGAACGACCGATCAGATCACAAGCGAATCAATTGAAATGAAAGCAATCTGTAAGCACAATTGAACATGTCGCTCCGTTCTATCCTGTTGGAGCTAAACACTAGCGCAGCGCGTCCAAAACGAAGCACCCGCGCTTTAACAGCAAACAGCAAGATGCTTTGCCGGACGACACGTTTAGTTGAAGCAATATTGTATTGAATATGTTAGCGAAATTCTTACTTCAGTTGATGCACAAAAGTTACGGCAATGTATGGGTTCGTGGTAAGGTGAAGCTTTCCGTGGCAATATCTAAATGATACAACTGAACAAAACGCCTACATAGTCGGCTAGAATCTAAGACTGGTCATTTGCAACGAAGCGTGGGGATTTGCGAATGTGATGGAACGATAAGCAGCACGAGAGGTTTTCCTGCGCTATACATGAAACAAGAATGTCACAGCCTAGGAACGTGCTGCAGGACCCTTATTTTTGCAGTAAAGCAGTATCTTAGTTCAATGTGTACAGCGTGCTCTGGATGTTTGAATTCTGTTAAGTTATGTTCCTCCATCCTTCCCGCAACAGCCAACACAAATCGATTAGTTTGTAACAGATCGAACAGAATCGCATCAGAAAGTAGCACAGTACGCGGTACTATTTTAGTAAACGGCAACTTCTTCGCAATCGGTTTGGAGTGGAAAGATAGGTTGTCACAAACCACGTGTCAAATGATTCAACAGGTAAATCAAATAATAGAAAACAATACGGACAACGTGCAACGATCGCTGTGGTACTGCATGTGAGGTGAGGTTGTACATCAAACAGTTGAAAATACGTGCTTCCCGAAGAGTAATCTTAAGTTTTGTGTAAGTTTTAAATCAAAGAATCAATAGAACTCCAACCATGTTCATAAAAACGTGCTGGTATCGTCGCACCTATCAGTGAAACCGACACCGATCGATTGGATCGTTGCATTGCTGAATGCATTATTGCGATACACTCTCTCAGTTATTTTGTTTTGTTATGATTAGACACAGATTAAACTATTATTATTCATATTTTTTATTATTTATAAATCAAAACACAACTAGTTCTTGATTATATAGTCAGTAAGACATCATCGCACGATGAATGCAATTGTGAATGCAATGTATTTAGTTAATTTGCCTTACTTTTCCCGGTAGCAATACTTTGTGTTGCTTATATTTACAAATCGTTGATACAAATCCGTCTCTTTGTTTAATGCTACTGTTTTGTTGGTAAACAACGTGATGCTTAGTAAACGACAACATTGCTTCCTGATTTCTTTCTGATTCCTATTAAGTTGTACGAACGATTTTATTGCATAGTTTAACTTTTATGTTGTAACCAATTGTAGAGGAAAGCAATCGTGAGCGACTACATCGACACAAGGCGTAACTTCAAAGAAGAGCTAAGTAAAACCAGATGAACAATACAGTATTAATAAAGCAGATATTATTAAACTAGTAAATACCTTTTTCGTTATTTTTGTTTGCGTTTTTTTCTTTTTCTCCATTTTTCCATTTTGTTTTCAGCATCAGAAAATTTATGATTTATAGAATCGTTTTGTCTGGCTTCACCGTTTTTACTACCGTTTCAGTATGGAGCATGTATGTAGCACACAAGATACGAGAGATCTTTTCCAAATCTACACACCTATGAGAAGCCAATTCGAATCGCATTGGCATGGAATAAGACTGAAATGCATCACACCGAACAACACCCTTGTTTAAGTTTATAAATGTGTGCGTGTGTGTGTGTGTTTTATACTTTTTATTTCAATATACAATAGCTATATCTCAATCAACTCCTTTCTGTTAGTGATTCATCATTGTGCGTTATTTATACCAAAACATACTTCAAACGATTCATTTTAAATGCTCCACATAGCCCCTCAAAGCATTCTAATGCGTTACTACATGTTAATCTGTTTCAAACAAAAACACTCAACAATGTTACATATACATACGTCCTCCAATGGGGAAAGATGATTGCGATCATAATTGCCGCTTATTAAAGTTTATTGCAAACATCCATCGATCGAACGGTCGAGCGGAACCAGCTCGAACAGACCACAGATAATGTACGTGGCGATCGTTTCGTTTTGTTAACTACAATACATACCACAATAGATTAAGCATCGGAACCGCACTTTTGTGCGTTCGGACAGATGTGAAACCTTAAGCGACAGAGTTACTATCCGTATGCGTAATGATGGCTAAACGAGTTATGTTTTGAATTTCTTCGTGCAATATTGAATGCGCTGCGGCGTATGTGAATCGGTTGACCTGACAAACTAGCATGCAATAGATATACAGATAACAGTGCGAAAAGTAGCAAGCAGCAAAGATAAAGACGCAAGCAACCACAACCAATAGTTCCTCAATCAATATACATATACAATAAAACTGACAACAGTTATTTGTTGAACAATATTAACAAGTAAGTCAACGAAGAAACAAACAAAACACTGATTCCTCTCAGCAGACGCCCTTATCTGGTACCATCCGCGAGTATCCGTACAGTATGATATGGAGTTACCCAAGAAAAACAGATACAAAATCTGGTAAAACGCACGCAACTTATCCTGTTGGCAAACCGTGGCTGGAAAGCACTACTTTCCTCAAAAGAGGACACATAAATGCAACAGAAGGGCGTCGGCTGGAATTGATACAATTTTTTTATTATTTACAAGATAGCGCCAAAACTGTTCGAAACAGTTACTACAATATCCATAGCTGAGTTGAAATGGACTAATTTTTACATCGCAGTTTTTACACACAGTAGCAGATCAATCGAGCCAAATCGATCATCAACTACGAGAACGAGAACAATTTTTACAAATATTTTTATACAACACACAATAGGCCACAATACATATGTACGCAGCTAGTACGAGAGCAATGAGTATTTTACAGTACGAAAATAACTGGATTAGTATTGCAAACAGCAAACAGAGAGATCGAGAAAGAGAGACAGAGAGATAAGAGAGAGAAAAAGAGAGAGACAGAGATAGAGAGAAAGGGAAGTAGAGATAGAAAGACGAGAAAGAGAGCGAGAGAGATGATAAGCAAATCATGGTCATTACTAATAGACATCTTGACAAAATGGCACTGTGGATCGTTATCGAAAGAGAACATTAAAACTAGGATATAACGCTACTGAGCAAGGCAAAATAGCCAGACATGGAGAGCGTTACAGTAACAAAGGAAACGGAATAGCACGAATGGAAATGTGGAAAACTACTCGCATACGTTTAGCCGAACATTCGAACAACTGCGTTGTTTTAAGTTCAACCGACAGAAAGCTTCTTTCGGAAAGGTGGTATGTTTTATGCGAGACGCCAAAAGCACTTGAAGGAAGAAACCCTATCGGCAGATGCTGCTCAGTTCTATGCGTTCGCACACAATACACACTATAATCAATTGCAGTTCTGTTAAATGGTGTCAATAGTATAAAAAAGGTGTCAAAATGGTACGGTAGAAATATAGTGCTAGAAACTTGCAAACGTTGTAAAATGGAACACTTGGATACATTTGTAAAAAGTCAATGTACAAATCTCAAAGCTACAAAACCACATACGCTGCACCAGTGCAGCTCTACAAGGTATATATATATATATATATATATATATATATATATATATATATATATATATATATATATATATATATATATATATATATATATATATATATATATATATATAAATATATATTTAAATAAATATATATTTATATATATACTACTTAAGAGCTATGAAACTTAAAGAAAAAAGGTCCTTACGGACTTTGTCGAAGAATGTGAAAGGGGACATTTATAGCTAGGAGAGGTGGAAGATGGTCTAGTGGTACAATAGATTCAGGCTAATCAAACTTATCTTTTATCCCTTGTGTTTTTAGTGTCATTCTTATAGTAAATAGTATACGAAGAATGACGAGGAGGACAGTTAGGTTCCTTGGTGTTCATTACAACCTACTGAAAGCTTATAAAATCGTGCAGATGTACCAACTGAAATACCGCAAAAGTGAAAAACTGTGAAACAAACCGATAAAAGAAGAAAAAAAAATGAACAAGATGAAATATTATGTAAACCATATGTACAAATCAGGAACTCGAACCTAGCAACACTAATGCGAGAACTAATGTGCGCTCGCGTCTGTGCGCGTGTGCGTCCTCCACTGTATCAGGTGTGTATTATTGTAATTTCGTTCATCGATTCTACCCACATGGTGCCACAACAATATTAAGTGCGTTTACTACACACGGAAAGGTTGCTTAATACTTTAGCGTTTAATTACAGACATGATTAAATGTGGCAGAGCTTTTATTATTCAATGCCATCATCATTTCTATGTATCATCAAAACAATAGACAATCCGAGTATGGAACATGCGGAACTGTTTCTTTTTATTTCACTACCACTACGCTCAACCGCAACTTTTCTTTGTCTTTCGCACATGCGACAAGCGCTTGTTTTTTCCCTCATTCTCTGCAGGATAGTAAAGCACACGCCCGAACTTCACGCACTCTCGCATTAGGGTAGAAAAGTAAACGTGTAAACGCTGCAAAGGAACCAGACAGCAACCGTTTTTAAGTAACAAATGAATAAAACACAGGGTAATTTAATGAATTTCATATACATTAACTAATGTTTCACGCAAACATTTTAGTGCAACAAATCAACAAGACAGAGATCGGTGTGCGTGGTAGCATCAACGAATTGTGACTATTGTGCGCTGAGTCAGCAGGAAATTGACATCAATTTCCAAACTAACGATGTAAACTTTACAACCCACGCTACGGCAAGAATGTGGCAATGCTGCGTGACAGTAGTATGTGCGGTACACTTTAATACACGCACATTCATATTTAGAGTATAGTGAAAAGATGTGCAACTGCGGCCGCTACAAATGTTCTATTTTTACTGTATTGAATATACAACTTAGAACATACGATGCAAACCAAAAACAGGACAGAGGCAAACAGTGAAATGTGTCATTCTTTCATACTTGGCTTATGATGAAACCCAATATACCCAGTTCCCAGTAATAACAACAAAAAGCAAGCATATTTATGTCTATAGTTCTATACCACCACCATTCTGGTCCGCCTGGAGTGTGAAAATGGTGGCTTTCCTGTTAATTTTTCTTCAAGCATACAATGTGATACGTATCGTTTTGGACTTCTGTTCATCTTATTGATACTTGTGTGCTCGTTTCTTAGACTCATAAGTTGAATTTCGTTTCGTGACGTGAGGCATACAAATTTAGCAATTGTGTAAATACATATTAACAAAACCGAAACCAAAACAAACAAAACACTCTCTAGCTTCGGAAAAAACAATGGAAATGGAATTCGGCTAACCCCCCCATCTGGAAGTAGAGTGCCCAAGCTAGCGATTTTTCTTGTATTATTCTCTTTATAACAAAAATTAAACAAAGACGTAGACGATCGTAGGATGCAGTAAGGATAACATACAAACTCTCTAGGCAAATAACTTCTACTTCACTGTTGTTTAGACGAAAATTATGATTGCAAAAGTAAGAAAAAAACAAATACAAAAAGCAACCAAAAACTTAACCAAATTTGTCTAAGAGATACGAAACGGAATGTGTATGTGTGCATAAGGCGGAAGAATACAAACAAACAACAACAACAAAAACACTAAAGCAAACCATGAACCGAGCGGGGTCACATAAGTTGATAGCATTTGTAAAGCGTAAACAAATTAAACATTAACCTAACGATAATTATTTGCAACTGCATGCCACGATACGTTTCGTGTGCGTATCGTGATTCCACTTTCGGGAACATGCACTTTAAAAGGTTGACACGACTACATAGCAACGATAGGCCAACAAATGTGCACGGGCTATAGCAGGAGCAATCTTACCTATCGATGCGTGCTTCACATTCTTTTCTGAAAGATATCGTTCAGTTCGATTGTGTTTCACAAATACAAGACTTTGTTCAGATCTATCGTTCAAAAATGCGAGAAGAGATCCCAGTTCATCCTACTCCATTGCAACAGGGTCCATCAGGACGTAATGCGTAACGATCGGATTGCTAAAAGCCTGAAATGGGGAGTAGGTCAAACACCAAAGCCCACTTTTTCTCCTTAAGGCAATGTTTCCCAAGCCATCCCAAGCAACGCTCTACTAAACCGATCACTGTATAAAGAATACTAACAAATGGTGGAAAAGTAACTTAAACATAAAACCAAATTAAGCATGCGACTAACTGAAGCATATGGAAATTCTTCAAAATTGTGAAAAAGTGTAACGATCATATTTGGCACTAATTGATATTTACTGTTATAAAACAATAACGAAAATTAAATAAAAAGATAAAAAAAACAACGTCTTGATCAAAACCTGTGGACCTGTAATATACTTTAATTTGCTTTATTACATGAAAATATAGAGAAAAACGCTCGATTGATGAGATGTTGCTCGTTACAAAAGAAATCATCGTTTCAATACAGATGCATCGGGTTGGAATTCGAATTTCCAATAGGAAGAAAAATCTCCGAAAAAGGATATTCTTACTGAAATATTACGCCCAAAACAATGCAGTATCGCTACTATCTCATAGGTGGCGCTATGAACAGATTTAGCGCTCTCTATGTTTTAATTTCTTCATATTCTCCTATTCCCAAGCCACAAACCATAAACAATCAACATGTCCATTTTCGCCGCCACGCTACCAACGTTTCAATGTAAAGTTTCACCTGAGCGAAAACCCAAGCAATAATTTGATGAGTTTACCTATGCATACAATACAGATGTGCAACACTACGTGTACAAGTGTGAGAGAATGGCGGTGGCATCAACTGTACGGCATGAGACAATACATCACTATTCAAAAGAGTTTTGAAGGGGAGTTGTTATTCCGTGTATGTGCATGCAAAACCGAGATACCGATCAGAGCAATCACTCGGATTCGGATTCGGATTCCCTCTTGTTGGAATGGCTGTCGTAGTTGAACCTGTTATAATTGCAAAATATGTCACCAATTATATTTACGGAATGTTCAAGAGTTTGTACAGTACAGAACAGTATGTGGAAGCACTCAGCCCAAAAAAGGATTTTTTTGACAGGAATTTCAAAAATGGTAAGCTTTAACTTTTAATTCTTGTTATAGGATTTAAAAGCACTATTTAGTGTGAAAATTGTTTCTTAATTTATTCAGCAGTGCGAATGTCGACATTTCGTTCGATCCTAATTGTCCAACTCGACAATTACCGCAGCACAGTGGAATTTTTCTTTCGGTCAAAACGGGTCTGACGTTCATAAAATTGACAGCTAATCCACTGCAGGAAAATAATATCAACATTTTCGCAACACTTTTCATTCCGAAACGACGCGTGAGGAGTGTGTGTTGAGTTGGTGAATGGGAAAAGTACCAATTTCTGAAATTCATCAAGCAATACTATTTCACCGTGACAAAATAACGTATCAGTGATAATGTGCGGAAACCTTGTGTGGTAGGTAAAGCATAGCGGCCATAAACAGAACATTTCCTTGAACATAACATTTTCCCTTTCGAGTAAAGGGCGTGAGAAAACAAACAAAAAGAAAAAAACGGAAAAAGAACAGTAGAGAAAATCGTGGTACGTTTCTCAATCTCAACAGTGTATTGTTTGTGTGTGCTCTCGTCGCTAAAGTGGGGCACCCGCGCCGCACGGAGAGCAAAACCCGTGTTGTGGGTTTCTTTTTTCACCCCCGCATCGTGATTCAATCAAACAACGAACAAGTTCTCTTTGTGTGTTTTTGGGGCTAAAAATATAGCGCACTTTCTGTGAAAATTGTCGTGTGCTGTTTCGCTTCGCAATTGAACGGAACCGACCGCGGTCGAAAACAACCCGGAAGAAAGACCCGGAAGGCAGCAGCACATCGGAACCAGCTGGCCTCGACCGACCAGACCGAGCAAGACGGTGCAGGTAAGACGCACACATGCACACGTATTTACATAATTCTTCATTTACCTTAAGCGCAAAAAAGAACGGAAAGATTAGAATAACGGTGTTTGTGTATCGATGACGAATAGTCAGGGTATATTTTGCGTGGTATTTGTAAAATACAATATGTTGCGGGTGGACGCTTTGTCGTGTGGTGTACCCCTTAATGCGGGAAGAGATTGTGTACAGCCGATGTCATATGCTGATGCTGTCACGTATTGACAATAGACAAGAGTTACAGGCAAAAAAGAAAACCAGAAAAATGATAGAACTGTGGCGTTTTCCGTCTTTTTCCACCCACAACTACATCCCAAAACCGTTGGCTCAAAGTGGGTCAAACCGAAAGCATTGGAGAACCTTGTCGCCTTATGCTGATGCTCCCGATTGAGCGTTTCTCGCTATTTTGGCTCAGTCCGGGGAGATTCTACTGCTGATGCTGCAGTCCGGAGAATGTTTACGGATTGTTCCTTTTTTCCTGGGTTTTGTTATTCTATTTCTTTACGTCATATCTGGCTGCTTCCGTAACGAGCGCCAGGGAGATTGCCCTTTATGCATTTCGAGTAATCTGCCTTGGGGATAACCCGAAGGTGATATGTTTCGCCACTGTTGTGGGCTCAGTCTAGGGAAATTCTAAGTTGAACTGGTTTACCCCTTTCTCAATACAGTCAAGTGATAGTTTTGATTGCGTGAGGTTGAGGAAGAACAATATGTGCGATATGGGATTTTTAAAAGTTCATGAGTTTTCCGCACGTTGTAAACATAATCCTACGGCCTAGTATCCGGTATAATGCGACCTTTTACTATTTGGAGAAGGAAAGGCCTTCGGATGTGAATTGTGTCTCAGATTAAGCTACCTTTAGTTGTAAGCAATACGGCATGACCGTTCTTGTTGAATAAAAAAAAAACATAATCCTTCTCGTTTGGAGTACCAGTTGAAAATCATTTAATAGCAAACTGCACCAAAGCAGTCGGTGAATAAATCAAATCAATATGTTCATATGTATGGTGTGGAGTTGTACGACGGGTATGAAAGTTCTACAATGGAAATTAGCGGAAAACTAGGAGAAAAATGTGAAGAAACTTTCCGTGTGGGTGTTAAATGCTCGTACCCAGTATGGTTTCCGGCGTAACGTCTGCTTGTTTTGGTTAAATCCGACTGGAACGTTACCAGACAACGTGAAGGACAGTGTCACATGATCGGGAACAAAAACGTGCAACAGTCATTAGTGCAAGTACAAAGCATGTTTGAAGAACGGGCTTCCCTAATCCTGGACCTGGAACATGTGCCATGAGGAGTCACATTCGCCAATCCGTAAAGTCATGCGACTTATCAATACGATCGCACGGCGGCGTACTTACCGTAGTCGAACTAGACAACGGAAATAGAAAACACTGGATTGTCCTTGAGCAAATTGGTCCACAGTCCATTGGCCGGAGGGTTCATTCTTGCAGATTATGTGTCTATTCTACCATTCCGGTCACGTGAGTTAAGGTGACTATGGTGCTGAAAATGCAGACAAGCATTAAAACGGCATACCTTTAGCCGCCAACAAAAGACGCTCCACGCGTGGTGTTTCATCGTTGTGAAGCTTATTGATCTCCTCGTGCACAAGAAATACCCCCCGTGCATGAGGCATCTTCACGTGGACACGAGGTGCAACTGTTGTGGAACCGAATCATTGATCGGATTGAAACAAAGCACCAAACACGGGCTTTGTTTATCTCTGAAGAATATTGATATTCTATTCCTCAGAGCAACAGTTTTAACAATCAACTCGGTAGTCGGGTTATGTTCGCTAAAAAATCAATGCAATAAAATTATCCAAGATACCAATACTGGCAATAGCAATAGCAATAGTCGTTCTTGATGAACAAAAAATATCATAATAATAAAAAAATAAATAAGGAAGAGAATACAGCATATAAATTTTCCTTAATGAATTATTTGCTTTATAATTAAAAATAACGATTTATTTTATATTGTTTTACTTGCTAAATAATGCTTCGAGAACTATCTGTTGAGTTCGGTGTGAAATGGTTGCCGTTCCATTTAGATCAATCTTTAGCAAGGGTGTGAACAATGTCGATCCACTTATCGGCTTGTGAATTCGCACTTGTTTCAAACAAGAAATGTTTTGTAATAAAAAAGTAGAAATGTAAAGTTCTTGGACGAAAATAATCCATTCTATTCTTTTAGACACCGAAAAGCTACTTAGTAGTAGTAGTAGTAGCCTTAAGACTTAAAAGCAACAAAGTAAAATGAAAATAACAAAAATGCACAGCAAGCAAAATATTTGAACATAAAATAAATATAAAACACCACATAGTTTAAAAATAAAGCTCTGTTAATTAAAATAGAATGAAACCACAGCTATATACGAGCGATATAATACGATCAGTAGCGTATTTGATGTGCTACGGTGTGTGTTTCGCGTACTCACAATCAGAGGCAAATTATTCAAATGAAATTAATACACGCAACCTGAGTAGTCTGACGCGTGTAGTGTAGAACCTAACTGCTAATAGTACGCATGTCTTTGAAACGCGGATGTTTCGCAGATCGATCAGTCAGGCTACTTAAGTTTGATCGCGTTAAGAAACGGCAGCAATGTGCTGTTTGTGACGATAATTACATACAATGGTTTCTGTATGCAGTTGTGGGTGTTTGTGTGTGTATGAAAATTAGCGCAATTGGTAGTAAGGCGTGTGAATTACAACAATCATTAAAAGGAATGAAACTTAAAGCGACACAATGAAAGTGTCGTACATATGTCGTACTGCCGAATTCCAGTGATGGTTATTATCTAGGTATGTTTTACGCCAAAAAGAGATCATAATTCATCAATATTGTTCACTGATGCTGTAATGGAATGTTGTTTAATTCAAAAATAGTTGTATCACTTGTTGGCATTGTTGGAATTGTACCTAATTGATTCGCTTCGCGATTCGTCGTGATCCTGATCATGTGTATATATATATAATACGAATCAAAGTCATTGCTTAGCGAATATTGCAGTTTAATAATTTCAGCTATATTTTACAGTTCCCTAGGCTGGGTGGTTAATTTTAAAGGATAAATAAGAAGCATGGTATTCTTTAAGTATCCGACTGTAGACTTTACACGTTTGAGTTTCGTTTGAAATGTTCGACGCAATCGTTGCCAACACTAAACAGACTTCAAATGCGTTGTTTGAAAGCCTCCCGCATCACGCATCAGCTGCTGAATAATTCATTTGCGGGCGGTTAAGCTGAGCGTGTATATCTACGCTTGCTATAGCTCCCATGTGCTCCCAACCAACCCAAGTACATGCTATTAGCAAACAGCATTGTCGCCGGTGAAGAATAATTAATCACCCTATGCAAATATTGGCAGGAAGCACATCTCAGAGATTTTGTCGTGGTAACCTTTTGCGGATAGCATACGGATAAAGTAAGATCCAAATCAGTAATGATCATGCTCCTCTGTTCAATCGACCAAAAATCCATTATTAAAAGATCAGCTAAAGTATCTTATCGAGTCCATGATGGAGTGTTCTTTTTTAACTATTACATATCCATATCCAATACATATCCAAAAGCATAACTTCCATCTAAATAACTAAACCTTTTTTATTTTGTGCTCCGTCATGTGAAATTATCATTCTCATGTGATTCCATGCTCCCTACTTTACCTACGTTAGTGATCAGTTTTAGAATGGAATACTTCTTTGGGAATGAAATTTCGCTTCATGATGAACAGACCTAGACATAAGATCGAATCTGTCAACCATGACGAACGTTCGTTCGTTCGTTTACCAATCCTATCTCTTCGCAGCGTAACCTACACCAACATGAGCAAAGTGAGCGATAACAGAAAATGTATTTTACCTGTATTCTCGGTACAGATAATCAACTGCTAATATCGAGAGCAGCTTGACCAAACAACATCGCTCGCTGTTCGTTAGCGACAGCTGACAACGACAAGAAACCCGGACCATGGCTTTGTTATATCTCGCACACCAGTGGCTTCGCAGTGTGGGAAGATCGTTGCCCGTTGTTTGTCGCACGTCGCCAGATCAACGGTTGATGAAGCAAACTGCGCTACCAACGCTTCGTGGCAATGCATTCAACTTGCAAACATAAATATAAACTCACGCTAACCTTCGCGCATTCAATGACCTACCTTCCTCGATCGGAAGTGTTGGAACTGACGATAGTAGAGGAGAGCATGTCGGAAGGCAGGTTGGACCCACTACATACCGCAGTTTACGATTCTTTCCCCAATCTTACGCCCCCCTAGTCTTTAGATAGGTTGATGGCAGGTTGGGCAAGATGGAGCGAAATGTGAGAATAACGTTTGTACGCATTCTTACGCAGGTCTAAACGATCAGGTTGGAAATTCTTTCTTTTGCATGGTCCTACAGGAGTGCAATCTCGAAACCGGTTCTAGACAGTGTAAGTGAATTAAACTAGTATTGCAATAATGATTACTATCGAACAGCACGCAAACAGCCGTAAGGCTATTGAATGTGGAGTCGCATTTAGACGTGATGTTACGGAAAGTACACGGATACAGTTTGATTCGCAGTCGATGCTTCGATAAGAAATTAACTAACCAAAGCAGCTTTAAACAAATGTGAAATAGAAAAAATCATGTTTAAATAAAAACCTTCTTAGGAGAAGCGTTTATTTCATTTTTCAACGATTGGGTTCGTTTGCTCTGTTCCCAGGATATTTCTTCGAGTTCGCTTTCTATGACAATGCAAGCTAGTGAATAATGTGCCTAATTTGAAATAGGAAAACTAGGTCTATATCGTCATATATGTTCAACTTACCTCCGTCTTGTAGAGACAGCCAAGTAAAAGAATTACTGGTTCACGCTTGTTGCACAATAATATTTACTAGAAAATTCAATGTATTAACATCGATATATATATTGTTCATCGATCGCAGAAATGATGCAGTATAAAGACGACAGTGTAAAACTGGTTTACTATTCCTATGTTGCTCAACCATACCCATCAGAGGTACGTTATAAGTTGCCTTCTGTACACATCCACACATGTACATACCTTACCCACGCATACGAACAAGTAGACTACAATGGAAGCAAACACTGCTTGAAGCCGTATTCCACCAGATAATGCATCTTAAGGAAGTTCACAATCAAGTTCACAATAATGAACTTTTCTATTGTAGTAGTGTGCACGTGGTCGCATGTTACAGTACCAACACTAGTGAACGCGTTGATCCGCTTTGAGCCCTACTTACTTAAAAGTAAATAGATCGATCGATTAGATATCGCCTACACCGAGTTGACGTAGTTCAGAGAAACTCGGTGTTTGTTACATGGAATTAAAGTTTGCTTTATGAGATATGTTCCTTTGCCAAAAGACAACAGAATCAAATTCGCATCAATTGAGATCGTGTAAGTTGTAACCGGAAACTAATCAAGAGTTTGTATGGTGCATATTCGGTTTTAATCTTTTTTTGACACCGATCGTTAACGTTTTAAAAATGAGTAGAAACCGATAGCGAATGCCCACTATTTATGAATACTATGGGAATTTTATGTGTGCATTACCCAAAGTCAGTGATGTGAAAAATAAAAAAGTTTATTTTGTTTTGTTGTAAACCGTACACAAGAGCATTAGAAATTAGCTTTCAGTTGTTGATACGAAGGACAAGAAAGGATGTATCGGTGTAACGTTTGAGGTCAATGGAACACACGAACCGTGAAAATCGAGCACAATGCTTTCGGTATGGCTTGTATGCACATACCAATATTCGTATGGCCTTCCATCGCTCTTGTGTGGCATAGCGTAATGAAAATAAGAACTTCGTTTTACGTTTAATTTGATGATTATTTGTTTGTTACCTTCGTTGTAAAATTGTGCTGTAATCATTTTTTTGTCGATACGATGTAGCTATTGTGCTAAATGGAAAAATGTGAGAATGAGGGCTAAGTCATTTCCTTGTATATCGCAACTAGGAAAATATTCTACAACCGTACAGATGTTACATCACAGAATCTCAGCGTAATGCAATTACTCGCTAGAAGAGAAATTCGGTTTTCTCAAGTGCATATGTCAAGCATTCTTCTTTAAGACTCGAACATAACCACGCTATTTTCTTCTCTTCTTTACTATTCTGCAGGTTCGCTTAATCGCGTTACGCAACGCGATAGTGCACTGAGAGCATTGCTCGTGCTGTAAGTGCCCGAAGGAAGCCGAAGGAACGCTGGTGGGCTTTGTCATTTAACCGTCATACTTCAAGGCTACTCATGCAAAGGTCGCCCCCCTTTAGCACGTGTGGCATGTGAGGAAGGGATTGGAAGAACACGCCATAAGCAACGATCGGGAATACATCGACAATACTATCCGCGTGCAGTAATAGTACTGATCTGGTTTTGTTTTCTTTTTCCAGCTGTGTAACACATGCATCGGGTAAAACGGACTCCAAACCGAGTTAGAACGCCGAACGATCGCATTTCGTAGAGTTCAACCTTCGCGGGTGGTAAAGTTGATCAAACATACACACACTCTCCTATACGTACACCACCGCTACTAGAAAGGTCGAACTGACTGATGCATTGCGGCTGCATTTGTGCATTATCCATGAACTGATCGGACATCATTAGAGCGTAGTTGAAGTGTTTGTCTATTGCTATTTTTAATGAAACGATGCAAGTGAAAAATGAGAATTCAAGTTGCCTTGTTAGCGCACCGGTAATCTTCTAGCCACCAATTAATTCGCTGATGCTCCTATATTGATTTATAGTTTTATGAAGTGCAGCAACAACAAAAATATGCAAAATTGTCTGCTGTTGCATTGAAGCATCTTA
Organism: Anopheles marshallii; assembly: GCF_943734725.1. Classification (NCBI taxonomy): domain Eukaryota; kingdom Metazoa; phylum Arthropoda; class Insecta; order Diptera; family Culicidae; genus Anopheles; species Anopheles marshallii. The sequence goes on from NC_071326.1 coordinate 55,557,491, forward strand.
CGGATGTAGTGTATTTTACAAGGTACAGTGAAATTGTGAATGTGAAATAAGCTATCAGTGCATCGTGCGATTGAAGGAAGATCGTGTTCACACAAAGTGCCGAAGTATTGCGTCGGGAAACGCGATACACTTATGAAAAAAATTGCTCATTAGGTTCTGCGAGTGATAAATATTGCAAATAGTAAGCATGATGTCAGCGTTAAGTCATCAAGTGAATATGAACAACTTTTTATCGCTGCTAGTGGGTGCCTCTTTAGTTGCGGCTAATTCATCTCCGAGCCATGATGTAGGCTCTCTATCACAGCCGACCGAGTTCAGTAACGGAGTGTCGTCGTTTGCTTTGCCGGCAGAGGAGCGAATGGCTTTCGAGACCTCCACATTGGCATACCTGAACTACAGTTACATGGGGCCTGATGGACAGTTAGTTGAGCTTGGTAACGAGAGTGCGAAATATGGCGAAGGACGAATTCTCAATCGGAGTGGAATTTTGGTGCACGTCAGCAATAGCGTGAATCGTTCCGATCACACAGGCTGTTACAAACATTGGAGCGGTACACTCGGAGAATCAATCCCGGATCGTAGCATACCCTGGATTGCGCTTGTACGACGTGGTGGTTGTAACTTTGAAGACAAAGTCAAACATGCATTCGAGCACGGTGCTGCAGGCGTCATTATCTATAACGACAAAGGCGATATTAAGCTGGATAAGATGAAGATCAACGATAAAGAGCGTGAGTATTAAATTTGTTTTGGTTAGCAGTACAATGTTTTTAAATACAATAAGTTTCATTGATAGTTAAGCGAAAGTAGTTTATCTAATTAAAGGCATTTAATGAACAGAAGATACCACTAGATATATGCGTTAAAATAGATACTTCAAGTGATATTTAATCATTTGGGTTTCTTGGTGTTGTAATTCAATAATTTGTCAGTAATTTGCACTTGAACAGATACTTGTTGCATTACTACCAGTATTGTCACTGTTAACCACACAGAAACACGACGTGCAGCAGCAGAATGTTTGTTAGCGCTGTTGACACAGTATTAGTGCCGATTAGCATTAGAAGTGCAAAAGGTAATTAACGTAGTTAATAAATGTATGAATCGTTTGCAGCCGACTGCTGCTCAATCTGTTGACTCGGTAGCTAAACAAAGTTGAAAACCATAGCGTTGGTCCACAAGACTTCGACTATAATAGGAAAATACATCTGTTTTCACCCAACAGTACACAACTACAGGAATAAACACGCCTAACGTGGTTTAGTCATTAGTCCGTCTAGCTCTACCCCACGCAAGCAAAACCGACGATGCGCAAGCAAGCAGTACACACGATGCCTTCTGCTCATGGATTACTTTCACTTGTGACGATGAGCGACCTCCCATCACCGGAGTAAAACCATACATCATGGCTAAAGAATGGCATTGGTATCGCAGATTGGTCGTTGTATCTGTTACCATGTGGTTTATTGTATTTAGGAGTGTGAGAGTATGTTTTTCATCTGAATTGTTCATTGTAAAACGAAGTTAGTGGAACCATAATTGTTCTCATGCTCGTTTCATAAGAATGTACTAGTTGCGTACACTTTTCTTTAACAGTTTGTGTGTTCAGTTCAAGAAGTAAAATTCTTTAATGTGTTTTTTATGTGTTTTATGTGTTTATTCTTGAAACATTTTGTATCCACTTATGCATCTTCAACATACATTTTTGTTGTATGTTGGAATTTAAGAAGTTTACCATTACTTCTCATCTTTTTTTTTGTTTGAACGCTTTTGAAATCCTTCCATGAACATTGAATTTCGTCGTCGTCCTCGTGATAGACCAAAAATTTCATGGTAACGTGTATTGGCTCCATGCGTAGTCCACCCGAGGCTATTTGAAGACAATGCTTCAATGTGAACTTAATGTGAATCGAGGGAAATGTTGAAGTGAATACAACTGTACGAATAGTGTGTAGTGTGCATATCAGTTTCTTCACATTAGTTATCTGCTACAATTTAGATTAAATGAAACAAAACTACTTATACTTGTAACGTAGAACCTTTGTTTGTTATGTATCTTATTTTAATTGTAATTTTTTTTCGTAAACACAGGCAACATCACTGCAGTCTTCACCTCAAAAGCAATGGGACTTGAATTGATCGAAATTTTAGAAGTACACAAGTATGATGTGCATATGCGAATAATTGAAGGATCTCGTCAGTTCGTCACATTAGGAAACATAAACAAGTACGTTGTGGATTCTTTCTCCAAACCCAAGTAATTCCATTTATACATTCAATTCCTCTTTTATTTTATAGAACATCGGTCCTGTTTGTGTCAATTTCATTTATTGTGCTGATGATAATTTCGCTGGTTTGGTTGGTATTTTACTACGTTCAGCGATTCCGGTATCTACAAACCAAAGACAAACAATCTGTGAGTATTATGGTTATTCGCAAAAGACACATAAATTTTAGTTAGTGAAGTTTAGTCGTTTCAAGTAACACATTTGTATGTCTATGTATGTATGTTAATAATGCTTGATGAAATTAACTGTTTTTGTTTGATTTTCCATAGAAACGACTCTGCAGCGTTGCAAAACGTATAATCGCCAAAATTCCAACTAAAAGTATTAAATCAGATGACAAGGTATGATTTAATTTTGTTTTAACAAATATGTTTGCTTACTTTGGAAAGCAATACACCTGAATCCAATGCAAATAAATAATTATCCTGTTTTAGGAAATCGATAACGATTGCTGTGCCATCTGCATCGAACCGTATAAAGTAACTGATGTTATACGTGTTCTACCGTGCAAGTGAGTACTGGAATGTAGTTCGGATTATTGCATCGTTAATGGGTGTTTCCAATCAATACTAAATAATTTATTCTCATTTTTGCCAGGCATGAGTTCCATAAGGTCTGCATAGATCCTTGGCTTCTTGAGCATCGGACCTGCCCAATGTGCAAAATGGACATTCTCAAACATTATGGCTTTGTGGTGGGTTCTTCTTCGTCTTCTCAAATCAATTCAGCGATCGCAGAATATTTAAATGTTGCACCACCGCCACCGCCCTCTAATACGTCAACCATCACTACATCCTCAATTGCGTCGACTGAAGAATCATCCAGACGAGTTTCCTGGTCCACTGGGGCAGGTATAGGTCCAACTACGTCTGTCACAGTGGATGGGAGCGTTCCATCGACGCTCTTTGGCAATAATTATATTGCTGGTCGCAATGGTGGCACTTCTGTCAGTCAGCTGACTGATATCGTAACAATTATTATCAACATCGATGATAACGAGAGTTCAACTGGTCGTGATGATACTGTTGTTGTGGGCAGTAGCGGTACGAGTGGCGGTGGTAGCAACAGTAGGATGGGTGTATTATGCGATCTTTCAACACATGACGATTTGAATTGTAGTGGCGCTAGTTCTAGTAGTAATGACAGGGACAATAGTAATGGTGATAGCAATAATGCAAACAGCAGCGATAATAACGAAAGTAACAGCGACAGTCATCTTATAAGCAAACAAATAACTGACGTTTGAGCTCAACCATACAAACTACGATTCCATTACACTTACGGTCCATTATTATCCGCAAATCGATATATTGAAGACACATAGAAATGCGGGATGAACACAAAAGGGAAGGTTTACGTTTGCTTGCTTTGTGTAAAAGGCAATATTACAATGTGCCATGCGAGCTGGCTCGTCTAACATTACAGGGTAGAGATTTTGCAAATTTTATTGTGTGTCAAATTTTGCCCATACAATCTTAAAATTGTGCGGTGATACAGTAAGCATACAAGTTTGATATACACTTTATTGCGGATGGAATATTAACACCGCGGGTTAGAGAAAGCATGGATTTATATGAATTTAGAATGCGACGTATAGTTTTAATGGATCCAATGGACCGTATGCACGGAATTACGCAATAATACTTAATTGATTAGCACTATAATCGTGTAAGATTCTGTGATACAATTTGAGACATTATTATAATTATTATTTTCACTATCGATATCGAAACCAACCAGCCTCCGTAAACGCTGTTTTTTGTAACTGAAACTAGTGCAACGAATGCTAGTGCCACTATTGCTAATTACTATTAGTCCCTTCTTTGCTAATGCAATAATCAATCAAGAATAATCCTACGCAAGAAGTAGGCCAAAGAGAGAAAACGTTAGTTCGCGCATTGTCGTAATGATGCATTCTTAAGTTACAATGAATTTTATGATGAATGGTTTTATGATTTATTTAAATCCTGCTGGATAAGAACAATTAGTCTTTTGCGACAACAAAATACCCATAGTTTATTGCACTGATTTGTGTGCTGCGCTTATTTGAAATGAATGTGTGAGCTACTTAATTTCTTAATTTTGCAATACTTTTGATCAATCCAGAACAGTGTATTTGAATAGTATCAATTGCATCAGCGAAATCATCAGCGCGATTAATACAGTTGACAACAATCAAAAACAGCATTGCCGTACGTCGTTCGTATGCAAATGTAGTGAATCATGGTCTTCATAATAGAAAATGGCAATTTTTTCATGCTCGACATTGGCGGCCTATTTTGTAGTTTGTTCACAACGACGGGTAGAAATTAAGGAATGACATATCAGCTTTTAGAAAACTGAGGCATAAGCATAAACAAAACATGTAAACAACAATAAAAGATATGGTTTTCTATTCATTATATTTTGTTTATTATAGTTTCATACGTTGTTGTTAAACATAATTTATTGTCTGGCTATTGCATTGCTTTTTTCGGCTGTAAAAACCCTTTCATTCATAAGTATGATTTGCTAGCGTGTTATTAAAAATGCTTTTCCATCTTTTGCAATGGGACCAATCCCCCACTCCGGGGTAAATTAGTCAAACAAAACCAGAAATAGCAGGTCTCTAGACCTCTTGAGGATGTAGTGCCGATGAAAAAGAAGATATATTTTGCAATAACAAATCATGTTCGTTCTATTTTAATTCGTTCTATTTCATTGTGAAGTAAGCATAGATTCTCGGACAGTTTATTATAACTGTTAGTTTTGAAAAGTAATTTAACTATAATTTACCAGTAAATATTGTTTTTCATTTAATTATCTATACTACGCCAATTTTATAATAGGTTAACAACGTGCTTTAAGTAGTTACAGATATATTTTTTTATGAGTGTACGACACTCATTAGTTGAAGCAAAACACGCTAGATCATATTACTATTAAAACGGAAGATAATATATTTGTGAAATACTTCAACCCGTGCTTCGTGGTTTACCATTTGTATTCCTAGTTCACGGGTAGTCAAGAAAGTATTCTTCAATTAGACATGGACATGGAGGAAGGAGATCTTATTGACGATAGAAGCAGCACCGATGGAGGGTATCAAAGGCGTAACAGCGTCAGCCCTTTGCCACAGATAAGGGCATCGGATGAAAATCAGGTGACAGTTGATAAATAAATGTATCTCTGATCGGTTTCGTTTGAGCATCTTTTTATTTTTTTTACGCTATCACTTCAGATGTCACGCAGTTCCTCAGATTCCGATTCTGAACGTGAACACGGAAACTGTGTAACACCGCATTCGTCAGGACGGCGTTCGGCACAAGGCCGAACTAATCGTGAGATTCAACGGCAGCATGACAATTTACAGCAGGACGGAGATATTTGTGTGGGATGTCTCGCTGCAGCCTTAAATAAGAAACAGAAAAACAACGATAACACTATTGTTCAAGAAGACGGGGACAGTGACGTGAGCACAAACGATACAGCAAAAGCGATCTTGTGCTATTCATTTCCGATACATTTTTTTTTCTTTTGTCGTTACTAGTCTTACGCCACAGAAGAAAATGGATCAAAAAGCCTTCCAGCAACATTGAAGAAATATAAGGGAAACCATTCGACTGGATCGTGCCGCGGAATGAACCCTCCAGACCACTATCACCCGTATCCTTACAACGATAAGCGGGCCAGTCGAGTTTATCAAAACCACCAACCGCAAAATTCTGCCTCTGAAGAGCACAGTTCACAACCGTCATCTAATCTTCCATTTAAGTTTTACAAAACTGAATGCGGACAACCACGTAAAGTCCGTACCCCGCTTCGCAATGTAATTCCTCAATCGATTTCGGCGCCCTGTGATACTGACAGCTCACTGTGTGTATGCATTCACGGTGGGGTTGAGCAGAATTTATCCGATACTTCAACTTCCAATGGTGGTACACTTCACGCAAATGTAGAATCTGAGGAACTACCTGAACTGCATATTGTGCAGCGGCCGATCGATGCTAAGCGACGCTGCTCGCTGTCACGCAAATCATCATGCTCTTCGGCTGATCGTAACGATGTGGTGACATGCGAAGATCTGAAAATTGCCATAGACTACTCTAACGAAGAGGATGTTTCAGATGAAACGGAACCAAACAGTGATAATGATCTGATCATCAGACGATCAGAGCGGGGCGACGAAAAAGAAACGCGGAAAAAGTGATTAAATCGATGGTACCGTTTTAGAGCATCAGGTAATTCATGGCACGATGATAGATAATGATCGCTTTCTTACTTCCACCCAGGCAACACGGTTGATGATGAATCGAAATACGTTATGTGATAGAGTGAGACTGTACAGACGTAGACATATGTGAGGCAGTTTCTGTAGGCAGATAACACGTGTTTGTGCGAACTTTTCCTGCAAGAGGAATGGTTTCTGCAATGAAGTAGGCGGACTTAAAGAGATAAATTATCCCTCCTATGGAATCCTCCTACGGAACGAGCAGAGCTTTCAGCATAGAGAATAGTTTTTGGCACTCTAAACCATAGCAACAATAAACAGCAAACGGGCATCCTAGGACAACATTCGTACGGCACCTAATGTTTTAACCTCGTTCTTCGATAGCATACCACCAAACAACTACAAAGGCGTTCCGCGTTGTTCGGGCAATGATATCGGTAGTAGCGACGACATTTCAATATTGTAGACAATTATAGCAAAAAGGTTCTATTAATATCTCAGTCACTGAAGATCGGTTAAACACCGCAGTGCAATATATTGGAAACTATTCCAAGTTAAACACTTTTTCCACATCAAATTCCAACGCAAATTGAATGATAGAAATTTTGTTCTTAGATAGGAGGAATACAGCAGTTAGTCATTTACCGAATTGAACTCCTAGCGTTAAAATAATGAACATTAATAGACGGTACTGAAAGACTTAATCGGTTGTTGGTATTGGTTTACGGAATGTGAATTAATCCAGCCTATGGATGTAATAGCGTTTTCGGTTTAGGTAGCATAAAACAAGCTACACTGATAATTATTTATGAATTGCATTAGAACTAGGCTGGATGAACGCAGCAGGACATGAAATGCTTAACATATTTTGTCAATTTAATCGATTAAGGAAAACATAGCCACTAGCCGTTAGTAGATACTTGGCTTTAAAATTGGGCTACGGATAGTGTGCTGGCAGGATATTGAAATGGAAATAAAATAACTTAAAATGCGTCGAACAAAACGCTGATAGTTGCAGATGTATGTTTACTTTGTTTTTGCCTTAATTGGAGACAGTGGAGAACATTTAAGCTTTGTCATCTTATTTAACATAGTAGTAGCCGAACATTCAACGTCGCATCACCCATATCCGGGAAATGCTCTCTGAAAAAAAGCAATCGGGCATAGCATATGTTCATCAATTGGTTAAACTCCAAAAATCTATGTTGCCCAACTTCTACTGTTGTTACTAATAATATTACTTGCCTTTACACGGAAGTTTACATTCACTGTACGAATGAACACAGTGGAATACGTTAATGACAAATTGAATATTAAAATATTGAAGCGAAAAGACCATCTAGCAATTTTATAAAGTTCTCGTATTTTTGCAGACAGGGGTGGTTGTATTATATTTTACTGTTTTCATCTGGTAACTGTATTATGGGCCGTATAATTCCCCCGGCCGTTCTTCCGATAAACAAAAAAAAACTGGTACCTGTAATCTTCTTTCATGAAGTTCATGTAATCTGCAACAGCACTATTACCACAGTACATGTTGAACCACTGCAGTTCATATATGAAAAGATAACGATTTATTTCAATGAAAGATTTCAACGATGAAATGATTCATTTTGACCGTTACCACAGTTTATTTTGTTGTGTACCATAGTTATATACCAAATCAGCTACGTTCGAAATGCTAGTCACTCGTGCACAAACAATTGGCATTAAGGTAAAAAAAATGATAACGATTGGAAATGCCGTCTTTTCCTTTCTTGCTATCATTGTTTGTAATGTTTTCTTTTTAATTTATTCTCTTTCTTATTCGGCACAACAACCTCAAGAGTTCTGGGCTTGCCCTTTCTTTGACTTCATTTACACGTTACCGGATAGTTAGTCTTGCGTACAAAGGATTGGTCCGGATGAGATTTTAAACCGGTCCTATCGCGTGAAAAGCGGCGTCGATACCAATAGACCACTCTTTCGTCTCATTTTACTTACTTACTTTGAAACAGTCGCCCGAAATGTTGCATAGAAAAGAAGCAAAAACGAACTAGACTCTGTAACATGGAAATACAAACGATTATGCATCAGGATACGACATATGCGGATGTATATCGATCCGCTACGTTATTTTGGGGACTTAGGACTGTTCTTAGTTCCAAAATTTGTCATAAACTATTCTCTATTATTTATTTGTTACTACTTAAAACATATCCTGTTTCCAAACTTCATATAGGCATTGAAAATATTTATTTTAATCAATTTTTTCATTGATTTCCTGTATTTGTCGTCATGCTTGGGGTTTTGGGTTAAATCAACCAACATAATTACTGCTTGTGCGACGGATTTTTGACAAGCGTATAGGAAGGATTGTTTCTAGATGATCATTTATTGTAGTATCTCTTGATTCGATACTGTGCATAGATCACAAACCATGGTTAAAGCAATGTCTACCCTTTCCCAATCTATTCGCCACAATCACTTTGCAAAGTGATGTGCTGTGGGGAATGTGTTGCGACGACGCATCCATCTGTCTACTCGGGAAAGTTAATTCATCACACCTGTTTGAGCATGGATCATCATGTTGTTAGCTTTTCTTCCGCAATACCAACGACGAGGGTAGTTATCAATTTATCAGTTCATTCAAGCAATTCAATCCCACCTTTTTGCTCATACATTCCACAAAGGAGATGAACTAGTTTTTTTGCTGGAAAATGACATGGTCAATGATTGTTCTATATCTGTACCATAGTGTTTCATAAAAGTTTTGCTTTCGACCATATCTCCAACACCTTTAAGGCCATCTGATTATTAATCTATATCATTTTTTTTATTTAAGAAGAACGGTCATGCCGTATTACTAAATTTGTATCATTAAGTACCGGCAATTTAATAAGCGAAACATTTAATTTTTATTTTAACATACTTATATCATTATTGCTCTCTTCAAACAGAACTAGGGAAATAATTAACGTGTTTTTGGAAACATAATAAATTAACTTTAACACATGATGTTTAGATTAACAAAGTTAAGCGATACGTCCTCAACCGGATATTGGAAATGTTTTATTTAGATGTTAATTTTATCATTCTTCCTGCAGTTTATAATGAAATCTAAACATTACGTTGATCATAATTCTGTTCGACATTTCACAAACAAAGTGCCTTAAAATGATTTCGTATAAAAATGCTACACACTCGATAGAACATCAAAAGAAGAAATGAAATAAACAGTTATGCCAGTCTGCCAATAATTATAATCAGCTTATATAGATTTTAAATTGAAATATACACGAATGCATATGTACAATGCATGCGAAAGAATGTTGTTCTTATGCATATGTTAGAAAACAGAACTCCACTAAGTATCACTGGTATTAAGAAGTTGACTTTTTAACTCATCAGGGTATTATGTTTTGCTATGGCCCTACGTTTTGCGGCCTATGTTATGGAAACATGTTTCAGACACATTGGGCACGAGCAAGCGCCTGAGGGTGATCGGTCTTGTAACCTGTAGGCTAGATCACCGTAGCAATCTCAAGGGTTGATCCTTTCATCCTGCGGCTGGGCTTACGGTTCACACCCGACGAATCCGTACGCGAGCAGCTTATCAGCGAAAGACAATAACAAGCATGGTTGTAGGATGGAAACATGATTGCGATGTACATGCATTTCAGCGTATTGCGACAGGTAGTCGGTAGTGAGACGTTTCGGTTTGGCCCATCGCCAAAGATCGCCCAGTGTAGGACGTTAACTAGATTTTCCGATTGGCTTTCAGATTTTGGGATAGGCGGATTTTTTTGTCCCTAGATAGGTTTATCCATCCTAGGTAGATTATCTTCAAGAGAGCTGTCAAGCATAAAGAAAAACAGCTCAATACTGGGTACACGGGGCACCAAAAACGAATAGAGTCCAAACAAATAAACACATCAACAACAAGTGACAAGAGAACATGTTGCTTTCCGGCTGATATGTGTGAGCCGTCAAATGCTAGCAAAATATGTAGCAGCACATCAGCTAAACATTACATTCAACAAAGAAATCTTCTTCATTTTCTTTTCATATTTATCAAATACCAAACACCAAATTTTAGTGTTTTTTCGTTGACGCAGGACTTCCTATCCCGTGTAAATGAAGTCAAAGACAGCCAGAAGTGGCAGGCCTAGACCTCTTGTGGTTTGTTGTGGCAGCAATGTCTTCATATTTAGACGTGTTTTAGGTGATAGTACAAGGATAGCTTACTTTTAGTAGGGCACAAACCTAAGGTAGCCAAATCTTTGGACTTTTACCGATTAACAAAATTACCCTGAAGGTAATTAAAACTGATAAAGAGTATAATCACTACTTGACAATGGGTAATTCAAGTCACAGACATTCAGTCAATAGCGCTTTAAGTGTAATGTAGTTTAATTAAGAAGAGATAGGATCTTCCTTCACCCTATCCCTTAAGAGCAGTGTTATAATAAAACGGCCACATCGAATGCTTTGGTGTATCCGTCTTTATCCGTCCTGTGAAAAGAACGCGAACATTCATAAAAGCTAATGTCTTTGTTAACTAACAATTGTGTGCAATTAAAATGTTGTACCAAAAGTGTGCAGGAATCTGGCAATGGAAGAAAGAGTTTTATTTGCCTTCACATTTTGCAATGCTACAGCAAGAATAGGAAATCTTTGAATCGTACCAGAATGGGCTACAAATGAATGGTTCTCTTGATAGATTGGCTTGTATGCCGAGCACGCAATCGATGCCACCCAGATGGAGTTAAATCCTTTTGCCAATGGGGTGGTGGGAAAAGTGTGTTCAAGTCGCCTTGAAGCCATAATTTTCCCAAGCATGGTCGAAGGTTTTCATTCTTATTTTGCTACCATTTTTAGATTATGTTGACATAGCGAGCTGACGTGAATATAATGTCAGCAAGATAGAAAATGGGTGTAATAATATTTATTTACGCCGAGTGCACAGTAGCATTGATTTGATGTGATTTATCGCAAGAATACGTTTAAATTGGTTTATTTTATTAGAATCCTTCTTCCGGTTGCTTTCCTGGCCGTAAGTCATGCAATGAATTGCGCAAGTCGTACTTGAATCGTTTGCGTGTTCTAAAAATATGAACGTTGGAAGTTACGCTGGAGTGTACTCATTAGTCAAGAATAAACTCAGTTAAATGACACTTGTATACACTTCTAATATATGTTGCATCAGATGAGATTGTACATTTTATGTTGATGGTGCGTTTTGTGCAACTATATTTGGTTACGCAATACCATATATCATGCTGCGCGTATAATCATAGAATGAGATACTCGATAGTTGTGTGGAAAGGCATGTTTACAAACAAAAGGGATCAACTCCCCGGTGTTGCTAACATCAAACGGTGATCCGAAGTCGGTCTGAACTGCATACAATATATTATATCTAGTCGCAGGTTTCCACGAATGAGCGCTAGAATGAAATATCGTCCTACGCCGCTCGCAACGCCCCATTTACCACGGAACGCTGAAAGAGCGCATCTTTCGAACCTTGAACGAGGTGTAGGTGCTAAATTTCTTGTTAAAAATGCATTTACTCGTGTCTCGCTTCCCGGTGCCAGGGAGCTCCAAAACGCATCGATGCTAATTAATTATTTCCACACCCGATGAAAAGCGAAAGTGAGCGAATCGGCGAACCCGGTTGTTTCTACGTTCTCTTTGATGTAGGAAAACCGACCCGTTTGTAGGGAATGGGCACATGCATGGAACCGACTGCCAACCAAATGGTTGGAACTGCTTCTGCCGCAGCTAAGGACGAGCGTTTAGCAGCCTCCCAGTAGTTAGTTAACGTAGGACGCGTTGCTTGGAAATAGTGAACAGCAACGTAATGTTGAGAAAAATTGCCTGGGCGTGAAAAACTATCTCATTCGACGCAAGGCGTATAATTTTGATCGCGCATACTGGCACGGTGGCCTGGATGCAGATGTTCGCTTAAGTTCATAGCAGAACACCGTATGCACTGCATTGATTGACGATTTCAAGACGAGATGCGAACATTTCAATGCATCATGTGCTAATAATTTCAAGATTAGTGCTACTCCAGTCGGACTTTGTTTTGAAAAAGAGTATTTTACATGGCAAAGGGTTTAAATAATGACCTCTTAAACAATCAATACAATCAATCCATACATCTGGGAAACTTTCATTTAAAGAAGGGGGAAGGGGATCTTTAGGGAAGATTTTTTTCTTAAAGAAGAAAGTCAATTTATAGCAGCACGATCCGAGATATATATAGCAGCAGAATAACCTTGTACGCAATAGAATGCGATGCGTAGAAATGGAGCAAATATCGTCTGCTTTGGACTACCACTACCGTGCCTTAAGTGAAGCAAAACAAAAACAACTACCGTTGCAAAAAAAGCCCTTGTGAATGTTTTGCGAGTAAATAATATGTAAAAAATTATTGGATGGAAAATGCAAAAAAAAAAAAAAAAAAAGGAAACTGAGTTACGGCTTGTTGACGACATGCGATGAAACGATCATTGCTTGGGCGAATGGTTATCGTAAATGGATGCTTGTTGTTATGTTTGTTAACATGCTACTGAAGCGATAATTTTTTTGTACGAAAAGCTCCCTGTTCGATGTAGAGAACTCTTTCAGACATGTGTTTAAAACACGGTTGCTAATGTTATGGGAACCTTACCGTATTTCGCGATAAAGATATCAACGAGACACGATACGACCGTACCGAGCTGATGGAATGGAGCTTATCGCCGCTACGCAAGTCGGCAAAGTGCACATTTCATTTCACTCGAGGTCATTTCACGAACGCGACTTACAACCGTAACCGTGTGCGAGCTTATCGGCATTGCCGTCATGAAGGCATTGTTGGGCTGACGGTGTTGAAAACAGTTCAACGCTTTTGGGTGGATATGCCAGGATTGAAGGTGGAACTAGGGCAGCGATTGTTGTTTTCAGCCACATATCCAACCTTTCGCACTGCGTCAACGTGTTCACAATACGCGAAAAATAGTTTCAGATGCACATCTACGAGATTTAGACCTACCAATGAAAAATAATATAATTTCCACCAATGCAGTGATATTTAAAATACAATAAACTTGATTATGCCGATCAACGCCAGCACTCAATAAATCTTTTCGCTTGATCAGCCTTCCAGCTTACACTGCATCCACAGGCACAGGGCGGTCGGGTAACCAGGCAGATCTAATACCGACATCTAGTGTGTGTTTGTGTCTGTGTGCATCTGTGTTGGATGGTCGTGCCAGTCGTCGGTGGCCATGAAGTATGCCACCGTTTCATCAAGCTGGCCTGCCGGAACTAATCGGACCAAACGCACCGGGCCTAGCGACGTTGTGTCGTTACGTCCGCTTACGGTGTCCTTTTTTTGGCCGTCGTCGTACGCCATCTCGTTGCCAGTTCACAGCGAACGTTCGCCTGCCCTATTCCCGATCCTTGAGAACGGATAGCGTCATTGAGCGGTGTGCTAGAGATAAAGTTTTGTGTGCCGGAGATCCAATTTTTTCCGCTGCTTTTAACAATGGGCGAAAGATTGGTAAAGGAAACGTGGAGGCCACCGGCACGATCATTTATGAAATATTGATGACACTTTGCCTCAATCTGATTCGTTCGCTACTGCCGACACGTCGCAGTGCGTTAGCACTGTTTGGCGACCATTTACACGGTGGCATTTAGCGTCGGGACGAGCGTTGATCCCTGTGCACACGGAGAAAGCTTCTGAGTCGTCAACGGTTTGTCCCATCCCAACACACACGCACACACACGCTATTTATTATCCTGACTATGATTGGAGAACGAGAGCCCTTTACAACGTTACAAGACGAAAGGTATAAAGGAGGGACACTGTGTTTCCAGCTGCATGCTGAATTTTTGCACGCTTCACGCTTAATTTAATCAAACAAATCAAACAGTTTCTCCCGTGTTCGGTCCCTTACACTGGTAACACTGCCGCCATCGATGATGCATTTTTTTGGCTTTGGTTTTGGTTTTGGTTTTTGCTTGCTGATATAGTTTGTTTCATTCCCTGTTTCGTCTGCAGCCTTTTGGTCTTCTGCGTTCCGTTCCTGGCACATTTCCGTTCGCTTGATTTTCCCTATTGCGGCCTATGCAGCCGCGGCAGGTATTATAGTGATTTCCATAAATACATCACCATCCTTCGCCGCCTTGAGGAGGAGCTTTCTATGATGCCGACCCGAAGGGGAGGGAGTCCCGTTTAAGGGAGGGGTTCTACGGATTTTCCCTCGTCGAAATGTCACCGGGCCGTCGTCGTGTGGTCCTCACTTTCCGACGGCTACAAACACTCCCCGGGATGTCCATTATTCTCTAAAGGAGACCGTCGAAGATCGTTAAAATGTGTTAATGGGTGCCGAACAGAGGGAAAAACGTCGTGTGTGTTTTTTGGTCGTGTTGGTCCTATTACCCTTGTCATATTTGTCTACCGGCCTGAGGCCAACAATCGGGTTTAAAAATCTTCATCAGGAGCAGAAGCGCAGGACATCACACCAAGCATACAGACGGTGTATGCTTTAACATGCAGATCAAAGTTATCTTTCCCTGTTATTGGGATACATGTTTCCGTGCTTTATGTTGAACGCATTTTTCGTTTGAATCCGCTATGAAGAATGGTACTTATAATGTTGAAATGTTATTGTGTTTATGATAAACACTATATAGTTAATGATGAAGTAAACATTGGTATAGACTGATTAATCGTTACAATATCGTGCATTTCGCATTTCGACGCTTTTCTATTCCGATGTGATGTGAGGTTCGCCGGTGGTTCTATTTGAACATCTTGAACTCTTCTTCTTGGTGTAACAACCTACTAGATCATGCCTATTGCCAGGGGTGGATCATTTATATAGTGAACTAAGCGGCCGCAATGGTCCCGGAGCTATAAGATCACCGAGCCTTAAGGGACCCTGAGAACCAGAGTTCACTAAAGAACCTAATTTAATTAACTTCATAAGAAGTAGGGTCACTTTTAACTCCTCATGAAGAGTGGCGACTCCAAACCTTGCAGAACTCCTCCCCCCCCCTCCTCCCTCTCTTATACCCTCCCTTCACTAATCGGGATTAAAACGATAAAAATCATCTAATGGTCAGTTGATGAGGAGTTGACTCACAATACGACTACTGGAGGGCCCCCAACTAACTTTCCGCTAAGGGCCTCCAAGGAGCTTGATGCGCCTCTGCTTGTTGCCATTTCTGGCTTACTAGAATTATTTCACCACATAGTTGAATAGTCCTTGCTACGGAAAATTGGTTCAGGTGGATTTTTTACCGGTCCTGTCGTGAGAAGATCAGCACCGCTACCAATACACCACCGGACCGCCCCAAAGCACTTTTCTATTAGTCTACTAGTTATCCTTAATAATGGCACTGAATTCACAAAAAAACAGTTGCTTTTTTATTGTTCTTTTCTACTTCTTGTCATTGAGTACTGCGCAAGATTGGGAAACTTTGGAAATATAACGTTTTATAATAAGATTAATACCGTAAAGCAAAATTTTCCTTAACAGATTCTTCTGAAAAGACAAGACGGCAAATGCCGTCATCATCAAAAGAATAAATAACCATTATCCCGTATCTATTAACCGGATGGATCGGAAAGACCTACTTGTAATAACTTATAATGAATTAATCGAGCCGTTGACGTTCCTGGGATACGATGCAATTCCTTTGGCAGATTAAACTATACAGCCAGTTACGATGCAATGGAATTGTCAAAATTACAGATTAAGGGTTAATGAACGAACCATCTTCCTGATGATGGTTTTATATTCGTCATACCAACTTCTGTTTAATTTGCATGTCTTACATTTGCTTTTCTATAGCTTCTGTTGGCATAAATACAGTGAAAACATATTCACTTTAATAAGTTCAAACGAATATCAACTTATATTAGCATTGGCATCTCCGAATATCAGCATGTTTTACCGATACTACAAATACCTCAACATTATCCTTTTATGGATTTTAGAGCACTTCCAGCTCTTGTGTCCTCACCGGACAGGATCGAACATTCCGGTGAAGCGGGTTGCTTTTAATTGCTTATCATTTATTTTGTTCTTTCTCATTTCAGTATTTTAGCTGGCCGATTGTTCGATGAGGGATGGATGGTATGGTTTATTGCTTAGCATTAATTAGGCGCTGGTCGTTCAATTTTGTTTTGTTTTCATTCGGCTAATGGAGTGTGGCTAGTGTGGTTCGTCTGTGGTACTTTGTTTTTGAAACTAGAAACAACACATAATTGCTCGTACCGCCTCCTTTACTGACAGAGGTTATAAATAGCTACGGGTTGCTACGAGTTTCGTTTAAGGTCAGACACTGTTCGAATCGTCATGATAAACCGTAGAGCAAACAGTCTGCGCGATGCACATCCCGGTAGGTAGGTAGCTTATCCTTGAATGATTCGCCTAATCCGTCATTCAGGCTCGTGTTAGAGCTTGATTACGAAATCGGTTAGAAGAAATTGGTTCTTTAAGCAATGGAAGAGATTTATCTTACAAATGGGTAAAACTAAAAACGAAATCATTACAAACTGGATAATCGCCCCAGAAAGATTATAATAGAAGCACATCGGTGTTGATTGAGAATTATAACCGAAACATTAATAAAGTATTTCTCAAATGCTCTTACCGCTTCGGTAAAATCAGAATTATCAATTTCATTACAAAATTATCTTTTTTACGTTGTAACGGTGAAGTTTACATCCATATACCGCAATATAACATTACTTGCTACACGAAACTATAATATTCAGACACCAGGTACTGTTGTTTTGCTAGCAGGATTTTAAGACCCAAAAGTAATACCAATCCCAAGTGCAAAGCATGTAATTTCTTCATCGCCGATTAGCAACACATGGACTATTTTCAGTATGGAAATTGAAATCGAAATTAAACGGGACCACTTTAACGATGGGAGCCAGCCGTATGGGATCACATCAACCGGTATCACTTGTTGCAAGCGTGAAGGGACGTGAGAAAAGAGTTTTGGGATGGTTTCGAACATTCAAGCGGGCCAGGATGATCCTGATCAAGTTACCGAGAGGAAAGATTGGATGATGGGGCGATTTTTTTTTTCTGCGCCTTGCCTGTACTCCGTTTCGATCGATTTCGATTGATTGAAATCAACCGTTGGTGATAGTCTGGTCGGGTGCTACCAAGTTATTTATTCCCATTTCCTTACCATGCGCTACCAGCCGACTGGAATGGTAGTAATATTGTATTTCGGAACAAGTGTAAAATCAATGTGTTCCAAATCACCCCAAATCGTTCCGTCACACCTTCCGATCGCCGTCCGAACCACGGATATTGGGGCTGTGATCGAAGATGGGAGCATGCGTAAATGGCGTGCTACTGAAAGGAAAATAAAAAAATTTACACCATACCTGTCAGACAATTCTAGGAACAGGCGAGCAACCGTTGGATATTGTAACTCGTTTCCACAAGGACTTATATTAGACAACCTTGTGTCAAGTGTCGTGAAACAAACGGGAAATGTGATTTTTTTTACCGTCTATTCATTATTTTTATTTTTTGTACAGAATTTTCTAAACGATTATTCCGCTTTCTGAAAGGAAACTGTGAGACAGTGTAGATAAAAGTTGAATATTAGGTGTTACATGAAAGTGTCACTGTGAAAATTTGAATTATTTATCGCATTTATAGCATCAAAATAAATGTCTGTAGCGACTGCGGCAGTAACTACTACGGGTTAGTTTCATTTCATTTCGAACTTAACTTCCAAATCAATTTTGGAAAATGTTTGCACAAGGCAGTATTCAACAAGCTTACACTTTTGAGTCTATGTAGAGCAATGCAGTCAAGCATCAAACATTAACTGTCTAGCGAACTAACTTACTCAAGAAAGTCCTAGTGGAATTTTCATCAATGCCATTTGGACGAACAGCCCGAAAGCGGCCCAAAGTAAAAGCTTAACATATCCAGCAGCCTGTGTACAGCAGGCCCGGTACACTGGTCTTGGAAAAGCCCAACTGGAAAAGGGACTGCGGTTGCTTTCGCCTCTGCGCCGCATTTCGGTATTTTATTGAAAGAAAATTCGTTCCAGTCGAACGTAACGTTTGAGACCCGTGAAAATTAGTTTTCCAAATTTTTGTGCAGCTGCCAGCGCATGGTCTTTCCGTGCCGTCCATTTGATTGCTTGGCAGAGTTTACAGAGTGGTATTTGCGGTTTGTCGCAGTCGCAGGGATCGCTACAAGGTGGTGGTCTTCCGAGGTTCGGTTAGAGTGTTCCAGGGAACAAGACTCGAAATGTTGTATTCTATTCTTCATGTATTTTTTGTATTTGGTTTCGTTTTTGGGAACGTTGTCGGACCACGTCCTTCAGCACCTTTTCTACGGGAGGTTTGTTTTGCTGGGGGCCTTTAACTATTGCAAGTCCCAACCACCAACACCAAACGCACATTCATTTCCTAATGAAACGAAATGAATCTTAAAAGATCCACTGCGAATGAGATCGGTGGAATCATTTGGAAAGCCGAAATTCGACGGATAATCGATTCTGCTCTGGTCCAATTTCGAGCAATCCGGAAATCGTTTCCTTCTCAGAGTCCAACTTTCGCCATGGTCTCGGTACGGTCATTCGCTTCGGGTGCAAGGTTTGCGTTTTGGCGTATTATAACTTTTTGTTGCCGTTCACTCGACACGATACGCCATCGCATAAATAAACACTTGATAGTTTATTTTCTGTCTGATCCAATCGGAAGCAACCGTAAGATAGAACTAATTGATGGACAAGGAATGGCCCCCACGGTTTCTGTGTACGAATGTCTACAACCTTAAACTGATGCGCCGTATGAATGTACGCTGTTGCGTTTATGAATGAAGCCACGCAAACCGGAGTTTCCTGTCGCATACTATGCGATGCGCTTGATTAACTCGCTACCCCTCGACCGTGAGTTGACCGTCTTTCAATCGTTCATAATTTGATTATCTACATCTACTTAAGAAGTATGACTTATTAACATTTTTCTGGTATGTTCAGGCGAGCAAATCCGATTTGATAAAGTTCGCACGGCCATGTATGGTAAGTTAGGAAGCAACAGAAGCAACACTTGTAAAACGCTGCTCATGCCCCAATGCGACTCACTCCAGGACATTAGAGCGTGAATTGTTGTAGACCTGGTGCTACAGAACGGTGTAAAGGAAGGAGAGTACATATTGAATGGGAGGGAATGGAGCGGACCACAAATAAGTGTGCATGCCAGAAGTGACATGTGTAAATAAAAACCATGCGACGTGTGTGACAACATGTTTAAATTATCGGAAAATTTGCCCTGATCTGTCGGTTACCCTGTCTTCGCGGCTATTTAGTCCTACAATAAACGTTTTGCATTTTTACGAGGTGTAAAGAATGGCCCACTTAAGACGAGGAAACATTTCCCGTTAGTACTACTTGTTTCATTCGTTGCTTAATTTGCGGGCAAAACAGAAGGCGCCAGAGGTCTGGTTCAGATAACAAAATTTTCGACCATATTCAATAATGAACTTTTTTGAGAACGCACTGTTTATGATATAAACTGTGAGTTGATTGATTGGTAAATAACAAATACGTGCAATTTCAAATGCAAATTTACAAATGGATGTTGTATTGGGGGCATGTCCTATCAACCATAAAATTGAAGATGTAGAGTTGTAGAGTATGTAGAGTTGATTAGATGTAGATGATTTCTTATGTTTTTTTTTATCAATTTCAGTAAGAATTGGTATAAGAATGGATCAAATACGAAAATTATTCATCTGTAGAACAAAACAATTTGCCTCGTAAATATTCCATTCCAATTCCCACGCGATTTTCATCGTTGGACTTTTGTCCAGCACTATTAATGCTCCTTCCCTTCTTGCACGCATTTCTCCATATGCTCCTTCCCGTTCCCTGCTTGTTTGAACTCCTTTGTATTTTCCAGCCAGGCTCACGCGTTATGGCCAGAATGATCCTTTCCTTAGAACGCAAGTTGCATTTAACAACTCTCAGCATCTGTTTGACTATCATGACTATCATACCCGTTATCAATTTTTCGTACCCATCTTCGTGATATCTCTTCCTTATCCTTCCCTTAACTTTAGTTATTAAGTCACATTGTTTAGCCTCTAAGGCGGTCTAATGTTTTTTTTAATAAATAAATAAATAATGTTTTTTTAATAAATAAATAAATATAATAATGGGTGAATTTAGGGGCGGCCCGGTGGCATGATGGTAGCGGCGACGATCTTCACACGAACGGCCCGGACCAAAATCCCATCCGGGCCAATCCCCCGTAGCAAGGACTGACTATCCGGCTACGTGGTAAAATAAGTCGATACGGCCAGGCCGTTCTAAACAAAAGAAAAAAAAATGGGTGAATTTAGAAACATTGTCGCCTTTTAAACGTAAATTTAAAGGTTCTTGGAAGGTTGATTGTTTATCGACATGAAATGAAAGAATGGGACATTCAAAGTTGTATTACGTTATTTTATAATGTATGAGACCAGTCGACTTGACTTTCTGAAACTATAGTCAAACATCACAAACTATTTTTTGTTACACTTCAAGCTTAGTATTTTTGGAATTTCATTGTCCTTCATATGGTCGTAGCGGGATACGTTATCCTACTCTGTCCAAATTTTCTTGAACATGTTCAAATTTCAACAACTAGAGCATCATCGATTCGTTTTACTCGCGTTTTACTTTGCGTATCTTTTCGTTTGTATAGAAAATTCGTATGGTAGTAAAATTCGATATGATGAACAAAATGTCAATCCGGCCCGAATAGTCTAGAATACGACCCTAAATTGTAATACTAAAATCTATTGGAATCTTAGCCTGACATTTTGAAATTCAAATGATAAAGTTGATAATTATTTTATGTCATATGTAAATCGTTCATTGTTGTTCGATTTCTCTCTTAAATGATTTATTGAAATTTGTTACAAATAAGGCATTACATGCTTCATAAACTCTATTAAATCCTCAATTGGTTATTATTATATATTTATTTATTTATTCATCAGATGTTTCGAATCCATTCGGACCTTACAATCGCTAAAAACCGAATCGTTTGCTTTTTTAATACAAGTTATATACATCAAAGTTGAAACAACTGTGTAGGTCTGCAATTTTTAAATCGTCCTAGTTTTTTTTTTAATAATTAAAAAGTCTTTACATAACGCTATATGAACGATATATCACATAAACAGATAATAATAATTTAAATATTTTTTAATTTAATATAATATTTTAAATATATTTTGATTAACAACAGAAAATACTTTTTAAATTAAGTTTATGGGAACTGTGCATCCTTCGAATAAGGTTGTTTTTTTCTATAAAATAATATCTACGAGAAACATTAGTATCAATTAGCTTCATTTCTGGTTGAGGGTTCTATAAGCATAGTAATTAATTATCACCAGAAGTATGCGATAGTCTAACGTAACGGTTGGGAAACGTGCACTGGATCGGGTTATTTATTGTGGTTTTGCAATAATTCGTAAGCATTTCGGTAAATATTTCTGTAACATGACTAATGAAGTGCGATTGTAAGAAAATAAAACAAACACACGCGAAAATACAGAGCTTTTCATCGATTTTTGCCAGCAGTTCCCTTGGTTATGGTGTTTATGTGTTTTTTTTGCACAAACAACAAAGAACCATGACAAAGTACCGCTCAAATTAATTCATACTCATGTTTCACAGAAACGCTACCGAACGCATGGTCCCGTTTTGCGTACGAAATGAGCTATGACAAAATAATTAATTATCGCTTTGGTCCGTTTTGTCGTCGGGCAACATAACGCGCCTCCTGCGATCGGCAGGGTGTGGGCTGACCGACTATTGGTCCGAAACGTACCCTGACAGCATCAGTTTGACTGAGCGCAATGTGAAGAACACCGACGGCGTTTTACGATAACTTCCTAGCAAGAGAAATGACCTGAAAATCCCAAACGAGTAGAAGAGAATGCTCATACGTTTGGGATGAGAACGCAATTTCGGAAAAGTATAAAGGAACGCAATAAATAAAGTGACGACAGGTTAGAAACTACTGGCCCAACTGCGTTACGGCTGGAAGTGACAAAAGGACTTGTTCTGCTATCAGCATAGCTTCGGGATCAACTGCAGCTCAACGATGATGCATGGATGCAACTGCGTACGCCATAGGACAGAAGTCGTGTTTTTGGTTTGCCACACACATAGTTGAGCGACCCAACATCTTGCAGGGACCAGTGCAACCAACCTGTTTCAACCTGTGCTGTCTTACACAGTCCGCATTTCAGCAAAGAGATCTTATGGGTCTTATTCAAATGATTTGGTGCTAATCCACATTATTTGGTTTATTTATTGTCATTCTATATATCGTATTACAAATGTCTAACCGCTACGTTTGGCACTTGGTTTTAGTTCAACCTACGACTGCCATTTATGCACGACGAAAAGTCAAACGAAACTATAAGGGCATATTGAAGGTACACAATATTAGCTATTAGCTTTTCATCACGAAACGACCTCTCGTATCTAAAAATGGTTGGAATTGTGAGTTCCCATTGCACAGATCATATGCCGCTGCTTTCCACCGTGGCATTAATACTATCACACTATCACCATGCTTTAGGACTCGAGCAAATGTCTTAATGATAGGTCTGCTGGAAGGTCTGAATCGGTCAGTGTGGGTTGCAGGCAAGAATGCTCATATTTCCATTTAGAGTGAACGCGTTTTTCCACCCAAAGCTGTATGATTTTAAATTGTTAGAACACATCAACATTATACGAATGATTGAGCTGAAGGATACGATAGTCCATGGTGGAGGACAGGGGACATACCCAGTGCCAGACGATTCATATCTTGATATTATTGTTTTTCTTGTTTTGGTTTGTTATAACCTCTCTGTTTGATTGTGCTGGTCCAATTTCTTTCACTCTAAATCAAGCAAGCTTTACGTGCTTTGGGTCGAGCGAATTCGGTGTAGACATGGGCCGCCGAACGGCAATGTCGGCACCAATGCAGTACGTCCTGCAACACACGATTGCGGTTGTGGCTGAGGATGCGGCTGCGAAGATAACTAAAGGGCCCGAATACCTTAATTTGATTACATACTGCAACACTTTATGGCATGTAATTTGCTCACGTTCATGCATCTCTGCGCTCCTGCGACGGTTCACCTTCGACAGCGCGTCACTCAACGCGGGAAGAAATATCGCGGCCGAGTCCGTTGCGAAGAGGTGGGCTTTTTCTTTTTTCCCACTGACACTGCGAACGGCGGTATGCTTTGGTCTGCGTATGATCTCACACCACAGTCAAGCACAGTCAACTGATCAACCTCCCGAAAGGGCGTCCGCCACCCAAAGGGTGCGTTCAAATTTATCCACCCGATTGTGCTCGATCGAGGCGTGTGTGTTATCGCGATCATCGCATCACCGGCGCACGAAGCGACGGATAAAGTGATAAAGTTATACGGATGAATTGACGGTTGTTTTTGCCTGTGCCCGGTTTCTTGCGTTGGATCCAATCGATTGGAGTGCGATGCGGCTACTCGACAAGATTTTCTACGCTTCTTAGCAGTTGTTGATTGAAGACAGTAAACCATAGTATCGGAGCCAGATAATTTGGTTGTCAACACTGATAAACTAAATGCCTATTGTAAGGAAGCGTCGAATCGTATGCATTTGCTAATGAGAGGGTCTTCGATCCTTAACAGCTTGTAAAAAGAAATCACTTCCAAATTGATCTCACTGACAGTACTTTATAAAACTATCAGAATTAAAAAAATTAAAAAACTATTAAAATTGTTTTACTAGAATAAAATAAATCAATCTGAAAATTAGTGAATCATCAAATCATGTTAGCTCTACGTATTCAGCCTCCATTATCTTTTGATGTTCTGCATCAACACATTGTTGTTCAATGATTGCTTTTTTCTCTGAAATGTTCGAGTATGAAAATTAATCACAAGTTGCTAAAAAGTTTCCCACACAATCACCAAAAGGCTTTGATGTCGCCAGCAGCATCAACAGACGGTTCGGAAGTTTGGAAGGAAACAATTTAGCAGTCAATAATCAAATCTTGAATCACTCAACAAACGCTCGATCAAGCGAAGGGATGTATTGTGCTCGGTTAAAAAAGAGAGCCGGAGGTGTTGAGTACTGTCTGTAGTTGTCGTTCGTTCATTATTGGCCTGCGGTTGGTCCATCTGCCAACCACACCAGTAAACACACACCTCGCACCCTGGCTGTCGCGGAAAAAATATTTGATAGACGATGGACGCAACTCGTAGACATCTCGGGGCCATTTGAACAAATGATTCAAATCATCAAAAGAAAAAAAAAGAATCAGAAGACAGAATCAAACTTCCACCCCATAGGCAATTGAATGGTAAACGTACACGGAAAGATTCTCAGCGTTCAAAAAGTAAAGCTTGATGGTGGTATAATTAGTTCAACACTCGTCTGGCTCTGAGTCCAGCTCGGGCGGATAGCGTCATTCCATTTTGGTGTAGTTGCTTTTGAACTGTTGAAGCAAGCATCACATCGTATCAATCATCATTTACATCCGATTCGATGTTCATCATAATTCGGATATGGCTTCGGTGGAGGCTTTATTTGAGTACACTTGTGGTTTTAGACATTTGATGTAATTGAAATGTCGATGTGTTTCGTTCCACTTTTACGTGAAATTAGGACATAAGAGCTAATTTAAACGGCCATTCTAAACTGTGGTGGTCCCCGGCCCGATGGTCTTTGGGGCAAAATTTAAATCACGTGTGTTAATAGTTCCTTGGGGCATGGAAATGTATTAAATTCCTTCACACATTGTTGCGTTGGAATTGTATGAAACTGATTGGTCGTGTCTTTACATTGTAACTGACATTTTTATAAGTATTTCCGATAGGCCAACGATTGGGTGTGTTTGTTTTATAAGAGCATGTTTACTATTTTATTGTATCATTGAATCACCGAATAATGGAAATTAATATTAAAATTTATATTGCATGTTTGATCTTGCCTTCTTACAACAAATTGATTATTCCAGTTAGTCACTCCAAAGGCAATTTCTAATGTGATATGTTTAAAATTCCACAAATTTCAATGTTCCCTTTTAAGGGGAGTAGTACAGGCAGCATGTTCAAAAAAAGTAATAGAACATTATTTAAATTCCTAATTGTAGCAAATGTTAAAAAAAAATTGCAAGTTTATCATAAATCAAAAATTATATAAATCACGAAAAAAAGTATTAGGTTTTACTTATTCATATCATTAAATTTTGGTAATCCGATGGATAACGACAAATCAATCTTGGAAATCGCAAGCTTTTTTACATCAACCCTAAGACTGTCCTGATTTAGCGTCGAATTTTGTATTTTCCAATATCGTTGAAATTCAATGCTGTATGAGTATATTTTAAAAGAAAAGCACATACGAGAAAATTTTTCATTTTTATAACTCTAAAAACGATCCTATTGTTCGATCTTCTGAGGGTGCAATCCCTCGTAATAAATAACACAACATTGGCGACACATTTTCTTTTTCGTCAAAAAAATCGATTCAAAAGGCGAAAAGGCAACTTTAAGTCACAATTAAAGGACCACATCTACATTTCATAAATAACCGTTTACGTTTATTGCTTTACGATGCTATTATTCAATGAAAATGTCGACGATCGCTATTTCGAAGAATAGACTTATGCACAATTGATTTTCAAAAAATGATTACAATAGCTTTAACGTTCACATGTTTACGTTGCTAAGCAACATACCACGAATGTCGATCCCATTTCAGAATGAACTTGTTAACATTGTACGCCATGCATTAGCATGGTTTTTGTTGTTGATACTATATGGAGTCTATTGTTTAGTTATACAGAATATGCAGCCACAATCTAGAAGGATAATATTACTTGAACTAGATTCATGCATACTTTTCCTGGGTTGATTAATTATTAGCCTCTTCAATGTCATTATTAAATTTCCTCTCCTTCCTTCAATGTCCTTTTTGATTTTGTCTTTGCTGATTTTGTTTCCTTGTCATTTTTAGCAACTCCGTTTTATTGACAGTGACGTACATATTTATACGACATACTTAGTGATATAACAAGAGACCGATTTACTTTATTTGCATGATATCATGTTTTGCTAGGTTGACTGTATTGAGTTTTTAAAAGAGCAATTCGTCTGGATGTGCTGCATA
Organism: Anopheles marshallii; assembly: GCF_943734725.1. Taxonomy (NCBI): domain Eukaryota; kingdom Metazoa; phylum Arthropoda; class Insecta; order Diptera; family Culicidae; genus Anopheles; species Anopheles marshallii. The sequence continues at coordinate 55,584,170 of NC_071326.1, forward strand.
TTCAGTGCGCCAGTCTACAGGCTTGCACTAATTAATATTCGAATGAATTAATTCAACGCGTTAGCTTACATCTGTATGACCAGCAAGCATGAGTGATCAGTGATCGTTTCAGCTAGTGTAAGTGCAATTTTTTGGGCCACCCTGAAGCAATTTCGGACAAACGGCGATGAATTAAGATTGACGAAGACGAATGGACGGTCTAGATCAATCGCCATTCAGCATCTGTCGGACGAAAATGATTGGGATCTCGATCACACCAATAATGGTAACCCATTTAAGGTCGAAAGTCAATGCTTTGCACTGTTTTCATCTGGCTTTTCTTAACTTCAATAAAAACTTTTCAATTCCGCTTATGGAACTCCTTTTACGTTGGATTGAACTCGAAATGTCAAATGTTGATGTATTGGTGTTATGATTCCAACCGACGTTATACAGCAAGTTATTAGGCAATTTAGAATATGATTAATGGTAACTAAATATGTTGATAACGGATGACGCATTCGCGTCACAAAAAAATTGCTGCAGAGTTGAGTTTTTGACTCTAGTGCACTGAAATTGTAATTGACATGAGACGTGTTAAAGGTAACAGATATCCTTTTTTTAAATTTTTAGAATTTTTCTTCATGGCTGCATAGCACAAATAATGCTTATCTTTAAAATATAATGGTTTAACTAACTGACACTTATAACTTTTAAAGGTTTAACTAACAGTGCATCATATCAACAGAACAATTCAAACTACAGTCATTGTAGTTTCATCAGAACTTTGACAGAAACACGGTTTTATAACCCATCATCGTGTCAATAAACAGACACTCTAGCAGCAAAGTTAAATGGCTTCTACTTTCAATTGGGTTAGAATCACTCGATACAATGATTATATTAAGGATGATGAAAACCGTGTTATTGACGATGCCCACAACAGGTATCATTATAGGTAGTCCATTCTCAGTTTAACCCACCTTTAGCCCAAGCCGCTTCCGCAGAATAAAATACAGAAAGAAGAGAGAAATAAAATGCAGCAAAGTATCACATAACAGACTGTCCGTGTCTGATTATCGTATCTTTGTGTGCTATCGCTCTTGGTCAGAAGCACCAGGTGCAGCAATTTAGCCACACCTTTGGTTTAAAACTCTCGTAAGAAAAGATTCGCTTGGTAACGTTGTTCCATATGTCTGAGAGCATCTCTTTTCATGGGTGATCATTTTATGCAACTAAACTCACCCTTATCTTCCAGTTTCTAAGATAGCACAGCAATGTCTAGACATGAAAAACATTCTTTTACCGCTAGAGCGCTATCAGAATATGCCGAACTTTAATGAGAAATCCAACATCAGAATTTATTACTGATTGCCGGTTGTTCTAGTACAGCCCAAACTAATCGCCCAAAGAATATTGTAACCCAGGATGTCACAGCTGCCAGTAATAATTTACTTACGTGAGGCCGATCTTCACGTGGAACAACAATGTTTCCAGATCCTTTGGTGGACTGGGTGGCGGACTCTAAAAGATAATTGAATTGCAACAATGGCAGATTACGTTTGCAAAATGGTAGACTCAATAGGATGAGCTTCAGATGGTAGTTCTCATGTGGTGAATTGTAATTCAAGTGGCCGTTTTCCATTTAAAATCCAATTCCCTTCCGGCCGACGACACCATTGTGTTTAAGAGCGTGTATGTCTATTTCTATGCAAAGAGTTTCTTGTAAAAGAAACCAGCAAGCTTAAAATCCTTTCTCAGCCTTCCGTCCTTCCCTGCGATTTTCTGCCACTGGAACGTTTGCACTTTTTATTGGTCAAACTTGAGTGAAGGTATATTACCGAATTTGCTGATCCGTTTAATTCTTACGGGGTAATCTACGAAATAGAATGCGCATTTCGCCCATCCGTGCAAGTGTTATGTGAAGGTGTTGGTTTCGCTTAATTTGCAAGGATGTAAAGAAGGCACATATGCATAGTTGGAAGCACATATAACTCACATGCCCTCTCATATATGCTGCGAAACAATGTCAATCGTTGGACGACATGAACCGAGCAGCTAAAGCAGCTTAACAAAATCTAATACCCTCACTTTCAGGATAGGACATCAGCACAAAGGGAACGAATGGTGCCCTTGTTCTATATTGTACTATGTTCACAAAAAGGTCAGTGGAGTGGCTTAGCCCAGTTTTGTGAGAATCTGCTTGGAAGCAGTATGATGCGCTATTCGCAAACATTCACAGACAAGGAAAAGATGTGAATGCTCTTGTTCAAAATTGCAATTAACTATGACTAAGATGCACTTGATCCTCAAAGACGATGCAAAGTGAAATGGAAACATTTTTGAAAATGTTGTACCATTTAATCATTCTTTGCTATTTGAGGACAAAAGTAATGATTGTCATTAAAAAAAAGCATTGTAAAGAAGTGCGCAAATGTTCTATACCGAGGGTCAATGTATTGCTTGCGAACAGGTTTTTCATCGTGAGGCACTGCTCTCCTGAAACTGTGATCATTGCCATTAACAAACGAATAGTTCCGTAGATAAGTTTGCAGATGGAAAGACAAGAATTATAATGGAAAAAGTCCTTTATAAGTGTTTTTTATTTTTTTTTATTTGTTTTTTTCCATACAACATCTTGGTACATCGGTGTGAAATCCCGTGAAACCATGTCCTTCGCTACTATTCTAAAAACCGTCCAAACTACTTCATTCTAGTGTGCTCATCCAACACGCTAGCAAACCAGTAAACTGTCCCTCGCCAATGGGAGGTCATCACTGAAGGAGTCAAGGAAAACAATCGCTTGAATGAAAAGCAAACGAAACTGCTTCCGGCATGGAATGCAGCAACAAAAATTATCCATGAAACCAAAAAATTCATTAATTTCCACAATGTCTGTTCCTTTCGATGCTGTGAAAGCGGTAAAGTGTACGACAAAAGCGCTCGAAAAGCTTCTCTCTCACTCCTGCTTCCATTGCTCATCACATTATCATGGCAGGCACGTTATCTTTGCCACTCACGGAGCTACGAAACGTTAGCGGTGCTAGCTGTGTTATTGCAGGGATTCGTAGTCCAAGGTCCTAGAATTTTTAGCCTTCCATTCCCGCTGGGTTCCCTCATGATGTCAATGAGTACAAAGCTAGAAGCTGTAAGCTACGGGCCCTCCGAGTGAGTGTTGAAATGTGAACAATCCATCCGCACAGTGTGCGTCTTGTCATCATCAGATCCCATAACGTGTGTCCTGCTAGTTCTAAATTGCCACCCGAGGCGATGGCAAATAATTAAGGCTTTAGTGATGGTTCAAGGCTTACGAGCTTGTGCAGAGGTTGGTGCTATCATGACCCACGCATACACACACACACACCCACACATACACAAACGCAGAGGCACGACCGAAGAATGGTAATGAGCCTTAAGCAGTACCAACATGTTTGGGACAGAAGGAGCATTGCTTGGAATTTGTCCCGGAATGTCCTTTTTCCGTTCGTTCGCTGCAAGCCACTTGGAAGCGTATGAGCTTGAGCAAGTTCGAGCAATGGCAAGGATGCCCCGTTTGTTAAAAGGAAAATCGCCCAGCACAGGATGAGGACTCCATACTGCTTAAGTTGTTTTATTGGGTTCTTACCCCAGAATGGTGCTACGAGTATTCATTGAACTTTATTTCCTAGTCAGTTTCTTGGAGGTATGCATTGGCTTGGAAACGCAACTGAGGAAAAATCTCATTTGACTCCTAATTTCTTCCTGCCTCGTTCCCTTCTATCACAAAGGACGGCCTAGGCATCAAGCGGCGATAACAAGGTTGAATAAACAGTTTACAACCGACCCATCCATGGTCCGCCATAAACATGTCTGGACGATGCTCGTGTAGCCTTCGTGTGTCGAACACCGTTCCGGGATGATTGGCCATAAATATTTAGCATTTTTGTGACTTTTTTTTTCTTCACGCTGAACATTTCCAATACGCAGCACGGCAGCAGTTCATCAGCACGTCAAATGGTGGGATGGTACATTATAGATAGTTCACAATGTAATATGATCGGGACGGTAACAAAGCTTCAGTTCCATCTCTCACACATTCTTGTACATCGGTGTTACATCGCTCGGTGTTCGTACGTGTCAGATGCTATTACATGCATTCGTGGTCGAGAGTTATCAAGCCTGATTTATTGTGTCGCATTGATGGATGGTTCTATGCCAGCACGTAAAGATCATTTTTGAGGGAAATCACAAACCAGGATTTCATGTGAAATCTACAAACCACCACATGTTTCACACATAAATCGATGGTATGCGGTGATAATATTTGTTTTTTCGTAAAGGAGGTGACTAAATTTATTAGGTTTCAGATTTAATGTAAAATGAAATATTGATTTGTTATTTGTACTAGATTGACAACTCTTATGTCAACAAATTTGTCTCTTTGTGTTGTGATTGGTGATATTTATCAGCACAAAAAATCAAAACGGGTTTTTAGAATGTTTAACATAAATTGATCTGAATTTATTCTTTATAAAGTCAATGTCTTAACTGTAGTCAGTACAATCTTCGGGTATTAATTTAATTATAAATTATACTTCTATCACCTAAATAAATGTACAAGAATTTTAGTATTGAGTGTACAGAGCGCATAGTATACTGATATACAAATAACACTTTCCAATCGCTACAATAAACATTAGTTTTCGAAAGAGTGTTGCAAAAAGTTGAAATTTTCGATGAAGGATATGTGAAAGAATTAATTCTAACTTAATCAAAAAAATATATCATAAGTGGTAACATTGTAAAAATAGTTTATTACAACGGTAAGCGAAATGATAAATTATTCAGATTGATATTTCTACGTGAAATCATCTATCAATCCTGTTGATATTATGTGGTCTAAAAAAGGCTCCAGTGCATGTGTTGTTACACACTCTCTAATTCCGATGTCTGAACTGACTCCTGACTCTCTGAAGGTTTTACCGAACACTATAAACCATTACACCCAGCATAGTTCTAACAGTGCAGTCGACTCATTTCTAGTCCTCCTAGCTGCCCGAAGTAGGGATAGCCAGACTTAGCCTCGGCCGCTACCGCTGCAGCTGCCGCCGCCGACGAGTAGTGTGGGTGGCTGTGTGCATGATGGTGGCTCATGTTGTTGGAGAAAAATGAGCTAAACGTAGGGAAGAAACAGGAAAAGAGATAAAAGCTGATTAATTGCAGTCCACTTGCACGGGGAAGAATGTGAAGTTTAAAAAAACCACCGGAAGGTAAAGCCATCCCACCAAAAGGCCATAAAGTCAACCTACCTATAAGCGTCCCACTCGCTGGCGGAGGATTTGTGCGAAACGCTGCCAGAACGTTGCCACTGCGTGTTGGTATCAATGTTGGCGGTGGTTGTGGCGGGTGAGTAGACTGTTGCGTACGATTGAGCGGCACTAATTTGACCGGCATGGTGATGGGTGGCGTGGGCGTGATGTGGATGCAACTGGACATGTTGCGGGTTGCTGTCCAACATGGAGAAGTAGTTGTATCCGGTCGACTGTGTGCCATTACCGGCTACGGTGATTCCACTAGTTGCGGAAGTGTGTGGAATGGGTGACGCAGAGGTGGAGTGAGCTCCGGCATGCGACACCGGTGGGCTGATGGAGCTAGGCGGACTCATCGAAGCCGGAGGGCTCATGGTAGCTGAGGTGGGATGGATCATTGTTTGGGCCAGCGGGTTGTAGGACGATTGTGACGATGCATGGATTGAAGCAGCTTGGTTCGGTGACGATGAGTAGCACTGCGACCAGGCGCCTGCCCCCATTGGTGAACCCGACCCAGTTCCGGATGACGCAGTAACAGCAGCCACGGCAGCGGCCTGTTGCTCGAATTGCGAAGGATACTGAGAGGCACCGAAAGCCACCATTTGCTGGGAGCTCATGTGCTTGCGTAGGCGGGCACGTCTATTAGAGAACCACACCTGCACCCGTGCCTCGGTCAATTTAGTCTTCTGGGCGAGTTCTTCACGCGTATACACGTCCGGGTACTGAGTACGGCTGAAGGCAATTTCTAATGCTTCCAGCTGTTCGCCGTTGAAGGTTGTCCTGGATCGGCGTTGTTTGCGCTTCAGCGTAATTCCGGGTTCAGATTCGGTTTCGCTGTCCTCATCACACGAGGAACCTCCCAGGATGCCATTGATCGAATGATTGCCATGCATATCCACATCGTCGCGGCGACCACCTCGTAGCAGGCGACTGATGGAACTGACGGACGGAGCGGAAGTTTTGTCGCACAGTCCATCCTTAATCAATTTATCACGAATTTCCCAACTGAATATGCCGGGATTCGCCTTGCGCAGTTCCTCGATACGAGCTTCAATTTCCGGAGTTGACACGCGTGGTTTAGAACCGCCGATTACTCCTGGGCGGATGGAACCCGTTTCCTGGTATCGGTTCAGAATTTTCGACACGCAACCGTGCGATACTCGTAACTGTCGCGAAATAACACAGGGTCGTACTCCCGAGGCCGCCATTTCCACGATGCGAAGTCTGATGTGATTCGGCAAAGGTCGTCCGTTGATAAATACTCCACCTAGCTGGTTCACACGTCCCTGGCCTGTGGCAAGTTAGAAATGAGAAAAATCGGCAAAAGAAAACGGATCGTTAAAGCTATTGTCGATGTAGCCAGTAGAAACGGAAAGTTAGAAGAAGTTTGAAAAGGTAGTCTAGAATGTCTGCCACAAAGCATACGATACAAATGGGTCGTGTCATGTTCGTCGACACATTGTCACACAGCACACCCAGGACCACACTCAGCGAACCGATTTTTCTGCTCCTAAGTCCTATAGGATAACCCTCAGCTCATGATCAAAGCGATCGTACGAAAGACCGCCGCAGTGAAATGGTGTTGAACAAGGACGGCTCGTGTTTCGGGTGCAGCAAGGCGCTAGCATGGTGTCACATTGTTCGGTCACATTAGTGGCCCTTTTCTTCTTAGATCGCTTACCGCCTTCATCGTCTGTAACGACTTCCTTAGGTGTTTGATTGAGTAGTTCCCAACCCGGTTGCCGGATTATAAACATTTCAGGTGTGTCGCGAACAGTGATTGGGTGAGAACTTTAGATCAATTAAAACAACTTCCGCTGCCTTCGGGGCGATCCAGACACGTTCGACAGGAATGCTTCCGGTGTAAGAGTAGTAAACGATTTTATCATACACCCGTTGAAACCATTGCAAGCCCAATGCACAAGAATGACGGTTGGTTGGAAATTCAAAAACCAATTGCTTTTTCTTTTCTCTCTCCCTTCACGTGTTTGACTTTAATCAAATCAATCATGTCGATGAAAAGTTAAATGATATGCTTTCGCCTTCGTGCTTTGTTTTCTTCCGTTCTGTAACCGGTTTACTGGAGTTTGCATCACTGGCTCGAACAAAATCTGTTGCCTGATGGGCTCGCTTTCCGCAGAATGCTTAATAGTGGCTTCAATTAGGCGTAAATTGCAATAAATTAATATACACACGCAACTTAACAACAGCTCTTTTTTAACACTACAGCTACAGCCAAAAAATCACACCAACAGGATCATTAGACTACTGTTTCTTTTGGATTTCCCCATCAGTTCCTGGAGGTTAAAAAAAGGAAACAACAAAAATGTTTGGGTTGAAAGAAATCCCCAAGCACTCTGTACCTTGATACCTTTCCATGGGTTACGCTTATTAGAGCACCAGCTTTGTGTGGGGAACTGTCCATTTATCATTCCTACTGTAAAGCGCACCAGCGGAAAAGGTTGAACATTCTGATGTTACCATTTGTTAACACCAATTCTTTCCCCCTTTCGGTGGCTGATCAACGAATTCATAAAATCTAAACGTCCGCTGGCTTTCCAGTCCATCTAAACGCAAACGTGAAACAGAAGCAAATTTGTACTAGCCTAATTTGAATTTAATGGTCTTTCTGGTATCATCGCAAACGTTTTTCCTAATTTTGTGGAAAGATGTAACTGATAAACACTTTCGCTACGGTGGTTGATAAAATTAATTGTACTGGAAAGCGCTCTAACAATACAAACAGAAGCCATTTCATGTTTCATAGTGAATTAAACTACTGTCTAGCTCTTGCATATCATACATGCACTTTCCGCACTCTGTACACCTTTGGGCGATGCGAGTTATACATGTTGGACGCGTAAAGAAAAATCATGAAGCTAATGATGTTTGTATCGATGCTTCTGAACGTGTTCCTCCAAATTATAGATACAGCACATCCACATAAACATACGATTGAGTGAAAGGAAAGAGCTATCGATCGGCACCCATCATGCATCGATCAATCAGTAACTCAATTACAGGTTTCGTGATATAACGTAATTACACACCTCGGCAGTTGCGATCGCGTTGTTTGATTTCCAATTCGCTGAGGACCCTCAAAAGAGGTGAATAAGATAAGTCGTTTTGTTGTTACCTGAATATGCAGTGTTGCTACTACTCGGCCTTGCTCTAACTTTATACACCCAACGTTAACTCTGCAAATCGGGACGATACACAATTACTCAATCATTTAAAGTTCGACTTTACTGAAGCTGTCACACTAGAATGCACCGAATAATGTCATTCGTGCAACTGACTAATATTGTTCCATCAGCATTTCATAAATTTCGTCATTGTTGTAAACCACAACGATAAACTACCACTGTTCCGTGCTCATTTCTCACGATGATCTTCTGAATGTTCCCCAAGGAGCCGGCGTTGAAAAGATAAATTAGTTGAATGATCATCCGTTTCGGAACATTGGCGCATGCAGGTTTCGATTTCTTGCTTGCAGAGCCGGCCTACCAGACAGCCAAGTGCTGGCCGGTGTAGTTTCATTAAACACTGCGCGCAGTGCGCGAGCATCCAATGTAATGGATGGATGCGATGAAAAATAGCTACCAAACCATCTGCAAGCGAAGAAGCGATATCCAAATTTGATCAATTGATTAAAATGTATCGCTCGACCCCAGAGGGGATTTGTTGCACAACCCAAAAACGCCTTTTCTGCTGATCTGAAAGCACCGACACGAGGTCTCATAACTGCAAGAAGTGGATGCGACGATGAAGCTTTTGCTGTTTGCCCTCCTTTATCATCTATCGTTCCATCGCCCACAGTGCTTTATCATATAAATTGATCATTTAGTTTATAAATATATTAAACATCCATATAAATTATTGCATTAGTGTAAGCATTCCTTTCTCTTGCTTTCCTGTAGTTCTTTCCTGTACTGACTATCTCTATCGCATGCTGCCGTTAGTGTGAAACTTCGCGTAGGAATTCCAGCGGCGAGAGGACCGATGTGAGCATCAATAAATTCCTGACGATTTATTTCACGCGTACGTGTGGCATATGGAAAGATGACGCATTGCGGGCAGAACGGAAAAACGTGTTGAAAGCAGGTTTCGCCAATTGAGGCTGATACACTGGCCAAGATACTGGGTGCGTATCGTGGGTTAGGCTTTTGAAGCCGAGAGGGTTTGATCACGACCGAAATAACAACGGTGCGCGTTGCTATTCGTGTTCTTGCGATCAACGATCTGCTTTTGGCTGATCTCGAGCCTTTTTTGTTTTGCTCTCCCAAGGGACCGTGGGTTATGTAGTTACTTCCCCACCCTCACCCAACTCCCCTTTTCTTGCAAGGAAGAAAGTAATAAAATATTCCGGAGCACCCATTACATTATCATTATGAAGGACTGAGGGTTCCCTTCGAAAGCCGCTCCAGGTTCAGCTTCAGCCGAACATCTAGCTCACCTTTAAGGTCGCTCAAAGCTGACTGTACGAATGCCGATGAACAACACCGTCTGAGCGTTGGGCAGACCACTGCCCGTGAACCGTATGGCCATCGCCGGGTGGAATGTGACGCGCTAGCTTCTTAAGCTGTTGTTGTGTTGTTGAGAAACAGGAATTACAAAAATAACATCAAAGCCAGCATGCCGCCCGTGTCTCGCGGCGGGATCGGAAGGCGTTTGGGAGCTTGAAAAGCAACGCCAAAACGAACACCGAAGATCATCATGATCATCAGCATCATCAACGCTGTCGTCAGCGGGAGCGTCTTCGTTCGGTCCTGTGTTCGCAAAAGCACCAAACTCAGGCGTAAAGTACTTTTGCATAAACCATAGTAAGACTTACGTTCCCGCGTTATGACGCGCCATACTGTCTGTCGAATTTTACGATCGATGTGCTCCGCTGCAGAGTCCAACTTGAAAACAACAATGACAGCCTGAAGCTTGAAGCTTGAAGTTTAAGCGTGGTCAGTTGGGATTCCATTCTCTCTCATGCTTTCCAGCCAATTTCCCCGACGGCGAGTTGACCGTGGTCATTCCATTCAGGAAATCCTGATCTCTAAGTAACCATTCTGACACTCATTTGGTGGTGGTTATCTTCACCAACTCCACGGTCGTACAACGGACGATCGAGAAAGATGAAAATTTCGTTTTTGTTTAGGCAAGTTCTGTTCTTAATTTGAATTTCTTTAAAACCCTCATAATCGCCGTTCTACTTGCCGGTCGCTTTAACAGGAAAATCCCTTTTCAAAGCTAATTGAATGGAACGTGTGGGCTTGATCTTTCGGGTTTATTACGTAGCATGAGAAGCGCACAATAACCAACAATAAAATATTTACAACCATTAATCTTGTAAACGTCAGAAGCAGCATGTGGGAGAAATGATCTACCACGATGGTTCAGGTAGATCTTTGAGAATGGGATCGAAGGAACATATGAACTAGTTTACCTCACAAAACAAAGTGGAAGGCAAAAATACTGTTCACTTTAATATCGAAATGAAAGTGCGATGATTCCATGACGTAACGATTTGTAGTTATTTCGTTTGAACCATCTATTGCTACCGGTTCATTTGATATCTTCCGAAATATTCGGATCTAGGTAAAAATGTCCAATTTCTTTTTGTTTCCGAGCAACACCAGTTACACCTCCATAGATCAATACATGTGCTACGCAGCTGTTGTGTGTGATCCTAATTATGTTTAGCTATCGATTTCAGTTTCACACCGTTATCCGAAGATGTAATGAATGATTTATGATCTTGATCACACCCCAGAATAAAGTTCCAATCGAACGAAGCATATGCTGTTATGCTATTAATCCTAAATTAAACGAACTGTTCCAACTTCTTCGAACTATTTACTCACTCCTTTACCGTCGGCTAAGCGAGACTCGGAACTTACCTTGGAAGGGGTATCCGCTGAAGATGGGAGACATATTTAAGCTAGCAACAGCCATCGATAATTTTCCTCTTGGAAACAATCCAAAATCACGTTTTCAACGTTCACACCACTGAACCCTAGAAGTTTCTTTTGCAATCGTCAGAATATTTCCTTCCTGAACTAGTGTCTACAGACAGAAACAGATCTGAGAGACGAAGTTGGAACTCGATCAAACATACAAACACTGTTATTCGTTATCGTCACGATTGCAACTAGGCACGAACCCAAAACTAGCCACGAAACTACAGCGTTGGTCACTTTTTGTTTGGTGATAACACTTTACACGATCGCCGATCAGTTCGGAAGCAAACTTCGGTGTTTGGAAGATCTCTCCCAAGATGCTGCTCGCAAGGATGTTGGCACTCTATTAACTTAAAACCCAGTCCGGTGAACAGGTTTGACTGCCAGTTCGTCGAGCCGTACTTTTGTGTTTGTGCTGTGCATCATCCTTCTTCTATCTATTTCGCTTCGTTCCACTTCGTATGCCATCCCTTACTCTTCGTGCATCTCGCTTCCACACGCATCGAAGGTGGCTTCGATGCCGCGCCCACTTTTTCTCGAATCATTTTACGCATGCTGATTCGACTTTACATGGTGCAACATCAGCAGCTATGCAGCGCATGGATATTGCCCACCAACACCGTCGATCCCACCAAGATCGCACACCCGAAGGAAATAAATGTCAACTTAACTTTTCTTTACCGGCTGAAGGTAATGACAAATGTGCCAACCATTTGTTCTGTTGGTCGGCTATTATCAGCGCCAGAAGATTATGAGACAGTTAGAATGAAACAAGCGGCGACGAACAATGAAGTCAAACGAACCGCGCCGCTCGAAAAGTCGTTTGAAGTTCCGGTATAGTGGTACGGTGTTAACATGAGCAATGAATTAGTGGGTGTGTGACTTATTAAGATCAATTAATTATGATATTGATTTTTTTAAATATTATAATTAAACATATGTTTCTCTAATCCTAAGAGAACATGATTTTAAATAATGTCAACAATGTTTTCATATTATATTTTGATTACCCGCGTATCAATGAAACTTTATCGTCAGGACAGAGCAGTTCCGAATAGATTCGATTCCAAGCCTTCCAGTATGTTGGATTACACACCGTACTATAGTACCATGGGACCACCCCAATGAATTGCACAAGTGTATCCAGTCTGTACAGCAGATCTTGAGTAGGTCGGTAAGTTTGCATCTTCCCACGAGTTTCTTCACATCGGTATTACTAACAGGAAGTATCAGGATAATTGAGCGAACCGAAGCGTCTTTCATTCATAACCTGTCCGTATGTTGACGGAAAGATAGAGATTCATCAAGCTTCTAAAGCACGATTCAACTTTTTCACTAATCCGTCTCAATGGCGATTGTACAAAGCATACACACAAACATACGCTTTTGAAAACTCGAAGGAAAAACAGCAACTGGGAAATTACTGGAACCGATCGCATTTTAATACCGGATCCGACAGGTCGCCACTCCTATTGCCGGTGGTTACCGTCTACCTTGTGGTAAGTTGTTTTATTTGACCGCAATTCAATTATTTTTTCCACATACCATAATCTTCCGTGCGTCTTCCAAAAAATCGTACCACAATTTGGTTCCATTTTAGATGCGGTGTAATTTTCATTAACAGATAAGCATTCCACAAGCTGTAAGACGTTTTTATGCCGATGAAGTAGAAATATGTGCGTTTGATTGGATAAAGTAGTTTTTCTAAATGTTGATCCGAGCGCCCAGGACGGTTTGATGTTTAAACGTCCGCTGATGCATAATTGGGTGCTGGTGCTTGTACGTATTTCCGACAAAAGCGATCAATCAGCTCAATCAGAGCAGAAGCTTTAGGTATCTTCCTCCATGAAATTTGTATTCCAAACTCATCTTGCCAGTGTAACGATTTATTGATTATGGTCATTTATTTTCAGTAGTGAGGCCTGAGAACAAAGCACAAGAGGACGCCAACTAGACACAATTTGAACAACAGCAATTTTTTTTGTATTAATTATAACTACATGAAATATTGAATGCATAATGTTATAGAGCTATGTCTAGAGATTGGTCAATATCAATGCTAGTAAAAACAAAACTAAGCATTCATTATTTTTCCAATGCAAAAATTGCTAAATATAAAATAAAATAAAACCATTCATTGTGGTATATTATACAGCAAATTTTATCATTTAATGAAAAATGTTTCCGTCAAATGCAATACGAAGCAATCAAGTTATCAAAGTTTATATCCTGATTACAACATCGATATTGAATTGATTTATTTAGATTTGAATCTATTTCTCAATTGAAATTCGATTCTTGTTTATGATACCACTTTATATTTTTTGTTCAAAGGAATTGGAAATTATGGAACTACCTGAAGATGCGATGAAAACAATTGAATTTACTTATAAAATGCTTCAACAATTCATATTTGTCACATGAAAAGCACGAACGAAATAAACATTAAGTATAATCGCGCGAGTTTCATCTGCTCCGAATTATTTTGGTACCCTGTACATATGCATTTATTACCAAGTAAATAAATAGACTTGCTAAGTTATAAGCAACCTTTGTTATGCTTGAACTTAAGTAAAATTGTCTTCATTTCTAAAACAAACTTATAGAAGCTGCTCCATTCGTCGGTAGTAATTCATATCATACATTACCCGTAACTACCGAGTCACGTGATAATCAATTTTAACCGGAGGTTTAGCAAGCTTGTTGGTTTGTTAAGGGAATTATGCGTCGCTAAAGGATGATGAAATATGAACAAAATCAATCTACCTGCATCCTCGCATTACGATCGAACTTATTGTAAAGGGTTCAGTTGCCGTTGTTGCTGTTATGTAGAACACCTAGTTCGTCAAAAATACTCTGTGAATACGTTGTGGCGCCAGCAACGCCTCTATTCACCGGTTCAATGGATGCTGTGCGGACTTGGATTCGTTTTGGATACACCCCATGAAATTCAATCGCTCAGTTTTAGAGACCCAGAGATATGGTTCCGGTAGATGCTGAATGATTGCTTCGATAACGAACGAAGATCGCCGCTTTGAACGAAAAATTGGGCCGTGGAGCATATACAAACAGGACGTTCCCGCTGTTGAAGGAAATCATGTTTGCTTCGCTCATTTATTATGCTTCCAATCATTGGATTAGATTTTCATTCGTTGATGCGACCAAGCATAGAGGCACTGGCAGGTTTCCGTAATGAATGATGCGGTCGTTCATTCATTCATTTTGAGGGATTTTTTTTCCTTTTAAAGTAAGTACCATTTTGTCCAACTGATATTAAGCTCGTTAGTTAATAACAAATGAATATTTATAATTACTAAAAGTTAGTTAGAGTTCCTGCGTACCGGTATAACTAGAAAAAAGGGTCTATTATATGGTTCCTTTCTAAGGCGCGCTCCGGAGGTGTATTGGTAGCGGTCTTTACACGAAAGGACTGACGCAAAATCCCATAAAGAACATACTCCTCGTAGCAAGGACTGATCATCGGGCTTACAAGGTTAAAATACGTCGATACCGCCTGGTCGTTCTGACGAAAAAAAAAGACTCCTTTCTATGAGCAAAAATGATACGACGTCTTCAGTTCCGAAAAAACTGATTACGTCCTATGATCCGTGAAACATTGAACATCACTGTGCGGCTCTTGATGTAATTCGCTCATCTAGAATGACTGCATCGCAACGTACTACTGTAATGAGCGTACATACTACATCAAACGATCCGAAATCGCCAATCAATACCGCCTAATTCTTCATGCACCCTAGCAACTTCTGCGTTCTGCCTTCTTGCTGTAAAAGTGCCCTTATAACCGAATCTTCAGCTTCAATTAATTACCTTACCTAATATGTTCAGCATCGGTTAAATCGAGCTTAACGGGTATGCAACCTGTAAGATGCGAGGTCAGTAATGTCATAGATGCAGTAGCACATTGAAATATGTTACGCTCACGCTTACCGCAATGCAAAGCAGTTTAAGGCCACATACGAAGCGGTCATTGTACCGATGCGCTTAACCCTACCTACCGAGTTCAGTCTATGCAGTAATAAAATCTGCACATCTAGCGGCCACACATGTGCTAACCCTGTCTCGGTGTGTCGATTTTGGTGAAGCTTACACCGTACATAAAACGGTGAAGAATTCTGACAAGATGCTGCCGGTTGAAGGAGCTCCGTTTTATTATGCATGCTTCCCTATTTGCTACAGGTCGTCACTCGATGCCTACCAGGCGGGCTGTATAATTGAAACGTTCGACTAGTGCAAAGAGGAAATAGGCAAAGCGCAAAACATGCCTGACGTTCGCCAGAGTTCAGGAGATGCAATAGTTGAAATCAATAAAATTGCATTGCATATAATCTGCTACGTTTATGCATAAACCAGGGCAAAGTGGATCCCACCTACGATGGAGGCTTCTGCCCAAAGGCATTCTAACAAGTTTCGCTGCAATACGGAGAGACAGAACAAGTAGCTTTCCCAATTCCTAATTCTTTCGATCTACCTGATGAATTCCATTCGCAACGACCACCGTAGTGCATCGGTGCAAATAGCATGAGGTGAGGCTATAAAAGCATGCGATGATGCTTAGCATGTGGTTCAGTTTTTATGGTTCTTAGTGCATAGCATGAACGGTTTCGTCTGGTGAATAACCTTATTTACGAACTTACGCGCATAAAATAACGATGTGAGAAAACTTGTGTTATAAACTGTAAACATTCCGTTTCTTCATATTATTTCGAACTCGTACAATTGTTTTCGTTTTTTATTTAAAACTCATACACAATCGCAATAGAACTGTACCCATAGTAGGTCAAACACTTTACATTCACTCATTACGTGATTTTGAGCCCAACACTGAATACGAGTATGATATGTGCTTGGGCGAAGGTATCAATGAATAATAGTTGAAAAGCGATGAAAGTTCAATACGTACAAGCCCTCTGCATTTCTGGATCATAAAACCTGTTCATGAGCAGCCGGCATCACTTCAACCCACTTTGAACTATCCGCGCTTTCAATATAACCTGTTGCGGCTTTATAAAGACTTCGTGACATATGACCTACGGCCATTCCGCGCTTCGTTATGCATTAAAAGATTCGCTCAGGGCTCATCCGATTTTGTCGGTCAAATCTATCAATCGATAGGCTGTATTCTTTTCAACGAAATGTGGAAACAATTATTCTCCAGCAAGTCGGAGCCATTGTACTCATTCGAGCCCTGACTGTTGTTATAAAAAAAATTTCTTTAGAGAGTATTTGATATATACTAGTTAATGTTAAACGCGAATAAATTAATTATTTGTTCCAATCATTTCATTAAGTTGTTTGGAACAAATCCCTTTTTAAGACATATACACATATACCATAGTTCCTTCAAATTGATGGTACAAAGGGAAAAATAAGTACAGCTTCACACAATAAGTACTGCCATCTGACATGTGACCTGATAAATGTACGTAATCGTACTCCATATCAAGGCACCTGTTGGAACACTTATATGATCTAAAAATCTAAACTAATAATCTTTATTGCTGTATCATACATTCAAATGCCAGCTTCAAAACATGCCGCCTACCGTTCTCCCGCCAGGATAAAAAAAATCGAAATTAGAAAAAATATAAAAACGTAGCTGATACACAATGACTGCTACGGGCTGCTGACATACTTGGTAATCTTCGTTCTTCTGCTTCCCATTTTGGTCCCGAGCTTCTGTCGGTTCGCAAAGGGTCTTTCGATACATTCCGTTGGTAAATTTGCCTACAAATAGATCATCAGATATTGGTTCAGAAATTGAGAATGCCTGTTCTCTTCTCTTCCAACCACCATTACCTTCTCAAACCAACGGACAGAAGAGCAATGTGCCGGGATGATATCTAACCACGGATCGTCGCATCATTACCGATCGGATCGGTTCAGACAGACAGACACAATAGCACACCCCACATACTTGAAGCAGAAGACAACAATTGGAAAAGAGCGTGGTTGTTCTCTTGGCACGTTGAATAGGAACGAAAAACTTGACTGTAAGGTGTTTTGAGCGAGCAGGTTCCCTTTTTTGTATGGGAACTGGATTCGGACATTTGTGGCAAAGTGACTTCAATAAAGGTGAAGAGATCGGACGTTTCTTTGATTTTTGCCGGCCACCCAGAAGCGAGAAGAGCCAAATTGTCTACGATAACCTACGAATTAAGGCATTGTAGTGAAAATCTATCGATAGGAATTTTGATGTTTGCACTTTCAGCTTTCGGAAAGTTCCGAAAGCGAATAAAAATAAGAGAGGATACTTACAGCTATAAAGAATTTGTTTTTTTTACACTCGATCTTGACAAATAACCATCTTATTGCTAATTTAATAACACATAATTATGGTTAATGAATGCAGTGTATAAACTATTTATTTTGAAGTTACAAGGTAAAATATTTATTCTACAGCGCATGTCTAGATATTATTATGATCAACTGTATCAGTATCAAGTAGAACATCATAAATGCCATTTTCCGATCGTACTGTTACGTTACGAGTATGATAGTAAAGGAAAAGTCATAAAACAACATTCATTCATCGTCTTTCGGTTTTATTTACAAAGCCCTTGATGTACAATCCATATAAAAAATAACCATTTATCGCTTCGTTCCAGTGAAAATCCAGCTACGGAAAATAGAATGACTCTAATTAATTTGTTCAGCGTCTTCATTGGCTTGCTCTCGCACCCGTTGCCAGGAACCTCGAATTGGGCTGCCGCACAACGGTCGTAACATGCGTCGTAAATTGTTCATAAATCTACGACCAATTTCTTCCGTCGTATCATAGCGCTTGCCGGATTGGATGTCAACCACTCCACAGCTCATGCGTTGTAATAATGCGGTGCTAAGCAAACCATATCGCCTCGTAATATAACCGTAATAATTTCATAATTATTCTACAATTAAACTGACGCGCGTTGGCGTTTCATTACGCCTGACGGAGTACCTCGTTGAAGCACAAAACGACTGCTCAATGCTTTATTGCTCACACTAGCCGGGCCAATGCATTGTACAAAGCGGTACAAATAAAATAATAAGTAACGTTCAGTAAACCGATCACCCTTCCTACGGTAAGAGGAACCCCAAAAGACAGTGCCATTTCGCTGCGTACCAACAAACAGGCAACCAAAAGTGACATGTTACCACATTTTATATGAAATTGTTTATTCGTTTATTATACACAAGATATCCGAATCTCGCCATCTTTGTGATCGCTTTACAGCAGTATCATAAATGCCGGTTTTGTAAGCTCGGACACCACTAAGAGACGAAGTATAAAACTCCCACGAGGAACGATGTGCGAGGGACCTTTCATCTTACTGTGATGGTTGAATCTAGCTACCTCCCGAACGTCTTGTGCTTATCCATCTTGTTGATCCCTTCAGCAAAAGTCAAACGATCGGCTCGATTTATTCCCGTATACGGATAGGGAACACATTGATGTTCTTTTGTCCGATTCCTACATCCATTTATGATGCTATGTACTGATAATTGTAGAAGGTTTCGGATATTTAGGCAAAATATGCGTTTTTCTTCTATTTCTTGTTCCACCATCGTCAGAATCCAGACATATGAAGCAAACTACGATTCGAAGAACCTCTCGCAAGGATCACCATGTTCGTTACCGAACATTTCGAAGGCATGTTCTTTGGGTCGAGGAAACGCTTAGAGCAGCAAATTAACAGAGGATAATGTGTTTATTGTAGCAAATTTTTCGAAGGTACATCCCTGTTCGCCTCCGGCACCCACCCAGCGACAAGTTAATAAACAAATAAAACTGCAATGCAGCTCACGGCGTGCGGCATTTTGCGCTATTTCTTTTGTCGGTCATTCGCTAAAGTCCTGGGGCTTAGCAACACTTCGCACCCCGGAATCCCTAACGTTTCAAGCGTCAACCGAAGTGAAAGCAGCTTTTGTATCAAAGGATTAGCTTGAGCGGGAGACAAGATAACGAAGATAGAAGGACATGCGCAGGTATATACTTTTTGCTACCTTTCAATCCAATTTGTGATGTTTGTTGTTTGTAACAGTTTTCCTGGACGAGCCATGTTTGTATATGTTTTAAACGAAGCGTCGGACAACAAAATGCATCCTTTAACGAAGTTTACTTGTGATCTGTGCAGTAAACTCACTCACAGTTGCACGATCTAGTAAGCACTTCGGAAAACCCCTTTGCTTAGGGTGATCAGGAAGCTTTCCAGGTCAGACTGCGACAGTACCTGTTGTGCGCATCCTTTTCTGCAATGCCTGTTTTACCCGTACGCAAACTAAAGCTTTAGCACATTTAATCCGATTAACCCCTTCCGTATGGACTGAAATATAATGTGCGGAATGTGTGTAAACAGTATTTAAGCTGTAAGTCCAAATATTTGTACGCTTACCATGTTTTTGTACCAAGGTTTAACCATGTTTTATATATCCTACATTTTTTATACAATTGCTACATAAATATCTTCCATTTTTTATACAATTAGGTTGCCTATATAGGTTGCCCATGATGGCAAATTTTATTGCGGTTTACATGTACCTAAAACCAAAATAATAAATTAACAATTCTATCAAATTTTATCACCTTCACGAGATAAGTTACAAAAATACATTTACTCTTAAGATGAGTGCTCATACACTTTTGGCATGCGTCTTCTGTTGTTTACATAATTTTAGTTTACGTTGCTGATCCAGAGCGATGGTTATCAACCTTTATGACACTTTTCTTCTCCTTCGTTTTTCTTTTCGTCTCAGTAAAGGCGTCGAAACAGTATGAAACCGATCTTCCTGGATCCCTTGGGTTATTTTGTGGCCTTGCTACGCATCGATATTGCTTGGTCTACTGATTTTGACCCGATACTAAGCAGGCTGTGACTTTAAGGTGTGCATTTTCGATGGTCAATCGTGAAGGTCGTGCCATGTATAAAACTCGCTCCTGGACATTTTCTTGCAGAACACTTTCCGTGGCACAGTTGGAAGTTTGTGTGTGAGTGTTTAAGAAAAAACAAATGCTCATATTGGATACGCCGACCACTGTGAGCCATGAAATTCTTAATGTTCTGCAACGACTCGGTGACTGGGACGAGGACGAATTCGTATTTTCAACGGATAGCTTATAGAAATGCACTCCAGCGTGGCAGTTGATCATTTTCTGAAGGACACGAAAACCTGCTACAAGCTACTAGGAGCACCTTTCGGTTGCTTCTGTCGCATCACATACCAATTGTGACTTTCTGGTACGCGCAGCAGGCATACGGGTTTCTCTTGTTTGTGAAAAAAACGGTGAAAAACAACTCAATTATTCAAATGTTATGCTTAAATCGTCAGTGTCACTCTACAGGCGCTACTATGTTGTTAATGCTTCACAGTGACAGTGTTTGAAAACTTGGTTTGCTACTTGATGTACTTTGGTAATGAAACCAGGTGTAGCGAATCACTTGCTGGGATTCAGTTTTTCAATGTGTTCTCGATTCGTTGGAAGAATTCTCTCAATGCCATTCATTTTCGGAAGGTTTTACAATTTGCATGGAAAATAGAAAGGAAATAGAAAGACTTTTGCAGCTGTGTTAACCACATATCATGCGAGATTCGAACACGGGAACTCGGGAACCGTAATGCAGCACCAAATGCTTAGGCTGCCGAGTCATTTTATAGTGTCGATTGGATATGCCAAATGGTGTGAATGAAATTGGGTGTGGCAACACGTCGTAATCAATGCTGTTCATTTGCTTTCAGAAGCTTCACGCCGAAAGCCGTTGCTTAAGCATACCACTAGACTTTCCACTCTACGAAACGCTTCACCCTTGATCGTCGGAACTTCATAACGAACAGGAAAACATCCCGACGCTCCTTCACGACCGTCCTTCACAAAACGGTAGCAAGATAATAGTTAATTAAAGATTTTTTCCACTACCAATTTATGGTTTTGTTGATTTCATTCTTCTTTACCCTTGGATTTACCCTTCTCAGTCGATTTGTGTGTTGTTTTGCAGGTTGATTCGCTCCTTTGGTTCACTTTTTCAGTGTATCACAAATGTAGTTAGAAAAAAATGTTCGACGTCCCCAACAAGAAGAAAAGGAAACCGAATCTTAGCATTCAGCTTTGTCATGCTGGAGGAATGACTAAAGAATGAAACGTAAAGGAAGACGCTTCAACTGTAGAGTACGGTGAAACATTTAATGTTGCTGTACAGTATGTCTTCTAGGATGTAGTTCACTATGCTGTATTGTGTCATTTGCTATACTTTTCAACGTTGCTTGTTAATGAAATGTTTTAAAACAGCAATACTACGACACTTGTCGAAGTCGATGGTCTCAACAAGTGTATCTTCTTTAACTCATAAACGAATACAGCCTGACAGTCTGCCTGAGCCTGCTATAAAAGAGTGATTCGGCGCAATGGTAAGGATAAGAAAATTGGAATATTGCACAAACACGCAACGCGTATCAGTCGGCCCGTGGATGGAAGCATAGAAACGTTCGCCATACTAACGCGATGATCTTGCAATTTGGGCTTCTTCGATTATATTTTCGGATATCGACCAATCGAACAGGGCTAAGTTTCGGCACGGCACGTCGTAGCAGGCGCGGCAGGATGTTTGTTGTTTACTGTTTGATTGAACCGCGATCATCATTTTATCATTACTCACTTCACAAAACCTGCGCAACACGTCGAGGAAGGTGTACCTTTGCCGCTATGCCGCCGTCAGGCTCTGTTTACGGACCGTAAACACGAGGGTGCCTAAATGGGTGTGAGAGTTATTTTAAAATCATTAAGCGATACTTCTGCTCCTTCGTTCTCGGACTCGGCCACGGTGCAATCATGACGCTACCAGGCATTAACTGCGCTGCCAGGCGCGCGGTATAGGCCATCGCGTGAGAAGCTCGGCAATCGGCAGTGGAGGTGCTCCACGATCGACGGCGCAATCGTGTTGTCTATTGATAAAGTTTCTTGACTCATTTGGGCACAGTCGTTCCACTTCTTCTTGCTAGAGCGCTACCGTGTTACTACAACGAATGGCGTAAAGATTGGGTCTCGAAATGAATGGATCGATCGATCGAATGATCGATCGACAGCGAAAGAGAGAGACCCCACTTCATTTCCGTCCCAGTACCAGTGGATTCATATGCCATTCCTTGCACTCCCTCGAACAGACAATGGGAAACAGTGAAAAATGGTCTTCGTAACATGAAGGAAGACAATTAGCCACGAGATAATTAGGCATTTCCTTCGAAAGACCCCCAGTACTGGCGGTATGGTGCTCGGATACCCTAGTAAGGCGATCTGGCAACGGGATGCAGTAGCCACCTCTCGATATTTGTAGAAATATCGTAAATTCATGCCAAGGGTACTGAAGGGGTTATTTTTTGCTGCAGAAACATCAATGATCCAGGCGGAGGTAGTAGCATACAAAAAGTAGCAGCACAAAGCGTTCGTCACACAATCCTTGACCAACAAATCAACTAACGACGGGTTGTACAACTTACAAAATGTATCCTATCAAGGCCGACTGAACATTGTAAACGTTTACGATAGATTGGGATGTGGTGAAATTAACTAAAAAACACAAAAATAATACCCACTGTTTTCAACTATCATGCGTACAATGTCAAAATTATTTATGAACATTAGATACAATCAATCTAAAGTATTACCAACGTTAACCTAGTAAGTTACTCAAACTTGTGAAGTGATAAAATTTTATCTAAATTTATTTATTTATTTATATTCTTTTTCGTTAGAACGGCCTGGCCGTGTCTACAAACAAAACAAACAAAAAATTGAATCAAAAATAAGGTATTCTTATGTTTGTAGCTGAATTTTTAATCAACACCCACCCATAACCACCACCCACCATTAAATTATATAATACTATTTATTTTAGTGCAATAAAATTGTAAATTGTAGTTCAAATGAATGCTGTTTTTATGGTAAGTATTAAGTTTTGATGCATGTTAAATATCAATCATTCAAAAACTTACACGATTACGCAAATATAAAAAACGAAAACATTGTTCGAAAGCTACATACAACAAACGTTTGATCAGAACGCGCACGTCTGAAATGAAAAGAAAAAGTAAATGGAAACTGTTTGATCAAACCTGAAATGTTGCAAAAATCAGATTTAAATTCCCCATAATTCTGTTGATTCGGGGAATAAGTGTAACAGTTCAGCCGAAATGTAATTTCAAAAATTCCACATTCATTTTCATTACTCTTTTCTGGTACACAATGTGACAGCGGCATAGTTCCCAAATAATCAAGAGATTTACGAGCTGCTTCATTGTGGAGTACTTTCAAATCGTTGAGCACGATCCCACTTATCGCGTATACACGTGCCAACAAATGATTGTGTGTAAAAAAAAGTGTGACATGGTTTGATAATATTTATTTTGCAAAAAAAGTTTTATGGCACATGTCTTACTTATAAATATAGCCTCTTCTTACTATTACACTATATCGTTCTTTTTTCACAGAACATAAACAGCCTGAGAGAATATTAATCAACTGTATAGAATAAAAAAAAAAGAACGATATAGTGTAATAGTAAGAAGAGGCAATATTGATAAGTAAAACATGTGCCATAAAACTTTTTTACGTTAACTTTATTTTAAATTTACACATACAAGATTTGAGGTCGTAGGCCTGATGGTGTATTGGCAACGGTGCCGGTTTTCACACGACAAGATCAGTCCAAAATCCCATCCGGACCGCTCCTTCGTAGCAAGGGTTGACTTTCCGGCTAAGTGATGAAATGAGTCCAGAAAGAGCAAGCATGACCTAGCAGGTCGTTATGTCCAGCAGAAGAAGATTCGACAATCATTTTGATTATCCAAGTGTATTGTACCTTTAATTGTATTTTTATTGTATTTCGTTTTGTCACTATCAACACCGTTTAGTCAACACTTTTTCAAACACACGTCAATGCTTTTAGTCGATTAAAATTCCGTATCGATATATACCATAGATGCAACTCTTGGCAAGCTGAACATGATAACAATTATGCAGCAAGCATTAACGCTACAATTAACGCTACAAACATCCCTAATTGAATTTTAATATGGTGTGATGTCTTTATAACAACATTTAAAAAGTTTCTGTATACTTTTATCATTTTTTATTTATTTATGTCGAACTATGGTGCCAGATAACAGTGAGAACACGTCGAATAAAACATTCACCAAGGACACAATGACCACCGGAAAAGTATTACAGAAGCTATCATGACATTTCCCCAAGGGAAGTAATCACTCAAACCAGATTTTCTGTCTATTTTAAGGCTGCACAACAGTAGCGTAAAGGTACCAGGGTGCAAAACAATAAAATCCGGGGAATGCTGTACAAGAGTGGATGCCAGCGAGTTCTTGCTACTGATTTCTGATTCATACTGGATTTTGAAGACAGCTAGCAAACAAGGGATCTGGCAAATTGAAAAGGTTACAAATCGAGTGCAAACCTAGGAGGTGGTCAAGCATTTCTTTACTTTCGGATTTTCTTTTGAATGCGATTGGATCTTGCGGTAATTGAAGAGTTCATAGAAGAGTCAAACCTCCCAAGGTGTGATTCATCTTCATCGTCAGTATATCAATTGATTGAGAGCGAAATGATCGATTTGTTCTCGATGTTTGACAGAATGGCCTTGCAACATACCTTGCAGAAATGTAGCATCGTCCCAAGGGTTCCGCTCTGGAACTTTTAAAGGGTTTATGTGGAGAGGTGCACAAAAAGGATCTTCCGTAAAACCCAACCTTAAGTACAGATATCTCAAATGCATTTTCGCACAGAGCTATGCATAATGAGTGGCTCGCTGGTGTATTCGTAGCGATGCCGTTCTTCACACGACAGCACCGGTCCAAAATCTTGACTTGCCGGATGGCTTCGGGTAAATAAAGTTAAAGAGAACCCGACATGGCAGGCTCGCCATTCTGAGGTTGTACCGATAAAGCAGAAGATGGATATGTAATTAGAGATACCAAAAATTTGCTGTGAAAATAGCTCTTTTCCCAAAAGTAACCTGTGTTGCAAGAAGTTATTTACTAAAAAATATTCACAACTAACTAAAGCGAAATATTCTTTTAAAATAATGTCTTTTATTATGCTGCGTAACCTGTTGGACATAGCCTACAACAACCATCTAGACAAAACAATAGTTGGAATTAGAATTAAAAAAACAAACAAGGAAATAGTTTAGTTTCGAAACTGATACAATAAACTGCTTTTAATTAATTTTTTGTTTGTTAAATACATATGCTTAGATTTCATGAGTTTTACATAAGATTTACTACATTATTTAATGTATAATCCACCTTAATGTCTTTCGGTGGCACTAACGTCATGAGCCTTTATTTCCAGCTATTCTATTTGTTATGTTTTGAAATGTTTTATAAACTTATTCATCTTAACTATACTAGGTATTATGATACAATTGTCCACTGCGTTCGATTTCTACTGGTGCAATTAATTGATTTTTCGTTTTTAGCATAATCAATATATGTGGTCTCATTTTTACACCAAATTATGAATGATACAGCAACGATGGCTAAGGGTAACTTGGTAGCTGATTTTTGTTCAACGAACGTTTTGCCACCCGTATTGTACTTTCCTTTTATTCCAATCCAGCAGCGGCCAAATGAAGGAAGAAAAACAGTTCAATTTTATATACATTTTATTTCATCGCTCTTGCTGCCTTCAGAGTACAAAAGGCAACACCACAAAAGCGACCCTCACGCGGATACACCTTACGTCCCACGGCTACTGTTCTGCCTGATTTGAATGGGGTTTCTTTTTCTACTTACCTGAGCTTTTTCTTTTTATCATCAAATCTATCATCGTAATGGCTGCCAATCATTGATTGGTCGAATCGGTTGATTGGAAAGGAAATTTGAAAATAGAATGGAAAATGGAAGTTGCGTTTCGGTAGCATTGGTAAGTTGTGTTCAATTAAATGTTTCTCCCATTTACGCTTCTCAAATTCGGGGCTGAAAAGGCACAGTATCGGGCAGTATGAAGCTTAGGGATAAAGTGATGATCATGCTAACACCAACAGTTTCGAAATATTAACTTACATGAGCATGTGAGCAACACGAACAACGTAAGCAAGCAAACGAGATGGTAATGAACATTCCTTGGTGGTAAGAAATTGGTGTGAGAAAAGAACAATTCTTCCAACATTGGTTTATCTTATTATTTTCCTCATAGTTTTATGTACGATTCATAAATGTACCAACTAAGTAATTTAATGGTAATAAGCATTATAATAAATTAAAAATTTAATCCGCTTTCAATTTCGTTCGCATAAGAGTGTCTTAAGTCGTTTTATACCATGTTACATCAATTGGAAAAATTCACCGCAACTATTACGCGAACAACTGTAATTAACAAAATCAAAATTTTACTTCAAAAGAAAATTCCACTGAATGTATGTGGTTTTCTTATATTACTTCCCCCTTACTTTACGTGCCGGAGAGGTTGTATTTCTTGACATCATTAAATATATGCACGATGCAGCACGCACGTTGACAACCCCTTAGTGTAACAATTAAGCAGAAAAAAGCCAAAAGGGTAGTCCCCATCCGAAAGTTATGGTTGAGCCACAAATAGTATTAGAAACAGTAATTTTTCAAACACGATACATTCTACTATGCAATCAAAGATCATCTCTGTTAACAGCTGCACAAAGCGGCACTACGAAGCGCACTGTTTCAACAATCGCTCTGGCGGTACATGCTATTGTTGTGGAAATTTCAAACAGCGGATCATTAACTGCTGTTGCTACTTGAATTACTTCGATCATTACGCAAAACACTAATGGCCGTCGTAGTATGTGCAGTAGCTAACGTCGATCTTCCCGTCACAACGCCCCTGCCTTTCTTTCACACCGTGCTACATTGAGAGCGGCAAATGGCTTTTGTTTAAGGTTTGCTTCACGGCAGGACTCGATCGTTGATGAATTGAGTGATGATCTCATACCTCTCAAAAAGACAATCGAGCCTGCAAAACCCTACTAGAAAAGCTCATCTGCGCATGAAATGTATGGAGGATGGCAAACGATCAATCAATGGAGCATAGAAATAGTCAACGTAATGAAAGAAGGTGGAATAAGTAAATCAATAAAGTATAAGTCTCAATATCAGCAAGGGTTCCATATTATGAAGGAACGTTCGCCAAACAATTTTGTGCTTGTGCACAATGTAAGACAAAGACCACCACGACGAATAGCGTACTGATCTTCACTTCAACAATCCATCTATTAACTCTGTAAAAAGTCAGCATCGTTTATAGAACCAAAAAAGAACAACACTTACTATATACGCTTTAGCTTCCTAGCAAATAGCGCGGCCCGGTGGTGTATTTGGTAGCGGCACCGGTTACACGACAGATCGAAGATAAAATCCCATCTAAACCATCCCCTCATAGATAGAACTGACTATCCAGCTGCGTGCTAAAATAAATCGATACAGTCTGGTCTTTCTCAAGAAATATCGATTCATGGCAATCGTTATCATAGTTGCTGTTGATGTATTTTTTTTAATACATCTAAGATAAGATACTAATTCTGCTGATTGATTAATCTTATCAAACCATTGATGGCAACTTTTCATATAAATGTTAGATCGTTTATGTTATAATAACGCTCTATATAGTAGTTTGTATTACTAAATTACATAATTCAGTACAAATTTTAGGTTTAAAAAAATTTCACTGTCATTGTACAAAATTGCACTTAGTAGTAGTAGTATAGTATTAAGTAATGATCAATTGCTAAATTGATTTGTATACAAGAGAAAGCTTTGGTGAATTGTATATTTGAGTTTGAGGTAGAAAACAGTGTTGATTTACAACACATATATTTTTGAAAACCAAATACTGCATTTAGAAATGTATTCTCTAGCTAACAAACACAAATAACCTCAACGAAAATGTACATTGATTTTAGAATGGGTTTTACCAACGATGTAGATACTGTAGAAGTAAATAGACGAAGGATAACTATGCGGTTTTAATAATTTTAATAACTGGTAACGTCATCCCGAGGGACTTCAATGCTAAAATTGGTAGGGTACCGATACATGACCACAGCAACGACAATGGTAGAAGATTGTTCCAGTTTGCAGCAGCGAACAATCTAGTTATTGGAAGTTCAAAATTTGCGCCACTAGCAATCCTCCTCCTCAAACCCTCCCGCCTTCGAGCTAATGTGGGTGAAGTAAACACGTAGGTTCAACTCAACACGGACTTCCTAAAAGACAGCAATGTCCAACAGGCTTTTGCAACCGCCATAGGTGAGGCTCTACTGCCAGAAAACGCATATAAAACTACGAGCGAAAAGTAGAACGCTTCAAAAACGTATATTATCAACTGTGCCAATGTCACTATTACACCACGTCTGCCATTATCAACACCAGATCTGGCTGGTAAGAAGAATGTAGACAAGGGATCCAACGCAAGAACTGCGCACGCTGAACAATGCAGCAGCGGTATAGAACACGGGCATGCGCAGAGGAATACACACGGCTCAGGCGGGAGGAGAAAAAGCGCACTTTGCTACCACCAAGGGTCTGCACCAAGGATACGGGATAGCTTGTGTACTCTTCAACCTATCGTTAGAGAGGGCCATCCGTGAGGCAAACGAGGCTAAAACCAAATTGATGGTGGCACCACTAGCGGCCCTGCTAATAAATCCTAACTTACCTCCTAACTAACTTCACCTATCTTTGGTCGAAAGTTAGCACCGACAATAACATTGATGTTGAAATACGCGCTAGGGTACTGGATGATAATCGGTCTTTCTATAATCTAAGAAAATTTCTCCACTCAGAACCTGTCGCGACGAACGAAGCTGGGACTATATAGAACCTATAAAGTTTCAGTACTCACATACGCCTCTAGGACATGGACTTTACCCAAAACTAACAAAACCTTCTTAGTCGCGTTCGAGAGGAAGATGCTCAGAAGAATGTTTAACCCCGTATGTGTAGAAGGGCAATGAAGGAACTGCTACTATGACGAGCGCTATGAGCTGTACGGCGTAGTGCCGTAGTGCCTGATAATACAATCGATTTTAAGTATTTTATAGTTTGCCTATAGGAATAGTGCAGGTATTTCGTCCTTATGGTTATTGATTCTGTAAGACCAATACTCTACATCAGAATACTTTTCTAGTCTCCTGCATAACCTATTCAGTCTAATATCCGTCTAATGTCAGTCTAAGTTCAGGTTCGTTGAGGATAAGTAATGCAAATATCTAACTAGTTATTATGTTGCTTGTGCGTGTTTTCTCTCTTTGTTTTCTTTAAGATTTTTTCTTCTTCTTTTTCCGGTTTATTTCTAAATATATTTCGATTTTGTTGTATAATATTGTTTGCTTAAAAAATAATAGTTGTCTGACGGCTATTAAAAGTTTGTGGCGGATCTAACGGTAGGCGGAGTAGGCGGCCGCCTAGGGCCCGCCATGTGGGGGACCCGGAAAAGAGCTGTTTAAAAAAATAAGATGCATGAATTGTGCCATAAATGGGCCCGAAAAGCGTCACTTTAACCCTCTCCGGATGCTAGAGGGGCCCGAAGTGTATCACAAGGGACCTCTGGTGAAAATAGCATACTTCCCTCCCCCTCAAGTCAGCAGTTATCAAATATGTTCAGGAAATATGTGAAGGTGTTTCATAGACATCCACTGTAGTATCCCTAATAATTCAAATAACAAGTTATGAATGTTACATTTATCATTCTTACTCATAGCTTTTATTTACTTGTTTTATTTTCTAGTTTATAGTTTTACAGTCTTCGTCGAACAAAAGCACAAATTGGGAGCTTTCAAAGATTTGAACAGCTCCATTTTCCTCTTAGGTTTAAGTTATTTCTAAGCTTGTTCCACAGTTTTTGGAATTTTTTGGCAATTATCTTCGTGATTCTAGTCTATGTTTTGCTGTGTAGCTCGTTCCGGAAAATAATATTTGTTAATAAATTTAACACAACAAATGCGGGTTTTACAAGTCAATTTGGCACCTAGTGTCACTCCTAGATGATTTCTGTATTTTTTGTTCTTATAAGGAACTATTAAAGTTTCAAAGCCTCTTTTCGCTCGACGCTACTTTGAATGTGATCAACTTGAAGCCAGATTGCTCAAAATGCTCACATCCCAGTTGTTGTCTGCGTCTATGGTTAAGTAGTCCTAGTTTGTAAATCGTTTTGATCAATGTTATTAATATTATTATTATTATTTATTTGCACATTTGTCTGTTAATGCTACACAAACAATATATAAGATTAAATGGCGATTGATATTAATATAAATAGAAAAAAATAGGCATAACGATCAAAACATATAGACTAAATTAAGTAAAAAGTTTGAAACTAGTAAAAAAAACATCCTAACCAAAGGCAGCCAAGTAACAAACAAGGAAAAGAAGGAAAGTAGTTACAACATATGCTTTTTTCAAACACATTATCCTCATAGTATGTTTCAAAATAAATAAGAAACAATTTCGAGAGAAAAAAGCGGTTTTACTATTTCAGCAAAACTTAGTTCAAATCTTTCCGAGAGTACTCCCATTATCTTATTATTACAAATCTTGTATTATTATTATTATCATTATGATCATTATTGGAGGCCATTTCAATGATTTCGTTTATAATTACAATGCTTCAGGTTGAAAAATTAACAAATTGAATTTTGCTATCCAGTTTAACACTCGTAAATCTATATGATACACTAGTAATCAATATTTTTTTAATTTAATTTCAATGTGGTTTGAATTCCCGAAAACGTATGACATTATCATGATATAAAGGTTATAATTCAGTCAAAACTAGGCCAGGTATAGTTTCAAAGCAAATGATTTGCTGATTTTAGTTGGGAAGTAATGAAAATATGTTGCATGTTAGCTGCAATGTGTATAATATAAACTTATTATGCACAGCTAAAGATTATTCGATATGGATTCAGAATGAAAACAAACAGCTACAATGTATATTAGTATGAAATTCCCAACTTATATTTTAAACCCCTATCAATCCAATTTTTCGGCGTGATTCTATTGACAAGGTTAGAGGTGGAAAATTTAAATTGATTTAATTCAACTATACCGAGTATCTAATTCGTCTTTCAAGTTTGACTGTTTTGAACTTAATCATATTAAACGTGGTCCAGCATAATCTCGATTGGACGACGGTAATGTCAGAATAACCGACGATGAGCTGGTAAGATAGTTAGACTATGTGTGGCACAAAAGCCTGCCAAGTGTCACATAAATCTTTTCAATCTGGCAACACAATCAACGACCAAAATCACATTGGCAACAGGCGATTCACAGTTGGTATAGCTCCCTCTACATAAACATAAATTTGTACACCATCATAAATTAAAGTTCCGTTTACTTTAAAATGTTGGTATCAATGCTGAGTACATGAAGCATAAACGCATGGCATGCTTTTCATTGGAAAGTCTGAAATCAGATATGATGGCACCAAAAGCGAGGGCAAAAGCATGTGTTGGTAAATAACAGTTAGCACTCGCCCGTAGCTTGCCGTAGTGCAAATCATACATTTTCAGATCGAAGTGATGGTCCAAAAAATCTATTTAGAGTGTTCATGATGGTCTAACATCACCGTGTAAATCATGAATATTTAAAATTCTATAAATAACGCCTTGGAATTTATACCTCCATCGACGAATCGACGAAGTCGATGAACGTACCCATTCGTTTCATCGATTTGTAAACCAAGTTCTGTACGAAAAGTAGGCGGAGTTTTTTCCTACTCTATTTTATTTTTCCTCGATATTTCGACCACCGTCATTGTCGATCAAATCTCTTCAGCACGATGAGCACGCCACGGTAACCCCTTGTTAATAGCTTTGAATCGACGTGCGCCGACCAAGCTTGCGTGTACTGACGTTGGACATTATGTTTTGTTTTAGGTCTTAATGTCTACTAAACTACGATATTTCTTCCCCTTCAGCGACACATTGGCCCGTTGATTGCCGTATTCCGGTTTTCGCCTATCATCACCGGCCGCAGTTAGGGCTCCCTTTCGCGCTTCCAGCACCGTGACATGGTTTCATGCCGAGTAAGCCGAAAATGTTTCGGTTTTCAATTTTACTCTACCAGATCACCGGAAGCGACAGGGTATAGGGTCCTTTTGTAAGGGTTCCATTGTGGCAGTCCGCTAGTCTAGCATACGCACCAACGATCAGCTGTCCCCTTCCTTAACGCACACAACAGACGTGGACCCTAGTTACATTTAATACCTCACACGCTGGTGGCAGTTGAAGTCGCTAGCTAATATTGAACCGCACAAGAAGCATAAGGTCCAATACGCTGAGTTAGGGTCCGAACGGCTAGATCGCTAGGAAGAAGGGTGAACGTTGAAAATCTAACCGCTTGAGACTCGCCCTTAGTTTCGGTAGCTACCACGTGCGAGAAAGGGAACTCATTTCATCTCCATCACAGCCTCACAAAGGTGGGAGCAATCGTAATAAGCAACTCCCTCCCATCGATCAAACACCGCGCCGTAGTATGAGTGTGGCGCGGAATCGCAGTTCGCCGCCGAGAAACAAGCGAGCTGTGTTTTTGTTTCCTCGCCCATGGCCAACCAGTTCCTTGGGAATA
Source organism: Anopheles marshallii (assembly GCF_943734725.1). NCBI lineage: Eukaryota > Metazoa > Arthropoda > Insecta > Diptera > Culicidae > Anopheles > Anopheles marshallii. The sequence continues at coordinate 55,616,994 of NC_071326.1, forward strand.
CTTTCGGCAAACGGTCGCGGTCGCGCGAACGCATCACGGTCGAAGCGCTCCGAAACGTGATCTGAAATAACTCACGATCGTGTAAGATCGCCGTCGCAACTGGGGAGCGGGCACATTGTGTTGAATGCACTCGTACGTGGGTCCAGATTTGTTTTTAACGAAAGATTTCTATGCGCGAGATTTCCAGTTCCCGCAATCCAGCTGTCAACGACCGACGAACCGAAGACCGACGGAACATCTTGTGTGATCTTCATTTGTGTTACTGTCGGAACCGGTAGTTTCACAGATAAGAGTGTGATTGGAAGAATACTTCTCGTGAAAGTATTTTTTTCATGTTTTACCAAAGTGTCGTTAGTGCAAACTAAAAGTTCCTGTATAGTTTTTATCGAAGAGCTGTCATTAAATAGATCAATACATACGACGATCTCTGTTACCAGACGCGTGCGGAAGCGCTCTACAGTCATTGGCGTCGTTAGTTCCAGTATCCTGATATATCGTTCTGGCGCTTGCGTGGCTCAATCAAACGACAAAGTTCCTCCTGTCGAGATTCAAGAGCTATCAAGGTGTATCGACGAAGAGGAACAAGTGTTGTTGCCACCCAGCATTACGCACCGTTGCCGAGCTGGGCGTGTAGTTCTTAACAGCAGCACGACCACGTTGATTGCTTTCTTAATGATAGTGTTTGATGGTGGCAATTTTGTTGTTTATGTTAATTAATTTAATTTCATCAAAGACCGACATCTTGAACGAACGGCTAACCAGGAATCATATGCTGCGAAGTGTGACAGAGAGTAGAACAGATGCTACAGAGAAGTGTCCCGCATGAAAGTGATTCTACGTTTTCATATAGTATCGCAACCTTTGTATTGATCGTTGACAGGCGGTTGAAGTGTATTTCGCTGTGCATTAATGCGTGCAATTGCAGATAATAGTGATCAGTGCAGCCGATAATAGCATCCTTGCACATTGATAGTACTACGTTAATGAAAATAATGTCCTGCGATCTCTTTTTCGGTGTCTGCAGTCGCCCGAATACTCGCGGAAAGCAACACGCATAGATACTGAAACCAAAAATGTAGTCTCGTATGAAGACCAGATATATTTTTTTTAGAAAGTGCTTTGTGTAGATCAGCACATGTGATAAACATATACAAAGACTCAATTTGTGTTGGCAAAAGCAAAAGTGTATGAAACAAAGCTCTCAAAAATTACTGCGCACGGAAGCATAATGGATATGTCGGGCTCCAATTCGCTTAACATGCGACCACTGTTTAGCGGATATCCTTTTCAAGGTAAATTAATAACGCAATACAATACAGAACATATAATATGAACTTAGTATTAGGATGATATACAGTGTTATAATGTTTTGCATTCATTTTCGATGCATTTTTTTTTTTAATTTGTGTTTTGTTCTTCAAGGATTTCGAAATATAATCGCTAAGATAATTTTGCTACTATTACCCGTCTCCATCAATTCTGTTGCACAAAAAAAGTTATAGCGCATGAAACAAAAAAAAAAGAATAAGATTTGCTTCTGCTTTGTGGAAATTTGTATGTTGCTCGCATTATAACTAATCTTTCATTTCATTCAATAAACTCTTTTTAATGATAACGACTTTCCAGCTTACTACTACGAGCAACTATTATTTCTAGCCTTTTATCAATCTCACTTTTCCATTTAATGTAAATCAAAGTTTTTATAGAAATCATTTCATACTAAGGGGTCTTTTTTATGAATCGCTTAATTTAGCTAAATCCAAATCTCTTGTGATTGCATATCGTGTTAAGAAAATAGAACAACTATACATGGCACATGAGCTGCTTTTTTAACGCTATAAAGCATGTAACATACACCACACGGTCCATCATATCAATTGTCAGCTCAAACATTGAGGATGCTTCGGGTCAGAGGTTTTAGGCCTGTGCCGCCCATTTAATCAGTCAAGGTGTCGAAGCGCAAATTCACCGTGGAGATATACGCAACCCAAACAACAGACGACGGACGAAAAGCATCTATCAGCGATTCCTACGTACGAAGAATGTGTAGAATAAAAAAGGATCTCGCCTTTTTTCTTCTCAAAACCATGATCATTCTAATCTCCCAACTGGCTCCATTTGTTCTCTGCAGCCAACGCCACACGCAGAGGCAAATATTCTCGCGAGTTTTAAAAACGAACTTTGGGTGAAGAAAGGAATGGTATTCGGTTGCTGTGGCTATGGTGTTTCGGTGTGAGGCATATGGTGTACAAATTAGCTATACCTGAATTCCGACGAACCAAACCAACACAAACCTGGTCAACCGGGGGCGAGAAGAAATGGAAAACCGGAAAATCGGAATTTTTCACGCTTGGACCAGATGTTTTCCTGCCTCGATCGATCCGGTTCGATCGATGATGGCTCCTGGAATAAGATCATCTTTTTTGTAACACAGACACATGTGCACACATAAGCACATACAACTGGAACTCCACAAACGAATGCACAGCCTTTGTACACAGGCCCTCGCTGTCCATACGTGACGTCAGAGAGCCGCTGACAATTAAGTGCTTTTGCATCTTTGCCGTCGCTCGTGTCAGCATCGACAGCGACAATGTGATGAAAAGAATGGATGGAAGAATGCATGTTATACATTTCCCGATTTTTTTCACACCGGGCGTGCAGCAGCTGAAAATTATCTACCGAAAGAGCTGCTAATGGATGCGCAACAGTGCGCAATCCTCTAGCGTGGAATAATTGATCCTGTACAGTGATGTTATACTTTGTACTATGATCAATGTGATAATTTAAGCAATACGGCCTAGGGGTTTAGACAGTTAAAAATTTAGCTCAGATGCACCAGCGGACTTATACAAAATCATACGAATTATCATATTTGAGTGCGACACACCAAATTAACTAACATTTACTTTTGTTTTGATTTTTCATTTATTAGAAATGGATTATTATCTGCCTTTAAGATATATTTAATATGTTTGAGACTTTTCACATTGCGTTAGTAAGGAACTGTTCCTCGCATGTATCCTCGAAAGTGTATCGAAGTGCATAGAAGTTTAATCTCATAGACGAAGAACTGTTTTTGATTGCATATCCACTATCTTTCCTTAACAGAAATTTCTACTGGCAAATTCGGCAAAAGCCGATTGGTGTCCTTTTCGTACTAAATAGAGCATGGATTGGCAAAATTCCAACCAATCATTTGGTGTTAATGGTTTAACCAGCGCATCATAGATTCAAATACGATCCACTGCGTTTTAATTTTGTTAATTGGAATATGCGGCTTCAGTAATTGGAAATAGGCATGTCGAGGCACCCATATTTTACACATTTACACATTTACGCACATACACACATTTACACAACCAACTTAGCGCAAATAACTTCAAAGCATTTTTTGATAGATTTTTTCAGTTCAGTTCTAGGATAATGCTGCAACTGTCAATATGCCAGTTAACTACGTTGGCACCGTTGGCGACTATGTTGAACATTGAATTGAACATTGAAAGTTGAAATATGGCAGTTATGGCAGTTTAATATGCCAGTTGAAATTGTACGGATTCGTCGAAACTAAAGTTAGAACATAATTCATCGTTACAGCATTGGGATTACTTCCATTCAAGCTACCTTATTTCCATTTTTTTTAACAAACCGCTATTAAACAAAAGTAGTAAAGTGCAGCAGTCACTTGCTTTGTTGACTTTAATTTCTTTGGTCTTAAATTCCTACTAGGAGTCTGGATGTTAATTCTTTCAAGAATGTACGGGGCGTCAATAAACCCGCTAATAGGCTAATGTAAAAAAAAGGCACTGCGCCGTCATTCCGAAAAAGCAATAAAGCTCTCCTTATCAGTACAAGTAGCACCCTTAGATGAGTAACTCATGACTAATCTTCACTTTCTTCATTTTCGTACCTAGGTCAAGGACGTGTGAACCAGCTGGGGGGAGTGTTTATCAATGGACGACCGTTGCCAAACCACATTCGACTGAAAATCGTCGAAATGGCCGCCTCTGGGGTGAGGCCCTGCGTGATTTCACGCCAACTACGTGTTTCTCATGGATGTGTATCGAAAATCCTAAACCGCTACCAAGAAACCGGTTCAATTCGCCCCGGCGTTATAGGTGGCTCGAAACCAAAAGTAGCGACACCGGAAGTAGAAGCTAGAATTGAAGAGATGAAGAAGATGAACCCGGGAATTTTTAGCTGGGAAATACGGGAAAAGTTGATTAAGGTAAGCACCACTAGCACTTTGTTCGTTGCAAAGTACAAATCGAATCTTTTAGTTTTTTTTCATGTGACTAACGTTTATCAGAGGTTGCGAGATTCTTTCGAATATTCTACTACCACATGCTGCGTGATATGCTTGTATATAATGATTGTAATTCAACTCCATTTCTTAATACTCGAAAAAAATTTAAATTAAAAGCAATGGACATTCAAATACATGTTAAACAACAAGTAATTTTTTGATGGAATTATTTTTTAAATCTGGTACATATTAAGATAAACATTAGAGAAACACACATATTTTAATACAAGATAAAAACAAAAGCAACATTTGTATCTCATATTACTATGAACAGCCGCATCACCATCTCTATTATTTGCTAGTATCTCGATACACTTATGGCCTTACTTGACAAGGATAATGCAAATAGCCCAGTCATGCTGCTGTTATTAGCCCGGTGTAATCGATTTTCTCTCAACGTATGATCCCTTGGTAATGATGAGAATTCATTAAACAGTGTGGTCGTGTTACAAATATTTTAAACCTTGCAAGACCCTTTTTTCTCGCTTCTTATTGATTGCCTGGCACACACGCAATGAATTCATTGTTTGTAGTTTCCTACCGGATAGACAGTTATAATAAATGATAGTATTGATGGTCACCATTATTGAAACATCTGTCAAACGGTTGACGATAAATACCACACTCGCGTTTAGTCTAATTTTTCAATCAAACATTAAATTTATATAATCAAAATCTTTTAATTGTGGTTATTAAAAACGCTAGGAAAACAAAACTATTCTCCTGTGCGTTTAAACTTTTCGATACAAATGTCATGCTGCCGCCCATTTTTTTACACTGTTTTCTCAACGCAGTGGTCAAGCCGTATAATTACATTGAAGCAAGTAAACGTGGCTAAGCCCCAAACGAACTTTCAATGAAGCTTTCCGTTGATCAATCTTTCTTCTCGCGGTTGCGGTTGGAGGTCTTGGTAGCTAACACAACATCAGCGCTGCTGGTTCGACTGTGTAAGAAGCTACGGGGTGGGTACCAAAATTAGGAATCATTTTTGAGTGTTAATTTGCTGGGGTACACGAATCTACTACTTCCCAGATACCGCTAATGACTTTCGTCAATGATGAATAGCCCTCGGGGTCGCTTTCGGTAGTCGAAAGCCCTTTTGGCGGCTGATCATTTCTTCACTGTCTGCCCCAATGCGTGGCCTGGCGGTGCATGTGGAATATTAGCTTTAGCCGGCGAATTGTGATGAATGATGATATGGGCGATCATCATTGCAAGCTAGAAGCGGACGAAGGTGAGAGCATTCAGAGAATACGATACCTGTAAAACAGCGAGAATGAGACGTAAAGCGAGTTGAAAATTGACAAAAAAGCTCATCATTTCAACCAAAGCAGCCGTCGATCGACACAGACTTTTGCAATTTAACTGATACAAACATCATTCACAACCACCCGTTCAATCGGCCGAGTAAGCGTACCAGCGTACCATGCCAGGTCGTGTGGCGGCTGTTTGCAGTAAACATAATTTATTTTCCAGTGAAAAGTGTTTCGACAATGAAACTTCAATCTACTACCGTGACTCATCATGACGTAACATTCGGCCAGATGTATGAAGTCGTGAATGAAATTCTTTGCAAGCACTCAGCCAGGATGGTAGCTGCAGGCGGAAAGGCACCGCCAATTCCAGTCAATGCGACCCATTAAAACGATCTCCCGTGTTGGACGGATTACGTCTAACGCCGAAACGCGTTACATTTCTCACCCAAGGGAAATTCCGGTAGCGTATCTGATCTTTAGTCACGGATTGTTTAAAAATACATACATCCAATTGTTTGCCGGATCCCAATATTCCTGTAATATGTTGGTCAGAAGCAGATTAGTAACAGTGAAACAGGAGCAAAGAAAAATCTTTGAGATACTCTCGCTCCCAAGAATCGATCTGCTGAATTTGATTGATTCCAAATGAGATTCTTTGTGAACAGTTTAATTTATTCCACTCCCATCGCGTGTGTATCAGTCCGTCCCTTTAGCTTTTTTCTTGTGTTCGCCGAGCTAAACGAAGTATTTCGACTCTAATCTACTTGCCTTTCGTGAGGCCGGGTAGAGGTTTTAATAGTTCGATGGAGCTATTTAAGTCATTCCAACACTTGTACATGAATGAAACGTTCGCGTTTTTCATCAGTACTGGGGGTACCAGCTGGATATTGAACGATCGCGATCACACATCACCGATCAGGCTCATAATCTGCCGACTACTGACATTTATTCCAGGAAAATCTTTGATGCCGCTACCAGGCACGTATCTACTTCCACGGGACAAGCGCGGAATACATAGGAAATTACACTGCGATGATCCGATTAAAGAAATTTGTTTTCTATCAACCCGAATTGATAGGCACGAAACGTCAACGGAACACCTCGACGAAGCTGACAATCAAATACACAGCATCAAACAAGCTTTTTGAAGGTGGCTCTTCTTGCCTTTGGTTCGATGAATTGGAGCAAAAAATCTGTGGTCTTTGTCGTTTTTTATGGCACTGATCCAAGTTGGTGAGATAAGTTGTTTTTTTTTTCCTTCAAGCTGTCATGTCAATCTCACGGTACTATGCGAGCAGTAGTGTTGCTGGCAAGAATACGTTCATTGAGTCGGCAACACCAAAAGAACATCAAACCTCCCAATGAATAGATAGAAAGGAAGCGCAAGACAACAAACAATAAATTATAAATTGAAGGAAAAATAAGATTATGGAATAGAACTTTTCCCTTTCTGCTCTTTTACCATTCTAGACGGCCGGCTCGGACGACCCCAGCGATAATAGACATTCTGGTCAACTAGGACCTGATGTGGGCTACCGGCAGGTAAATGCCTTTTTATAGTACAAAATCCTCTCATTGGATATTAGTCCTTCGAACACTCTTCCCTTATTTTTGTGAACCAGATTCGTTAGAATACTTCATTCCAATGGCTAAATATCAGTCCCGAAGTTATCATTATTCAATTTTTTCGCATGTTCCATAATAAATGATAATCTAATCTGAACTACCTACCGAAAAACACATTTGTAGAACGTGTTATGATCATCAAGTTTGGAAACCATGTGAGTTAACTTGGTTGTTCGATGGCGTGTTTGGCAACGATGTATCAACTATATTTCAAGAATCTAAAAACGCCCGCATTGCCAAAGGAAAGTAATTAAGTTCTGCAATGATATCAGAATTTGAAAACCGAGATCACCGTTAATGTCGTACCATTCTGTCACTAATGCCAATGGAATTATTGAAAAGCGGCGCGAAATAAATAACGCTTATTTACATTGGGCGACAGCTTCTCGGGCGCTATCAAAAAGGATCGCAAAGCGCAAACGGTGCCACATTTGTGCTCATCGCGGCTCGTAATTTTACGGACGGCAGCTTACCAAGGCCACAATGATCAAAAACGGTATAATTCATGTGGCCATACACGCCTTTTGCAAAAGTTCCGCATCTACCAGCGCTGCTGCATACTCATCCCGGCCCGAGCTATCCCGTTTTGACGAAAGGAAAAGAATAAGCAGCACACACAGAAACAAAACAAAACAAAAAACAGCATTCAATCCGACATGAGAACTTAACCTTCATAACGCCTTCCTTCAACGAGTACGAGCGGAGATTTAATATGACAATCGGGCCGTGCATTCTCAGACATAATGCGCACCGTATTATACTGCACGGATTGAAATTCTTTCTGTTTGTTGATTCGCTCTTCTTTTATCACTTCATCCGTTGAGTTGAGTCGAGTATGTCACTATTAACGACTTGATTAGTCTGCTCGCTTTTACGTACTTCTTTTTTAATTATCAACGCTACGAAGCGTGGCTAAAATGTTAATACGTATTACCAATATACAAGTATTTTCCAAAACGATCGAAACTATGCAAGGAATACCCAATATGATCCATACTGTACCAACCTAAGCGCTTCATTTTTCCGGTTCAATTCCACCAAATGTTCCACCTAGCATCATTTTTAGCAGAAAGAATGCTCAAATGGAATGGATGACACACAGATGACACCTGTTACACACCGGCACGCGGTAGATTTTAGCGGCGAGCGACATGTTTTTACGCCCACCAAAATGCAGCCGATGTGCAATACAATATTAAGCAATTATTCGTCCTTATGCTTGCACAGCCTTCAGCCGAGAATCTCAAACGAGATGATTGGTACAGGGATTAACGTGTACAGCCACTTCGGACCAACACGTTGTGGATTGAGGTGTAGGCGAGAACGACCTTTAATTAAGAACACTAACTATAGCAACTGTTGACGTGCAAATGATTACATGTCTATTCGAGTAAGAACATCGTACCAAAGTAAAGTTCTAATTAACACATATTGATAGATCGATAGATTGGACATTGTGGCAACGGGATAAATATAATCCCTAAAATAATAACAAACAATAACCGCATGAAAACTGGTCCTTTATTTAACTGTTTGAGGAGATTTGTGGAGAATATATGCTAAAAGTGTGTTTCGTACTTTCATAGCAATACTACTTATAAAAACGAAGTTATGAGTATCATCAACTTTATGAAAAACACTAATGAAGTTGCTATGATTAAGGTGTAAACGCTACCATAATCGAATTTTAATGTTAAAGTATAGCAAATCATGAAACAACTAACAAATTTAAGATTTTAACATTTAAGACACGATTTGATAGACTCATCTACTATCAGGTGCTATTGATTTGTAGCAGATTGTAGGCTCATTTTTCATTTTTTTTTCATCTATGATTGACTTTCGCACCTACCAGAATGAATGTCGAATAGGTGTTATCATGATCATCATTTAATTAACGAACGCACGACCCGGACGGAGTGGATGAAAGGAAAGGCACCAGACTTTTTTCAGGTTTCTTTCTGTGTTCCGTCCCTTCCATGGGGCAGCGGTCAATATCTTTGATTCCTGTTTGATTTGAATTGTCGGATTTCCAACCTTTCGCTTTTAGGCGTCAGCATGACACTACCACAAACGGGTCTGATGACGGTCGTGAATCGTGATTGTGGTAAATTTAATTGAAAAATTAAAGGAAAACCAAAGAACCAAACCGACAAAACCGACACTTCATGACGGATGCTTTTGACGCAAGACAGGAAAGGGAAATTTTAGAATTTTGAAAAAAAAAAATTGAGATAATGCGAATCATCAAACGCATTCATATCCGTAACATAGTGTAAACTGAAACTGCTATCCAGGGAAATTGGTTAAAAATTGCACTACACTAGATAACATTCTTTCCGCCAACTGAAATTTGCATTAAAGACTCTTTATGACCTGACTAAAGCCGCTCACAACTCGTACCGCGTATTTAAGAATATCTTTGCTACAGAAATACAACATTCTAAATTTATTGTTCCGTCTCTCATACACCAACACACACAAGAAATTAACATCTCGTCCTAATGCCTAATGGTTGTAAAATGAGTCTATAATTTGAAAAGTAAATAACAACCATCAAACCAACATGTCCAGCGCGGATAGAATAGAAAAACGGGTAAAATCTAACAGGAAGCAACAAGTTACAGGAAGCAAAACCTAGCGGCGAAGGAAGCATTCCTGCCATGTGTTAGATAGTGGTGTTCAGGGGTGGGAAAATTTAATTAAAAGCTGTTAAAAGGGTTAGCACCTACAAATTTACAGCTTCGGAATCGGAATCGAAGTTTTTTTTTTCTATTCAGCTCACTGCACTGAGATCGGCGAGTAAAACAATACATTTCTCGAAACGAACCGTATGGTTGTTCGCTAGGAAAAAGTCAATAGGTCTGATATGTTGAGGGATATGCAGTGCTCTTATGCGCCTAGGTATCTTACGAAACAAGTATAATGAGAATCAAATAGAACGAGTAAACGTGCAGCTTCCTTCATATTTGTTTCGTCGACCACTTTTGATCATCTCATTCTTTGACCGGTTTGCTTGCAGGAAGGAGTAACGGATCCCCCGAGCGTGTCTTCAATAAGCCGACTTCTGAGAGGTGGCGGTGTAGAGCCAGGCCGGAAGGATGACGATGGTCGGAAGGATTACAGCATACACGGTATTCTGGGAGGTAAGTGCGCATTAGGGCACTCTGTATTCGTTTACGTATAATCCGTTGTATCGCAACATAATAACAGTAACCCCTATTTTCTTTTAAATAAACAGAGCTAAATGATTTCGCCCCAAATACATTGACAGTGGTTTAATATAGAATATTAATCCATTGATTAAGCTATTATTTTGATACATTCCAACATAAATGTTGGAGAACAGCACCGTTATATTAAAGTATTATAAAACGGTATGTGATTAAAGAGATTAGATTGATTTCAGCACTTTATTTACCTACTTAGCACTTTTACACCGTGTCACAAATTTAGAACTTTGGTAGTAATGGTGCTGATCATGGGTTCACGTAACAGTAACCATTTTAACCTTACCCTTTACTTGTCACTTTCGGTGTCCGACAGAAAATGACAGTGAAATACACATCTGATCTAACCAGACATCGTAGCTGTCACGAGAACTGGACCGCTCTTCCACAAAGGCGCTACAGTTTGTGTGCTGCTGTTCCGGGTCTCACAATTCAAAACGAAAGATACTTGCTTTGAGATCCAAAAACCAGCTCTTGTGGCTCAGGGAGGACGAAGTTGAGTGACACTAGAACGTTGATAACTTTATGCACATTGGGTGACACTTTGTTTCGTTCCAAGCTCCTATCGTTACTTAATATATGTGCCTCGCTGAATAGTCGTTGAAGTTAGTTGTACCAATATTCTAAGCACGAACCTTTTGCGCTGTTTGTATCATCCGCCCTTTCTTGCTTCGTGCTTCTATTTAAGCTGTAAAACAAATGTTGAAAGCGTAGGGCGCTAAATAGCAATTTCGCCACGTAGAACACCCTCAATGCCATTTCGAGAGATACCGATTGCCATTGCATAAACGTATTTGTAAGTTACGTAAGAAACACTAGTTTTATTTTGAGTTACTTTCACAATATTTGTTGTGGTAAATCATTTATTAATAGTTTCCTATTGATCAATAGAGAGTTTAAATATGTTTTCCACACATTTTGTCCGACAATTAAAGTGTTCAAATCGTGTTGTGAGTAGAGCATTTTTTCACAAATATTAAAATATTACATAGCACTGGCCTATAAACTGGGTGGGCCGCAGCTGTTTTGACATTGATTTTGTTGATGTGAATGCATACTTTTGTATAGCTTCCGGAATCATTGTGTTTACCTTCCTTGCAAGTGCCGATACCAAAGCCAAGCTTTTGTTCAATAATTCTTTCACAAAACAATATCAACCGACAAAGACCACGTGTTGACTAATTTCTGCTCACAGCCATTCCTTAAGGTCAGGAAAAACAATGCATATTGCAAGCATGAAATTTATGCGGCATGTGCCCGTAGTGCATTCAACTCTCCCGTAGAGTATTTGTACGCCCAACAAATAATACGATGAACAACCCAGAAGGTCATCTTTTTTCGTCGATACAAATGGGATCTTCTTGTTTACTGTCCAACCGGATGTCCGGAAGTGCAGTTTGTGAAACAGTTGTGATTAGCAGTAAAATTTTTTATTTGGGTAGTTTGACAATTTTGAAGACTTGCAGCCTTGCATGGCACCTTTAACAAGTAACGCAAGCCAAAAACTAATGTTTATTTTTTGCAAGCCGCACCTGCAGGAGAAAAATAGATTGAAAACACCGAAGTAAAACAGCCAACATATAACAATAAGTGGTTGGCAAACACATAAACAAAAGTGATCATATATTATATGTAATGACCAATCCTGATCTAGGGAATACGTGTACATGCAGATATTAATATAACTTAGTTATGCGTTTATAAGTTTATCGGCGTTTATCGGCTTCGAAGGGGTAACATAATTCTTCTTCTTCATTGGGACAACAACTTCAAGAGGCCATTTCTCAGGCAGCTTGTTCAGGAGGTGAACCTGCCATTTCTCCCGTTCTTTGGCTTTTTTATTTACACGTAGGCGCATAATCCGTCCTACGTATGGGGGATTGGTCCGGATGGAATTTTGGGTCGGTACTGTTGTATGAAGACTGACACTGTCATCAATACACCAGTCCGGTGCTGTCACATATATTTTTCCAGTAATACGGAATGTTATCTGGTCTTCTACGAATATAGTTTAAAACAAAAAAAAATGCCCCATTCTGTATCTGTGGCTTAAATATTAAATTTCTTCAAATAGGATGCATTATTTCTTAACATTTTCATGAGGAAAGCTATCTTTTCCTTAATGCTCTAAATGACGAAGGAAAAAAATGTGTAAGGAAAATCAGTGAAATCTTATGAAGTCGTCTTGCATATGCTAAATTGTGGATTTTTGTAAATATGCGGTTTTTGAGTGTAATTTCATCATTTTTTTTGTTGATTTTGGCCATAGTGCCACTATAGGAACCAAAAACATAAATATCCCTATAGTGGTAGTACAGTCGAACCATATGCATGTCATATTAATGCGAGCCAACTAGTGAGATCGCACTCGATGGAAGGGTTGTTTTACATTTATCAAAATCGAGCAATTAATCGAATAAGAACACGAAGTTCACTCGAACTGAAGACGAAGTATTTTCGTAGAAAAAATGACAACCTCGCTGGTTAGGAGTGCAACCCAACTATTGAGGTGCCAACCCTTCAGGGTCGACTGTAGCATTTGTAGTAGCATTTGCTTAGAAAACTTCTATGAAGCGACAATAGTAGGCTACTTGGACCTGAACTTTAGGTTGAAACAGTTTTTATCATTTGAGGGACAAAGGACGGAGGCTGGAGAACGAAACTGGATCATTTTCTCACTGTTATTGGAAAAGTGATAAAGTGATGAACAAAATATAGCATCACTATTGGTACACGGCACCACCACAGTATGAACCATACTACAATTATAAGTGCAACAGAATATTCACAAAAAAGGTGATTTTTTTAGTAAAAAAAATCGTACGAATTATGATTCGTGTTATTTACTACATAGAAACATGCAGAATTTACCCACATTTTCGTATTCATTTGCTGGTTTTGATTTCAATGATATTGATCTCTGTTACCATCGTACTGCTGGAAATCTATAATCAATCAATACGTTTCGATTATTGATCTATACCGCCTTCAGTAGCAATTACCTGCCAAACATTTGCTATTCTGTTATTGTGTTTTGTGTTCCCCTACCTCAAACGCGCCATAGAAAAATAAAACATGAATAGTGTCACTTCACAAATCGACCCTTAAGATACACAAGGAGCCTCACACCTAAACGCAAGAATCCCAAATCACATCTTTTCCCCTTTTTGTTTTGCTGGTGCTGTTTTCTGGGGTCTGGATTTTTCCCTACACCAAATGGTCATCACACTGCCGTACCGCCAACCGTGGTTCGGTTTCCTCTTTCAATCGGTGATTTGTGGTAACAGACTCTCTTACTGTTTCTCCAGCATTTACCACCGACGATGTTCGGGCGCATCCATTTTCTAAGGATTCCGACCTCAAAAGCCACCCGGGAAGGGTGACAACAATCAAAAGGTTGTCGTACAACATCATTTCCCAATTTTTCTAGCAGTTAGTATCCTTCAGCGGTATTATGTGAACCTCTTTGATGCAACACCGCCATATGGAAACCTTGAAAACTAGAGCAGCAAGACTCCCGAGCGGTCTTTATCGATGGGTACACTTTCGTTTCGGTGGTTGACTTCCTAATGTCTGACGCAATGGAACGCAAGAGGATTTCAACTAGGAAATACGAGACAGGGTGACGGCAAACCCGTGGTTCTAGGAGCTCTTTAGCAATTAAATCTTTCTGATAGGAGGTATTGGTATAATGAAGCAACGGTTAGTTGTTAGGAGCGTGTTGGTGGTCGCAGTAAATTTTAGAGAAAGTTGATAAATTAGAGTGTTCTTTACCACATGGTAGCAATAATGAAATATCCAACACACTTCGGGAAACAAAATAACCTTCTCATATTATCCCGCTTAGTTTTTTATGTGTTTCTGTTTTAGAACAATATCCACAAAGCACAGCTGATTGATTCAATTCACTTTATAATATGCATATATCGATACAATCATTTCTTAACATGATATTGCAACTAGGATAATTCATTAGTATGTTCACCATAACGAACAAGATGCAATTCTTCTTTATCGCCACAAAAACCTCAAATGGTCTAGGCTTGCCATTTCTGACTATCCTTGACTTTATTTGCCCGTAGTTGGATTGTTGGAGCAATACACAGTACTGACTATCTAGTTGTGAGTAAATTAAGTCAAAGAAAGGTAGAAAAAGCAGACCTAGACCTAGGTTGTTGTGTCGATAAGGAGAAGACGGATAGTAATTCCTGCATACGGGGGATTTTTCCTGATGGTATTTTGTACCAGTCCTATCATGTGAAGATCGGCGCTAGCACTACCGGGCCGCGCACTAGATGCATTTGGAATGTGATTATTGATATTTGAATAGTGATTTCTTTAACCGAAAATGTTGTTGAGTTGTGCATTGCCGACGATTCAGACTGATGGATTCTAACACGACTGATGTGTTACCATGTGATTTTACTCGTAGCATTACAAATGAAGTCTCATTTTGCAATACTTGCCTGATGTTACCTATAAATATTTCGTCTGTCACTAGCCGTATTTACGAAAACAACGCGATTTTTAACAAATAAACTTTTGTTTCTTTGAAGATTTAAAAGATACAGGAAGTTATCACCAAACATATTAAATCAAAGCGTATAATCAGGCAATCCGCCTGATAGAGCTTAGAGCAAGTGTAGAAATGTATTTTTCTTTTATCTATTTTATATGAAACAGCAGTTCGAAACAGAAATACCGCGGATTAAAAGTTTGGCATCTCACATTTTTTAAAGAAAACATCGCTTTTGAAAAAAACCTTTTGATGAGTAACCCATGAATCATTAATCTTCAAATGCATTGGTGCACCTGCAAGGATCTTGCGCCATAGTATGCTATCCACCAGCAACAGCATTACTCTTCTTTTAGTTGTAGTTGTTGCTGTGTATAGCATATGCGTCCAGTTGATTTGCTTCGTCAAACTTTTCAAAAGGTATAAAGTCACACATTGAGCGCAGCTTTGAATTAATTTATCGCCTTTGAACTCGCCCGGGAATAAATGTTGCGGTTCTATTTATCTCTGTCGGCTAAATCAACAATTTTATCCTGTGATCTTTTGTTTTGAAGATGATGATACCATAATACAAAGCTGTCGAATTGATCCTGCCAGGTTTCAAGGAATAACGTGTAGATTTCGTTTTAGTGGTTGGTTTATTTCTATTTTTTTGTAAAAAATTAATAAATTGTAGACTGCTCTAAATTTGAACCCTAAACTGGGGCTATTAACTAATCAAACATTGCTGAATTTTATATTTCATCGATTCAAATGAAAAAGACCGTTTTATCTCTTGGTTAAATGTTATGCATGCGCCGCGTATGTAATGAAGCACAAACGCATTTCAAATACGGAAAGTAACAACAAACGAACGATATGAGCAAATCAAGGAAGAATGTTGGATTTAATAACAAACAGTACGATTAATACTCGTCCTATGTTGAATTCAGCTTTGGATGTTATAAATTACAAATTTCCGTTATCAAGAATTGAACTTACGGCCGTTCTTGCGCGGAAAAAAAGAACTTACTTCCGTTGTACACTCCATATAAAATGTCTTCCGGAAATGAGGTCACATCTAATGCCGGAGCGCCCTTCTTGTGGTTGCATCATATGTATGTCGCCTTGGAAACTACACTAATCCTTTCTTGATTCTCATTGTGTTCTTCACACACTAACCATGTCGCACCTTCCATGCCTTGATCGTATCGACCGATACTACTCCCATTTGTGCCCTCCAACACTGAACAAATGAGGCGAAATCCCTTCATAAAAGGAGCCAACTAATAAATGAGTGTGAGTTTACAGCAGCTAATACCGCAAAATTGTACCTAAGTGTCAACCGACACAATAGGTCACATGATACCGAAGCCAATATACCTTACGGCGGTGAACTTCAAAAGCGATCTCTTCTCTCGGACCTGCTATTCGGTTTGTACGTACAGTACGCGATGGAATGTCCAAACGAGCCAAGAAAACCGACGGCCAGCCATATAAATGAAGGTACTTCGTTTCAAAAGCTTAGGCTCTCCGAACTGCTCAAGTGCACAGGGCTCATCCGTTCGCCATAGACGCTCGGTCGCGGCGAAATGAAATGAAAAATTGGTAAACGAAACCTTTTAGCCTTATAATAATTTATTAAGGGGATTCCAACCGTCAGACCTAGTGACGCTTGTTCCCGCTGTACTGTGGAACGCCGCCGAGCTAAGGATGATGTTACGAAGAGAATGCGAAGAATGAAAGAGGCCAACACCAAACAGACACCGAAGGTGTTGAACATGATGGTGCCTCACACGATTGCAGCACCGGTCACAACTTCCTGTACTTGCTGCACTGATTACTGAAAAATGACATTCAATATCCGATTATGAGCTGCGCGCAGTTTCTCCGAAAGTTTATGACATGCTTGGAATGCTCGTAAACATGGACCGTACAAGCGAAACCACCGTGCAAATATGTACCAAATGTAAAACCTCATTTTAAGAAATGAATTTACAACATGGTTATCATGGGGGTGTTGAAGCATGCTATTGTTATCTGTCCATGATTTAAGAGTTAAGTTGAATGAAACATGAATTATTTACTATGTTTAATTAAAATTGCACAAAGCAGCTCACTGGCCGTTCCTGATAGAATTAAAAAATAAACATTGAGCCAATATTCGCCCATAACTAACATTCTTATGCTGGCTGCATTGGTAGTTTCCATTTAAAAGTTTCGTACACAATTGTTACAATTATGAATAAAATATTTGCTACAGTTGAAACTACAAAGCAAAACATGCCGAGACGATACTCGTGATGAACCGTCGTTTACCAAACTCGTACGCCTCATTTCAGGCAAATGCTTCTAGATATTTCTCCCCGAAAGCCACGCTGTCTGCGTAAGTCAATTTGCTCGTTTCTGCCTTTCCCCATTCGCCTCGTGGTGTCTTCAGTGTATGGACTATTTTGCTTCCAGATTAACACAAAACTTGCCCTCAGGCGACCACTCTTGAGCTTACCGCATTTGCCGTTCTGATGAGAAACCTTCTGTCTGTCGCTGATCATTTGCTATCGATCCCAAAGCTCCATCCGTAGCAGAAAGTCTTAAATTTGGCTTTGTTTTGTAAACCGACTGACCGAACAATAATGACCTGTTCGCTTTAATAGCTTTTTAACGAACGTTCTATACCGTACTGAAGCATGCATATCAATAAAAAGGAGAACTCCGCATGGAGGCTGAAGTGCAACAAGCCAAGGATCATAAAAACCGGGAGAGCTTTTAAAGTTGATTTGTGAATATTGTGACACTCTAATGATACTGCTTTTGTTCCTTTTGCTTGGACTCGCCTCTTACATATCACATACATGTCTAACTTCTTTCTCTTAATACGTAAACTGAGCAGAAGAGTTTTAACTTACAATTCATTGAACTGGAAAGAGTTATTGGCTGGAGCGAATCGAGCTTATCTTTTTACAACATGTAACAACTATGTTCGACTGAAAACAGTTTACGCAAACTTTTTACTAAAAAAAACTAAATACACGATTGTTATCTTACTCTCAACATAATTATCACCATATCGTGACATAATTGTCGTCACGAGCAATGCTTATTTTCCCATTTTATTCTCACTTTTTATACGCAAAGAACGGCCTGGAACGGCGGCCTTCTTAGATTTTTTTTTGTTTCGAAGCAAAGTTTAGCGTCGTATCTAATTCTCGGGGTTGTATGAATTGAAATTCTTTAACGTGTATCTAATTCAAAGCATATGCAATGGTTAATATAGGTCTAACATCTGGAAATTCCACCCTCGCGAACGAAAACTAAACGATCACATTCATCGCAATCCATTGACTTTCGGAGACAGTTCCGTTAATCTCGGTATGCTTTCGCTTAACATTACGAATAAGTTGTAACTGTGTGGTACCAAACCACCAACGATGCAGACAGAAATAAATGCTTGCCACTTGTTTGGTGTGTTTCGGGTTCAGACATATTTCCACAACATCTGGTGACTCTGTGAATGTGCTGTTGGTGGGTAGAAATTTTAACTGATTTCAATTACACGCCACATTATGCCACCGAACAAGCACCATTCGTCCGTAGCGGAGACTAATTTCAAACCCTGTTTTTTATGTATTACTTCTCTTTCCATTTCATCGCCATCGATGGTGCCCCGATTGCGACATGATCGGTGTTTCGTCATCTGCTAGGACGCGGATCGGACTCAAGTGACACCGAATCGGAACCGGGAATACTACTGAAGCGGAAACAACGTCGATCGAGGACCACCTTCACGGGTGAGCAGCTGGAGGCATTGGAAAAGGCCTTCCAGCGTACGCAGTATCCGGATGTGTACACGCGCGAAGAATTAGCCTCCACTACCAACCTCACCGAAGCGCGCATACAGGTATGGTTTAGCAATCGTCGTGCCCGACTTCGCAAGCACGCTGGAGCACAAATGTCCACCCCGCTCAGCAGCTTGGGTACTCTGCCAATGTCGCAATATCACCCTGGAGTTGCGTCCAACGATTCGTACCAAATGGCGGCGGCAGCCAACTATGAGTTTGTTGCGCAAAATCCTGCCACCTTTTCCTCGGGCCATTTCCAACATGGTCACTTTGGGGGACAAAACTTTACTACCAACCACATGGGCTTCCACCAAAACAATCAAGGTAACAGAACAGTGCATGCATGACGATCGCTGAAGAACACTGAGTAATGGATTATGTGCTATTTTCAGAATTTCTTCCTTCCGAATACACCAAAATGATGAGCGAAGAGTACATTAAGCCGGCGCACGAAAATTCCATCAAATTGAGCCCTTCAACTACGCAGGCGGAAAACTATGTTAAAGTACCACCGGTCCCTCCGGCAGCAGCGCCCATCGTCACGCAGGAAACCCCTTGGAGTCAGTCTTATCCACCCCATCATCCGGGACAGGCGTACGCCACTAATTTGGTCGGCTGTCCACCACCGGTTACAACTGCTACTGCAGCAGAATATCATTCGATGCAACAGGCAGCAACCTCCTATCCCAACAAATACTGGTCCTGATGTGTTATCGTGATATTAGGTACTCGCACGCTCGCATTGCAATACATTTGGGAATGTTTTAATTCACGCTAAAGCATCGTTATGCGACACAAACGTCATTAGAAGCACCCCACCTCAAAGTCAGACCATGTTGCTGATTCATAGACTGTAAACAAAGATGCTACTCTCTCGACGGGAGAATAGCTTTGACGCACTAGTAATAATACAGCTTACTGTTCTAGTGACGACGTTCCGCGCTAGAACTCTCTAGGATATATATATTTTTATTTATTTTGCTTGTAGCATACTATTTTAGCCGAAATCAACAAGTTTGGACATTGTCGTACCACTCAAAACGATAAGGATGACTTATGTACGATCAGTTCTACATTAATTAACTGCTTAAGAACACATTTCATATACGAAACATTGACAAATAAACCCTCTGCTCTAAATTACAAATTAAAAAAGCTAAATTACAAATTATTAAATTACAAAATGGATTCAGACCTAAAACAGTTGTTCAATTATATTTACCTGAAACCAGTGAAACCTGATTTTCCGAAACCATTTCCTTTCGAAACCTTTTTTTAATATTTGGCAACCCGGAGACATGATAGTTGCGGCATCGATCTTCACACAAACGGACCGGATCAAAACCACATTCGGACTAATCCCCCGTAGCAAGGACTGACTATATGGTTACATGGCAATATAAGTCGATACGGCTAGGCTGCTTTAACGAAAAAGAAAAAAAAACGAAACAACATTACTAATTCTAGAATTGTTGTTTTTTTAGTATTTAATACGTACTTACTATTAATTTATTTTAAACAAATGCGTTGATGAAATAGGAGCTCCTAAAATTTTCATAATTTCGTTCGTAAATGGTTTATATCATACATAAATTAATATTAATCGTAATTTAAAACGATTCCGGAGTGCTAACGACCAATAAATCATGTGAACCAACACATAATTGGTATTGTTTTTGGTAGCTTTTCTTTAGTTTTCCTTAAAACTATTATGTTAAAAAAATTAACTATTTTGCCTTCAAATTATTACTCTTTCCATCACTTCATCGACTTCAAGGCCACATACGACAGCATAGGCAGGGTAAAACTTTACGACGCAATGAGCTCTTCTAGAAATCCGATAAAACTGACCAAACAATTAACAATGACAATGTTGTGGATGGAAAACTCTCAGAACCCATTCCTACCACCAAGTGACTGCGCTAAGTAGATGGGTTGCTTGTCTACTCTGGACTTAGCGCTAGAGAAGGCCATCCGCGACTCGAAGAACCATCGGTGAATGGAAACTACGGCGACCATTTTCTATAAGTCATTGGTATAGAAATCATTGGTATACGGCTCTCTTATGTAGCGCATACTTGAGGATTAAACAGGCGGTTGAAAAACTCGAGTTGGAGTTGGAACCAAGTTGGTGATGGCACCACCAGTGGCCTTGCTAAAAAATACTTCCTTATGCAAGAGTGGCGTACAAATAGGTGATCGCTGCATCGAAGTCGTCCAAAATTGCACCTATCTGGGGTGAAAAGTAAGCACCGATAACAACATTAATGTTGAGATACGCGCTAGGGTGCTGGCTACCGATCCTTTTACAGTCTGAGGAAACTTCTCTACTCAAAACACTTGATAATCACTATCTCCGAAATTACGGCATTTGAAGACCTCATTTATTGGCTTTCTTAATGTATAAGTATTTACTGTAAAGCAAAAATACTGCTAATACCGATATGTTAAAAATAAAAATTATTTTTATCCAGGTCTGTGTTCACAGTGCAATGAAAGCCTCTTGCGATGTTTTTTACACTGATCGCCTAAAAGTATGCAATTTGCTACACAGTCACTTGCACATTCAGCCTGTATACAACCGTATCTTTCTATGTGTAACGCTCACGTTTTCGTGAAAACTGTTTGGATCACTGACTACTAATTGCAGGATTCAACTAATTGCAGGATTGCGCAGGAAATCAGTACATCAGAGTGATACATTGAAGCGAGTAGGTTATACCAAGTGTGGACAAAGCCCAACCCGCCAGATGACGTTAGAAGGGGCCAGACAAGGTCATCGCTACATCGCTACCTTAGAAAAAAACAGCTCTTTTCATGTGTGCTTCTTGTGAATTAAAACAAATACGAAATGTGTCCTATGCTTCTTTGGGCACCTTTTTTACATCCGCCAATGAAGGACTTTACAATTGTGGTTTTAAATCCACCCCTGGTCTGGCCTGGATCCAGATTGTACAGCATTTTTTTTTGTATTATTAATAATTTTTATGGTTTTAAGCGGGAAGCGATTACAAACAGCCTGACAAAGAACAGCTGAGAAGTTTGCAATCCTAATTTCATAAAAAAATGTATAGTATATGCACCAGAAACACAGATACAGCATGGTTATCTTATAATTGTGTTTTAATATGGTTTAATATCACTTAAGTTTTGTTCAAGTCTTCATGAACTATCTTCATAGAAGTGTGCAACATGCAACAGGCAATATAACCTAATTAATTTGTTTAACAACTCATATCCCAGCTTCGGGATTTTCCATCTTTGGGTGGTCTCCAGCGTGGTATATTTCGGTAACAACCTTTCGTGTGTAAACCAAAGAAACGGTCCAAAATCCCCTCCAGACCAATCCTTCGTACGCAGGACTGATTATCCATCAGAAATGGTAGGTCGCTTGAGGTTCTTGTGCCAGTTATGAAAAAAACAAGAATGCCTGTCTTTAATGCGACAGAAGCCCGGTCATTGTTTCCAATGAAAAAATTAAAAATATTCAAGACATTAGGCCCAACAATCTAGCATTTTGAAGATTCTCATGTTGCATAGAAAACTACATAAGAGTTAATTTAAAACTGAAATTATTTCAATTATGTTTAAATATTACCAATATTGAAATAATATATTTTTGTGGGAAACGGTTCGGAACCCCATTAAGCATCACCGTTTGGGAAAAAGGGTAAATGCGCTTATGATTAACACATTGTATAACACGAATAATGTGCGATACTCACTATTTCTTGATGTATTTGAACATTTACTGTTTGGATTTAGTAAAAACGATTTGAAATAAAACATGTTCAAATCCGACTTTGTATTGACATGAAAAATAAAATTGTTTCTTGGCTCAATTAAAAGTGCTTGATTTGCTGTAATACTATTTAGTGGTAACTCGATTTACATAACTGCAGGTGTCCAAGTGCTCAAGATTTCCTTTAATCACGATAAATACGGCAATCGATCTAGTTTTATTTTTTACAAGAACGAAGATACAGAAATTGAGGGCCATTTTGGCCAAGGAGGTAAATGTACTGGTGTGTCTGCTACCGTTATTGGATCAATGGAACTAGTTGGGATTTCGGTCTGCGGTTCGGGCGTTGATGCTGACGAACTAGTTTCACTCATCATCATAGTAGTTGATGGCATTTCGGTAGTTGTACTCATTGGAGGAGGTAAACATATCCCAAGTTTGGGACTAAATATGGATCCTACCCCTGGACACACTTGCTCATAGCCAAACAATTTTCCACTAACCTTACGACACCAGTAGAACTTTGAAGAATCACCGGGCTTCGCCAAAAAGCCTTCCCTTGGGCACTGGAAAACACAACTATTGGAGAGCACGTTGAATTCCGAACCTTCGGCGCATTTGTACACTATTACGTTTCGTAACGTTGACCGGTTCCTAATGCGTTTGTAATTGCAGTACGCGTAATATTTTGAATCCTGTGGAAATGGAAGGAATATAGATCTTCCGTTCGGGCGACATTGGATTGTTCGACATTGAGCATTTCTACTGCATGTCTGTTTCTTAGAGTTGTACACATATTCGGAAGGACATTTGAATGGTCGCGCATAACTTCCAATGGACGTACAATGGTGGAATTTTCTGCAATCCAGTGGATCAGGAAACACCCCCAACCCCGTGCACAATATACCAAATCTGGCCCCACCTATCCCCCCATTATGTCCACCGAAGCCTGCCGTATATCTGCACTCTGGAAACATGGGATCAACCGTGGTCTGACATGCACCTCCCATCCCCTGGCCAAGGGTGTGACAGTACGTTGATGGAGGACAATTATTTTCCGGCAACAATGACTGATCGCTTATTCCTGGTATGCAGACACGAACTCGTCGACAGCCGGTACACACGATCGTCGTTGTGTTAGTGCAGCTTCCCGTCAAAGTCTTGTCGATAAAGGGTGGCGACAGCTGGAAACCGGATGCCGCTCCGTACCACAGCGAGCTGGGCATTTCATTATCTTGCATCACATTTTCCTCCGATGAAGTAAGTGGGTCAAACTCGTTTGTTTCCAAATAGTCAGGATACATTTCTTGCCCGTGGGTGACAACCGCCAAAACAAGCTGTTGAATAAAACGGTATTTAATTTTACACGAAATGAAAACAATTTCTCATAACTTACCGGCAAAAGCAAACTCACTGCTTTACGTTTGTCCATTACTATTAGCTGCATCCCCAGTCGTCAAACTTGAACTATTCAAAGGGAATAGCTTTACGGGTGCTTTTTATTCACGAGCGCGTCTCTGTACATACAGCTCTACAACCTACTTTTGCTGTGCAAACTGGAGCAATTGTTATGTGTGAATTATTTCTAATCACATAGCTAAATACCAAAACCGAAAACATATGTTAGGTCTGCGCATCGTGCAAATTGATCATGATCGCGTGTAAATATGATGTATGACCTGAAATCATAACCAAAACAACTTTTAGAGTTTCAACTATTCTTCTCAATCTCAACCCACCCATGTTGGAAGGATGACCCTGGAAGTGCCATGCGATTTAAACTTTTTTATAATGTTGAATTTTTTTATAATGTTTGAATTGTTGAATAACGTGACCACGTTACAATTATTTCAAAGGCTCGGACTATGTTTTCATTATTTTTTTAATTTAATTCATACCATCCAAATAATCAGGCCCGGTACTTCCAGTGTTCACGAATTTGTCTAGCCATATTGGATAGTATATTCTATAGTCGTTACACGAATAATGCGTTCCTCAGAAATTCGCATAAGTCGAATTTATTTATATCATCAATTATTTGTTGTATAGACAAATAGAGTAATTATGATGAATACTTATTTGCACGTTCCGAAACATATTGAATTTAGATATTTTTATTTTTTTCCAAAAAAATCAGTAAAATTTTGAAATAAAGTGAAGTGTTTCACGTTTTTGGCGGATAAAAAATTGAAATCCACTTACAAACTCCTCCCGCTGTCACAATATAATATTTAAGTAATTCACGAATTCACGCAACTCGCAAAAATACTCTATCTTATAAATACCAAAATAGGTAATAATCAAAATAATTTCATCTGTAAACATATCAGTTACACTCGAGCTCGAATAACCTGTATAGTACGCTTCATTTTATTGAATCTAAATTCTTTTGAAATTAGATTAGTGTTCAAAACTTTCCACATATATCTCTCAAAGAATGGAATGATTGTTCATTTGTTGATTATAGTTTGCATATTTTCCTCTCTTCGTCATACGTTAGCTGCAAAGGGCATCGCTGCTCGAACAATTCCAGCTGCATTAATTTGTCAAACATGTAACAAGAAAAACAATTATGAGAAATGTCTATGGCTACGAATTCAACATAGACGGTGATGCTCACTTACCTTGAACGGTGTGACGTAGACACATTCGTAGTACCTTTTGTTATCTTCCGGATACGGGAAACGGCCACTCTCTCGGCATTCAAACTTGCATCGTTGCAGTTTTACATCATACACATCCGATTCCCGGGGACATTCGAACATTACCGGTAAACCGCTGCTCGAGCAAAAGAAATAAAGCTGAGGAAACGGTTTATAGACGAACCACTTGTTGCGATTCAACAACAAATCACAATTGACTTGGTAACAGTCATCCAACGTTTTGCGTAGAAAGCACGATGAGGACGAATGATTGTAGGCATTATTCGCTGCCAAACAACTCACAGATGTGGATACCTGTTTCTCGTCGCAGTATATATACTGGGTGCAATTAGCAGGATCTGTAGCAATAGAAAAGCAATAACGTAATAACAAAGTAATTGAATGATGATCTCACGACTAAATCGTAATATATTTGATTCGTACCTGGATAAAATCCAGCCTTTATCGGGGGACACAGATCGTCTGCCATACCGCATGTACTCTCTGCTTCATATTCCGCTGAACAGATACCGTCTCCGGTACAGTAAGGTTTATCTGGTTCTACATCTTGACATTTGTAGCTAGTGAGAACTGTTTGATCGTAGCTACAAATGTTCACCGTACGACAATCAGCGCAACCTTGCCGTTTTCCGGAATCACACTTATCACTCGCGACGCGTGAGCTGGAAACCACAAATAAGCTCATCGAAACTGCCTTTAAAATTTTGTTAATGAGAAGCTATGACACGTTGATGTATTTCTTTATATTGGCTCACCTCCTTAACACACATTAAAACACAGCACCAAACTATGCGTTGCCACAACATGGTACAACATGGACATGGACGTTTTAGTTGTTAATGAAATCACGTTGCATGCCTTTTATATCAACGGTAGCGTCCAAACTGGCACATTAGACACATACAACAGTTGATAAGATAAAAAAACATATTCTTTATCAAGAATGACACGATACTTTTGCAAACTTTCTAATATTCATTTTTCTTGTCAACCATTCTTCACATATTGCTGAAACTGTTCGGTTCGGTCCAATAGAAAAGACAGTAATGCGTGACGGAACAACATGTTCGAACATGATTCAAAGCTGTAATGAGCGAAGATCCGATTATTTACATACAGATAAGTTAATGCACAAACATTCCAACCATTAAGCAAGGTAGACAAAACACAACTGAATAATAAAACTGCTTCACTTAAGGTCAGTTATTGCGCATATATAATTATGGATTATTTCTCAATTGGTTTAAAATATTTAAAAATGACTTTAACATTTTTGAACAGTTTATTTGTTGTAAAAAAAACATATTATTGCGATCGGCAACGGCTGCACGACGAGAGAAGACTTCTAGGTAGACGTCTAAAAGTTACTCCCGTTTTCTGATCAATCTTCCCATCAATCTTCCCATTCCTAGAGCATCAGGGGATATGCTGATGCTCTGGAATCACGTTGTCCAACACAGGACCAGGGTGCAGGATGCATACCAACGTTGGTAATATTCTATAACAGAACCATATACTAATTTATCAGAAGCTAAAATCCCTTAGCGACCAAGGCTTGAGACTTTTAATATGCTTACGATTCAGAGTCGGTGGTTGTTAATCTGTTATCTCAGCCATTCCATATGACTCTATCTCAATTCGACCCTATCCCGTCGCATTTATCCAATGTGAAATGTTTCGAAAGACTGATGTGGTTTGTAGTTACTTCAACTAATTGTGTGCGGCCATCATCGATGAGAAGTTGGCGAACTGTCAGGAGAGGGCGAAATGTTGCGACACCACGAAAACGCGACGATAAGCGCAAAACGGCAGTGGCAAACGAGAAGCGGAGAGAAACACACTGAGGGATTTTATCCCTGCGCTACGCTCCGTAAACTAAAACAAATAAAGACAATCTAAAACCTAATAATTTGGTATATTTTTACCAACGCGAGTAGCCTACGATTAAAATCACTTGAACTGGCCTTCAATTGAAACAATTGAAACGGGAATCTAACGCGTTGCAGACAGGTGATAGAGCGTTAAAATACAATTTATAGTGTTTATCATTGTACAGGTTGTCCTTGTCTCCCAATGTTCTTCTACGAATAACTTTTCTGCGAATAAGTTTCTCGTACCTCGGATAAGCTCGGATCAGAGATTTACTTTGGTTTTCGAAAGAGTCGATCGCGTCAGATTACTCGCGCATCAAAATTACCGGTTGGCAATTCTGGTAAATTGCTGTCGGTTCAGGTCAGCTCGGAGAGGCACTTTATTCTTGTACGATATCGATTCATCGGTCGTCATATGGTGAATCACTGATTATATCTTTGTTATCAAAAACTGCAATCACGTCTGGATGGATGGATTCACACTTAAGCCTTAAAAGACTCGCTCTGCCACGATGTAAAATAGGAAACATCCCAGCACATCTGGGCTTTTATGAGAATTCTAACCAGTAGTAAAGAGCCTGGCAGTTTTTAGTTCAGGTTTACCTACCAAGGGACAATAATACATTTCAATGCTTTGGCAAAATTTGATCAAGTAAAAGATAGAAAGAAATACAAACGACAGACCTTATAGTTCACATTCATTCTATTTATCTAAAACAAATTTAATAAAACAAATGTTTCTATAATTCGTCCAATCGATATTGTTCCATCATTAAACCATTCTTAAATTAAACCCCACATTTCTGATTATTTGCATTGAACTGGAGTAATGGAGGGCAACTTAGTTCATATTTTTGAAGCTACGATAAAAAGAAAATATTTAAATTAGTTGGGCTTTCACATTAATACAGTTCTTTTTATAAAATACCTTAGTAGCACTGATGTATGCACACTCGTAATACATGTTAGTGTTGGTGGGATGAGCAAATCGCCCATCTGTACGACACTGGAATTCACATCGTTTCAACTCCAAATCAAAAACATCAGTTTCACGTGGACATTTAAACATCAGTGGGCCATTAGATGAGCAAAGAAAATATAACTGTGGGAACGGATCGTAGATGAACCATTTATCCTTGTTGCGGGAATTATTGCAATCCACTTGGAAGCAATCTGCAGTACGACGTTTCAGAAAGCACGATTCAGTCGTTTGATTGTATACATTGTTGGCTGCTACACAACTTTGTTCGAAACCTATCATGTTTGCATCACAATATATATAACGGCTGCAGTTCGAGGGATCTGAAAAAGCAACACATTCATAAGTCTGGTAACTATAAAATAACAACATCAAAAACCACTAACTCGGATAAAACCCAGGAGCGTTCATCGGGCACAAATCGCTTGTCTTTAGGCAAACTAAACTCGGATCAGACACATCGGAACAAATGCCTGCCCCAGTACAATAAGGTTTCAAGGGATCCACGTCCTGGCATCGATATTGTGTAATCGGAGTCTGGTCATAGCTACAAATTTTTACGGTATTGCAATCCTGACAATCCTCTCGACGTCCATTAACACACGCTGTTAGCGAGCGTCGCAAGGGTCCACGTTTCGATACTAATGTGCGAAGCGCATGTTGGTCCTGTAAATCAACAAAAACGGTAGGTGCGTTAATGTAGGAACAAGTCAGTAAATATACAATATACATTTACCTCAGCTTCCACCGTTGCAAACACTAAGAGTGCTAAAATGAACGAACGAAACATTACTAACATTTTCACTCAATACTTCAGTGCAACGCAGTGCGCATCATATTACGGATAGTCTGCCGTTTTATAGTCACCGCCAGCATTATGTTTCTCATATTCGGGCAACTTTATAGCTACTGAAAGATAAGATACCTGAACACGCACAACTGCAATATTTTATGAAGATTTTTAAAATCTCTTTCCAGTATTCTTTTTTATCTTTATCGCATCACCCGAAAAAGAACATACCGTACTACCGCATATGTGTGTACCGCATATTTACTTTTGGCCAAATGAGTGAAACGTGAAAATTGATTACGTTATACACCTTGAAGAGCGCACCTCTTGGAAAATAACAACAACCTGTTTCTGCATTTTTGTGGCATTACCACCTTGGCGATCTTGGCCTACTATGTTTGCCTTTCCTTGACCTTTACTTATTCGAAACTGAGGCGCAATTGAAAAGTTCAACCTTACAGTTCGGATAGAATTAAGTGTGAGTACATCGTACGGGAAACTAACACCCTGTCCACTTTAACACTCAACGACCTAGCTCAAATAAATATAGTCAAACTATTATCATTTATTAAGGACGATTACATTTCTCGATCTCTCCTAAAGTGTGTTTGTGGTCTTGGTTTGGTGGATTCGTCACAATTCGATTTGTAAATCGAGGACTCGTCACAATAATATCTCTACTTGTATGCTGCTAATCTATACTTATATCATTTTTAATCACTTTAAGTGTGTGGCTGCGGAGTAACATTTCACAAAGTTGCCCATCTTATCATCCGTCTTAGATGCGTTCGGATTGATCGGACCCTCCAATACGCAGCATATTGGAATGTTCTTCTTCATTGCGTAACGACTTGCTTACTAGACTTATTTTACCACATAGCCGGATAGGCAGTATTTGCTACGGGGGATTGGTCCGGATGGGATTTTGGACTGGTTCTGTTATGTCGGTATTCACATAACAGAACCAGTCCAAAATCTAGAAAAAAATCTTGCACCGCTAAAAATACATCAACGGCTCACCGAATACTGGGGTGTAGGGATTTCAAATTTATGAAGCTTATTCACCGCTGTGTGCGACACAACGTACTGCTCCCTTGAGTCCTATATCTATATTGTGCAAATTGTTCAAAATTTAACACCAGTAGTGTTGGAAATAAGGCGAAAGCCGTCATATTGGTATTATAAAATAATTATTCTTTAATCAACTAGCTTCTCTTTTCTTTCTCTATCAACTAGCTACAACAACGGTTTGTTTACAATGCCGAGCAAGATCACTTGTGGTTCAGTAAAATTTTGAGATCCTTTATTTATCATTTAACTTTATTTATTATTATTTATTATGAAAAATTTGCTTCGGGTATTTTTCAGTCGTACATTGGGCATTTTACGTTTGCTTCGATATTTATTCTGCTATTTCATTCTTTATTTTCTTCACAAAATTGGGGTAATTTGGGTTATATATGATTAGTGTATTCGCATTTCATCATTCTTTATTCTTGCATAACTGTAGCTGTGCGTCGAACTCCTTACCACTAGGACAGGATTCTTCGAATTTTTGTAACTGAAATATATGTATACAATATGGATAAAAAGAAATCAAACCATCATATCAACAAATTGTCTTACCGAACCGTTTGGTCCATCCAAACATGAATAATATCTATCCTTTACTCCTGAAATGGGAAATTTGCCTTTCTTTGTGCAACCAAATTCACAATTTTTCGTCGTTTCGTTGAACACCTCACTAACTCCACATTTAAATGTGAGTGGACCGCTTGTTCCACAGAAGAAATATAGCTGAGGATATGGTTTATATGTAAAAAATTTGTTCAAATTTGAAGCGGTGTTACAATTGATTTGGAAACAATCGGCCGGTGTTTTGAGATAAATCCATGATCCTGTTTCATATTCGAACATGTACGATGTGGAAGGGGCGGAGTATGATGTGGCTTGCAAACGGTCGTTACAATACACTGCTTCACTACAGTTGTGCGGGACTGAAATGAATTCGTGAAAATAATACATCAGGTTCCTATTTCTACACTCCATCGCAAAACAATACCTGGATAAAAATTGTCTTCTGCAGGGCACAAGTCACTTTTTAAATCGCAACCCAGTTCGCTTTGACATTTTCCGTCCTTACAGTAGGGAAGTAGAGGATCGATGGAACTACAATCGTACAATCCTACATTCTGTTTTTGGTAATTGCATAGCTAATACAATCAAGAAAAACCGTAATCAGGTAATTATAGCTCATAATGTTTCAAAGCTGTGATGCTCACCATAACGCTTGTGCAACTGCCACAAGTAACCCGGTGATTTTCCTCTACGTTATCACAGCTGTACACAACTGGATCTTGGGATACCTCTGGTATATTTATTACAGTTCTTTGCCTCCTAGCAATCGGCACACTAGCTAGCGATACGACCATCTAAACCAATTGAAGAGTATGGTTGTACTATGTACTATGGCCAAACACATCAAAACACCTAATCGTTACGCTTACCTGCTGCAAAATAACTCCTACACAAAACAACAACAACCACACAGAAACACCCATGATGCCGACTACCACAATGTCCTAATTCCTAGTTCGTCTGTTGGTGAACAAGTGATCCAAACTTTTTGGCAATCCCGTTTTATATTTTTCGTCGCAAGTAGCAAATACATTCAGATAAGCTATAAAAGTCATCAGATGACACATGCATATCTAGTGCTGATAATTTTTTGGCTAGTTAAGATAACGTTGTAGCCTTGAAAGTTCAACATCAAAGGCAAACATACTTTCTGATTTAAAATGTTAGCTGGAGATTCTCAACAAAGATACCTATCCATTTTGAATTCGTAATTCCGTATTCACTCGAACACTTGTAAACACTAATGAAATGATTATTTTTGTAAAATCAAGAAAAACATGTTTTCTATAGATGATTCAAGCTTTACAATTCTTTTTCGCTCTCATTAAAATATCAGCAATATTTGTTCATATTTTCATCTTCAGAAAAATAATGGATTACGTCAATGGCAGATGTTTTAATATAGTACTCTTCATAGAAAAGTACTGTTACTCGTGTATAAAATGCACACCTGTTATGAAGGCAAAATTTTGAAAATTGCATCATAAACATGTGGCAATTCGGTACCCATATACCCCACATGTCTATGAAGCTGTCATAAATTATAATAACATTAACATTAATTAAAACACGAAACAGGGAGCACTTCCCGTACTAATGACACGAAGGCGATGTACACGAGTAGCATCTACTTAAAATAAACAACACAAGTTCAAACTAAATAAACACCACAGCAAACATGATATGCGATAAGAAGAACAAACTACATTATCTTTATGATATGCATACCCGGAAAACCAACTCCATTGATCTTTTTCACAGGTAACAACGCTCATGTGAATAACGTCGCAGATTTTCTTACGACCTGAATAACTTAAAGACAATGCGCTGGACAATACTCAAACGACTTGGAGTTTGTTCAACATGCAGTGGTATCTTGCACTATTGCTCTTTGCAATTGCACTTCTGTGTGACGGCACGTTTAGTCAGTTAGGCAGTGGCAACACAACTGCCTTAAACACAAGGACTTTTGTGAAAAAAGATTGTGACGGAATAAAAACATACATATGCGATTCTTGCACATCCCGAAGACCATGTTTTGGTACTCAGGAAATTGAAGCCACCTTTACATGTGGTACAGGATTGTTCTGCATAGAAGGTACTGCAACTGATCGTTGCAGCCCGACACCATCGGAAGCTTGTATAACATCATCTGCGAGCTCATCCTTCACATGCACTGCTACAGGTGTTTTTCCAGGTATGTTTACTGATGCAAACCAAGTGAAAAAGATTTCATCAATACATTCGTTCTTTTGCAGATCCTAACAATTGCAACTACTACCATGTGTGTCTAGCGATTAGTGAATCTTCCTCCGTATACAGATGTCCGCCAGGATACGTCTTTGATGTAGTAACTTCCTCCTGCATTCGCCAACTGTCGGCAGCTAATTGCGTTACCGTTACCTGTCCTGTTGGAGCTCCTCGCTACGTTCTCTACGGCACAAGTCGAGTATATTACGCTGTATGTAACGGTGCCAGCCTACCTACCCAGGTATTACGGTGCCCGAACGGTGCACTATTCACGTTCTTTACATCTAGTACAATTTTCGGTGAATGTGTGTACACTTGCTCAGGACAGGGTAATTATGCTAACAGTAATAATCCTGGTTCATATTTCCAATGCTACATTTCAAACGGTCGCTTAGTGTACAACGAACTCGATTGCCCATCAGGCACCATTTTTAATCAAACCTTGCGATATTGTACAAGGCAGTAAAATTGATTCTTTTTCTGTTTTATTTCTGCCATCTTGTTGTTTATGCAATGTTACGGTGATTTTAAAGTTCAATAAATATGTTTCTTTTGAATAGTTGTGATTGAGATGATTCTGAATGTTATTTTTTCGTTTTTCCACTATTAAACCTCCCTATATTCGTGCTATATATAACCACTAAGAGTACAATAAAACAAACGTAAAATAATAATCTATAGATGTATAATCATGTCCCATTGGTTTGTTTGTAAATGCTAATGAAATTCATTAAAAATTATAATTTTACACATCTTGCTTCCATGATCTACTATATAGAACTTATTTTTGTAATGCCAACAAATGAATCTTAAAAGAACTTCGAAGTCATGCCTGCCTGCTGAATTAGCTCGTTCAATAAATCGTTTATCGCAGAACTTCAACACTCTTGAGGTAATTTAATTTTTAATTTTAATTTGATTTGTTTCCATTATGACGGCCAAAGGCCATATGATCAGAACTCTTGAGGTAATTAATTAATTAATAATTTTTTTTTACACACGACTGGATTCTATCATTCGTTTTTTAAATTTAAATTAAATTATTTAAATTAAAATGCATAACATCAAGTTTGATTCGCCAGAAATAAAACTGTGTGTTGATGTGTAGTACTTTTCCAAAAATGTTAACAATAGAACCAGTAGCGCCATTAATCTCCATTTTTAACAGTGTTAGTTTAAAATATGAAGCAGTCACGACTAAACCCAAGAAAAAGTTATTGCTAAGAAACGGTCAATAACTTGTTTACTGCTTGGGTTACGTGCGGTTCATTGGTTGTGTAAAGAGAAGCAGAGCTTAACAGAGATCATTTGCAACATTAAAAATAGTTTGATAAAAAATCGAAAAGATATTTTTTTTGTGAAAGAAACAAACTTCGAATTAAAATCAAATAACCTTAAACATTATACCATACGGCATTATGCCATTGATAGGACAAACAATCAAGAAAGGAGAGGCATCCCAAAGTTTGAATATTCTCATTAAACATTTTCTTTTTAATTAACATGCTAAAATAGCGCAAGAGACAAGGGGCAAGTGCCGTTAGAAAAAAAATCTTTTGCTCAATTTCGGCTAATACGACGGCTTAATGCATAATACGTATTACGGCGATGATGCCTTCATAATCAATAATTTGTCAATATGATGCGACACTCAGCTGGAGGTTGTTTAGACGTTCCACAAAATATATGTATGTATATGAACAACAAATTTTCCGAAAATTGTAAATTGAAATGATACCATGATACATTTATTGAATAATTCTGCGATTAAACATTGCCGTAACATTGCAATTCTCTTGATTCAACAACCATGAAAAGCTATAAATCTATGTAAATCCATTCGTAAAGATAAGCATTCAGGATCTTCGCAGAAAACAAGATTAGAAAATGTCAATTACCGTTACGGCTTTCTGGTTTCTATAAACTCAGTATGGACTGTGAACCTCAAGCTAGTGGTCAACAAAATGCTGTTTAGAACGGGTATCCTCTTCATCTCGTTGGCCTTTTCGCATGCCGTAGAGAATCTGGCGTTGAACGAAGAGTCACTTAACTCTACAGATGACTTAGGTTCAGCAATACCAGGTACATTGGTGAACATCTCAGATGTGCAACTACAACGTCAATCAACTATTACCGGCGTATGTGATGGTGTGAAACAGCTGGTATGTGATACATGTAACACTTTTCGCGTTTGTTTGGGAACTGTACTTGGCCAAGGTGTGACCGTCGCATGTCCTACTGATCAGCCGTATTGTAACTACGGAACAACCACCGACTATTGTTCCAATGTTCCAATTCCAAACGTCTGCACTGATGCTACGCAAAACACACCAGTCATATGTTCGGCCGTTGGAACCTTTCCAGGTATGTGGTCGATAGCGAACATGCTTCTATTTTGTTAGTTCATTAATTCGTGTTTACTCTGCTCATTCTTAACAGATGCTAGCAATTGTCGTATCTATCATGGATGCACCAATATCGGACAGAGTTCGTCCATTTACCGATGTCCTGCTGGGTATGTGTTTAATGCAGCATTGGAATTGTGTGCCTTGGAAAATCTATTTTCTCGCTGCATTAAAATGCAATGCACGGCCAACTTCATCGGACATGTAAGATATGGTCAATCGCAACGATTCTATGGTTTGTGTGACGGTACCGGACAAGCTCCAATCATATATAGATGTCCAAACAGAGCCAACTTTGCGTTTATCACCGGTTCCACGTTTGGCGAGTGTGGTTACCTCTGTCCCGGACAGGGAAACTATCCAAACAGTAATGATCCGGCAGCATATTTTCAGTGCTTCTGGGCAAACCGACAGCTTCGATATAATTTGATGCTCTGTCCTACTGGATTAACATTCGACAGCCGCCTGCGATACTGCACCTAATTGTGTTTGTAATCAATCAAATGGAATAGTCAAATCGAAATACATGTCAAACGGCTTCTGACTTATCTAAATTAAATAAAGTTTGTTATGCTCTATTCTTCGTTTCTTCTCAACGATTTGACGTATTACCAATTCATGTTATCATTTTTATTTACTTATTCAATAACTGTTTACCTCACATTTCGCTGGAATAACTAACAAATTATCACCATAATCCGTCTTGTGCTTTAAAAACAAAACTTTCGGATGTAATATATGCAAATAACAAATAGAGGATCTACAGAATTACAAAGGGATTTTTGATCCGAGTTTTAGAATGTGTTTGTTAACTTATTTAAGAAATTATTTAAAGAAGGTGTAAGTTTTTTTATTGAGATACAAAAATATATGTTATAGAACCAATACAACTAATACAAAGAGATAAACTGCCTTTGTATATAAATTTAGTTTAGTTAAAAACTTTAATAGTTCATAGTTTAATTAAAAACTATTCAAAAAATGGTTCAGTAAAAGCATGGTTTTCAGTTCGTCTTGGCAATATATTAAAGGAGCATTATAAACATTAACTTCAGCCTGTACGCAGTAAGGTTAAAAGTTTCCGGCACTCGGTGATTCATTATCACTTTCCTTCAATACAAATTTTATTATCTGTAGGCCACGTACCATGTTTGTGTTGCACGTGAGTTTCTATGCATTTGTATATTACTTTCGTTTGTTTTGCTAGTTTACTTACCTTCCACAGAAGCATCATAAACGATTCCAAGGTGAAAACCACCCTACTGTGCAGTTCTTTATCTTGCTAGACGAAATATCTGGTGCAGTATCAGGTCTGTGCTTCGAAGTTTAGTATCGGTAGAGGACGTTTTACGAGATTAGAAACCTTTGTTAAAACGTAATATTTAGCAAAGTTAACTACAAATATTATAAGCATTGTGAAGTATCGTTGGAATCGAAAAGGAATAGGCAATACAATTAAAATGTTTGAACGTCGGACAAAGCCACAGCTCAGCTATATCATATATTGCAGCTTGTGTTTGGTGAGATCGCATGTGAAAAAATAAAAGTATCGTGCTAACACTAGTGAACGTCTGTTGACCGTTTTAACCATATTCAGTTTCAGTTGGGCCACAGTTCTCCCGTACTAGTACTGGTTGCTAATGGGAGTGACATCACGATTAATTTTCCGGGCGAAAACAATAACAATCGTGTATTCAGCATCGTCTCCAGCTCCGGCAACAATAACCCGTCCATGTTGGACTGGATAGGCGGTAACGGAGCCAACAAAGCACCTACCATCATGCTGGGTAAATCGGACGCGTCGGCAATGTCTCCCCATCTGACTGACGACAACAGTGACGAAGATAATTCTATTTCACCTTCCAATCCAAACCCGAGATGGGGTCCGCAAGGAATGAACGAATACGATGAAAACGATGGTATACTTCCGCTAGAATCGACCGTAACCCCTAAAATTCTGGTGAACATCACCACCAGTTCCAGTGCGTACGTTGAAACTTCTGATAAGGTGATAGCAGCACCTGTTTGACAAACAGTGACAAGTTCTACCCTTGACCCAAATTCCATACGAAACCCAAACTTATTCGTAAATAGATGTCCGCACATTGCTGTGACTGCTGTTATGCACCTTTATTTCATTTTCTTATTTCTTCTTACATGTTGCTATTGTAATTTTTATTGGGGTTTTTCTTAGCACATATAATTAGGGAGGAAGAGTCTGATAAATATATTTGTTTGCTTCTTTTCAATGCATGTATATAATGTGTATATATGTATAAGAATAAGTATGTTCATAGTACATGGTTCCTTCGCTGATGTCGCTATTAGTAGTCCTCATTTATTTAAAAGCGTTTTATAATCTACACTTTTTTTTCTAACATAATCAACACCTCCTTTTGAATATCTTGACGACAAACGGGTATTATTATTTCTTCCACATTTTGCCACTGATTTCTAAACACTAGATGAAGTATATTTTGGATTCCTTTTGTTGCGTCAGTTTTGCTATTGCATTGAAATGCTGGTTTTGTTTTTTTTTTGTTCGCTCCTTGGGACATTAAATTTTTGTGAATAAACATCATACAAAGTTACTGGATTTGACATTCAAGTATAAATGCTGTATGTATGTAACACTAACATGTTCGCATGGATTTGTGCATGCTTTTCTTTGTGTGTTATAAATTATTGTCTCGTTTGCACTGCATACCATCCGAACGCTAGCTACGTTTTGTGTTAATGCTCGCTCATTTCGCTTCAATATTAATTGTCGTTATTGTATTGTTATGTGTTTATTGTCCCACGTAGGTATAGTACACTTTTGTTTACACTCATTGCACATCCAACATTGATTTACTTTCAGCCTTCAGTATTGACTTTGGTTTTTGTCATAATATTGTCGATTCCACTAAACAACGTTACTTACAAGATTAGTGGTTCAGAAAACAGTAATAGTTGGAAGCTACAACTATGCAAATGCCAACAAATCTGAAAAGCGAGTTTATGGCTCTGAGTTTTTACGATGTAGTTATCATCCCATTTATTTGTTCCTGCTCTTACCGCAAACCAAGCATTATTGTCCATTTGTTGATTGCCGACTAAGTTATCTAAAAATATGTTTTAGTAGAATGCTTTACCTCGTTCCTAGTTAAGTTTGCACTCGGTTACGAACACATGTTTGATGCAATTATTGTCGCTTTGATTTTGTTTTTGTAGAGAGCACTCTGCCGGGTTAAAGTTTGATTTTAATACAACAGTCACAACATTGTTTTCAATTTTCGTACACACAAAAGTTTTTTCAATTCTATCTTCTTTCAACAGGAAGCATTCCAGCAAGCAAAATTTAACAAAAATATATAGTTCAACTAAAACAAAGTATTGTGATTTATAAATATATGCTATTTATACGTTTGAATACTGTCAAGTGTGGCAAGATAAAAAAACTGACCTTGGTTGGTCAATTAAAATGTTATAATAATTTAAAGAGTAACTGATTCTACTAGACATCTAAGACAGCAATTTTCATTCTTCTCAAAAGAACTTAAAAGCAGTAAAAGTAAAAATAAACAGCGAACTGAATTTCTGAAATGTAAATGGGAATAAAAAATAGCAGTTCATAACTTAAACATTCTTTCTGTTAATTGTCCTTTCACTGTGTTTGCCTTGAATTCTGAGTAGCTCATAGATTGCTGTAGAATTGTCAGTAGTCGTTATTAGCTGTAGTCTAAATAACATAATCAACAAAGCCTTTCTGATGGTTAAAACACTTTGCTACCGTTTCCCGCTGTGTTGTTGATTATGCTATTTAAATCTTTTCGATACATGCTGCTAATGTACGATCTACCGAGCAGAGATCCACCTAATACTGTTCCAGATGATGAAACCATTTATGATGTTAATGTATAGTTTGTTTAATTGAACTTGATTTGAATGACATTTCGGCCTACACTTTTTTGTATTCTTTTCACCGCATCCCTCTCGGTTTGGAATTTAAATGAACTTCAGCCTAATTAGATGATACTTTTACTTTACTATGAAACTACCATCAAAAAAGGAGAACCGACGTAACATCGATAACATCTCAGTACTATTGTTCTCCGGTTATGATGGTATTTGCAAAATATTATTGATTTGACACTCTGCTCACACTCTACGCTCTATTTCCTTCTTATTAGGATTGGGAAAGAATATGATTCGTCTTCATGTTTATAGTTGAAAATCTTACATTAGACTTTCACGTACCACAAAAAATGTAGATTATACAAGAGGATTTAGATCAGAAACTTGTTGTATAATTTATAGTACTGATTTCAAGACTTTCACTACCATCTGGATTATATTATTAACCATTTCTTCGATTTGATATGAGTGAATAGATATGAAAGTATTAGATATTACTTCGTTCTCAGTAGGGTAGAAATTCTTGTTGCATTTTAGTGTGCTTCAGTTTCCAACTTGTTTTGTTTAAACCAGACTTGAATTGTATTCTCTCTAAAATGGCTTAAATATAGGTGAAAAATATGTTGTTTGCTGGTATTTCTTTTCATGAGTTATGTTTCAGAAGGAGGTTGTAAAATATTAACATAGTTAAATAATTAAACTTGAACCGTTGGTGGATTAGAGGAAAATTGTTATTAATGAAAAAACAAAGACAAAACACATTTCACTATACTTCCTACAGGATTTTAGAAAAGTTAAATTATGTTGTTTCTGTTGTCCTTTTCGCTATCCGCTCGCTACCGCTCACGGTTTACTTCAGGTAGCCTGAATTTCTGCCATAAGTTGCTTGTATGTATTTATTGTCAAGATAATACTGTTTCTTCAGATAATAGAGTAACTTACGGAGACGGTTAGCGCAACGATATTCCTCATCCGTGAAGAAAGGATTTACACGTTCACTGAACTCTTCGTGCACGTACGGGTGATTCGCGAAGCCCTCGCCAGTGTAGCGCGGCAACTCTGGGCGGCGCAGCACCCCACGTGGATTGTAACCCTGGAGCTCCCCAACTAGCGGTGCCTCTGAATCCATGAATGCATTGTCTACATACGCCGCTGGTTGGTTGTCGTAGTGGCTCGGGTCGGGAGTAAAATTCGACCTGGTGTATTTTAAAATAGTATTTTGAAATAAGAACACATGACTATGTTAGTCAAACCTTTTAATATTCTACACCAAATTAAATTCATACTACATACACCTTGAACAATACACCAGAATATATTTAATACTTCATAAAAAACATAGAAGTCGGCTATTTCTAGTTTGGCATGCAATATTACGAATCAAAATTTACCAAACAGCAAATGTAGTAAAGGTACAATATGAAACAGTATTGAATACATAACATAATGGATACGACAAAAGTTACATTATAATTATGATGTACAGTATATGTACCAATAAGTTAAAAAAAATATCAAAAACTGACTTCTGAAGAGACTGAATCATGTGTCATTAAACAGTTCAACGCGGTTTTAGTTTGTGTTACTTTCAATATCAATTGATATCCAATATAATATCAAAAATAAATAACAATCCTACAATCAGTTTATATAACAAAACAACATGCAAATAACGCTAAAACTCTAAAGATGATAATGATGGAATAAATAAACATTCCGAAATAAGAAATATACTTTGGCCCACCCACTATTTACTATTAATAAAGTGAAAGCCAAATGGAATAAATCGTTAAATTGTAATTTAAGTGAAAAACGCTGATCACCTGCTTCGAGGTCGTGCTGAGTGATTAGGTTGGTTTGTGTGTGTGTGTTTTTTTTTGTTAAATATTCACAGAAAAGAAAAGTAGATATAAAGTTACACAATTAATAGTTCTCTTAGCAGGAAAAATTAAAAAAAAAACATTTAGTAATACGTGTTTAAAAAGTTTACGCCATTTTTTAGTAGTAAATTGTAATTTTGATTTAAGTTTGTATGATATCCTACAATTTATAAAAAATTCTTCCAGACGATAGTAATACTCAATCGTTTGAACTAAATTACTTTTTTTTGCAGTTTTGCTTATAAAACTTTGAAACTTTATTGCTTTTGTCGATTCATATTTACTGTTTTATTTAATCAAAGCAGTAATGTAAGGATACCTTTGACGTTCGAAATCAAACCATTCCGATAATGTTAGTATCAAACGTTTTAAATAAACATTCCTTGTTATCAACTTCTACCAGTGTTCAGTAGAGCGAAGAAGCACATTATTTGAAATGACAGCACGACTACGTGGCCAAACATTTACAAACCAAACTCGATCCTTGCAGCATGCCGTGGCGTATAATGTTGAATTTATGCAATTTATTGTATTTATAAGTTATAGAAAATATTTAAAACTGACAATCTGTCGCATTATATAACTCAACGGTTTAAGTTTCACGTATCTCCTCGTGAAAGTAATGTTGAGATTATTCTATTATTATTTTAGTATATGACCTTTGGAATATAGTTTTCATCATGGAAGCCATGTGAAAACATATTACAAATTGTATAATTTCTAGAATTGCTTAAGATTTTATTCCTCATCAACTATCAACCTTATCAACTTGTAAAAAATGCGGAAGTGGTATACGGAAGTGGATCAAGTATTTCAAAGCTATCATATTCATAATTATAAATCCACTATTGGCCCCTTTTACGTATAACAGTGGTGGTTATGTGGTGTGAGCAGTATTGATTGGAAAAGTAGGGAACATTCAGCAAAGTGTAGGAAACAGCCAAGTATGGTTTGCATTCTCGAGGCTTTTCGGAGATTACTAGCTAAACCAATTTCACATCCAACAAAGAAAAGTTGTCTGAAGGACTGACTATACAGCAGAAAGAGGAGAAAACTCTATGGTTAGCTTAAAACGAGGTCGATAAGGCACCTAAGGAAACACTCAAAACAAGGTTTGCAATTGGACTTGTCTAGAGCAATGGAAGGCACATCGGGGAAACATGAGTTGCATTCGTTCCAGCAAGGAGTAAGGGTGCAAGAAAGGTACCAATAGGCAAACAGAATCAAACATCATCATGACCATCATCCAGCTCATTCCTTTGATTAAACATCTACGAACAATGAATCGTTTCAACTTCCTACTATGTGAGACCTCGCCCTGCCGGCCCGGCTGAAGCGATTTCCACGCGACGGCCGGAACGATGGTGTCCAGCCGGACCGTACTATCGAGGCAATGTGACGCTTTACGAGTGGCGTGCTTCGCAATGGCAGATCCGCATCCGTTCTGTCATCTCCATAATTGGTGATGTCTTCGCTTCTTCTGAGGCCTGTGTTGACCAGAAAATCAATTATACATCTCATTTTTTCATTGGCTATGCAGTAGCGGTGCCAACACATCCCATGTACCCAATAATATGGCTCATTAACAGTCTGCTGCTTTAGCGAACTCACGATACCGATCCAATGCTAGTACATGAGCAAATAAATGCTAACCCTGATTTTTATCAATATTTTCGATAGGTACGAAATGATAGGCAGAATAATGGAAGTTTTGGCATACACTGCCGTGCTTGCGTACTAGCCGTGGCATGGTTTCAAACTTTTGGTCTCCATTCTTGGAGTATAATATTCAAACATACAAATCCATCAATCACCGCAGTACATACCAAGAAATCGTTTTTCCTCAAGGTGATTGTCGGTGCTGTAGAGAGGATATGTTTGCACCATTGCTTCCATGAGTTCCTCGTAGTCCAGTGGAGCGGTTTGGAAAACAGGTTCCAAAACTTCCGGGCTGCTTTCCTCCAATTCGTCATAGTACAACGATCGCTTTTTACGTCCATTACCTTGCGCATTCTTCAATGATTGTATGTTGCGTTTCTCTGTTAATTAAAAAAGGTAAAAATGTGCAGGTTATCAACACAATTGGTTTTATAATTGATTTTATATTTCATAAATGGGTCAACGCCTTATTTTAAGTTACTATACAACAATTCCTTAAAATCGTAAATGAGTACGCGTTGCTTTTTGTCTAAATGCTCTTAAAATGAACTCAACATCCCGTTTGTAATTTTCACATTATTACATTTTGAAGTATACTAATCTTTACTTAATTAAAGATAATAAAGGTAGACTGATTTAAAACTGGATCACAGCAACCTCATGATATTGGGTGGTAAAGAAGTGTATGATTTTTCATACGGTACTCACCGTTATCACCTGTTGAGCTGCCGCCCTCGGAAAGCTTGTTATGTTGTTTCGGTAAACTCCAATCGCGTACCAGTGTCTGAATGTTTCGTTTATCAACATTTCCGTATCCTGCGAGTGCATTTTCTCGAGCGAGTGACTGTATATTACGTTTCGGTGCAATTGACGGAAGCATTCCAGTACGGAGCAAAGATTGAATGTTTCGCTTGCCAGGCAATTCATACTTTCTAGCCAACGAAGCAATGGTACGTTTTCCGTTCAGCATATAACCTGCCTTCAACGCTGATGCAACATTACGCTTATCTTCATTCCATTCGCCATCATCAGGTGTTGTGTCCTCGGATTCTGTGTCACGCGACGGTAGCTGGCCATTTTTGGCTAGTGTTGCCAAGCTACGTTTGAGGTATTCCGGTTGATTTCGCAGTAATCCGGCCCGTGCTAGTGCCCCCACATTTCGTTTACCAAAGACGGCTCCATCTCGCAAAAGAGAGCGATACGACCGCTTGTCTTCATACGGACCATTGCTTACTTCCGAACTGTCATCGAGATTCTGATAGTTTTCAGAAGGATCACGCTCCAAAATATGTCGCAATTGATTGCGAAGCGCCACAGCATGCATTTCGTAACCTTCCTCGGGGTAAGTTAGATCTCTTAGCAATGATTCCAGCTCACATGGTTTCAATCGGCGACCTTCATAGTTTTGTGCATTTACCTACAAGAGAGAAAAAGACCAATCATGTGCTTTTGTTTCTTGATTGCAGCTCCAAAATTTTATTTTTCAACTTATTTTTATTGAATACAGATAACTAACAATTATCATATTATCAACCGAGTATGGATTATCAACCGGGAGAAGGAAAATTGTTATTTATTTTATTGATAGGAAATTGAAACTAT
This sequence comes from Anopheles marshallii, assembly GCF_943734725.1. Classification (NCBI taxonomy): domain Eukaryota; kingdom Metazoa; phylum Arthropoda; class Insecta; order Diptera; family Culicidae; genus Anopheles; species Anopheles marshallii. The sequence continues at coordinate 55,661,122 of NC_071326.1, forward strand.
TTTTTGTAGCCAGACAACTGTAATCTCCTAAAGATCGCAAACAAGAATCAAATCTAGATAAAGCTCTTAGACGCAGGTGGAGTTTTTTTTTTAAGGATCACCGCACGCAAGAAAATTACGCTGAGGGCACCGGTCAAACATCCGTTCTCGAACCCTTTTTCGAACTCCCAAACCAACCGACCAAGACGAAATCTCGAATTTCAGCATTAGTCAATTTTCCCACAGCACATCGTATGTAAATCCCTTTTAAGGGTTCGAATTGTTTTTTAACAATTATTTATTAATTATACGTTACGCTCGATAACTAGACAAAACAATTAAACCCTTGAACTCCAATCCGCATAACTCGAGTATCGCGTAACTTGGTGTAGTTGTGTATCTATACATTTTTAATGCGTATTGTTTCAGTAAATGTTCAAAACAATACTATTCTTAACAATGTCAACAATAAATTGAAATAAAAAAGATATATGGCTATGCCATGCAACGAAGCAAAAACTAAAATGATGGTGTGATCCTGCGATGATGGTATTTCAACCAATCACAATGGTATCTCATAGATGGGTGATCGCACTTTTCAGGTTGTATGAAATTTCGTATTTGGGGTCGAAGGCCAACATCAACAACAACGGTGTAGTTCAGATTTCGTTGCATCCCGTATGTTAGTACGCCTGGATTAGTTCCAATCAACGGTTATTTAATTTCAATTATGACGGCTTTTTCGGGTTTTTTATAGTTCCAATCATTGGTCTGAAGCAAACAATTGTGTAAATAACAATATTCACAAACAAACATTACTAAAATATCCGATTTGAACGTTCACTTTGAAAACCAAAGGACGTGTTGCAACGGCCGAAGGTAGGACTATGAAGAATTCGGAACATATGTCTGATGTTTGTATGGGCTTAGAGACATGGTCTATGAATCCAGTCCAAAGCTAACAAAACATTTTAGCCGCATTCACGATTAATATTCTCAGAAAAATTGTTGGCCTCTTATAAGTATAACAATGGCGAAGCCGCTACAACGACGAACTCTATGCACTCACTATTGTACAACGCATAATCGTAGTCGACATAATCGGTATAGCCAGCCTGGTTAGAATTAAACCTTTATTTTTTCTTTACCCTAAACTTGTAAAAACGGTTCACATCTACTTTGTTCACAACATTCTGAATCAACATACATAACTAAATTATCTGGTAATAGCTTTAGCTATGATTAGCTACGATATAATATTACACATCAATATCAATAATAACATTTATTTCAACTTTTAATAAAATGAAAGATTTTGATGCTGATGATTATCAGAACTTCAATTAGTCATAAGTCGACTTTAAAAATACTTCTTTCTTTACTGAATAACTAATAGAAAAAGTACAATTTTTCACTCTACTCAAGCACAGAATATACTTACGCTATGAAAAATTAAGAATAGCAGCATGAACGACCGAACAAAAAGCAGCTTTGGCGGTAATACCATCTCGTACCGCAACATCATGATGCTCGATATTGATTCACACTAAATAACTAACAAATATTTCCTGATTTTCAAACGATATAACTAATTCACTAAGTCACAACCGACCCAAACTGATACTTCATTTATATCTACAACACTAAACTGCAAATAAACAGGAAACAGAAAAGGTACAGAAAAAAACATTTTTTTCACTTTATAATTACTTTCAGATATCTTCTCCTTATTACTATAGTATGAAAAATAAATGTTTCTTTTATTTTCGGAACAACGGCCGTGCATCATAATACTTTTTAACTTATAGTTGGCTCCACGCTTTGTTGCAGCATCCTCGAATCGTTTTAAAGGGTAACAAGTAAAAACCGCACACAAGAAACACTCATTTCTGATATAAATGTTGTCTACCTATTGCCATAGCAATAAAGTATAAAAACGTTTTCCTCCAATCACTTACTGCCAGAAGTTACACATACGTAAGCACAAACACTCTTGCACATGAGTAAACGTATTCTCGTAAAGGTCACCAAACCAACCGCAAACCGTAATCAAAAATTATTCGCTAATACAACCACATCTCCTACAATCTCTTCCATCCATCCATCTACAGCAAAAATTCAATCCGGATGCCAGAAACTCTGCTGGTATATGTGCATGACGTAGCCTGCGTTTTCAGTAGTAACACGATACCTACTGTGGATAAAGTTTCTAATTGATCTGGTATGAGCAATGAAACCGTCGATTAATCATAGGTTAATCTTTTTTTCATACTATGAATCACAAAAACGATTATCAGTAAACATCCTAAAATTTCACTGTTCGTCATACAAATATAGTGTGTCTTGCTGATTATTTCACCAAAGCTAATGTGACAGCATCCCTGGGCATAGCACAGTTCTTCAACTAGCTACAAAATTTACACCATCTCGATGCTGTACATGTACTTCTGCATTAATCCACATTTTTACAACAGCGTAGAACATGATTCATTCTATCTCACAAATAAATATATGATAGTACACAATTTCTAGTCAATAGCACATACCGAACACTTCAAGTACAATAATAGAAAATGCACTTGCACGCTAAACGAAACACTACCGCTAAGCAACTGGAATCCACTATGCAAACCACACAGCGTCGCGACTGGAATCGTCTAACCAACAGTGCAATCCTCTTTATATTCTGATATCCTTTATAGCCAGATTCAGCAATCCTTTTTATATGAATGAACGGAAACCCGACCGTACGCGCTTGCGCATTAACCGACCTAGCGCAAATTTAGCGAGAGCGACCTTCCATAGCAGCACGGTGCGTTCTCTCATTCGGCATTTTTGGTAGCCTGCTCATTTGCAAACATACGTAACATACGTCAAACACAAGCATTCTCGAGCATCAATTCGCGAACATTGAGCAACACATCGATACCGATGCCTTCGTAAGCTGCAATATTTAGCAGAAGCAACAGTATTTCCCGCATCCGTTACAGAATTCTACCGACAACCCACACTTTTAACGCTTCACAATGAGAGATGTTTGCCCGGACACTTGTAGAGAGCATCTAGGTTCTTATTACTTATCGACTGTTTGTGCTCGTCAAGCAAAATCTAGCAAATAGAAAGTGATAAGCTACGCGCAAGGGACATTTGCAGGAAAAAGACATTGCTTAACATTCCTGCAGTATCATTTCCACTCCATTAGCATAGGCGAAACCTGTTGCCCGAAATGCCGACAATCATTTACTTAAACACGTTGCTATCTATTTTAGAATTGACTTTAGTCCTTGTATGTCTAGATAACATTTCATTTCACTAGATTTATTTACCATTTAACATATAATTGAAAAGAATATCTTAGTACCATAGAGATTTAATTTATTTATGTTCATTCACTTAATTTATTTAAAACAGTGTTATCGAGCCATTGAAATGAAATATTATTCTACATTCTTAAACCAAAAGTTTCCATTGTAGAACAACACTTTATATGCATAACAGAATAAAAGCCTGAGTATAAAAAGGGTTTCCGCTGGCTTGATGATAGAGCCACGGATGAACACTCCTAATGAACTACCCTACATTAGGTTGGTTATACACAAAGCGGCGTTGCCGCAACATTTAATAATGCGATACTTTTCTATACGTCCGACGTCATACGTTCTTTTAATGCTTATTGACTTTTCAAGTCAGCAATATTTTGTTTAATAAAAATGCATTATTTGATTATTGGAACATTTTTTTTTATTATTTCTTAATCATCATATTTTCATTATTCTTCTGGATACTTGTTGTTACTACTGTAAGCATATGAACGCTTACTATAATTTTCACTGATATTGTTTCTGTTTACTGTTCTCTATACAACATGAATTTATTTGAAATTTAAAAACTATGTTCATATTTTATCAACTTTTTCCGTATATTACATATACATTGGGATATTTTTTTTAAACCGAACATACTTGTGTTATAAAGTATTGAATTAAAAACCAATACGAATTGCTTAGAAATTAATTTGATACCTGTTCGAGCGATGAACTTAGCCAAAACGAAATCAGTTGAATACTTGAATAATTGTAGCAAAATTGTAATTTATCCAACTATTTTAGCTATAACTAATCTTTGATCTGTTAACCATCGCTATGCATCTTTCCAAATATACTTTTTCTGCCAGGCTGGCACTTCGACTACTGTTACGGCATTATCATTCAAGCATACTAGTACATCGTACATATCGAATGGATACGAGCTCTAGACAAAGGGGTTATTCAACTTGGATATGTTAAAACACCAACTAGAAAAAAACTCAGTCTACTGGTCACTCCAGTGCATCGTGGTGCATTGTCCCCTGAGGCGTTTGTTTCGCTAGTACGGTCATAAAACATTGCTTAAAAATGATACCGGTGCTCGTGGTGGACAAATGTACAGGCCCAGCAGGGTACATGGTATGCCGAGAGCACACCACAATCTGACTAAATCGAAAAATTTCATCCTTTTTCGGACACTATGGCTGCCATGACACGAGACGCTTAGACGCCAAATGTTTTAAAAGTTTTTTCGCGCTCGCAATTATTAGGTGATACAAAGCTATTAAGTATTTCCATTGTTTCGGGCAGTCTTTTATATCGTACACCACAGGAGAAAAAATACTTGAACCACAATATACGACAACTGATTTTTTGTATACGTTCCGCTTGTTTCATTAGATAGAAAAAAAAGGTGACTCTGCTAAGGTATTGTCACCTAAAAAAGTAACAAATTCCACAAGGAATCATCATCATATGTCTAATAGCGTATGCGAATTACAGCTTTTTTCGACGATTTGTTGTTCTATCTCGTGATACATTTATTTTTCGAAAATATTACATTGATCATAGCACATTTACAAACCGTGAAAGTTTTAATTGCTACCTTCATGCTTGAATAATTTTAAATAAAGCCATGTCGAACGGAATTATCCAATTACTCGCGGTGTCAATATCATGATAAAACCACCCACTGACCTGCCGATTTTTACCCATATATATAAACGACTAAATTGAACCTTGCGAACAGAACAGATACAGTAAACTTTCAAAACAACCGTTTCAACTATGAGGACCTATATTGCACTATTGATGCTTGGCGCGTTGATCCTTGCGGTAAGTTATACTGTACAATCTAGTTCCACGATTGATTAATGATTGTACGTCGACAACCTTCTGGCACGACCATAAATTTTTCCGGAACGTTGTTTGCCTTTCTCGTTGGTTCATTCTTCGAAACAGTCGGCAGCGGAAATCGGAACAGCCCATCCGAAGGAAAAACGTGCTGCCAACGACCAGGCAAGTGCAACCGTACAAAAAATTATGGAGAAAGGTATGGTTTTCGCCGGTAATGTTGTGGAAAAGTTGAAAAATAGTGAAGGTAAGTTTACTATTTATGTTCGATTGATAATACCGTTCCGTGCAGTCTCTGTAAGCTTAATACATTAATCATACAATAAATGATCAACATTGTGCTTATCTCAATGCAGTGGCTCGAAAACTGGTCGGCAAAGTGTTGGGAGCAATGGGGGACCAACGAGGCAAACGCTCGATACAAATTGATGCCGCGATCACAAACTACAATACGGTCCATTTCCAGAAGCTTCAAGTACGCAAAACCCTTACTAATGAAGCTAGTAAAAATTGCCACACAATCTGTCCAATCGGTCAGAACGAGCTGAATTTCATTGAAACCGTTTCCATTGCTGTGCAGCAGGCTCTAGGAGAGGTCAATAAGATCATAAACGGACAAAAGGTAGCATTTCACGTTCCAAAACCAACTTCAGTTGCCGCGTAAACAAAATATTCCACACAAGCAAATCCTTAATGAAAAAATTTAATCTTTCAATACAGAACAATTTTCCAATTCCTTGTTCCATCCCTTGTAAACGAAACTTTAGAAGTGCTCAGAGATAAACAAGATTATACACAAGAATCCAACAATATAATGGACAAAACTTACGTGCCACACGTTTGTAAACATTTTTCTAGCTTCACATACTTATCTTGAGACCTTTTTTTGAGAGTGTACCACAAAGGGTAAAGATAAATTGACGACAGTAAGGACGATTCTTATTAGGGCGTAAAATAAATTTAAAAAATATTTCAAATATTAAACGAACATTTGTTCGAAAAAAAAGTTATTGTTCAACCTGTTCATATTGTTCGAACTAATCTTAAAACATTTTATAACCCGATTTTGAAATCTTGATATGATTATAAAAAATTTATAGAATGATATCATTGCGTTTGTCGCCATTTATCGTTCATAACATTGGCAGTTGAAGTCCCATACTTTACCACGTGTAGTAAATAATTCTTCACAGCTTATTTTTATTTCTCACAGAAACTATAAAGTATTACATCACTAAACAAATCGATCACATCCGATAAAAGGTTTCCCCATGGGATGCTCATTACATTAATTCCTACGGGAGACATTTTCCCCAAGCAGTCCAACAGTCTGGTTGCTTCTCCAACAAGATGGAGCGTGGAGCGGTGACGATCGAAGCAACTCAGGCTCATATAATTTGCTGGTTTAATTCACCTAAGCGTCATCGGATATTTTACATGATACGTCAAGAATGAAAGATTTTGCGCATCATACACCCTTGAAATATATGTAATTGAAACCGATTTAAAGCATCGTTAGCATAACCGTGAGCCATTCTTCAGCAATCGTATGCGTAGCTAATTATGCGCGTTGGGAATTATTTGATATGGCATCAAAAGTGTACCCATACTTCCTTCGAACATATTGCAGAAAAACATAACGAGGAAAGCCGCCAACCTACTACGAGCTAGGATTTAACCTACTGTTGACACAATCATTAGTTATGACGTGAATAGTTTGCGTCACTAGGTTGATATTTCTTTAAAACAATTTTCTAAGAGTGTAAGAGTGTACTAGGACAAATGTTTATCAATTTACTATGAAAATGGGTCAAAACGACCAAACTACCAAATTTCAATGTATTTCAAAGTCCCTACCCGATTTCCAGCTGACAATTCTCGCCCTGAAACGAAAACGTGGTAGTTCGATAGTTCCCTGTCTTTATTAAATTTCGCTTTATTTTTAATAGTATTCGATGATAATTGAAGAGCTACGTGGGTTAATTTTAGTCATTTATGTAGTTTTTTTTAAAGAAATTTGAAGGAAATAAAGAAAAAGTAAAATTTTGTATTGAAAAATGTTATATCTGAAGTTGGTCAAATGAAAATAATGTTCCAGCACCCTATTTTGGGTAATTTCTGTTTCATTTCTGTTTGTTTTTAAAATGTTTCATGTCATTTGGATTAACCCCCGGGATGTAATGGGTTAAGGTACTTGTTTTCCATCATTCAGAAATTTATAAAATACTGATTTGCATTGTTAGGATTGTGGGTGTTACCAATTTACATAAACAAGGTTAAAAAAGTTAATTTCAGAAAACTCATTGGACAAGAGAGAACATGCGTAAAGAGGGAACGTACTTGATTTTCTCCCCATGCAAATAATTTTACACACAATAAGATTATAATTCCTGATCGTTCTCTGAGATATCTGTTCTCGCCTGGATATCTGAGCTGCAGATATCCATCTAAATTAAAAATTCAATTCAATCTACAGTTCAAAGATGCTTTACTGCTGACAAAACCCTGACAAAATATAACGTTTACACGACACGTTTTATTTGTAACTACTGGTTTATGTGTAAAAATTAAAAATTCTGAAAAAAATGTCTTTAAGCTCCATTTAAAAAAATTGCAAACGTGTTCTTTCGCAGAGGCGATAGCCAAAATGTTGATACCGTTGACAGTTGAATGCTGAATGCATTACGCAAGTATGCACGAGCTGCGTCAACACTATCACCAATTCACGTCCAGCAGTCTACATCAACACGTAAGTTTAATGGGTGATGAAGTAATAGTGCTTCAGAACAGCTGTCCGAATATCTGGGGGTGCGTAGCTATCGCACAAAAACATTATCAGTATGGTTTTGTCGGCGTGACAATACGGCATAACTGTTTCACGCGGTTATCGCGCCTGCGTTGGCGTTTGCAAGGGACTGCAAACCTATCGGACCAATTGTGATTCAGTGCAACTCACAACCCCTTCACGGTGTGCAGCAGAGTTGGGCTTCACCTGATTCGTGATGGATGATAAACTGCGCAAAGCTCGTCACGCGCGCATCCGATCGATCGTCCGCTCCGCAGTTAAATTTCTCTATCCTCTACGTTATCTACTTCTGATCGTTATTACAGTGTTTTTGGTTCTATTGTTACGTCAACGAAATCAACAAATTTTGAACATCGGAGTTGGACATTTTGGCGAGCATTTCGTAGATTTGCCGCACAAAAGCCGTAGCGTGGAGAAAATTGATTACCATAACTACGAACAGATACAGAACGATTTGAACCGCGTTGGCCCAGGTGAACAAGGCAAAGTAGCAACTCTTAGCCCGGAAGAAAGCGACAGCGAGAAGCGGAAGGAGCTTTATTACCAGAACGGTTTCAACGCTTTACTAAGCGATAAGATCAGCATTAATCGTTCGATAGCCGATTTAAGACACCCAAGGTAGGTACCAACTCGACCATTTGTGCTTATTTATTTTATTTATGCTTATCAACACAGCTTCAAGAATTACTGAACTGTTCCGATCAAACTGTTTACGTGTACAGGTACAAACACACAATGCTTAATACGCGTGTCATTTTGGCACTACGTCGAACAATCGAACAACCGGTGTTGTAACCAGTAAAACACATTGATCAGTAGCGTTGCTCTGCGAGTGCTTTTTCAAAATGTTTGAAATTCGTTCAACTATGTTCTACTACTGAACCGATCAAACATATAGTACAATGAATTTCATTGATAGTCTACTGGCAAAGATGAAAGCTGTTGTTTGGAATAATGTTTATTCAAATGGACATTTCAGATCAGGTTTCAACTCATGTGTTCTACGCCACACAAATGTGCAACGTGTCAGTGATAAGTCAATGTGAATTGAAAGAGAAAATCAAAATTTGTTTCTATAATAGGTAGAACGATATTTTAAAATCAATACTTTCGATATGAACATGAATGAAATTAAGGTTAGAAATGAACTACATTTTGTCCCTATTAGTAGGTGCTTTTTACGAAAGATAAACTCATCATCGATCAGATGTATATTACGATGACCTCAAACGACATAAAAACAGTCATCTACATCCGTAAGTGACGAATGTGAAAGCTCTCATGGTTAGTAATAAAATGTACCTTTAAACCTTTCATTTTAGTTGCAAACTAAAATCATACCTGCGTGAGCTACCAGTGGCAAGCGTGGTAGTTCCTTTCTATGAGGAACACTGGAGTACTTTGCTCAGAACTATATACAGCGTGCTTAACAGGTCACCACCTCATCTCTTAAAAGAAGTCATCATTGTGGACGATGGCAGCACTAAGGAGTTCCTGCATGATAAACTGGAAGACTTCATTAAAGGACACCTTCCAAAGGTAAAACTGATACGACAACAGGAGCGTACCGGTCTGATCAAAGCACGACTTGCTGGGGCGAAAGTTGCTTCTGGCGATGTTCTTGTGTTTCTCGATTCGCACACCGAAGCAGGATATAATTGGTTACCTCCGCTGCTAGAACCAATTGCTGAAAATCCTAAAACATGTGTCTGCCCATTGATCGATGTCATCGACGATCAAACGTTTGACGTGCATCCCCAGGATGAAGGTGGTCGTGGACTTTTCGATTGGACGTTTCATTACAAACGCATTCTGGTTAAAACTGAAAACAGAATCTCACCGACGGATCCATTTCCTAGTCCCATTATGGCCGGTGGGCTGTTTGCGATAGCAGCCGATTTTTTCTGGGAGCTCGGAGGCTACGACGATAAGCTTGACATATGGGGAGCGGAACAGTACGAAATAAGCTTTAAAATCTGGCAGTGTGGGGGTCGTATGTTAGATGCTCCTTGTTCCCGTTTTGGACACATATACCGCTCGTACAGCCCATTCCCAAACTCTAGAAAATACGATTTTATCACACGGAATCACAAACGTGTCGCAGAAATATGGATGGATGAATACAAACAGTACATTTACGATCGTGATCCAGAGCGCTACGCCAAAGCGGATGCAGGAGACATGACCAAAATGAAAGCGATTCGAGCAAAGCTTAACTGCAAACCGTTTAAATGGTTTCTGCAGGAAGTGGCCCCAGAAATCATTGAACTTTATCCTCCTGTCGAGCCTGAACCATATGCTTCTGGTTCCATTCAGAATGTCGCCGATTCTACCATGTGTATCGACACAATGCAACGAGGCCGAGGAAAGCCCATTGGGTTATATCCTTGTTCTAATAACCTTAAGGAACCAACGAATCGGAATCAGTACTTTGTACACAGCTGGCACCGCGATATACAGCTCAAGGATGGCGAAGAATGTTTCGATGTCCCGGAGAGTAAACCTCGTTCAGCTGTGACAATTTTCACGTGTCACATGCACCAGGGGAACCAATTTTTCCAATACGATCATGTAAGTTTATTGAACAACTGCGAGCTAGCCAGATTCTTGCCCATCAACCTATGTTCACTTCATACACTGTTCCTTTCAGAAAACACAACAAATCAAACGAAATGGAGTGTGCATTGATAGTGATCCTTTGGCTAAAGAGGTGTTTGTAAATCCCTGTGATACTAACAGTATCACACAACGGTGGAAGTTCGGTTCTGTGAACTTGAAATTGTTGAAGCAATGGAAGACGTACGGTGCTAAATTTATGTAATAGCGATAAATGAATATTTGTAAGAAAAACAAATACAAAACACCAAAATCTTAAGAAGAACAGAAACTGAGTATAGCAAGAACTTCGAATCAGTTTATAATTCTTTCCTTATATAATTTTATCGTTCGACAGAAATACTGCTTCCTTTTACTCCTGCTACTATAGTATATTTCCTATTTCAGGTGTCATCGCATCAATTATTCTAAGAATTTACCTCAGACGAGCATTATCGTACCATTTTACGACGAACATTGGACAACACTACTGCGTACCGTGTACAGTATCATACGCCGGACACCATCAACTTTGCTTAAAGAGATCATTCTTGTTGACGATGGCAGTTTGAAGCGTTTCCTCAAGCAGCCTCTGGATGATTATGTAGCAAAAAATCTAAAGCATTTGGTTCGCGTCATTCATCTGCCAGAACGGAACGGCCTCATCACGGCCCGGCTAGCAGGTGCGAAAGCAGCCACAGGCGATGTACTGTTGTTTCTGGATTCTCACGTCGAAGTGGGTATCAATTGGCTTCCACCTTTGCTTGAACCTATCGCTCACAACTATCGCACTTGCGTATGCCCCTTCATAGATGTTATCAAAGATGATACATTTGCGTTTGTAGCACAAGATGAAGGTGCCCGCGGTGCTTTCGACTGGAATATGTTGTACAAACGCTTGCCCCTGCGCCCGGAGGATCAGAAAGACCCTACTAACCCCTTCCCTAGTCCTGTGATGGCTGGAGGACTTTTTGCCATAAGTGCTGATTTTTTCTGGGAACTCGGTGGATATGACGAACAGCTCGAGATATGGGGTGCCGAACAATATGAGTTAAGTTTCAAAATTTGGATGTGTGGAGGTCGCATGCTGGATATCCCATGTTCGAGGGTTGGTCATATTTATCGCAGCTACTCTCCATTTCCCAGTGCCAGAACATATGACTATGTGGCTAAAAACCATAAACGTGTAGCAGAAGTGTGGATGGATGAATACAAACGCTATGTTTATGCTAGAGATCCCAATCGATTTGCTATCGATGCTGGCGATCTTTCTAAGATGCAGCAACTGCGTAAAAAGCTTAATTGCAAGCCTTTCCGGTGGTTTATGAAGGAAATTGCACCAGATTTGGTCGACCATTATCCTCCAATAGAGCCAGAAGATTTTGCCTCAGGTGCCGTACAAAATGAAGCAAACGTGAACCTCTGTATGGAAGAGAGCGACAGCACTGCCGAGAAACGGATCGTTTTATCGCTTTGTGTTAACAATAAAACAATTCCTGAACGTTCTGAGCAGCACTTTCGATTTACTTGGCGTCGCGACGTCATAGCAGTGCGATCTTCCAACTGTGTTGATGTTTCCAATCATTTTGTTGGTGCCGAATTGCAACTATTTCATTGTCACAATCTTCAGGGTAATCAGATGTTCCGGTATGATGTGGTAAGTATACCGCCGTAATCAGTTCTTATACTAAATCAGTCATACCCAATCAAACGCTCGCTATAACGAGAAAACAATATTAAATGTACTTCCATCATCGTGGCGGTGTTTTACTGAACAACAAATTAACATTCACTTTCACATTCACAACACGTTATTCATAATTGAATATCTCTCTTATAATTCCACCTAGTTTCTTCAACAAATGGTTCCTACCGTTTCATAGTTCTACATTCTACAGTCATCACTAGCATGTACAACTGCACACAGAGTATTAATGTTTAAAATTTCTCACAAAACAGGATACCAAGCAAATCTTTGTCGGGAAAGATGAAACATATTGTTTTGAAGCTGATGGGAAAAATCGAAAACTATTCCTTAACTACTGTAGTCAAACTGCGGAATCTCAACGTTGGCGCATTGGTCAAATGAACGTAGAACGACTCAGAAATTGGAAGAAACATGGGGCAAAATTTCAAAAGTAATACCCTTTATTTGCCCAATACATCATATAATGTTTCCTCACTTCGATCCCAATTTAATCGATATCGTTTACGCACCTTACGCACCCTTACGATAATTTTACCAAGCACCACTAAAAGTTACAACGAATAAAATGCATCTTATGTCCAATCGTGATCCGATTAAAGCTTCGATTCTGTGAGCCATTTAAAGTCTTGTGGTTTACGATCCGCCTGCGGACTAATTGCAACATTTATGATGTTTGGCCGGTCTGTGGCCGTAAGAGATTCCTTGACGGCATTTTGAAGTTCCGAAATGTTGCGTACGAAATGGCCCTTCATACCGAACATGCTCAACATGTTTTCGTAGCGTGTCTCGTGCGTCAATGCTGAAGCTGGGGTACTAAATTAGACAAAAAATAAGCAATCCTTTAGATTAATTAATCATTGCATACTACATCGCTCCATCAAACTTACACTTGCGTTAGATCACCACCGGAACGCATATCATCGTATGTTTGCTTATCAAATCCAGCATATATTCCTCCGTTGTTTACTATAACTATTACTATAGGCAGCTGGTAGCGTACCATTGTTTCCAGCTCCATTCCCGAAAACCCGAATGCAGAATCTCCTTCCACACAAATCACCTTTTTGCCCGGACAGTGATCTCTACAGTAAAGAGCCGCAGCAATTGCGAATCCCGGACCTACACCCATCGTACCAAAAGTTCCAGCATCCAAACGATGACGCGAAAGCTTGTTATGCAAAAGGGTACGACCAATGTCCATCGTGTTAGCACCCTCGCTGACTATGATAGCATCTTTAGGAATGTACTGTTGCAAATGGTGGAATACCGCATAGTAATTCAAGGGAGTTTCAACGTTTAGTGCCATCTCTTCGACCGTTTTACGGTTTTTCTCACACTTTGTCCGCAGGTCCTTCCACCACTCGTTATCGTAGCCGAAGCGGAAACGTTTCTTTGCTAGTGCATCTATCAGTTGCTCAGTGAAGGGAGTAATATGCGATTGAACTGCCACCTTGCTGGGAACGCTGTTATGCATTTCTTCCGCATTAACGTCGACCTGAATAATTTTTACATCCGAACTATAACGCGGCGGGCGGCCAAAATGCAATATCCAATTCAAGCGAGCGCCTAGCAGCAGTACAACATCCGCTTTTTGCAGTGCTAACGTACGAGCAGGAGCTATGCACTGAGGGTCAAGATCTGGTACGACCCCTTTTCCCATAGGCGTGGGAAGAAACGGAAGATTGGATTGGTGTATCAACTGACGAACTTGCAACTCTGATCCGGCATAAGCTGCGCCTTTGCCAACAATCACTAACGGACGCTTTGCAGTATAAAGAAGTTGTGCTACTTCTTCAACAAGCTTCGGATCCGGAAATGGTACCGGAGGAAGCGGATGGACATACTGCTTTGGTATAGCATCCTCCTCTATCTTTGCAGTCAAAAGATTGCCTGGGAAGTCCAGGTACGCTGCCCCAGGCCTACCATAACACGCTAAGCGTACAGCCTTTTCTACGTGCATCGGAATTAAGGCCGCACTTGGAGGTCTTGCTGCATATTTACAGTATGGTCTACTCAACTCCACTTGAGGACACTCTTGAAATCCACCAATACCCTCATGGTCCTGGGATGTTGAACCACCGATAACCAACAGCGGCCAGCAATTTACTTGCGCATTCGCCATTCCTCCAGTCACATGCAGCAATCCCGGTCCTGAAACAACCAAACATACTCCCGGTTTGCCAGTCAAATATCCGATGGCCTGAAATGAAAATTGGTTGATACATGTGCTACGAGTAGAACAATAATTTTGACCAAATCACTTACTTGTGCAGCGTAGCAAGCCGATTGTTCGTTGCGCATTCCAACGTATTTCAGCCCTTCGGCCTGCATGGCCATCGACAGTTCAACAACAGGTATTCCAACGATGCCGAACACATATTCAATACCCTAAATTATATAAATAAATACACATAAACTAGGTGAAAATACACTTAACAACTAAGCAAACTGTTTCAGGTTCGCCAATCACAATTACGAAGCAACTTTTTATCTGCAGTCCAGGTTAGCATGAATGTGATAACAGCGCATTTATGACCAGAAGGCTAACATCGTAGAATAATTCAAACTTTGAACCCTACATCGTTTTCCTAATTGTGTGGTGATGTTGCTACTAACCTGCTCCCGTAGTGACTTCGCCAGAACTGCGTTACCGTCTAATTCCATTTCGGCACGGAATGCTATGTTATAACCTCTCTCCAAATTAACTTTATGAAAATGAAGGCACGAACCGTTCAGGCAGATAACTCGTAAATCGTCTAGGTGCAACGCACTTTTGTCTTATTCTGAGCGATTAAATCCCGCTACAACGATGTACAGTTGCGGTTTGTTATCAGTACTCATGTGTTATCATTTGACACAAGTCGTGGCAAGCGTCGTTTTTTGACTGACTGTCCTAAGATTTGCTCGACATAAAAGCTAAAACATACATACATACGTAATATTACATACTTATACTATTAAAAAAAAAACAAAAACAAGCAACATCGGTCAATGATTAATAAAAAGACACAAGACAATTCAGCTGCAACAACGAAAACAACAGCACAAACGTTGTTTTGACTTTTCTCATCGCTATCTGTCAAATCGGCACCATCAAAAGAGAGAGCGAGAGCACATGTCGAGAAAACTGCTTACACTTCTGAGCATAAGCTTAATACACGCAACTATTTCTTCTATACATTGTTGAAACGATGCAGAAATAAACGATAACAATATTATAATCCTAGCATATGAATTAGTAAATTTTGTCGTCATCAAAGAACGACTACCACTTAGAATAAAAAAACTACATTAAAATCATCAGAGTTGGACTTTTCTAAAGCTCATCCTCTCCACATACTGAAAGCACACATTTCATTTTGCATTTCAGGGTTGTCAAACTTCATTTATCGATAGACAAGGAAATGTTTGGCGAACCATAAATCATAATTTTGTATTTATAAGCTGTTTCTTATAAACTATTCAATTCAAATGTGTTTGTTTTTTTGAGAAGGACAAGGCCGTACAACGTAAGCCATGGCCATTATTCTTTGTTCATAGTTCATTGCTTATTAAATTTATTTTTATCACGTATTCTGATAGTTAGCTCATGTTAGAATGAAACAGTCCGGATTTGATTTTATATTCGACATGGAACATATTGACGATATACGGGAGAGATCACGTGTGGACAAAACATGCATTTTGTTCTTAAAATTGCACTATGTGCATACTATGCTTTGCGATGTTTATTTTAAAGCGATATTTTCAAATTTGAATTTAAAAATAGCTGAAGTTTTCCTCAGCTTAACCCATTGCATCCCAGGGGTATGAAATCTTATTTCAAATGGCATGAAATTTGATAGTCCATCTACAAAAGATCCAAAAAGCTAACACACTATTTTCATTTGACTATCTTCAGATATCGAGATATAAGATCAGATCGAGACATCAGATTCGAGATATCTGAGGAACAAAAATTCAATTTTTCAATACAACAATTATAACTTTATTCGTTATTTTTTCAATTTTTGTTCAAAAATATATTGTCACATAATGGCATATATTGTAATATATTGTCGTCTATTATCATTTTAACACAAGTTTAATCGATTTAGAATAAGTTAGATTACAAAGGGTTGTGATTTTAAAGTTTCGACTTAATTTTCTAGAAATTTTGACGCTACAAAACACTACATAAATTAACCAAAACTAACCACGGCCAAAACTGACCCACGAAATTGTAAGTAAAGTGGGATAAATTATCTCTTTAAATCAATTAATTTAATCTTAAATTATCATTTGATACCATTAAAAATAAGCTGAGTCATTTAGTTGATTAAATAGAAAAGAGTACCTGTTGCCTAAAAAATTTCACACGTTGTGGTATAATGGGTTATCTTGGACCCATTTTGGTTACTATTTTAATTAACATTTAAATTGCGTTTAAGTAATATAAACATTTGGAGCGGACTGGTAGTGTAGTAAATAGCGGCGCCGGTCTTTTCACAACAGGACCGGACCAAAATCCCACTCGGACCAATTCGCAATACGTAGGACCGACTATCCAGCTACAAGTTAATAAATAATAGTAATCCAGACATAGTATGCCTAGACATCTTGAGGCATTAGCGCCAGTAAAGAAAAAGAACGATGTACTCATTCAACAATGCGTAACATAATTATTTTGTTGTTCATTTTATGAGAACATAAAATAGTTGAAAAAGCAATACGGCCTAGTTGTTCATGAATAAAAAAAAATGAAATGGAAGTTAAATATGTAATTCTATGAAGAACAAAAACTAATTGTTTTTAATTATATTTTCTATTGTTACGCACATTATCACATACATTTACACAATATATATCTAGTTATTTTTAATGTTTGTTCGGTTCGAAATTAATATGACTTTTCCGAATATGATTTTTTCTAAATTTATTTAAAAATAGTTCAGTATTTAAGCAAATCGTAAAAGTAAATATATTTCTGAAGCCCTGTTTTAGACCTCTTGCAATACTAAACAGGGTATTTACGTGAAAATTACTGTATTTCGATTTGAGATATTATTTTCATAACACGTTTTGCTACAACGTTTTTGGGTGACACTGTTTAATAAATACCCTTTAAGATGTGCTTTTACATAGGTTAAATAACTCCCACAACATGTACAAGACCAAATAAATGTGGTTGGTACAAAATGCCCTGACAGCGAAACCCTATAACCGAATATAGAAAGTTAAGGTTACGATATACAATAATATACCTAGTAAGGGATTTTAGGGTATATTGCGTGTATTTCAAAAGTTTAGCTTTAGCAACTACCAACCCACCCACTGTAACAATACAAGCATAGCCATAACCAATTTAAAGTTATACAATAACAGCTAATTTTAATTTAAATGATTACGATTGGCCTCTCAAGATATGAGTTTTTGAGGGTCCACTCACTTAGACTTTTTGTAAAATTAGAAAATATAGTCCATTGTGGATCTTTGGATCGTTACAAAAATAAAAAGTGGCACCTAATTTGCAATAAAACAACGCTCTTCACGGCATTTGCGAATGGACAGTAAATTAATTGTTAACTCTTTGCAAACAAAGGAATTCCTTCCATGACCGATCTTTCAAAATATTATACCCATGAATGCACTGATGCAAAAATTTATTCAATTATGGTACCTAATGCACACATACATTGCTAACCATATCAACAATCCAAATACTTTCAGCCTGTCGGTGTCTGTTATCTTCAAATGGCACTTTTCAATGTCGAAATAAACAAACTCTGCATACGATTCGTCCGATCTTCCTGCGTAGGACTAGTTTGCAACTCAAAAATCACCATTCACGCTCTACGATCAGTTGATGTCCTATGTGTGCATGACATCTTGGCGGACCCACTCGAAGCCAGTTTTGCGAAGAAAAACATCGGCTCGCTCACGGCGATATCGGTTAGCACATCCAGTGGCACTGCGACAGCAACCAGCGAAGATCGCACACACGAGAAAGCTTTTTCGCCAATATAACGTTCGGGTGGGAAATTTTCTCTATCAGTCTGTTTGTGATCAGCATCGCACATTGTACGACCGTCGGGAGTGTTGCTGTTAGTAGACTTGATCCAGTGTGTTGAAAATCAGTGCGCGTGGCATAAAGTGTTTCACAGCATCAAGCCTTTTGTTCAGCCTAATTTTTATCTTATGAAAGATAAAACTATTGCCGTAAAGTGTGAAGATAACCGTGCAAGTGTACAGTTTAGCAATTTTTCAGAGCTTTGAGTTAATTTGTTGCGCGTATTAGCATGTAGGAACTGTGGAAACATTAGTAAAAACTCGGTTTAAATATTGAGGAAATATAAAGATTCAATTCTTATTGTGTGCGGTGTGAATTTTAATCTTTGTAGCTGTCGTCGCAAATCATCTAACAAGTATGTAGCATAAAATCAAGATCGACATAACAGTACGGTTTTTCATCAAGATGGAAAACACAAAAGCTGGAAAAGTACTCTATGGCCTATTTGTGGCGATTATAAGCTTATCACGACTACGGTTATAATCATCTACTGCTACTGATTCACTCAAGCCTTCCTCCTACATTGGCATTGAAGATGTTGCTAACGTATAATTCACTGATGCCGGTAATTTAATTAGCAACTAGTAATTTGTGCTTCCGCTCAAATATTGACAACGAAGTGCTTTAGTTCAGCACTAAAAAGTGACATTATTAAACACTCGAACACAAATCCTCAAAACAATTAAATCCTCATGGTACATTTTATTATTACAGAATCTCCATAAACAACAGCTACCAATGTCATGTTCAGTTCAGTTCAGTTCAATGGAACGCACATGATGCTCTAATTTTATAATCAGCCCTCATAGTGTATTATTTTAATGGGTCATCATGATGTTTTAACTACATGTTTTAACCTATGTTTGATTTGTTCTGCATAGTGCCAGACGAAGTTACTGCCATTTTGTCCTTAACATGGTTCTTTAGTGGATTGTGGATGGTGTAGTACGCAATGTTATCTTGTTAATATTTATCTTTTACACCTGCAATTTAACTTGTTTATTCAGCTTTATGTAAATGTCTAGCTTGGTACAAGCTATATAACTCGATCCATTTAGTATAAATACCTCGTAAACAGTGCTATCGTTGTATACATGTTCGCTAAAATACCCCTGATACGCAAGCGCTACGAAGCGTGATGGGTTTATTTTTGAAAACTATTTTAAAACGCTTTTCAGCTTTGCGTTTGTTACTTGATAATTTGATAACTTTTAAAGTTTGTTGCCTATTTTTCCCTTCCAGTGTTATACTAGAGGCTTATTGTCTTAATTTAATTTTAGTAAAAAAACACACTGATACGAAAAATGTACAATTTTCCATTCAGCTTCACACACAATACAGTTTCCCTGTTTCGCAGTACAATGCGCTCTATTGCCCTAAAGTAATTGACACACACAAATTAGCACTCGTTATCATACGATTGTCGCGCCGGCGACGAGCTCATCCAAATGATCTGCTCTGTATAGTCGCAGTTACACACAGCTATATCACAGAAATGTTTTTACCTAAACGGCAAGGTTATATTGTAGAGATGCGTTGCGCCTCCGGGTCACAGCTACCGCCTGTGCTTCTAATGACATTTTTTCGCTCTTCTGCTTGCTTCCTGTTTTACCTGTCCGCTTATCTACATTGCTACGGATGACCTCCGATATAAAGTCGCTACCTGTCTATTACATGTCGCCACGTGAACACACAAATGCTGTGTTTATTGATCGCACATTGAAGATATTGAAAATTTGCCTTTACCTTCGCCGTATGATCCTTAAAGCATGTCCGTTAGTAGGTAGCGAACAGGTTGACTCATATCATATTTCCAAATGTAACAGTGTGTTTATACGGACACACTCCTGATAAACAGATGAACTTGTGATCGAAAAGCAATATCTATAAGGAAAACAACATTCTCGAAACGTGTATAATCTGAAACCGCTAGGTGCTAACTATTGCTAATATTTCAATATCCTGCGTTTTCTTTTTTTCAGACATCTCAACTGTACGCCCCGCCACGCTATAGTGCATTAGCCATGTGCTTTACAATGCCACCAGCACCCACCAGCATCTACTGGGCTTGAGCATCGACCGATCGAGGCACTTGACCTCAGTCATCGGAACTGCCGATAAACAGTGCAGAGCCATGAACAGCTGTTGCTGAACCTGTAGCGATATAAGGTTGCACGATCGTATAATATCAATTCTAAGCGCGTTTGAACGGAACGGTTCGCAAAATAAAACGCGTCTAGTGAAGGTGAATCTTCCGTCATTTCATGGTTATACAGTGGTGGTGCCCGGTAGTGAAACAGTTGAATCCAAGCGTGACACGGGCGGGACATCGAGACTGCAAATTTTAGTTCCTGAAGCGTGTTCCAATTTCGATGCATGCCTAGTGACATTATTAAGTGAGCGATTGCAACTATTTCCTGTGATAAATTGTGCTGAATAGTTTGAGCAGATAGTTATTAGAAAAGGTTCCATACCAAAGCTACAACGATGTACGCCCCACTTGTGCATTTCATCAAAGCGATAGGTAAGTTTCATAAAAATGTGATCAATTTTTTGAAAGGACAATACTTAAATATGTCGATAGCGTACGCTCAAATAATGATCGCTCATATGAGATTGTTCTAAGAAAAATTATTTATTTGTAAGTGTGAAAAAAAATCAATTATTAGTTGCATACATTAAAATCCCCTGCGAACATTCCAATCGCTATTCCTTTCGCTTTTTATGAGCTAGTTCAGCGTTTTGCACTACCATGGGATCACGATTGTACGAACTGGCCGGGAACCATACCGAGAGGATGGGTTTGAAAAATGTGTTACGATCCACTGATGCGCCGGAGACAGAATCGCGCACTAGGTTTGGCTGGGTTGTTTGCTTCTCGGCAGAAACGGTGGGCAATGTTGTTGGGACGTCGGTAACAGCAGAAACTTCTGCAGTGGTGTCCTTAACAGGCACTGGCAAATTGGATGCTTCCACCACAAACCCATCCACATCGTTTGACGTATAGTTAACCCGTTGCGTTACATTGTTGGCATCGATGTAGTGGTAGGCTCCGAATACCGTACCGTTTGCGTTCTTCAATTCAACTTTTGCCGATGATCCAGCATTGTAACCATAAGCGTACTGTCGGCAATCCTGTCCAAACACTAGATACTGGCTGCCCACCTCGGATAAACTCGGTAAATCGCACGGACTGGGGGCCGTACACGCTAGCGCGACAAAAGACAAGAGAGTGACCCAAATTAGATGCATGTTGGTCTCTTTCAACTAGTAAACTGATGTGATCGAATGCTAGACACGCATAATTTATACTTCAGCATAAGATTAAGGTTGAAAGAAGCTAATATCAATTGCGTCCATTTGTTTCAATGCCGAACCATTACTCTACCGTTTGTTGAACATTCTCCCAAAGGCAACTGCAGGTGATCGTTGTTAGTGATTAACATGCACAGGGTCAGTCAACTGTGTAACAGGAAAAGATTTCAGAACAAAGAGTGTCACTTGTTCCTGAGGGTGCTAACATTTGCTGTAACATAATTATGTTAAATCGTAATTATGACTATATCAGTTGTACAATAAAGGTTTTTCATCTTTTTCACCTCTCAATTAGTATACTTACTCGAACATACAGACATTTACTACTTTTCATTTATTTTGTATAAGTTTTGCATTGCTCAATGGACGTGCGTCTTACTAAACCATGCTGCATAATTAAGGCACCTTCATCTTCATGGCATCTTCATTATTATATCATCATTCCTAGCCTATCCTATTCGCCCAAGCAAGTAATAAGTAAATATTGGTTGATTGATTTCGTTTAACCTTGCCAAAGCATGTGACATTTTTGCGATCCTTAAACACAGAAATGTCTGAAACCACACATTTTCCAATCGTCGTATATCGACAGTTAACGTCTTATTCATCGGCAAGTTTTCAGCCTCGTGTGTATACATACATCCATAAATAACTTGTCGCTACCAATTCAAAATCCCGTATTACTTCAACTTAGGCAATCAAATTGATAGCACATCGAAGGCCATAAACTTGTCAGCGCTTGGTAATGATCGTCTTAACCAGCTGACGCAACAAAGAATATCTTATATGGTACAAAGCAATATCCTGTGCGTTTGCATGTTTACCTGACGGTACGACTTGAAGAATCTTATGCCAATGGTACTGAAGTACAGGTGGGTGGTAAACAAGATGTGAAATTGTACGCCGGTATCTTAAAAAAATGCCTAAAGAATTCATCAATTTTCAATAAGAATTTAAATGCTCTGTCATGTTGCAATGGTCACGACTATTATCATCACGATTTTGATTACTCATGCAAAATATCTGTTGTTAATATTAAGTTCAAAACCTAGGCTAGTAACTCATTCGTTACTACACATGACTTTTCTCGATATGTGTGTTTTTGTATATCGAACGATATCGTGTGAAACAAATAGTCGTGATATGAAAACGCGTATAGAAAAAATGCCATGTTTGCAAAAGACCTTTGTTTTCCACCGTACATATAACCGTGCTCGGGCAAATTTATATCATTAGCACGTGTTGTTGTCTGACTAATTTACACCACCAACCACAGACCGAACGACTGTGACCGCAGTGATACTTTCGACCACATAAAAACAATATATTCAACGGCATCTACACATGTCACCTGAACCGGCGTAACGTAACAATATTGCTATGAATGGCACAACGACGCGATTAGCGTCCGGTGCAAAATTTAAACATAATTCACTAGTAGCAAAAATGATACCGTTTCCAATACCGCTGCTGCTGTTGTCGCCATCTCATCATGGCTTTCTTTTCCCTTTCTACTTCACAGATCACATACCGACCCGATTCAATGTATCCATTATGCTGTTTATGGCATGCCTGATCAGCTATATGTTGCGAGTTAACATGTCCGTCAATATATTGGCCATGGTGCAGCCGATTCAAAGCAGCGTCAAACAATCCGTACCCGTCCACCAAGGCAACATAACTGACCAATCGATTAATCAAACAACGATAGGACATTCAAAGATCCCAGATGTAGGTGATGCGATCCGATCGCGGTAGCAATCATTGCCATTGTGCATGTGTATGTTTGTCATTTATGTTATCCCCCACCGTACCGGTTGCTTTCTCCATTATTTTAGTATGGTCCACGGTATAATTGGAGCTCACACGATCAAAGCATCATTTTGGGCGCCTATTTCTACGGTTATCTGATATCTTCGTTGCCGGCCGGCATTTTTGCGGAACGTTACGGTGGACGTAACATGGTTGGGCTGTCGTTGGCATTTAGCGCACTCCTCACCGCGCTGACACCACTAGCCGCCGACAATGGCATGTGGGCCACTATTGCCAATCGCGTGGCGCTAGGAATTTTAGGTGTAAGTATTCATTGGGTTGCCACCCGGGTCCCAGGTTCAATGTTGTTGCCGGGGAACAGTTTCATACATAACTTCGTTTTTTTGTTTCTTTATTTAGTTGTCTCATCATTTTAAATCAATATTGTTTTCTATTTTGTTTTTTTTTTTCAAAGTTTGTGCTTTCATAAGCAAAGTACGCACTGTTGAAGCACACGCATGTTTATAACATCAAATCATTAAGCTATTATTTTTTAAATTCTTTTTATAATTATAGCTAAAGCAATCGTTCCTAAAATGTTATATTACGCACAATGGAAATGTCTGCTTCGCATAAGCAAAGTATTGCATTTTGGTTCATTGATTATAAGAGATTTCCCGCTCGATTGTTTACCGGCGCTATTAACAGCTTCTGATTATTATGTAACAGTTTCAATGCGAACTTATCTCTTCTTCTGCCGGTGAAAGGAAAGTAAAATGGTTTAAAGTTCCTTTACAAACGTTTTACATGTAGCCTCGAGAATTTAACGTTTTCGAATGCATTTGCCTTCTAGATGATTAGTTTAATTGTTCCGCTCATTTTCTATGTTAACTGCACAGTAGGGCATGTAATGATGCATTATTATTAGGGTAAAAATTTAAAAGCAATGTTCATAATTATTGTTTACCTTACATATTGATACAATCACCAGGGTTTTCTATATCCCGCTCTGCACAACCTCATCTCCAAATGGGCACCACCAGACGAGAAGGGAAAGTTCGTGTCGGCGCTCATGGGTGGCACATTTGGCACGGTAATAACTTGGCCTCTGGTTGGCGTTCTAATCGAAACCCTCGGCTGGTCGTTTGCGTTCTACATTCCTGCCGCCATCTCTGCCATCGCAGCAGTACTGTGGTACATTATCGTGGCCGATAGCCCAGCCACACACCCTCGCATTAAGTCGGAAGAAAAGGATTACATCGAAAAGTCGCTAGGCGATACGGTCTTCAAATCGAAGCTTTTACCACCCATTGCATCGCTGGCAACATCACCACCATTCCTGGCCCTGCTAGTGTTACATTTTGGCAATTTATGGGGCTTGTACTTCTTGATAACAGCTGCACCCAAGTTTATGAGCGAGGTATGTTCTGCATGCACCAACGAAAGGCTGTTTCTGGCTATTTTAGAACCTCCGCCTTCTTTTCCTACTTTACAGGTGCTTGGATTTAACCTAGCTAAGGCTGGATTCCTATCTGCATTGCCTTACTTGGCCCGATCATTGGCGGCATTTTTGTTCGGCACGATAGGTGATATGCTACGAAAGAAATCAATTATTAGCGTTACAGCAATACGCAAATCATTTTGCATATTTTGTAAGTATTTTCAATCATAATCTTTAACCGAATATCATAGTCAATTACTAGCTAGGGTGATTTGCCTATGGAACCACCTAAAATCATTAGATCACACATAACTCATTCCCATTTTAAAATCTACATCGTCAAGATAGATGCCAAGTGAGAAAACCCCGGTGAAACCTATAATCCACGGTGGTGATTTCTGGTAGTCGATTCAATAATATGTCGAGGTGCAGCTGAATAATATACGAGGTGAATTTTCTGAACCAGTTAATTCCCAAGCAATTTATTCAGAGAAACTCCTTCGCTAGCTCAATTTTGTTTATAATTAATCGTTGTTAACGCTAGAATAGGAAGGATATAAATACAGCACATATTTCAATTGCTTTGTACGATGTAGTACAGCAATAGTGACCACAACCATTTGTTTATTGGACAAATGCTAGCACGTTTTTACAAAAATATTTAAACAACTTTTTCGAATAGACATGTTGTATTGCATTGGAAAAGGGATATAGGGAAGGTTGAAGCCTACGTCACATTCACATTCACATGACCGATCGTGTATGCATAACAAGCTCGTAGCTGTGCTTTTTTTAGTTCACCCACAGCTCGTTTTTAAGCTCTTTCCAATTGGTATCAACGGCAATGCGAAATACATTCAATAAATACATACGCGTACATGTACGAATATCGTTACGGAATCAACTACCACTCATCTTTCTACCACTGGCATAGATAATTGACGCCAATTTTCGCAGGAAATTGCCAACATAAACATATCGGGCTGCGTCGTGTACAGCTTTTCAGTTGCATTGACGACGTATAAATAGAGCCATATTTACCACAGCTCAGTGGATCGATCGATCTGCTATGGCGAACCTATGGCTTTATATCAACACACTCAGCTGAACGTTTCTAACTGACTGAGCAACTACTGATTCCATTTTAATTGCAGCTCACATAATACCCGGCCTGTTTCTCGTCGGGCTGATCTACATCGGCTTTGATCCGTACGTCTGTGTCGCCATCATTACACTCTCGCTCGGTTTTAACGGTGCATCCACGATGACCAATCTCCAAAACTCCCAGGACCTGGCGCCAAACTTTGCCGGAACGCTTTACGGCATCATTAACTTCGTCGGAACGTCTAGCGGCTTCATCTCACCCATCCTGGTAGCGCACTTTACCGCGCAACAGAGCACGATGGACGAATGGCAATATGTCTTCATGATTGGAGCCGCCGCTTACATCGCGCCAGCGCTCATATTCGTCTTCTTCGGTTCAGGACTGGTACAGAAGTGGAACGAACCGAAGCAAACGCAAACGACAACCGGTCACGAGCATACCTAATCCCACATCGAACCATAATCCGGAAGCTATGTTCCTGAACGGCTATTTCCCTTCCACACCTGCCTTTCCCAACCTGCCTTTGAATCTCAGGACAGACACTTTGACATAAGGTTGATGATCATTCGAGCTTTAGCCAAACGGTGGTGTAACATTACCGGGCAAATGGAAAGAAAAAAGTATTATTAGCATTGAATCGCAAAAACCCTACTCTGACTTTACATTTAGCATTTATGTCTCTATGTTAGATTCGTTTTATATGCGTCCAAACAAATCCAACACGTTTTGACAATGTTCGAGTCTAATCGGGGCACGAAACAGAGCTAACACATTTCGATTGCCGCGGATGGAATGCAAGGGAGTGTGGAAATTAAATTTGTATCAAAAGATATTTTAGTATCATTTCAGGAAAGTCAAATTTTACATGTAAAACTTCGTATTTTTGCCGTCGTTTGGGAACTTGAGTCACAAAACTGCGGCAGCATCTGCTTTCTGCTATTAACAATATCGGACGTAATGTTTCAGCCAAGCGCAACTGCTTTAATATTGCGTAAATTAGGTCAATGAAGTACCTTTGTTTTAAATTCGCTTAACGTCGTACAAATTATGCTCATGTAGTGAAATACTAGGCTGAATAGGTGGTTACATGGGAGAACGTTATTTATGTATAATAACATGTTTTTTTCTGTTAAGGCATACATAGAATGTTTCATTGCATATGTTGCATGATGAGTGCAAAATAAAAGTATTAAATGACATCGTAACAGCAATGAATTATTATCTATAAATGTACCCATAGGGTATGATTAATAATATTCTCCAAATATATCGCAAACAATGGGAGATCGCATTTCTGTAAATAAAATTATTTCCATCCATTTAAAGCAAAATATCCCCACATCGGTGTTGCTAGTGCTTGTGTTATGTTTGCATTCGTTGGCAAGTTGATAACCTCATGACGATGGACGCGAACACGTATCACACTTTTCCCGTAATGACGTTCGATAACTACGTGACCAACGTTGCACTTTTCACCTCTAAGTGATGATAATGCTCTGGCTGTGTGCTTTATCGCAGTGTATCTCTTTTACCAACCGTCGGTTCAACACATCTTTACGTTTGTTTAATTTTATTTGTTATCATTTATTATCTATAATTATCCTTAAGTTTAAATCGCCGATGCTCACCTAAACAGGCCGACACAATCACTGGATTGTTTAGGCGACATGCAAGCTTTTCTCGCGACCCAAAACTGATGATCATTCGATCATTGTCTTCGTTTGTAAGCAGCTAGCAGACTTCGTGTGGATGTGTTATTTGCAACTATTTGAAAGATCCCTCGGGGACACATTTTTTGCTTGCCTCGTTAAAGATATAACCATGAGCACAGCTAAACTTATTTTCATCACTCATGGGCCTGTAAAGTAGACGCGAAGAAAGGGTTACATTATTACGCAATGAGCAGTGAAATCGCTGTGACACGTATAGTAGCACACGTACTCGCAAACAACGAATACTTACAAGCCACGTTTACACAAATAGTACGACCGTCGATCAAGAGGATCATGAAGGATGCCATCGTGCGGACAAAGTTTCACCCCAAACGGCGTGAAGGGAACCAGCGGTTGGGGACCTACAGCTTGTGCTTGAATTTGTAAACCAGGGCCGTACGATGCAAACGAATGCTCCGAGTACAGATGTCCAAGCGGACTTATGGGTGCAGGCGTTGTGCAAGGGCAGGACAATGCATGTCCTGCCACATTTGGAACATCCACACTGCTCGTCGCTACAACCTTAACACACTGTTGGCATCCATGGCAACATGTTGGAGGCTTTAATACTGCTGGAGCCATCGTAAAGAAGTGCATCGCAGGCGGTGCCATAGTCGTTGTCGTAGTTGTCGTCGCAGGTGTTGGTGCATGTCCAGTGGCAACAATTTTAATACCTGGGTATTTACAAGGACATTTTGTATGCTGATCGACATGCGAAATGGCAGACGATTGAGATGCGCAATGGAGACATGGTCTGGATGTACTGCATTCCTTGCAGCCAGTAGTACCCGGCGTGTACACTACCGGATGACGCTGCGATTTATCTGAGAACAGTTGACAGGTGTGCGAGTTTTGTGGCTGCACAGTTTCCGAAAACAGTTGCACAGTCGAGGGTAACGGTTCGGGATCACTAAACATCAACGGCCTTTCGGCTTTTGTAGGTGTCATGTCGACACCCTGCCCAATCTTTACTGCTTCGTATGGTAAGAAAAAACCCTCTTCATACTCATCCGAACCTGATTCAGCATCGTAAAACATTTTTTCCGCTGAGCTGCATCCGTTTATAGAGATCGGTTCGTTCATCTGCATCGGTGACGTTGATTCATCTGCGTTAAAACGTAACGATCCTGACATAGACTGCGTTGGTTGTGATACGACTTGTGTTCCAGGTTGTGTATTCAATACGTCCGGTAAAAATGTTTTGCTGTATGGTTGTTTTTCTTCTACATAAACAACAAGCGGCTGATTGCTGTTGACCTCGCTGTATTGCCGATAGTCTAGCTGTGATAGCGGTGTCAACGACGGTGATTCGTAGTGATATATCTGCGAATCAGTAATCACTGAAGGTGGAAGATACTGCGATTGCAACGCTGCTACCACAATTGCCGTAAGAGGATACTGCCCATCTCCGCATATATTGATGGGATCGTCTTCATCGTAGTAGAACACTGCCAACCCTCCAAGACCCTGTTGCACTACGAAACATACCTTTTCTTTGACTGATTTTTCATTTTCGTATGAATACCATGACAGATCGCGGAACGCGTAAGGGCTCTTCACATTGCTGTCCCAAATCTCTAGTGATCCACTGTATAGCTTCCGGCAGATCTTGTAGTACGGGCGAATTTTGAGCTGCAGGGCTGGTGTGCCTACGCGATATTCGTTCTGAATGTACAGTTTGTACGTTAGTGTCATTGTCTGAATTACTATCACGATTTTGCCACAGCTCAACCCCGCCATCTTCCACCGATCTACGTGGTAGTCCTAAAATGTAATCAAATCAACGCTATTGGCTACTGATCGCTACTTGCTTCTCCGCACTTCAATACTTACAATACTGTTGGATGACCCTGGACTGCAAGAATACAACGGTGCTATGAAGGAAGTTTTTCGTAACTTGCGAAATTCGGTCGTACTCAAAATAACATAATCGGCATACTTTTCCAACTTTTCCACCGGGTAGTTCACTTCGATGACGGAGGGTCGGCTGGGGACGGTTACCGTGAGCACCAATCCATTACGATCGCAGGCAAGCCTAAGATCCCGCAGCAGCCGGACGTACTGATCCTGTAGTAAAATATCATCAGCATCCTTGTCGAACCAATGCTACGCAACGTACTCTCATACCCTTTCTTGAGGTGCTGGATATAACCAAGCCAAATCAACTCCATGGAATCCGTGAGCTAGTGTAAACTCGATCAAATTATTCACAAACGCTCCTCGCCGCTTATCGTCACACGTTAAGAAAGCGAACAGCTCCGACGGAACGACCGATCCACCGAACGAGGCAATAATCTTCAGTCCGGACTTCTTCTTGGAGACACCTTTCGGAATGAAAAAAAGTGATGTTGCAACAACACACAAAATAGGATTTAAAAAACAAACTCACTATTGTCGTGGAAAAATGGAAGAGGCATTCCATCGGGACTGATCAAAATGTCTGTCACAATCAAATAACCACACTGTACATGATCGACCTTTGTCATGCAAAAGTTACTACTTTTCACGGTTAGAAATAAGGCTGGTGTGGTATGGGCACCCTCTACCTGATTTCCACCGAACACAAACCAGATCGCACTAAGCACCACGAACAGTGTAAGACACCGAGAATGTCTCCTCGCACCCATGGTATTATATTCTTGGGTACACTTCCACCAGATTTCGACTGCACTGTCTACAGACTGCGTACTAGCCGGACGCACCGAATAGGCAAACCATACGGGCCCAAACTAAAATGTCCACACCGGATTGCAAGGGCTTTTATAAACCACGAGCTATCTTGCTGTACGACGAACCAAGGGTGAGTGTTTTAGCTGAAAGCTTTTCCAGCGATGAAAACCTATATGGTACCTTTGTCATTTATCTTTTTTTAATTTTTATTTTTTGGTTTCTCGCGCTGTATAAAGCACGAAACGCAGTGTGCAACACAACACACGCTGCCAGGAACTAAGTAAATAAAACAAATAACATGGCGAGTGGAACGTGCATTTAAGTTATTGGGGACGATTCACGCCTGCTTCCTTTGCATATCCCATTTGTGGGATGCTAGGGGTGGTAAGCTGTTCCGAAAACATCCAAACAGCGAGTTACCGTCCAATGCATGTGTTTTTTTTCCCTTTCGAGTCTGTAGCATGCACGGAATGTGACGTATCAAAAAATAGTTTCTTCCCGCCTAACTGTAGTGTGATAAAACTTAAAATCCCCAACTGAAACGAAAACATGCATACACCATTCAAATAAAAAGCAATAATAAAAGAGTTTTTCGTACCTTTAGCAACGATACAATATCCGGTATAGTTAAAATTTTTCATGTTTCCCTTTTTGGCCCAAAAGTCCTTACCGTGTCAGTCATTCTCACGTCTTACTGTGACATACTTAAGCGTATGTTTTGCTCGTGCTCTCGATAAAACGCGGTAATAATCTACAAAAAATTTCTACCACCAAAAAGGGTAAAATTTGGAAAACACAACACGCACAACTCACATACCAGAAATGCCTCAAGTTCAAGCACACAAATGTTTACATCTTGGACCGTGCCTTACGCGGGTTCAACCTTTGGTTGATGCAATATTTTTCTTTCTTTTTCGTACCTGAGTCATAACTTCCAACGATCAAAGGCCAGTCGTCTCTGTATTTGATAAATAAATGTTTTCGGCACTTGGAGCTCAAATCGTCTGCATGTGGTAAAATGTAGCATTAGAAAAGAAGGTTTCGCTAAGTGCTAAGAAGCAAACTAAGCTACTAAGAAAGCTAAGTGCCTTTTATTCAAAACACATCACAACTATTTTACATTTTGATACGAACGATTTGAAAATAAAATTCCTTTTCAAGCCGGTCTCTGCTCATTAACAAAATTTAACATGTAAGGTGAAATTTCCATACAACTCAGTATTTCATTGCATGCTAAATAACAGTCACCTACTAAACATACTAGAAGTCAACATGTGAAATATGATCCTTGAATTGTTTGAATTTAATCCAGTTTGTATTTGTTGCAAACAAATATCAACGATATGTGTTAAAATTGAAAATGTCTGTACATAAATGATATTTGATATTAATTATCATCCTTTTATGAGTTTATTTACACAACAACGATTGGCCTGTTTAATGGAACATGACCATTAAGCACTTCATCCACCCTTTATCTCTCTTACATTTGCTGCATAACAATTATGTGAGAGGAGGTGGAGAGGGGGGCGGCATTGGAGGGTGGGGTGTATAAAAGTATTTATAATAATATAATATTTAATATAATATTTAGTTCACGACATAAAAATATCTTGAAGGTTTGAAGCTACCCTGGACAAAAATATGACATGACACTATGGGCTGAGCATATCATGAACGAAAACAAAATAAAAATGAAAGTGTTTGTATTTTTTGGTTCTCGATGCAATGGTGGTTTTAAACCGTGATTTAATGGAAGTAAGGTGTAAGTTAAGAAAAAAATTTAATACATGTATTTTATTATTAATGAAAAGCATTACTACTTAAAGATTCTACTCCCGTGAAGCATGAAATTTTTATTATAATTTATCTAAAGATGTAGTAAACATTTATGCAAGGGAATATTCCTAATATAGCCAAGTTTAATTGAAATATGTTTCAACAAAGTTTTTTTCATTAAAGATATTGAATTAAATATTTAAAATATTGTTATGCACAGTACCCTATCAGCATCCGATCTGATAAGACGTAATCGAAATCCTAATCCTAATCGACCTAATCGTGCTGCGTGCTCCTAAAGAAAAACAAGTAACGAGTAAGGTAATCAAAATCACAGTGAGAGGAAAGAGAAAGCCTCCTCGGCTCATTGCGATGAGCCGATGTAAGAGAAAGATAGTATAGGGCGATGCCATCGCCTCGTGCTCTTATTCCACTTCTTCTCCGGGAATCAGTACCAACAACAATTATGACATCCTTAGTGACGAGGAGGAGGCTCTCTCGACGCCCTTACAAGTCCCATCTGCCAGCGCTAAGCTGGTAAAATCCAAAATTCCTCCAATTGTTATCACCGGCACGCAAGTTGAGGATGTGCATTAAAAAATCACCTCCGTAGGTGTAGTAAACTACACTACGAACTGTACGCGAAAAGACATCTTGGTAAGCACTACCACATCGAAAGATTTCAAACTTGTTGTAGATGTTTTAAAGAAACACAACAAAGCCTTTTTTACTCACCAACTCCCGAAGAAAAGAACTACGAAGGTGGTCTTTGGATCTTTGCAATCTTTGGATTACCGAATCATGAAACAGAGTACGTTAAAAGAGCTCTCGAAGAATGCAAAATCACACCAAGTACAATAAAAAAGCTCGAAATCAGGAAGAAACGCTTTGACGACCAAACTCCACGGGGATTCGTCACTCTAAGCGAGCTGAAACAGGTGAGAGCAGTTGATCACCATCGTGTATACTTCGAGTATTACACAAACAAAAACGGTCCCCTGTAGTGCACAAACTGCCAACGCTATAGTCATGGCAGTGCAAACTGCTACCTTACTCCTGTGTGCGTGAAGTGTGCCGAAAAACACGCATCACAATCCTGCCCACTAAGCTCAACCACTACCAGCCCAGATGGTAAAATCGCTGCGTCCAAACTCAAGTGTGCAAACTGTGGTGAACATCACACGGCAAATTTCTTCGGCTGCCAGGCAAGAACACAGCAAAAAAAGGTAACACCAACACCTTCTCGTGTAAGGGACTACAACTATAACGCTCATTGCTTGGAAAAATGAGGTTAAATATCTAAGTGTAATTCTTGACAAAAGATTAAATTATAAATGACATATAGAAGAAAAAATCATAGGCGGTGCTAAAATTGCTCATACGCTGTACAGTTTCATAAATAGGAGCTCCAAATTAAACTTGCAAAACCATCTATTGTTATACAGTACAGTAATAAGAGCTGTTAGTTGGGCGACCTATAGTGCGAAGGTACTTCGGTCGCGTACGTTTATCGCGAAAACGGATCCCTTTCTCGAGACTCAAAAGATTATAACTTTCGAGGGTTACTTCAGAGAAGACCAAAACGCAGTGCGTCTCGGGCAAACATCCGTTCTCGAACCCTTGTTGGTTACAACCAATTTTCAACCAAGACTAAACGTTTTAAACAGGCGGAGGTTTCTTTCAACGGATTACTTCGGAGAAGACCAAGTGCAACTTGCATCGGGCAAACATCCGTTCTCGAATCCTGTCAAGATCTCTACCAAATCAAAGACGAAGTCGGTCGTTCTGTGTATGGTGTGAAAAGGATGATTTATTCTAAAATTTCGTTTCTTATATACTAGTTTAATAACAATGTATTGGTGAGTGTAGTATTGTAACTTTCAAACGTATTGGTGAAGTCGATCGCGACCTTCTTCCCTACGATATTCTCATGTTGATCCTAAACAAATAATTAGCCTAAAGTCAAGTGCTATTTCGTTGATAAACGATCAAGGATTCAATGTTTTACTGAAACATGTGTTAGGCATACATATCCTGGCCGCTCAACAATTTGTTTAGACTGAACGAGCCTCTTTTTATGGCCGATCCCGAAAACGTTCGTTACCTAGTTTTATGGCTGCATTGCATTCGTGTGCATTATTGGTTCGGTTTATTGCGTTGCTCTTGACTTTGCGCTATTTTTCCCATTACCTTATGCCGGTACGCTTGTTTCCATTCTCATGAATCGCGCCTTTCGATGCTCATATGTTTATTTAGGCAAACGATAACGATCCCTTCACAGATTATAAGTTAAACGCATCGTTTTCAAATCAAATGAGTTTCGTAACATAAATTTCGTCTCGTTCTCAACAAGAGCAGCAATGCTCCACTCAGCACCGGTATGGGCAGGATGTGCCAATGTCCACAAACAAAAATTGCAAGTTTTCCAGAACTAAATAAAGAGAATACTCAACCTCCCCCCATGGCATAGCACATATGAAATCCACAGGATTAGCGGAATGATGAAAGTAAGAGAATTCATTGAAAAATGTAGAACTCCACGGTGCCCTTAAAGGTGTTTGTAAATATTTAGGTTTATTTAATAGGGTTAATAACTTAGGTTGTTAGATAGTTATAAGATGAAATTGTTCAAAAGGGTTTTTTCTCCAATTTTTTCCAGTAATTTCTACATATATCTGTAGAAATTATATCAAAATTTCGTAATGCGCGCTGAACTCCAACATATTGAGTTAAGGTCTAAAGAGCGGTACCGATAACAAATTTAAATGTTAAAACAAAAGCTATCAATAAACATGCACTACTACTACTACTACTACTACTACTAAAATATTGTTATGTTCTTAACTATACGATAACCATCCTAAAATCATTAATATACTAGAAGTTGATCGCTGATAGTTTTATATTTTTTGAAATATTTCTTTAATTTTTCATAATTTTCATAACCACCATTGTTTTTAACTATTACAGACTCGGAAACAAAAATTAAAAGATTTAAAAAAAAAACTCAAAAAGTTTTAATTATCACCTACCCATGACCAACTCCAGCCCATAGTGCAACAAATATGTCCAGGGTAGCTTCAAACCCTATAGGGGGAGACTACAAAAACCATTTGCCGTTATTTTTATAGAAAATATGATAAACATGCGATTTCCTCTTAGTTCCACGTAATTTTTTGCGAAATTTTCTGTGACCCCTTATAGATGTCAATATTTCAACTCTTCAACATGTAGTATAAACAATTTTTCTAAGTAAATTCGAAATACGCGTTCGGTCCCATTAGCATAAAGCGAGGAGCTGCTGTAATATTTTTTTTTATTGATAAGATGGAAAACCCAGACGTAAACTAACTAACCAACCAATATTGTGCCAAATGTCTATAAATAAACCGTATTGTTGTACCGACTGACCGATCTTCAATATCTAATAAAAAATTTATTAGTTTTTTTTTTCATTATTATTCTGCTGGATTAATTTTGGGCCAATTCTATTTGAAAGCCAAACACTAAGAAAAAAATCTTCATTATACATATCAGACAAACCAAACCAAAACAAGTACCAAACAGACACAACGAACACGACAATGTTCTAAAGGTGCACTGTAAACAATCGTGCCGAACTGGCACTCTATCGAACAGTCCACAGTGGACGGCGACCGGGATCAAATCTTTTTTTAATTTTTTTAGATAATGATACCCCCAGTATTTTTGTATTAAACAGAATGTGATGGAAATGATGAAAATTAACGTAAAAATATCAATTATTAATGTGTTTCGTGACGTGAAAAGAAGAAATTGATCTCTGAATAGTAACTATAAACTATATTATAAAGGGAATCCGAGTTACGCGAATTTCTCTGGCACGCATTATTCGCGTAACTCGGGAAAAGACTGTATACATATTTTCGAAGTGGGAATCCCAGACAAAACCAAACTGGTTTGTTTTGTGACTTGTTTGTGTGGGATGTTAGATACAAGTTGACAATGCACCTACATACGATTACACGGGTTTGTTCTTGTCGTGTGGTCTGGTTTGTCTTGTTCGAGAACTTACAGCGCGCTGCCTAAGTAAAACAAACCTAAAACATTTCCTGTTTACAAGTTGCGTGGAAAAAGGTTTTATAATTTTGAACGAACAGATCAAAACGATGATGATGTTATGTTTTAGTTTTATTAAAACTAAGGTTTGAAGGACAAACACAGTAATACATTCTTTTTCTTCCAGTAACACGAAATACATTGGAGTTTCATAGCTTCATGGTTAACACACATTTCCTTCGCACAAGCTCTGAAAAAAAATTAAAAAACATTCTTTTTTTTAATTTTAAATTTTTGTTATCGGCTACGCATGTATTTAGAAGTTAAATATATTGTATTAACTTCTATTCCGTAGCGCTGTAAAATTCGGTTACCTATAACTTGTATACAGGAAAGATTTCAACCTAGATGTGTGACAGGTGTGTCAAACTAAGAAATAAAGGCATACCCTTAGTTATCGTTCTATTACTTTTTTCCTGCAATTAGATACGATAGGGATCAAATTTAAACAAAACCTGCACCTTTCTTCCTAAAAAAAAAAACGTGTGCCTTTGCGCCTGTAAGATCTTTATCTTACACCACATGTGTTATGCAAATACGGCAATTTACTAAAACCGTAAGCAATTTACGTGTTTAACAACAAAAATATAATGTAATAATGTACTGAAGCACAGTATCAACTTTTGAATTCTCCTAGCTTGGTGAATAGTATTTTAATGTTAATGTAATAGTTAATGCAATTTAAATAACCCGTAGTGCGGTGTTACACATTTGATAACCGGATCACAGGTTTTTGATTTAAAATTGGCCTTTTTGGAAAGTTATGACTAGTTTTGGTAAGTATTCTAATACTAATTTACTAACCAATATGTAATATTAGTAATATCTATTCATTATATTTAATATGGTTGTTCTAATATGTGTTATGTTCAATTACTGGGAGATCAATTTTCGTCACTGATCTAAGAGTAAAATTAGAGACAATCATTAGAATTTATACGGTGGATTTGGTGACGTTATACGCTAAATATATGTTGACTAAATATATGTTAATTAGCTTGCTAGAACATTGATTTTTATACAGTTAAAATAGAGCCAAACCAAATGGTGGTCCATTTCATGCTCAATTTGAATAATCATAACGGCATACCTTAGATTCCAACGAACGACTAAAGCCACAATATGTTAAGACGAACAAACAAAAAATTTCATATATTTATTTTAACTCATGTACTAGACAAGTTTTGTACAGAGAAAATTAAACAGTGATAATCAAGAGCAATTCATCAATCAATCAATCGAGCAATCGAAAACAATCAGCAATATGCAACACATTTAAACAGTCTTCCGGAGTAAATGAATAATAAATAATAAGACAGATTTACCGAACCATATCCTTCAAGATCGTCATCGTTACCCTTGAAGGTCACCCGAAATTCAGATGTCACAATACGAAATTCACCGTGAAAGTAATTTTTATCGAGAAAGACCTTTTCTTTCGGTAGCCCTTGAAAATTTGCTTTTGTGTGCTCTTGTTTTTTTAAATTAAACTTATCTTATTTGTCAAATTGAACAGTTTGTATGAGCTTGTTTGAAGCAACTTGATGCGATTTTTTAACCATTGCACAAACTTCAACACCACATTCGGTTTGGGACTTGAAGGTTTATCAAAGAATATAGAATAGGCAATACGTATCCCTTTAAAGAAAATTTACACTCTTATTGGTTCTGTTGAACTCGTTTGGAAAATTCGCAAGCACATTAATCAATGTCATAAATTAATCAAGAAAACAAATGAACAAGTCAACGTAGTTATGTGAGTTTGCATGACTTGGCTACAATATCACTAAGCCCCAGCTTAGTAGGCGCGCCAAACTAGCGTGATCGATCCAGCACATATCTAGTTCCCCAACTTTAGCTTTTCCATTGGTTGGCTGCTGTTTCGAGCGCGCTGTTATTTCTCTCCTCTCTTCGGTTTTTACGCATTGAACAGTAGGATGCAGTAGGACAGCTATATTCTTTATTTTCATTTTTATTTTCTTTATTTGAGTTTATTCAATTCAAAAAATAATCATATATAACGTTGGGGGACTTTTACACCTATTGGTACAATACTATCACAGACATTCCATGAATGTTCCAAAGATTGCTAAAAATGCTATATGCAAACACAGATTATAAGATATCCCTTTTTATGTTTAGTGTATTGTTTGTTGTTTAAGATGTAGATATTTTTTATTGTAATAAAATGTACACAATAGATATACGGCCCGGCCGTTCTTCAGATAAATAAAAAAATGTACGCAATGACAAGGAAAAAAAAATCTGCACCACATTCCATGTTTTTGGGGCGTAATTCAAAACATTTCGTATACCGCAGCTCTAATTGCGAGTAGGGTTTCCATTCGAAACTATCCCTTTCTTAATAAGCTAAGAAACAAGTATAAACTTTCTTGGTCAGTATTAGCAGTTTTTAAAGCAATTTCCACCATGGGAATAATAAAACTCGTTGAATTTATTATTCGAATCCTACCCTGAATCCTGATTCTATATTCTCTCTCTCTCTCTCTCTCTCTCTCTCTCTCTCTTTTTCTTTCTCTCTCACACACACACACACTCTCTTTCTGCCATTTTCGCCATCCTACTAGACTTGAATTTATCACGTAGCCGGATACACAGTCCTCGCTACAGGAAATCCGGATGCGATTTTGGAACGGTCCTGTCGTTTGTAGGCCGGCGCCGCTATCAATACACCACTGTACTCAAACCACCCCCCCCCCCCCCCTCCACACACACACACACACACATGATTCTATAATGAATTCTTCACTATTTATTTTTTTAATTTCTCGTTTCATTCTGCACCAGAGAAAATTAAATATGGCTGTGATTTTGTCTAACCGCTTTTATACTCTTTTATCCCAATGTGCATTGCGTAAAACCGGAGCGAGAAGAGAATAAACTGTGCGCCCGAAACAGTACCAAACCAATGTAAAAGATAGTGTTGAATCAGATGCGTGGTCGATCGATCACGCTACCGTACACGCCAATGAACAGTTCCGTCTACGGTACGTTTCGGTAATACTAAGGTGCATCCATTTTCCACAACAATCACTTGATTTAAAGTACGTATTGCGGATCTCCGAACAGTGTTCAATGGTGGGAAACAGTGAATACAATGCTCTAACGGTGCCGCATACTATAACGTGTGAATCCAAACCGTACTACTGACTTTGTGATTTGCGAACCAAGTCGTGTAAGCTCATAAAACTATGTTGCCCAGTTTGTTTGTTTGCTGTTTGTTTATTGTACCTCATTATACTATGTGAACTATTTTTATCAGGGCAAATGAAGGTGTCCCTAACATTGATGCTCTCTAAAATAAAGACACTGTTTCAGATTTTCCGAGATACAGACCATATGGGATCATCGAAAAGAAGCACATATAAAAACCTTCAAAGATTTGCACAATGAAGCATGAGGAGTGCTACGAAAAAACGTTCAAAATAAAAATGGAGGTCAAACAAATTGCCAACGGCTATCGAAAGGAAAGACCTTACCCTTTAAAAATGGTTGTTCCGGAACGCGATCACCATGTGAATGTGTCCCAGCTCAATGACAGCATAACTATCAGAACGGCTCACAAGAAACGTAACATACACACTCGTATTATCCATGATAGAGAAAACGTTTTTGAATGGAAGCTCAAAACATACCCAACAACAGGAGGACACAAATCCCTAACTACCAACCAAATAAACAAATCCAAAAGCATACTTGACCTTCATCGATCTTGCGATGGCGATCTAAAAGGATATGTTTGTGAGTATGTACATGATAACAGGGTCCAGTTTTATAACCATTACCGTCCGTGCATGTCATGTCGGTAAAACCGGCTATTTACGAGCATTGACCCTTTTCACATTCTTTTCTACTTCATTTGGTTTGGCATGATGTAAGAGTGTGTTGGATTCTGCTGTTTGATTTAACTCTGGGAATTGCGAATAGGAATGCGATCACAGATGATTATCGCTATCAATATGATGAATGGTAGTGAAATTTTAAAACGCCCTACTGCGTTGTTTACACTAACATTGTGTAGCAACTAAAAATTAAATTCGCAAACTACGCGAACATTTTTTAATCTCTCTCCAACATATGATTGTACGTCCCGTAGATAATTTCTCCTTTCACTCAGTGCTTCTCCATGCTAGCTAGCCACTTTCATCATGTGTAATCGTTTTCCGTTGATGATTTCAACATGGCAATCACACACGACACGGTCTTGCTGGGAGTGCCATTTTGTTTACATACATTGTGCATGAAATGTGCCACCGAATTTCTGCTTTGTTTCGCTCGTTCACGAATCTCGGAACGTGCTAATTATTATATATATTTATATTTATATATATATAACCATATATTTAACTATCATTGTTTACGTATTCAGTGCTTTATTGCAACGTATATCTTTCATTCATTCACTGATCACATTTGTGTCTGTGTTTTGTTTAACATGAGTTAATGTGCAGCCGTGGAATACCATGCCTGTCATGTAATACTATCACGCTACTTGACATGCATTCAATAATCACACGCTTAATCGTTTACATTTTGTGCGCCTCATGGTGTAAGCTAAGAAGTAGTGTTTAAAACAAGCGAAAATCTGTCGCATTGTTTAATTACAAGCCAGTGGCGGATCTAACGGTGGACGGAGTAGGCAGCCGCCTAGTGCCTCGCCGTGAAGGGGGCCCCGGAAAAAGCTGTTTAGTAGGAAAAGTGTATAAAGTGTAAAAGTACAAGTGGGGCCCCAAAGTGTAACACAAAGGGCCACTGGAGAAATTGGAAAACAACCTCCCCCAGCGGGTAATTGATTTTTATTTTTCGTTAGAACGGCCTGGCCGTTTCGACTTATTTTACCACGTAGCCGGATAGTTAATCCTTGCTACTGGGGATTGGTCCGGATGGGATTTTGGTCCTGTCCGTTCGTGTGAAGACCGGCGCCGCTACCATCATGCCACCGAGCCGCCCCGTTAACTGAATTCTAATTCTGCCGGATTTTTTTTTAAATACGGGCGCCAACTATCATTCCGCCCAGGGCCTCCAAGGGGATTGATCCGTCACTGTTACAAGCCCTAAACCGTGCATTAAACCGTTCTGTGCATTGGCAGGTTTCATTGTTCCCCCATATGCAATATCGATAGCAAGGGTTTTGCGTTAGTGGAGGTTTCTACATCATACCATCGTTCATGTCGTCCGTTTAGGCATGTGCCATTCAAACTCTATATTTAAGGAAATGGTGACTACTCATGTGACTTTCAACTTACGAACGTAGAACCATATTTATACAATGCGTACAAATGCTGTTACGAATTGATTGGCTGGTATTTATGTAAGTCATGCTTGTCCAAATTTTATTGTTTTAACTCTGAAGGTCATGACGATCAATGACATTGCAATTCCATCCATTTTGATAAACTCTCACAAGAGCGAATGTTTAAAATTGAATTCTATTTGACTTACGAGTTCAAAATAAAAAACCTTTAACTAAACCTCCGCGCTAAAGGATCCTAGGGGAATCGCTAAAGCAGAAAGGTTACGGAAGGCACAGAAAGAAACGTACAATGGCTGGTTTAAAGTGAAACGGAAGCGCCTGCGGACATTCAGAGACATTCCCAGTTCAAGCAACGAACACATGAACTAACATCAAGGTAGAGTGAAGGATCAGTGAAATAAAGCACAGGGGAATTTACCTAGAGCAAATCTGGTGAACGATCACTGCATCCGTTCAATACGATTAATCTATATCCCTATTGTGGATGATAAGACTGAGAACAGAAGCTAAGTAGTTGTTATGTGTACACTGATTTAGAATGTATGAATGAATAAAAACTTTCTAGAAAGTGAGTTAATTCCAATATGTCATCAACAGGCTTTATAACTCTTTTGCGATTTAACTGAAGCTGCTTCCGTTTGTCTCACGTATGTTTTGTTTAACGAAGTTTTTATCTTTCTACAGGAATGCAAATCAACTCTTTGAAAAAATGATCTTTGCTACAAACGTATGGCGGGGTGAGTAGGGCATTTTACTTTCTCATACGTTTTAACAACTGA
Organism: Anopheles marshallii; assembly: GCF_943734725.1. Taxonomy (NCBI): domain Eukaryota; kingdom Metazoa; phylum Arthropoda; class Insecta; order Diptera; family Culicidae; genus Anopheles; species Anopheles marshallii. Next base: position 55,703,344 of record NC_071326.1, read on the forward strand.
TTTTTCTTAAACGTTTTTGTTTGTACTTTGCTCGTAGGATCCGTCTCCAAACGAATGATAGTTACAATAATGATATTCGTCGCTTGCACAGCATCGTTCATGTTGCGTGTTCATATGTCGATTAATCTCCTGGCAATGATACAACCCATTGCTACTACTCCCTCCAACAACACTATCGTATTGTTGAACAACACAACCTCTATCTCCTCAGTTTCCCACAGAACAGCGAATGAGACATTCACTCCAGAGGCTAGCCTTTTCGTTCCTGTGCCGGTGGTACCTGACTATGGCATTCGTTACGATTGGAACCAAAACATGCAGAGCCACATCTTGGGAGCTTACTTCTACGGTTACTTATTAACGTCACTTCCTGCTGGCCCACTGGCGGAACAGTACGGTCCTCAGCGCCTGATCGGATACTCATTTCTTCTCAGCGCTATTGTCACCGCCCTTTTCCCTCTATTTGCCGCCATCGATGTGTGGGCTGTTATTGCGGGGCGCTTTCTGATCGGTTTGCTCAGCGGATGTGTTTATCCTACACTGCACAATGTAATATCGCGCTGGATCCCACCGAATGAAAAAAGCAAAGCTGTTGCCTGTATTGCAGGCGGAAGTACCTTCGGAACTGTGGTAACATGGCCATTTGCTGGCCTGTTAACAGAACACTTCGGTTGGGTGTATGCATTTTATGTTCCAGCATTTCTTTCTGCACTGGTCGGTGTTATCTGGTTCTGGCTGATTGCCGATGCTCCGAGTGAACATAAAACAATTACAAAGGAGGAACGAGATCTCATCGAAGCATCCTTCGGCAATACAATCTCGAAAACAAAGACAAAACCACCGCTGGTACGAGTGGTCACCTCGCTGCCATTCATAGCACTCGTTCTGTCCCATTACAGCAGCTTTTGGGGCCTTAACTTTTTCGTTACACAGGCACCGAAGTTCATTAATGAAGTGCTTGGCTTTAATCTGACCAACGCCGGTTTCCTTTCCAGTTTGCCCTACTTGGCACGCATGTTTTCTGGATTTTTCTTCGGTTACATTGGGGATTCCTTAAGGCGAAAGGAAATCATGCCCGTGACTACTTTGCGCAAATTTTTCATCATATTCTGTAAGTAACATAACATTACTTACTAAAACAACAGTTCATTTACGATTTCTTCTCTTTTGCAGCACATTTCCTGCCGGGCGCCTTCCTGATTGCACTTCCTTTTATTGGACAGGATCCCATCGTTACCGTTTCATGCATAATTGCCTGTCTCGGTTTTAATGGTGCCTCAACCATTACTAATTTGGTTAATGCACAAGATTTAGCACCAAACTTTGCGGCCACTCTGTACGGAATGATGAATTTCCTTGCAACAACAGCAGGCTTTCTGGCCCCAATGGTTGTAGCGTTTTTTACCAAGGAAAGGGTAAGCATCACCAATGAGAGGAGAACGGTTATAGATACAGCACTCTAATGCGCACTTGTTTTCCTTTAGAACACAATGGAGGAATGGAAGTATGTGTTTCTTCTGACTGCCAGCTTCTATATTGTATCCGGTGTAATTTTCATTCTTTTTGGTTCCGGGAAAGTGCAGAAATGGAACGAAATTCAAGAGCAAAAAATGACAGAACCGGCAGAACCCGAAGATCAGAATGTAAAATTATAATTACAATCAATTTACAGTATGTGCCTTCTTTGTCTCAGTAATCTTACATTATAATAAACAATTAAAGCAGTACCATATCCTAAACCTATGCTAGACCTTTATCGCGACATTTGCAACGCGCTCCATGTCATCAAAACCGATGCAAGTTTTTTTCACGCTGTAAATTAAATATTAACTCTAAATGTAGTATCAAGTAAATTAACTGTAAAACAACAGTTGCTGCTTCGCAATATTTCATTTCATAAAATATTTAATAAACACCAATTTATAACAAATTAAACACACAATTGCAAGAAACAAACATCCCACACGCCACGTCTACACTCTATAGAGCATCATTTTTTTTGCACAGCTTTTCCCTACCAGTCGAGCATATTCCGACAAAAACGGAATTCCTTTGCCAACCATTTCCTAAAAAGACAAAAGCATTAATCTACAGTGTATCGGCATAATGTAAGTAATCAATTTACCAAATACTCAGAGTATGTCGTATAGGATCTGCCAACAAGTAGCAGTACGTCCTTTAAGTCCTGTTCCGTCGTTTTGTTCGCGTCCTGCGCCCCACCATCATCATTTAGTCGACTGTACTTATGTGCGTCTAACTTCGATAAAACAGTTTTATCTAGCGTATGCCATGTATATGCCTCCGGACAAAGTAAGTAAGATGGCTGAAGGTTACTTTTGTATCGCATCTTAGGGCATGAGTGTATGTAAAAACCCATATAGTAGCTTTTAATACTAGGAATTTTACTGTTCAGTGAACGTGTGAACGCTAGCTCTCTAAAAGGGGTAAATGGCGAAGGAGATAAAGTTTTTTTTTGTTAATTCGACAATGACTTAAGAAAGCGATACTGTTACCAAGACCGACGGTATCAAACAGTTGGTAAACTTACCGTAACGAACCGTAAGTACCGAGAGATAGAAATTTAAACTCAGGATCGTAGAAAAAATATACCGAGCTGACACAGTACGGTAGCACATCAATCACACCGACGGCAATTAGACGATCATCCAGCCAGTACTGTTGATGGAAGGTACCGTACTCTTGCGAATCCTATAAAAAGATGACAAAAACAGCATATATATTAATCATACTGTAACAGTTGAAAGATTTTTTAAAGATAAATTCATAAATATTCGCGACGGCACGACGGCCACCAAAGTGTACACTTGGTCCTTGGTTTTATTTAATTATATTTAGTCTGAACAAGTGACGATAATTACCCGTACAGGGTAAGTAAAAAAAACTTGTGCTACAACGAACCGGAAAATTTTCCTCAAACCTGTAGTTATTTGATATGTACCAATAACTTGTAATGTTTTTTAAGGAACACTCGGGGCCAGTATGTGGTATATTAGTTGTGGGGTATAGTATTAACACTTCTTCTTCTTCATTTTATCGAGGGGGTATAGTATTAACACTAAAGTATTTATTAATACTGAAATATGAAACCGAAAGAGTTCCTAGTTATTTAAACTTCTTTCATAGCTACACGTTTGCCTCTTCTTGGCGTTACGACCTACTAGAACATGCCTGGCATTTCTGGCTTAATAATAGCCGGATAGTCGGTCCATGCTACGGGGGATTGGTCCAGGTGGGATTTTGGACCGGTTCTGTCGTGCGCAGACCGCTACCAAAACCTATAGTAAGTCACAATTTCTAATGAAATACGAAAATAATTATAGTGAAAGATAAAACCTATAGAATGTATATTGCCTTGATTACGAACTGAAGGTCGTGCAGAATTTATATTAATGCGGATTTTCCTGTGTAGATTTAATTGATCCTACAAGTGGAATTGCGCAACAGATTTGTTCGCCAATATATGCATCCAAAGTCCATTCAGCATTCCATTCGTATTGAAATCAAACTGGTCAATTCAATCACATTCACGCTACAGACTAATCAATAACATAAACTGTATTGAAAGGTGTTAAAAGAAATCATACAGTAACGATGATGGATCAATCTATCAAAAAGTGTAAACAAGCCAAAAGTACCTTTAACGGCGACTTCACCAAAAAGTCCAGATAGTCTTCAATCGCACCGGGTGGATCATTGTGAATGGCCGTCTGATACTTTTTGTACAGATCGTATGAAACATGCAAGCTTTCTCTAAATTTTGTTCCAGAAGTGAGAAGCGTCACGATCTATTCGACAGTTGAAGATTTTTTTGGGGATAGAAAAAAGAAAAAAAAGAAACTAAATTAAAAAGGTCCTTTGGATCATATTTACCTTCAGTGGTGATTTAACAAGGAACCGCTTGAAGCGGTCCATGTTCAGTTTGGATGGTGGATCTTTATGAATGCTTTGTTGGTATAAGCTGTACAGTTTGAATGTGGCAGCAGTGGCACCTTCACTAGCAACTACACATTTTACCTGTGAGGAAGAAATAATGTATTTTAACACATATTACAAGCAAAATAGGCCTGATGTAATATTAAAACGAAACATATGCATAAAAATAGAATGATTTCTCAACATACAAAATACTGATATGCAAAACGAAGTACAAAAAAAAATACTAATTCAGGAAAGGATCCTTATCAAAGACCACTAAAAACATAAAAATAAAACCGCTTAGTTCTACTTTTTCGTGGCCTCAGGCTCGGTTTAATAGTATGTCCTTTGGTTTAATGTTCAAAATTATTGGCGAAGTACTTTCGTTTTAGGTTTAGCCCATTAAAAGGGTTAGGGGTTGCCAGTGATATTATTCTTTGAACAGCCCATCTCCATTGATTTATTGACATAAAAGGAGAAGCAAGCACAGTTCAAGATCTGGCAATTCGATTGCATGGCATTTATTGATGCAATTTACCAGATGCTTTATTTTTTAAACCACGACGCCGTTGTATCTGTAACTGTACCATTGGTTTCTGTTACACTCTGTCATATCACCAGAAGGGCCAAGATATTATAAATGAGAAAGTTTATCTTAAAGCAATCCAGCGATTACGAAGTTTCATCATCAATATGCCGCAGTTTAACTACATTCGTGGTGGTGATAACAAATAAACTGAAAACAATATATAAATGCTCTTTGCACAATAGGATAGCTATAAAAGGCAAAGTATAACATGTTTCATCTATAGGTAGTAGAGAAATCGTTTAAAAAATCCATTAAATCATTCCATTTCTGAATCCATATGTTATAAAGTTGACTTATTTGAACATGATCGTACGTTGTGAAAATGTACGTTAGGAGGGAAATTCTTGCTTACCTGCAAATGGTGCACAGGCTTTTCATTTTCCTGTGGACATTCCGCAAGAAAATCTTCTAGCGTTTTTTCTTGATGTTTCATTCCACTGGGTTTCATCATATGTTCGATTGCTTCCCCAGACAGTCCTTTCTTCTGCAGCTTTTCTCGCTTCCTTTCAATGCGCAACATCTTGGCTTTCTTTGGCTGATTGGTTACTTTGGAATCGCTTGGATGTACTGAAACGCTCATGGATTCTGTCACTTTGGGTATATGTAAACCACTGAACCCACTTTGGTCAGCAACAGGCCGACTTTCATCGCTATCATTCGTGTCCAAACCCATCAGACTCGGATCTAGTGGTTTCGGTTTTACGCAGGGTATTTCCATATGCTCGTGGCCACCGATGTCTTGAGATGTGGTTTCCTCGCTGTTCGATAGAACCGTCATTTCTGTTGTGTCTTGTTTGCCATCACGCAGAAACTTGTTCATCCGTTTTATAATTTTTTTGTGGGATTTGTTCAGTCGAAAGTTCATAGCATCACACTTTATGGTGTACGATGGGCAGCAAGTGATTTCCATCATAGGTTTATAACAGTAGCAACCGGATCGCCGCCAGCCACGATCAATCAGCTCTTGATAGTCTTGGCAACAAAGCTTGTGTGCCCACATACCTGTAGAACAAATTTAAGGTGAAACGTTAACATAATCGTCGAAACTCAAAATCAAGGATATGATAAATATTTACCATAGGAAGAGCATGAGCTGGACTGCTTACAATATCCGCATTGATACCTTGAGTTCTCGCCATAGTATTCTACTATGGAAAATGCCATATTGTGGTGCTATTTTAAAAGGCGAGTTGGGAAATAGAGTCTCAGTTTTACTCTATCTGTGTTGATTCATGTCCTTTAAGGTTTCTTTGAACGTTATCCTCTTGTTCTAACCAACCAGTTTAACCAACCAGTAATATTAATCAGCAACCAAGTCCACACACTGATTTTACTGCTAGCTTTGCTATCCAGACTGCTTTAAATCCGAGCACTATCAAGTATGGTACACAGTTTCTGCTCCGTGATACGGAGTTCTAAGAACAAAAAAGCAGCTACGATTGCCGATTACCGGTTGCCACGAAGTATTATATGATTGGATGCGATGAAAACTTTTTGTTTGGATGTAATCACATATTTATCTTTACCCACCTGTAAATGGAATAAAATAAATGGATTTATCAAAAAATAACAGCATTGTCATGCAAAAATAATGTACACCAACTGGTACGATGGTAACAAACAAATGCACCGTATTAATGCAGATATCGATGGTTCTAGCACTACATATGACTCAACGTTTTCTATTCAATGCAGCATAGTTTGTCCCCGTTTGATCAGCTTTTCACAAATTTGTGGCAAGACCAGCAACAGTAATATGACAATATTGTGATTTTATTTTACTGCAGAAAGATGACAAGAGCAGTGAGAAGAAAGGCATTAGACAGAGATAGCGATTGCCATTCTGAAACAAACACTCCAAGCAAAAGAATTCATCCACAAAACCAGAAATAACAAGAGTCCAAAAGGGAATTTTAAAATTACTAATCGGGGTTTGGTCCACCGATCTACGATATCTCCTAATTTAAAGAAAAGAATATTTGCAGTCATCCACGCGACCATAATCGTTGTAAGGTCTTTTGACGTATAAAACGCACATTTCGAAACTAGCGAAACGCATACTTGTCAAACTTACTTCACTTAACCGGAAGCACCGATTCCCTTTCGTTCTTGGGTTCGTTCTCTCGCTCTTTCCCTCTTTTCCGGTGTATTCAGCCATTCGCAAGCAGGCACATTCTGCATCGCTGGACAAATTCGATTGAAAATGGTAAAATACCGTTTGTTTATAATTGTTGTGTATATCGCAATTACATTCATGTTGTAGATCATGTATATGTTGCTGGTAGATCGAATGAGCTAGTGTGTAACGTCGGAAAAATGAATGTTGTTCACCTATCGGTGCCTGTGTTGACATCACTGTAGCTAGATGCGCGGCTTTATTTTCTGCGTGTTGCAATATCTATGCCCGCAACTAATCATAGTTATGTTTCCATGTACTGTTCATTTCCAGTCGCTCGTGATTCCAGAAAAATTCCAGCACATTCTTCGTGTGCTGAGCACCAACATCGATGGTAAGCGTACGGTACCGATCGCACTAACCGCCATCAAGGGTGTCGGTCGTCGTTATGCCCACGTCGTACTGAAGAAAGCCGATGTCGACCCGTTCAAGCGCGCCGGTGAGTGTTCGGATGAAGAGGTGGAGAAGATCATTACCATCATCTCCAACCCACGCCAGTACAAAATTCCGGACTGGTTCCTGAACAGACAGAAGGATATCGTTGATGGTAAATACATGCAGCTGACTTCGTCCAACATCGATTCGAAGCTGCGTGAAGATTTGGAGCGGTTGAAGCGAATCCATGCCCATCGTGGTATGCGTCACTACTGGGGTCTTCGTGTCCGTGGTCAGCACACGAAGACTACCGGTCGCCGTGGTCGTACGGTCGGTGTGTCCAAGAAGAAGTAAGCACCCAAGTGAACGAACGGTGATCGATCACTCCATTTGGGTATGTGTTGTGTGAGGCCGTTAACTAAACGACGAATCCGGAGAGTCTCGGAATGTATAGGCAACATCCAGAGGGCGGCAAGGAAACAAGCGGTGTGAGATGTGCGGAAAAAATAAGAACTATTGTAGTGTAGTGACATCCTATCCAAGTTTCGCTATGCGAGAGATGTGCTTATCAATAAATAGTTCTTATTGAAAAAAAGGGTTGAACATGTGAGTAGTGTTTGTTTATTACTTTAGATCCTACATCGTTCGTGACCGATATATGATAGTTTATATTGCATCCGATCGATAGTGATGTGACCGTTGACCTGAAAGGATAATTTCGCTTTCAATACTCCCTTTCTCTTGTAACATAGCAATTGTGTAGAATGTGAAACGTAGTAATTAAACGTTTATTTACTCGTGTCTTTATTCAAACGAATCATTTTCTTGTTCAATTAGTAACTTTTTTAAGGTGTTGATTTTATGTTGCTGTCACACCACAAAAACGTATATATATGCCATAAAGGTATGTCAACAGTAATATCAATCGCGAAATTGACTTTATTCATGTATCCTATGTTTTATAATGTAAAGCGCATTTCGATCTTCGCAAAACGTCATTCTGCAACGTCTTTTACCTATTGTTTATGGTTTAACGGCGAATGATCTGACTATTTATTATCTCTCTGGCCTTACCTGGCCTGGCAAATTGTGTTTTATCTCATGTAGCAACAATTATTTAAATTAGCTTCTGTTAAGATTATCGAGTAATTGTTAATTTATGAAGCGACTATATACGTACAACGGGTTTCGTTGGTAAGGGCGGAAGAAGTAGTTTGTGTGTGTGCTAAGAGAAGAGTATTTTAAAATTCAAACGATGCACAACAAGTTGGTAAATTTACGATTTTCATAGAGCAATTGATCAAACCGACTCCATTTTCATCCTTAACAAAGTCTTTTAAGTTTGGTTCTGTTAAACGCGATAACTCGCCAAACGCGCTATAGATTCTAGCAACAACAGCTGTGCGTAAGAATCTTGGAACTTTGTAGTGTTTTGGGTTGGATTCTTGACAGGAATGCATTCAATGGGAAGGTAAAGCGTACTCTGATAAATCGGTTAACCTCATGCTTTGTCTCATACATTAGCCCGGGGCATTTCAGGGGTAATGTAATTGTTGCTAATAATTGACCACGCGTACAGGCCCGAACACACTAACAAATTGATCCATTTTCTAGTAACATAAATTGAGCAGCAATAACTGAGTATTATTAAATAGAGTGCGCTCAACTGCATACTATCCGCAGCTTTGTTTATAGTTTCGTTAATTTACTTGTGGGTAAATTAGCTAAAAAAAGTATTCATTAGAGATAGCGTACTTCATTCGTTGGACGACATGCGGAGATTATGAACCAGTAACGCTGCACTACAAACTTTACATACAAAAAATAAAACAACTAACAATGGAAATCAATCTATGATACGGAACAGTTCAACTAAGAACCTTCTTACTTCATCTACTTGTTTAGCCCGTCTGGGGGTTCGCGTAGAGGTTTATCCATTATTTAAATTGATAATGACAAAATATGTGGCAAGAAAATCATTAACCTACAATCAAGTAACAAACAATTCATTGTGATACTCCTTCTGGCTAACAAAATCCCTAAATATCGTGGTAATTATTACTTCAATTCCAGTGACAAACGAATCATTGAAAGCGACTTTCTCATCGGTAAAATTAATTTAATCGTCATCCAACATCTCGAGGAATGCTTTCGGTACCAGTCCTTTAAGTAGCCCCTGTTTTCCATTCATGTAATCACTGTTTGGTGGGTTACACTCGCAAACAAATATAACCTGCAATAGAGAAAAAGAAAACGTTAATTTCCTTTTCCTGTATCGGAAACATAACAATACTTGCCTCGTTCGATGTGAGATTCAGTTCGGTGCCGTCTTTGGCGTCATATGAGCAAAGCACGCGAGCCCGCCGATAACCTGAATTGGCCCCCAGTTCGATGTTGTTTACTCGCCCGACAAGTGCATCATCTTCCTCGTAACCAGACACCGGAACATACGGCTGCGGTCCACCAAGACTAATCGTATCCGAGGTAGTCATGTTATTGTTTTTGCATCGGTATTATCCGTCCCATTTCAAATCGAACCGTTCCGCCAAAGCATGTATTCAACGTGAGAGAAAACCAGAGAGACACATTGTAAAGACAAAAGACAGCTACACAAACAACCACGAACAGATAGACTAACATTAATTACATCGATATTCATTAGTGATACTTGATGATGGGCTATGCAAGCACAAACTAAGTATAACATTTCTAAAATGTCATTGAAAAGAGCATTAAAACACAAAACGAAAGCATACTTAACACGACAATAAAACAGTTGAAGATATTTGCTTGTGATAGCGCAATACCACAAAGAAACCTTAGCAATACTTAGAGCATTGTGCGTGTATAATCAATAATAAGTGTACTATATTCCTTTAAAAATTTCGAAATTTCCTTCTAATGTCCGACAGTCATACGTATTTATGTACATATAGATAGATGCGTATTAAACTAATCCTTGTCATAGAAACCATAGTTCTGCTAGATAGAAACAACGGTTGTACACTAAATGTTGAAGACCATAGCACGCCTTACGGTTAAGGAATAGGATATACAGTAATTGCAGAAATGGTTAACAAAGTGAATATATGTTAGATAGAAAGAAGTAAAAATTACGTACTACAAATTAAAGCACGGAAATGTCATTTGGATCACTATCGGCCACAAGGGCAGCTATTACACTGTCATCCACAATAGGGAAGGTTTCGGGTGATATACTAAGGGGTGGCTTCCCGGATGTCGTCAGGACAGCAGGATGCAAAGTTATTGTCTGTTGGTAGTGTTGTGAGCTGTCTTGTGTTTGGAATTTACTTAAGTAAGGCGGTCCACACGTGAGATCAACATCCTCACTGTTTACTCTTAATCGTGGCGTAGGAGGACGCATGCTAGGACGGTCGGACAGAGCAAATGTTTTGGGTATTATTTTTACAAGTGTTCCGTGAATGGTGCAAAGGTAGTCGTAGAGAAAAATAACAAGATAAAGAGAGAGAAAAGATAGATAACAGTAAGGGACTGACAGAAGAGCAGCAACTAGGAGTATATAGTGTGACGACACTTTTGAACGCGCGTTGGGGATTTTCACACAAATATGTATTGATACACATTCAGAAGTTTAATAGCTGAATCCACACGCAACATAGCAACAAGAACAGAACAAATAAATCCGACACATCCACAACACAAAGGATTCCCAGGAAATCGATCCAGCGATCACCCATGAGCTAACTTACCTAACAAGCTCTCGCTGCAAATCCGACATTATTTTATTGCACTGGCCGTAATATCGCACTTGGGCTTCAACTAATGAGTGCAGGTAGCGCAAATGGGTAGCTTGTGTGGTACTTATGCCTTCAAGCAGCAATTTCGTTATTTCCGCCTGTCGGTCAAACTCTGATTGTGCTACTCGCAGATCTCGTTCGGCCTAAAATAAAGGGTACATAAAAGGTCATGTAGTATAATTTGATATCGCGTTTATACGCTTACATATTTTACATAAAGTAACAGTGGACATGACTAATGAAGAAATAAAACCGATGAATAGATTGCACAAATCAAATGATAAAATTATTGGATAAACCAAATCGAAATTCAAACAATATCCAAATAATGATAGCCTATTATGGTTTCCCTCCTATCTACTGGGCAAGGTAGATGTAGTTACTACAATAACTGTACCTGTTCTAATGTCACTTCTGGCGATATCCCATCCTTCTGATCGTAGAAGCAATTGTGAAATTGTCAAATTAATAATAATTGTGGAATTAATTCCAATGTTAGTTGCCCTCCATCGTTCTGCCGTTTCGGTACCAATGGTACGATATGGGAAATTTGACATTATTTACTTCTTTACTTCTTTGATAAAAGAACGTGTGCTCAAATTATCACATATCATATCATCTAGAATGAAACTTATTACTTCTAACATTCCTTACCGCTTGCTGGCCAATCATGCTACGTGCTTTGCGAACCCGATTTTTGCATGCATCCAAATCCAAGCTGCAGGAAATGATTTACACATTAATGAACTATTTTCAACTCGTAAATTGTTGCAATTCCAACGCTTACCGTTTACTCTCTAGTACGCCTTTTTCTTTAGTGATAGTTTTCATTTCCCCTTCTAAAAATTTTTTCAACGGCTGAATGAAACACATCCCTGCAGAACCGATGAAATCACGTTCGCATGAACCTAGCTTCTGCTCTGCTTGCCCAACCTTGATCAGTGCACTTCCGTACGGACCATCTTGTCCAAATTCACCGCCGCCTTCAATCATGTCCAATCCTAAATATTCCAGGTTACTCAAGCGCTTTGGTTTCTGTTTTTCGATCTTCTCAAATATGAAATCTTCCATTCGATTGGCCGGATTAGGGATGAGCGCAGCCTCCGTATCCCGCATAATCTTTTCCGTCCAAAGCTTTGCAGAGTCAGACCGCTCACTTAAATGCTCAAAGCGTGCATCCATCTCGGTTTTTTCCGAGGTCCCAAGCTTCTCTTCAGTGAGCTACCACCGTGCCAGACATGGACAGAAATAAACGAGACATGTAAGAACTATCGCTTCAGTTCAACGTTCATTCATTCACTTCCTACCTGTACTACTCGGGAAAGCGTAGATCCAGCTCCTTTCACAAACTTCTTCACATCAAACTCCGGCATTTTGATATTCATGTTGGGATCTGTGATCGCAGGATGTTGTGTACTGCTATGTAAATTTGTGATTCAACAGCTAGCTAATCAAGTAATTCTGTTGATAAATATGTCGTCAGTGACCGCTTAACATGCACTCAGGTCGACGGCATTTACTTTGTTTTTACACCAAGCACAGAAAATGGCAAAAGCGAATAGTTCGATTTTTCTTTGTTATTTTGCAATGAAAAGTTGTGACATTTGTTATTGATTTTTACCAGACGTATATACAAAAGGTAGCTCCGTCGTAGTGATGGGCAACACAAGCACAAAACACACATCGCCTTGATAAACATTCTACATCTCGCTGTACAAATGTAGACAAACAACAGTATTATTATGCTAGATGGAACTCGGAACAAATTGCCTTTTTTACTATTCGAACAAACAATCATACGGAAGTATTTTATTCATATTATCTTGTTATATTTAGCGTGGTTTTCGTGTGCAAAATCGGTTCGGAAAGTTGTATATATCTTGGGTAGATCGTTTTGCTCATTGACAGCTATTTGTTTACAAAGAAAGACAGAAATTATCAAAAGTGGCGCAAAATGCTGTAGAGTTTTTAGAGAGTGCATTAGCGTATTAATTATCCTGATTTCGGCTTATTTCTTTCGTTTGGCTTCTGTTTGTGAGGATTCTTATAAAATTTATTTCCATTACTGTGTATATATAGCTAGATCTTTCTAAGCATATTTGCTTCCCTTGATCATGCGGTGCAGTAGCCTCGGTTCAATACTTTACAAAATATAGTACGAAAGCTAAATATTGTTTTAGACGGTAAGTCCATTATAAAACGATTGATAAGAACGAAGGCATATGCTTGTTTCCCCTATTTCGGAGACTGTTTATTTTCATTTTTGTTCAGTACTATCGCGAGAGAGATTGTTGAAGGCGCGTTGCGACCGTCTTTGACTGTCTCAAATTATTTGTAAAGATCGCAAACTATTCCGTTCAGTATACTGCCGGAGCTTTGAAGATAAATATTTTCACTAAAATTCACCAGTAATTGCTTACACTTGCCATACGCAGCAAAGATAGAACGCGGATATTCGTACCCCAGACTGTTGGTGTCCCATTTCAGTCTAACAATGTATGTAACATCCGGGAAGAAGACGATTTGTTCGGTCAAGCTCACTTGCAGGCTATCGTTGAATGCTACACCATAGATCAGGTGCTCTTTTTGATAGATCTTCTGCCGATCGTTACTATACTTGGCAGATATTTCAACCGTCAGCTTTTCTGTGTACGTTTCCTGTCGCACATCGAATATCTTTAATTGTGGCAGCAGCCGGCTGTTAATGTTTAACGATTTTATCACAATAAACCGATTGGTTGTTATGTTTGCTTCAAAGTCCATCTCGTCACCAATGATCAATGGACGAACTGCTTTGTAGTGGATGCGCTGTACTGGTATCCAGCGCGATGTGTCGCCTGCGATAGGCGTAAACTTGGTAAAGCTACATCCAGCAATCGTGTCTTTCAGTGTGTCTGGTAACTCAATATCCTGCAGAACTGTTTTCATGCTATCTCTGTTGATTTTCAGCCGATTCTGCTCGCATTCCGTAATACACCAGGCCCGTATCATACAGATGATATTTTCCTTTACTTCGAAATTATCTTCCAATATAAGATCAACACAGTTTTTGGACAGGTGATGATTTCTCTCCAGGATGATGTTGCTCAAGCTCATTCCAGACGAAAAAAAGTGCTTCAACACGCACATGCACGAATATATAATATCATCCAAGTTCATCCGGTACGCTATATCGAGTATTTTCAGCACATTATTCGGGTTAATATTCTTTCCGAAATAGCTAACACACTTCTCGTGCAAATTATCAATCATATACTTTTCCGCACAGTAGTACAACTCAAGCAGCTCTTCAATATTGTGTATTCCGTCGAAGTCTGTAGACCCTACGTAGATGTAGTCCAGCATACGTTCAAACACCCTAGACTTGATATCTGCTATCTTAACCGTCTGCTTTTCGGCTAACGCTCCATAGAACATAGTTTCGAAAACAGGGCTGGCCGCCGAGAGGATAAGCTTATGACAGTGGTAAACGTCTTCGCCCACTCGGAAGGAGCAATCCACTAGATGTTTCTTTTTGCGCAGCTCGTTGAATCGTTGTCCAAAATCAGCTGGTTGTTCTTTCGCCATGGTCGGGACTGATGCTACCTATTGGGAGAAGATAAAGAAAACGATTATTATCGGACTCATATACTCAAGCAATACTACTCGATTTCTATTAATCATGATTCTACGATTGTGTCGCTGATGTGTTGACTGATATCTGTGTTGTTGTGTATTTTGAACTGATAGTAATCGGTACAAATTGAAACAACATAGATACTCTTGCAACATAAAGCTATCATAAGCTGTAAAGCAATTTGATGCACTAAACAATCTATAAGAGGCAGTAAAAGTAAAGTGTCTCGTAGAAACATCGTGCCACGCGAGCATTGTAGACAAAGGGATAAGAAGAGATTAGACGGCATTAGTTACTAATGGCTCTTGAACACAATCAAGAAGAACCCTTGAACACAAATACTTCCAACAGTGTTAAATTGCAGCTTGTAAATCCGAGCAAATATTACCAAATATACCAATATTTGGTAACCGTGATAACAATACACGTCTGTGGTGGTTCATTGATAAAGAGAAACAATTAGATGGTCATAATTACAAAAAGTAGATACGAATATGTACGGTTCGACCATGCTAATGTAAATCGAAAAGAAGGTAAACTGTAGAAAACTGCCTTCGTCAAAATGACCGAATTATTTGCAGGTTAGAAAAGTTAAAACTTTATACAACAAATGACGCACTGCTTTGTTAGGTCATTGTCCAAGCGCGGTTACGATTTTTTTCACCCTATTTCTGTCGCCGAACAGATCAGGTTTCTTCAGGGATCAACTATACCTACTGCCGTGCCTCCCAAAGCACGCGACTGTTCCCAGAAGGTTGATACCGTTTTTTTTCCATGTATATAAACTCATCACTATGGTTGTAGAGGGTAACATGAAACACGCACACCAAACTATCTGCTGTCGTTCATACAGAGTTATGTATTCAATCGCAAGCGGCGATCATTGCCGCTGACCTGGAGCCTCGGCCTAACCTTGCCTGGATACTGCAATAAGCCAACACGGAGACACGCGTTGTAACACGTTCACGCAAGCATGAACGAAGCGAGAGAACGAAACCTGTACTACTTGAACTTGAACTCCATCCCGTACAACGCAGAGCTACTGCTTCTTCGCGCTTAGACCACAGCTGGTTTGTTCATTGATGTCGCTGCAGGTATGTCGCTCAGTTTAGCGACCAAAAGGATGCTGTATGTAAGCTCTTGTTCAATGGACAGTGTGCTTACATATTATGATTTTGTTTTGTTGCTCATGCACAGTTATGCCTTATTACCCCTTTTATGAAAAGTACGAGTAGGTGCTTGCCTTTGAGCTCATATTTTACCAGTTTCGATTCTCGAGGCCTTGTTTTAACTACAATTCTGATGATTCGTTGTCCGTTTTCCGTAGTACAATATGGCACAAACTTAACTGCAATTACGGCGATAGAACGATTGAACCTAAATGTTCACAAGTTGTGATTGGCCCATTCACAAAGCAACGCATTTATTATGTAATATTTTGCCGCTTCATTAGTAATAAACACTCGTTCCGTTGTCACACCATTGTCACTGTATTGACTGTATGTAGGTTTTGGTAATCCTTTTGTCACCGATATTTTTTGTTCAATGGCAAACGACCCGGACAAGCACAGTACACCTTTGAGCATAAACAATTCTTAGCAAAGTGAGCAGTCACGGCTCTTGATTATCAACGCCCTCTCCGATTCTTTCTTGTAAGTATCACAGGGATGACGCTCTATTAAATATGATGCACGATGGTTTTGCGTAACCAATGTTCAAATGCACGAAACGTTGCGGGCGGTACGTTCTGGCTCGTCGGGATAACTGAGTTTGTTCTACGTCCAAATACTAATCAACAGCCAAGCATTACAAGACTGACAAAACCTACTCAGGTACCCGCAGCGATGGATTCACTCACATCGATTTTATGACCGTGCTGTTTGCACCGCGCTGACGACGCAAATACGACGTCGGCGCACCCTGCAGGGGCCGTGTTGGGGCTAAACAGAAATAATTCTACAGCTTGCGTTAGAACTGTATTGTGTGTTAGTGAGATCGACGAAGACTGGATAGAACGAAATCAAGCAACCCTACGCAACTACACACACTCATGGACACCGCAAGCTTGCACGCATACACTGGCCAAATAGCTGCATTAAGAATGGATAGAAGATAGTTGAACTACATAAGAATATACGTTCCGTCGTTACTTGTCAAATTAAAACTATAGGAGACTTATTATAACAACCTTTCTACCATTTAGTATCGAGTCGTTGAAATGAAATAGTCAACGAGTCGTTAAAATGCCTGTATTGTGCCGAATAAAAATCCGTCATGGGCATTATTTTGCTTTGTTGCTGCTTTTTGTGTCCAGCACAACCACAACCGTTTGATGTTTACATTTTTGTTGACCTACAAATGATCATGAATTGTGAAAAGGTTAAACTGTTTTTGGAAAGACTAGGAAAATCAACATCAACATTTTATAGTTCAAGTGGTTAATATCTGAGATGGAACATCAAATTAAAATTAAGCTGGATATTGAATCGAAATTTTGGTTGAGGTTTAACCAATCAAATGGTTGACAACATCAACGCTGTGTGCGTTAGTACACTACGCTATCGTTATCAGCTGTTTCGTACGAACGCTTCTTGTTGTGTATGTGTCATTTCATAGAACAAAGTAAACAGGAAACTGAAACATTGTTCAAGTTCTATCAAAATCAATCACAACATATGTGACGTAACAAATACTACATGATTGAATCTATCATTCATGTTTTGTTTTAAATAAGAAAAATTAAATTAAAAAGAAATGTTAAATAAAGTAAAAATAAACCGATTTTTTATGTTTTGTCTGTTTGAAGCATCTTTCGCTATTGGAATTCTTCGTCCTCTTTGTTTAAACTGATCCTTCCCTAACCCCTGAGTCGTTGTTGAAATATTTGTTTCAATCACCACTTAACACAACAAACAAACCGAAATTCCACTTCGATTTCGATTTTCGGATTCGCATTAATCCGGAGTCGACTCCAGTACTTCGGAGAATTACTACAGGACCGTAGATTGTTCAGGAGTTCATTATTATAATTTCTTCGGATTTTCTACCGCTTTTTCAGGCACACCACGTTACTAGGAGTAAGCAATGTATGGGCAAAAATCAAACTCGGAGGAGGAACGAGGAAACTTCCTTGTCAATGATTAACACAAGAGTAGCTATGGACAAAAATTAAAAAAAAAACTCAAGGCGAAGTGCTGAAAACCGTTAAGCAAACTGGGAAAAAATATACGCATGAGCACAGTTCAAGTTTCAAAGACAATTTCTGGAAAGTATTTGGCAATTGGCTGAAATCTGTTACAATTTTTTAACATAGATTAAGAGATATTCCAGCAGATAGTGCTCCAACAGAAAATTAGCATTTGTTACAATACAATATATAGACAGAAAAATGTCTCTATAACTAACCTATAGAAAACTGTGAAAATTGTCCATAAAAAATGTTGAAAAAACAAGTTTTTGCATGTAAAAATGATAGCTGCTATGCTGCAATATAATCTCCAAGAATATTGAGAAAAAATAAAAAAAAACGCATTGTAAACCACTGAATAACGATTTCCTAACGAATTTTTATGAAAATTTGGTGGTTTATGCAACTTTCTCGAGAGGCCCCTTATGATACACTGTGGGGCCCCTCTAACATCCAGAGAGGGTTAAAGCGACGCTTTTCTGGTCCATTTCTGGCACAATTCATACAGTTTTTCCTATTAAAGCTTTTTTAGCTTTTTCCGGGGCCCACCACACGGCGGGGCCTTAGGCGGTCGTCTACTCCGCCTACCGTTAGATCCGCCACTGCCTATGACAGTGTTCTTCTTTCCCTTGCGTGTTCTCCAAAGTGCAGATTTTTGCCGGTGCACATGTTTTGTGGGTACACATATGGTGGGGATTTGTGCTGTGGTGATATTCGTCGAGTGAAAGTGAACTTGTGCAGTGTAAGCAATTTCCGTGTTTTTGTGGTGAAGTGGAGCTTTTTCCATAGTTTGCTTCACAAACTTATAAGTGGCCAGTAGAACTTCATCCCCATGGTCCTCGGGCCGACACTATGTCGGGCCCACCCAACCGGAAGAGGGGCTTTCCCTCTCACGGCACCAACAAAGAGAGGCCCATACCTGCGTGGATGGACAAAAACAATGTTTGTGGTGACCTTAAGTTTTTAGTGATGGAGAAGTTGGAAGTTGGGTCGGCTTTACCGAAAAACCCATTCATCATCGGTAAAACCATCCAAAGTGCTGTCGGTGACCTAGCGGAACCTGGACATGTAATTGACAACGGCAACAAACTCCTCTTCAATACCAGAAGCCAGCAACAGTACAACCAGCTACAAAATCAAAGTCACCCAACTAATCGACTCGACCCCGTGAAAGTGACCCCCATAATACCCTAAATAGTGTTTGCCCCCCACCTTAAAGACATTAGTGACGAAGACATCCTCGCCGAACTCAAGTCCCAGAATGTGATCCATGTGCGCCGGTTTACCCGTAAAAAGAACGGCGAAGTACCCATCAGCATTTTCCTCCTCCGCATCAATACCACCAAAATCCCTCTCCATTCGTCATGGCGCCCTCCAAGTAAGCACCCGTCCCTATTATCCTAAACCAAGGCAATCTTTTGTTGAATCGCGGACCCGACCAGAACTACTCTCGGCTTTTTTAGCTACCAGTTTTATTTCACAATAGTGTTACAAGTTATTTCGCGTGGCTAAAAATTCGTCCGCTTAGTCGGCCGGTCGGGATCCAAAAAGAAGGCTCCTAGTTGTAGGCGTCTTCTCCTGACTGTCACCTTTCAGGTTCCCAGCCGAAAGTGTCCAAATTGTCGCTCTTTGCTGGGCGCTAGCGCAAAATATATATATAAATTAATATAAAGTAGATAAAAATGGTTCCAACGGTGAAGCCCGTAGCATGATCTCCTCTCTCGTAATTCCCTCCCCTGTACAACAAAGACTAACATACGCTCAACAAACCACATAAGACAAAAAAGACACAATGATTGCTACACTACAACTCACACTTAAACAACAAGAAAACACTATCGCAAAACTAACCGAAACTATGACCAACATGAACAAATACTTGAACAACAAAAACTTATCCAAATTTTCAGATTCAGATGAATCAATCACCTCCTCCGCCTCCTCCCTCTCCCGCAAACGAGCCCGAAACAAGGGTACCCTTTCCTCCGAAGAGGGCACCCCTCAAACCATTATTCCTTCCCCCACCTCCTCAAATATCCCCCCTTTCATCTCCGACGAAAATTCCCCTCCAATCCGCAACAAAAAGAAGAAGAAATCCAGTTAATACCCACACAACACACCCAACATCAGCTTCCAATTAATCCCCTGCTTTCGTTATCATCTTCCCTATTATCCTGTTCAACACACAAACAATAACCAATAATCTAAATCCAATTTTTGCACTTTCTTGAAACATCAGAAGCATGAGAACTAACGTAGAAGAACTTAGATTATTATTAACCCGCCATAATCTCAGAATCCTAACCCTACAGGAAACTACCACAATACCTTCTCTCAATAGTACTCCATTTAATAACTACAACTGGTATTTTAATCCATGTCCACCCAATCCTCACCATAGCGTGTGCATTGGAACTCTTAAAAACATTAAGCCAAAAGAATTAATCTCACAACCACACTACCTGCCTAGCCGTTAAAATAGAATCTCTTCTTCCAGCCACTGTTCTCTGTCTCTATCTACCACCCACTCGCACAATTCCGATCATAAATAGCGAACTTACCCAACTAATACACCAATTACCCAATCTTCTCATTATCCTTGGTGACCTAAACGCACAACATTGCTCTTGGGGCTGTTCCATAACGAACATTCATAGGAACAATAGTGGCAACATTTTTGAATCCTTCGACCTACAAGTCCTTTTCAACCAAACCCCCACCCGCATGTCTCCCACAAATGGCACAGGTTCAATCATTGACCACTGTACCATCTCATCCTTCATTGCACCTCAATTCCAAATCCTAATCAGTAACGATGCCCACAATAGTGACCATTATCCCATGTTCATTTCCAGTAGTTTTCCCACTTATCGACTTCCATCGTCCGTCAATTGTCGTCGAGACTTCAACGTCCCAAGTATAAAGATGAAAAGGCCGATTGGGAAAAATACCAAACAGAAATAGTTTTCAACCTTCCCTTAAAAGAACTTCCCACCATTCCACGTTTCCTTCACGCCATAGAAAATGCAGCTTCCCTTAGCATCCCCCGTACCAGAGACACTCCTTTCAAAAGAAATGTCCTCTGGTGAAACGAGACAGTCGCCCAGGCTATTAAAGCCAGGCGTCTTTACGGAAATTCCGTCGAGCCAGCAACATCCCCGATAATTTTTTTACACCCGTTTTGGCTGAACAATATCGTGAAGCTAACCGTCTTGCCAAGAAAGCTGTGTGTCTCTCCACTGAAGACACATGGAATAGATTCGTTAGCGATATCAATCCCAACTCTACCTCTAAAGAAATTTGGAGAAGAGTGAGTGTCCTCACAGGTAGAAAACCGCAAGCTTCTCCGATTAACCTGCACTTCTCCGGCACAACTGTCCCACCCTCTGAAATCCCTAAAACATTCGTCACACACTTTGCCAACACCTCTACAACAGCTAGCAAAATTCTTTGTTTTGATATTGTTGGACATGTTGGAAACAGCTTACGCTCATAACTACCACATTGACCTCTTTATAATAGACCTTTCCAAAGCTTTTGACCGTACCTGGCGACACTCCATACTAGAACAGCTCGACGCGCAGACATTTTAGGAGTCAGATTCGAAACAAGACTTTCCTTCATTCCCCATTCAACACGCATCAAGAAAGATGCAAAAAGCCGGCTAAAGCTCTTAAAAAAGTTCGGAACTGGAAAGCACCGAGCATCCCGCAACACACTCATTAGAATCATTAATAGCTTGTTACTCCCGAAACTCCTCTAAGGCATCGAGATCGTCTCCCGAAAGAGAGAAACGTTCGAGAAGACAACAGGACCGCTCAACCACACCGCAATAAAATATTCCGCCGGAGCATTCATCACCAGTCCCACCGATTCACTCCTCTGCGAAAGCGTCCTCCTTCCTCTACACCACCAACAAAATAGTAGCAGCACCAAAAAAATAGTAGCTGCAGCAACTAGACTACAGGAAAAAGGGATCCAAGCCACCTCTCTCTCCAATAGAGCCAGTACTGCATTCCAAACCTTAACCAACCAACAATTACCACAAGTCCTTAGGACTAGGACCTTAAACACCAACTAAAAGCAGGAAAAAGTAGCCACATAACCAACCAAACCTTCACACGCCACATCCGGAACAAGTATCAAATTCCATTTTTCTGCAGAAGCAATAGCCATGCTCATCGCCGCCGACGAAAGTCTTCGCAGTGATAAGCCCAACCTCATCTTCACCGACAGCGTTAACGTACTAGCCTCCCTAGAACATGGTATTGTGCGTGACCCACACATCCAACACCTTAGACCAACTCCCCACAACACCTGAAATAGCCTTCTGCTGGATTCCTGGTCATTCAGGAATTCGCGGAAACGAAAAAGCCGTCCGACTAGCCAACCAAGGTAGATCCCGATCCCCAGAATCCAACAACCATGTAGCAGGCCGAGACCTTTAACCAATAGACAACAAATACCATAGCGCAGAAATAGAACACCAGCTGGATAAACACCAACACCTCAAAACTTGGCCTCATCAAACACACTACAGCAGCATGGAACGACCCTGAATCCTGCCGTAACCAGAGAATACTTTCCCGACTCCGCATTGGACACACCCGACTTACACACTGCTACATCTGCGAGAAATTCACACCACCACTCTGCAGCTTCTGTGGTGGCGACATCTCCGTACAGCACATCCTCCGACTGCCAAGGCTTCTCCTACCATCGACTATCCTGCCAACTTGACACACACATCACAGACATCTTATCACCGAACCCCACTAATCAACGCAAAATCATCAAATTTCTCCGCATTAGTAACCTGTACAAAGAAATATAACCATCCATAGACATTTAGACTACTTTCACCTACAGTAAAGAAGCGAATGAAGCTGCCCAGCTCAAAGTTTCTATAAAAACAATAAACAACAACAACAACAACAGAAGGTATTGGCAAGTTTAGTGGTACGATCTCCAAGACGACACAATAAAAGAAGTATCTCCACTTCATTGGTGACCCCGACGTGATCTTACGTGTTTGGAGAGGAAACGCCCAATTTATAAAACATGAACCAGCGTGCAAAGGAGAAACCAAAAAACTAAAACGCACAAAAGAAATAGTTCTTTTCAGAGCTGATAAACCTTCTTACGTTCATTGTTCGTCCAGCCATTGTTTGTCCTCTTCATCTGCAGTCAGACGATTCAACGGAGTACATTAACGTTATTGTTATTCTCGCTTGCTTGTCAGCCTTCTCAGTCCGCGGCCAAGTTAGAAATACGTGAAGATTCACGATACTGCGTGTGAAGTTTTGTCGTTCAGTATTTTGTAGTGTGTGGACATTTTTGTGCAAACTTCTCGCATTGCGTTCCTCAATACAACGCACGTGTGCAAGTGAAGAACTCTCGCCGCCATGCAACGGTGCACTCCTTAAGATTGGAGTCCATCCTTGTATCAGCATTCACACATCGAATAGTCGACGATCGGTGCACACCACCATTACTACCCCGTCAACGAGTATTGGGGCGTAAGTTCTTTCCATGTTAAGAACTCCGAATAAAACCATGGCGACAACCAACGACGAAGAAAAAACCACGCAAACCATCTTGCAACTCGATGGTTACGATGAGGCAACCATCGATACGCCGCCGATGACGCCACTGCCGACGATAAGACGTTCGGTCGTCCTGCCGCAGACCAGCCGCGATGTGATCAGATCCGTCAAGCTACTTTTGGCAAGCTCACTAAATACCTGGGTCATACAAGCTGAGGCCCAGTTCGAGAACGCCGGAACGAAAGCGGACGTACGAAATACGCACATCTACTGACAGCAATGCCGCCGGAGATCCTCGAGAAAGTTCTCGACATCGTGCAGAATCCCCCAGCCCAGAATCGATACACCTTCTTGAAGGACGACTTGATTCAACGCCTGTCGATCAGCGAAGGGCAACGAATCTCTAAGCTGCTATACAACGCTATACAATGGGAGAGAGCAGCCCTTCAGACTTTCATCGCAGATTGGTGCAGCTGGCAGGAACCACGGATATCTCAGATAAGTTGGTTTTTCGTTTATGGTTAGGGCGTTTACCAAAAGCAATCGAAATTGCCGTTATTTCAATGGGTAAAACTAATATTGCGGAAATATTACCCATCTGGGAAATATTACCCAGCAGATAAAATCTGGGAAGCGTCAAAGGGAGCATCGGTTAGTGAGTGTGCGTTAAAGCATGATTCCAGTGAAATTTCGAATCTCAAAAGCGAAATATTTTAGCTAAAAAATCTTGTCGAAAAAATCCATAATTCACGTGGTCGTGATCTATCTGTTCCGCGTAAAGAGTCTCGTAAGAGTAGTATCTCGCGAGGAAAATGTGAAATGAAAGGGAAAAAACTTTGTGTTGCTACCATAACAAATATGGTAGTAGTTCGGCCACAAAATGTGTACAGCCTTGCAATTTTGTAACCCATAACAAGCAAAAAATAGATTCCACGAATGCTGAATCTGTGGCTGAGTTCCCCTATTCATGCCGTCTTTTTCTTTATAATGATGTTTCAAAGCTCACTTTCCTAATAGATAGTGGTGATGTATCGGAATCAGATGTATCGGTGATTCCGAATTCCGTTTTTGGAGTTATGCGAAAATCTGACGATATATTAGTTGCCGCAAATGATACTCCTATATCTACTTCTGGTGTAAAATTTTTAAATGTATCACTTGATTTGCGATGAATTTTTCCGCATACTTTTATGCTTGCTGGAGTAAATCATCCGATCATTGGGGAGATTTCCTCAAACGATATGGTTTATTGATAGATCTGCGCAACAAACGATTGGTGGACCCACTCACCAGTTTATCTACCAAAGGAAGCATAGCGAAGGTAGCTACTCCATCATCAAAATTGTTTACAATGAACGATATCTACACAGGTTTGTTGAAGGAATTTCCGTCTTTAAAGGAATCCACGGATTTCAACAAACGGTATTAAACATCAAGTTGTCCACCATATTCATACGAAAGGAAAACTCCCTAACTCAAAACCCATAAGACTGGACCCTGTTAGGCACAAACCTGCCCAAGCTGAGTTTCAGCATATGCTAGAACTGGGCATATGCCGTCCTTCTTCATCGCAAGTGTCATCGCCCCTACATATGATGGTTAAAACTGGCAATGATTGGAGGCCATGTGAGGATTATCGTCAGTTGAATGCAGTTACAATTCCTGACCGCTATCCCATCCCTCATATCCATAATTTTGCTATGAATCTTCACAATTGTTCATACTTTTCTAAACTAGACATTATCAAAGCGTATCATCTAATTCCCATAGCTTCGGAAGACCTGTATAAAACTGCAATAATCGCGCCTTTTGGTCTATTTGAATTTCTAAGAATGCCTTTTGGTCTTAGAAATGCGGTACCAACTTTCCAACGCTTTGTTAACTCAATTTTTCAAGATTTGGACTATGTGTTTGTTTACATCGATGACATCTTAATAGGAAGCACTTCTCAAGAACAACACGTTTTGCATGTGAAGAAGGTCTTGAAAAGATTGGCGGAAAACGATGTTAAACTCAAACATTCCAAATGCGTATTCAGAGTATTACAGCTCGAATTTTTAGGGCATCATATCAATGGCAAGGCTATTACCCCGACTAAGGATAAAGTTGACGCGATTAATAATTTTCCTGAACTAGCATCCAGCTGCAATGTTTCGTGGGAATGGTACATTATTACCACCGGTTTATTGCACGAATTGCCGAGATAATGAAACCGCTGCACAAACACATTGCAATCCATTCCAAGTTAAAATCAAACTCTTAGGATTGGTCTCCGGAATGCGAAATAGCGTTACAAAAATTGAAAGCTAGTATTGCTCAAGCCATCAACCATCAACCATCCAAACAACAAAGCTAAGTACTATAACGGATGCTTCAAACGTAGCAGTCGGAGCTGTATAACAGCAAGATAATAATGGCACTTGGGAACCATTTGCATTTTTCTCTAAACAATTAACAGAGGCAGAACAAAAATATTCTACATTTGATAAGGAATTACTTAGCTATCAAACATTTTCGGTACTTCGTTTAAGGAAGGGATTTTTTCATCTTAACCGATCATAATCCACTCACTACGGCTTTTAACTCTAAAGCCGATAAAACCCCAAGGCAATCCAGACATTTGGATTTCAATACCAAATTCACCTCTGACATACGTTATATAAAAGGCGAGAGTAACATCGTAACGGATACCCTATCGCGCATAGGTGAAACTAGCGAAATCTGCGTATTAGATTACATTTCACTGGTTATCAGTCAAAAAAGATGATCTCCAATTGAAAAATCTTTCAAAACATCAATCTGAAAATTCCAAATTCAGATTAGACCAATCGCTAGTAGAGAATCAAGGAGTATATTTCGAAACGTCTACAGGAGTCAGTCATCCTTACATTCCGGAACCGTACAGATTTTTACTGTCCAAGGAACAACACCATATCTCTCACCCCTGAATCAGAGCGACCAAGAAACTAATTTCTTCAAAATATGTTTGGTCTAGTATGAACAAAAACATAAACAATTGGATTGGAAACCTTGCGATAGTTACCGAAAAGCTAAAATCAACAGGCACACTCACACACCTTTGTCTCAGTTTGATCTTCCATCGGATAGATTCGATCATATACATATCGATATAGAAGGGCCACTTCCTCTGTTAGACAATATGGCTTACATATGACAGTAATTCGATATATATACTAGATGGCCGCAAGCATTTACGATAGCCGATATAATCGCTGAGACGGTAGTTAAAACGTTAGTACACCAATACATATCTCGATTTGGATGTCCCGTAAACATTACTACTGATAGAGGTAGATAGTTTCAGTCAAAAGTATTTGCTGAACTAGCTAAGTTATTAGGAAGTCACCACATATCCATTACTGCGTATCACCCACAGTCGAACGGATTAGTAGAACGTTTTCATAGACAATTCAAAGACTCACTATGGCAAACGACACCTCGGAACACTGGTCTGAAAAGTTACCATTAGTACTTTTGGGGATAAGAGTAACATTTAAGGAAGACCTTAAATGCACTCCAACGGAATTAGTTTACGGACAGAGTTTACGGTTACCTGCGGATTTACTAGCACCATCTTTTACACCTATACCCGATTCTTCAAATTACGTAACGCGGTTATAAAATATATTCAGCAAAATTTCTTCATCACCACGTCAGTCTAACAATAAGGTATACGTAGACAAGAACTTCGAAACATAAGGGATAACATACATAAGAGTAGACAGGGTTGGAGCTCGCCTGGACCCTCTGTACAAAGAACCGTATGATGTAGTCAAGAAGCTAAGGAAACATTTTGTGATTGACAAAAATGGAAAGCACGAATCCATTTCTATCGATAGACTGAAACCAGGAATTCGCTCCGAATTTCTCATCACTTTTCAACAGCCGTCTCCGGAGCTCCGAACTACTCCGATCACTAGGAATTACTCAGGATTACTACGATTATTAAGGCTAGTTCCGAATTGCTTCGAATACTTTGGGCTGTTACGGATTACATAGCCAGACAATTAATTTACCTTTAAATATCCGTTAATAAACCGACGCGTGGCGTGGGACTAGAGATGGGCAAAACGGTTCTTTTTGATGAACTCGAACGACCCAGCTCTTTTTTCAAAAAAGAACGAATCGAGAATCGCAATTCTTTCGTTTATTTTCGTGCTAGTATTTAAGAATTTTATTATATATAATATTTTATTGCGTATGTTTTTGATTTTATGTATTTGATATCATTTGTTATTGAATTTAAACAAAATAGCGTAGATTTTCCTTTTTTTATTTACTCAACAAACTTATTAATGCCGCACTCTTTACTCTGATTACAATTTGATCTTGCCAAAATTTGATTACCGCCTAAAGGCTTCGAGTAACTGTTTTGGAGTTAATTTATAATAATAATCTATGTATTTTACATATTTTTGTCAAGCAATACCAAAATATTCTACAAAGTTGAATGTTTTCATTTGTTTTTTTTTTATCTTAGATCAAAGTAGGCATCTGGTAATCGTTAGGTTGCCTCCACACGGACCGCGGCCGCCGCGTATTACTTTGGTTGTTAATTTTGAACTTCGGCATGGCTCGGCTCAGCTCGGTTTGGGTCGGCTTGCAAATCTTCCGCGGCAGGCTGTCAAATCTCCGCGCCTAACTGTCAAACAGGCGCTCCGCTGAAGGCGCTGCCGCGGAAACGCAGCTTTGTTGAACATCGACAAATCTACGGCACTGCAGGCACCGCGGTAGATTTGACAGCCGAGCGCCGCGAACTGGTATAAAAATTCTGGTTCGACAATGAAAGTTATACGCGGCTGCCGCGGTCCGTGTGTAGGCGATCTTACGTAAAAACTTGTTTTTAATACCATCACTACATTTACATATAAGATTTACAGTTTGCACGTTTTGACGAAAAAATACTGATTAATCATTAGGCGCATATTATTATTCTTTTTTTTTATTATTTCAATTCATTTTCTTTATCATGTTGGAACAAATAATGCTTTTATCATTTTTGTATGACTTCGGACGGCCTCGGCTCTGTTCCATTTCAGTGTGACGTCCAGCCATCTATCAAACAGAAACGGTTCTTAAAGAGTACTAGTTTGGTTCTCTCTCATTTTTGTATGGCAAAATGTGGCATACGGTTCCTTGAGCGACCTAGGCGATTCATTCTCATTTTTGTATGGCAAAATGTGTCATACGGTTCTTTGAGCGACCTAGTCGATTCTTTCTCATTTTTGTATGGCGAAACCTGACGCACAGTTCTTTGAGCGATCTAGGCGATTCTTTCTCATTTTTGTATGGTAAATTATGGTATACGGTTCTTTGAGCAACCTAGTTCGGTTCTTTCTCATTTTTGTATGATAAATTGCAACATTCGCTTCTTTCTCATTTTTGTATGAGAAAAGCAATATACGGTTCTTAAAGCGAACTAGTTCGATTTTTATCTGGATTTTTAGCATAGCTTAAAAACAATACTAGTCATATGTTTTTAAGCTTTTAAAAAAGAACCGTTCGTTCTTTTTTAACGAACCTAGATCGTTCGTTCGTTTCAAAGAACCGCAAGGAGTTCACGGTTCTGATTCTTTTGGCACATCTCTACGTGGGACTGTCTATCTGGCCACATGATAAAGATAAGTCTAGTAAGCGTGAAATAGCAAGCAATATCGGTGAAAGGAAGAGGAGATCTGAACGTAAGTGAGACAGAGGGACATTATAGTGAAACAGGTGGTACGAGTTTTCGAAAATCTATTTTATGAATTTATTTATTTTGAACTGGTCCTGTCGTGTGAAGATCGCCGCCACCCCGAAAGCCGGTAGAGATGTTTATCGCGTAAGCGATAGGATAGATAATACAGAGATCGTATGATCGTGAGGATAGAACCTACTTGCAATACAGCATCACCAAAAACTTGAATGTTGGGCTTCTATGTGGTCTTACCAATGAAGACGACAGCTTATAGGACAGTATGGAGGACCTAGATGATATCTTGTAAGAATACGACTAACAGTTGCTCGATTGAGTTTTTTTTCTGTACACTTTCCTGTCTGGCCACCGCTAATGAGCTTGATAGTTTAATTCTTGTACAGCCTATTGAACAATAAAAAAATAAGTGTCAGAAGTGTACACACCATTATTTGAAGAGACCTGAATTCTGAGTAGCATCGGATCTATTTTTATGCAACATTGGTAATGCCGGAACCCATATTTGCAAAAACAAATAATGCAAGACATGGTGACACGATAAGGTTCGAGAAAGATGTGCGCTTGAGGATGAATTCATATTGATAAGGGGATATGTGGTGGTTGCATAGAATTAACGAGAACCCATCACATCCCAAGGCTTCGAAATCTTGACCCAAATGATATAAAACGTTTTAATCCATCTAGGAATGCTCCAAAATGGAGGGCTGGGCCATTACTTTCATTTAGCCATCTTGAAATTCAAGATTTTAAATCAATTTTCCATATATATTTAACTGTTTCCAGTTTTTTTCTAGTTGCTGGCCATAAACAGATCCTTAATGTTGTTTTTTTTATCATATTACCACCATCGAATCCTTTAAGGCATTATTACACGTGGTAAATCGTTGTCATTTATTTGTATCCTTCAAAACAAGCTTGACAGAAATATGCCGGTCTGAAAATCGGAGTTCGCGGAGTTAAGCATGTTGATTTGGATTCCGTTTCGGCTAATCGGTAGCAAACATCCGTTCAAAAGGAGTTTGAAGCTCAATTTTCGACACGATTTTATCCGAACTTTACACACTACAAAACACTACATTAAACGATCAAAATTAGTCAAAGAAATAATACTGTCACTAAATAAA
This sequence comes from Anopheles marshallii, assembly GCF_943734725.1. Classification (NCBI taxonomy): domain Eukaryota; kingdom Metazoa; phylum Arthropoda; class Insecta; order Diptera; family Culicidae; genus Anopheles; species Anopheles marshallii. The sequence goes on from NC_071326.1 coordinate 55,733,388, forward strand.
CTCTTAAATTATCATCTGGTGTCATTTAAAACAAGCTGAACATTTGAGTTTTATAATTATAAATTCTTCAAAAAGAATATTTTTCATCATAAAATATAATTTAAAAAAAATAAAAAAATAAATATGCATAAAATATGAATTTTTATACGTCTGAATGTAATGGGTTAAGGACCTTCGTTGACTACTGAATTGCAATGCTAGGAATGAATAAATTAAGAAAAAGTCATTCACTAGGCATTCACTACGGAATGAATAAATATATGTATTAAATGTTGCCTCTACAACTTACGAGCGGTACAGTTTTACGAAGAAAACTCGCATCGCTCGCATGGATTAATCAATGAATCGAACTGAACTTAATGAACTTAAGGAATTCCACACCGATTACTTTAACTGACCTATCTGATCTGATTCCTCAGATCATTTGCCGACACTTTTCGAAATCAAAAATTCATAACCCACCAGTAAACCGCCTAATAAAATTTTTGATTATGCGCATGCCGATTGGAATGTCTTCAAAAAGTATATCAATACCAACCTTAATTGCACCCATACTCCTCACAACAATATAAATGATAAATCACAAATCGATTCCATGATTGCAGAACTTAACAAAACCATACTCATTGCCCATAACTTAGCTGTTCCGACAATAATCCCTGGCCAATACAACATCGTTATTCCGCAGGATATGCTGTGAAAGAACGTCTCGAGTTTTTGAAAAAAATATTGCCTCGTCTACGTTTATTCACGGATAACAACTACGTCCTTCAATTCTTTCGGTTTTCAACCTTCACTGTCCACCACTGATCAAATTCATACATTGAAAAATACCATAATGAATAACCGAATTTTTTGGTGAAAATCATTAAACTTTTTCTCGAAAATAGACAGAACTGTGTCCATATCGATAATACCAAATGTGAAACTTTTTCACCAAAAGCTGCCGTACCACAAGGTAGCATATTATCACCACTGCTATTTAACATTTACATATCAGATCTACCAACTATGAAGAAGTATGAACAATACCAATACGTTGACGATTTTGCCATTACATCGTCATCAAAACAACCAAAAGCAATAATAAAATCACTACAAAACGCGTTAAAAAGGTACAATAAATTTTGCAACAAAAGGAAACTAAAGGTAAACGGAAATAAGGCAGAAGCTCTATTCTTTACTAAATACAATAGTAAACGAAAACTTCCCCAACGTTGCTTAAACATAAATAACACAAACATTCCATGGAAAAATCGCCCAAAAACATAGGAATCACCTTGGATCAACGCATTACTTTTAAATCACATTTAGAAAATTCTGTCAGCAAAGCTAAAAAAACCATTAAATGTCTATATTCTCTAGGAAATAGAAAATCATACCTAAAACTACAAAACCAATTGCATCTTTACAATGCATGCTTCAAACCTACATTAATGGACGCTGTTCCTGTATGGAAGAGTTGCACCAAAACCAACTTAAAGAAGTTACAAATTTGTCAAAACAAATTACTAAAAATTATCTTAAATGTACCACCATGGTATCGCACTATCGATCACAGAAAAACAAACTCCCTTCTTATTTTTAATTATATCGACCTTATTTCACGTAAATATTACAACAAATGCCAGATGAGTACAAATTCATTTGTGTAGGTGAGGTTTAGTTCATGTAGGTAAATTAGGTTTTCTAAAGATGTAAGTTAATTTAGTAAAAAAAAATCTACACGTGAGTTTTTTTGTAAATGATTTTTGTCACATTATCAAGTCCAAACATTAATTATAAAAACAGAACACCTGGTTACGCTAAAGCAAAAATTGTATCAATGCGGAAAGATTATTAATCGTACCCATTACTCTAAATTGCCAATGTGATGTCACATCAATAAATTGTACAATAAAGAAATACTTAACTACCTAACTCAACACAGGAGCAGCAACATATTATAGTGCGGCAGTCAGTGCGCCTTCTAGGAATAAGTACGCGTAACTAACAAAATTTCAAGTCACGCCCAGGACACGATACCAAGGCCAGGACACGAAAAAAAAAATCTCAACACTTAAACATAGGACAAATACATCAGGACAAAGTGCAATAAGGAACAAACAAGTCCGAGAACTAAAGAACAGGATACAAAATAATTGAACAAACAATTCTGAGGAACAAAAGGATAGGAAGGTTCGAGACATGTGTAGCGCACTACAAAAACGGTGCCATGTCCCAACTAGTTAAGTTATCGCTCCAAATCCCCCGAGGAGTTCACTTATCGTTCAAACTCCGAAGGCGAGTTTTCGTTCGAGTTATCGTTCCAACTCCGACGTTGAGTTCCGATAATTATTTTTATTATTCTGAGTGAACTCTGAACACTCGTCCCAATAAGTCATCAGTGAATACAAGGGTGCACTGGTTGAAACTGATCAAAACCAGGAAGTCAAACCACCATCAAATAACCATACGCCCCTCTGTCTGATTTCAAGCAGATCTGAAGGTGCCAAAGAAACTAGCAATAGAATTTCCGAACCTATCGTCCTTTGACTAATCGGTTTACCAACGGCGGGCTTTGCATCTCATTTGTTCCCGTAGCAATAGTTTCAACTACTCTAACATATTCCGATTCATGTTTTGAATAACGATTTCAAGTATTACATATCATCATACCTTAACGTATCTAGTATCAAACGTTAGCTCCAACAATAACTTTGCTGTTAGAAATATTCACAGGGCACTAGACAACTCAACCCGAGTACTTGTTTCAGACCTTCCACATTTACAAAGAAAATCTGGTGCAGTGTTACAGAGTTTTCGTGTCACCAAACTATCATAAAACTTTAATTTTATCTGACACAAATTATGGGGCCAAAACCAAGAAAACAAAATCCAAAACTAAGAAATGAAATAACTTAAAAAAAACCCCCAACAAACCAGAGGCACGAATAAAGAAACAGTCTGATTGGGATAAAATAAAGTCGGATTATTTTTGTAAATATATACATTTAAAATAATTCAGATATTTATCTGTTTTAAAATACTAACATTAAATTTTCCTTTTCTATTTCACAGGGATTTAGGCAGTACAAATCATGAAGTCGGTCAGTACTCCGTACTTTATACTATTAATGATAATAATAGTTTTACAACGTTTGCCAAAGGAAAATAGCCGTACGACAAGGCCACTGGAAGCTATTTGTGAATATGATAGTCGTGTACTGTGTCCAGAATGTTTCTCAATCTTACCAAAGTGTGATGATTTCCATAAACTGTTCGTGCCGCAAACGGAAAGCCTTTTCAATAGAATCAACAGTATGTTTAATTCACACACGACCAGGATTGGTACGTTTCGAAAACAGAATAATCCAGCTGTATTGAAACATATCAACCGTGGTGAAGCAATAGAAAAATTATTAAAAGAATTTTGCGAGTGGCATCCACAACCAAAACAACACTGCACTTCTTGGAAACGCAATGGTAGCGTAGAGGAAGCGAAAGAGTTCATCAAAGAATCAATACTAGATACTACACGAATTGAAGGCTGCATCTTTTGTCCAACCAGTGGCAATAGGCAAACATTGCGACGGTTTTTAGCTTTATTCGAGCCGTCAGACAATGAATTGTGGAATCTTTTTGCCATACGCACAAACGTAGAGCCGCTGCTCCTTAAACTGTTCTCAACGTATGATAGTCCTTTTTATGTACCAAAGCTTTTGGACGTGGTCGGTTTTTCATTCGTTGAAAGTTACCAAGGACAGACGCTCGAACATTTTTACGAACATCCACTAGCCACCCGCATGTTAATTGCTTCTAAACTAATAAAAGCGGCATTTAGATTCACCGAAGGTATTCATGGATTTCGGTAAGTGAATGCTTTGGTTTTGATTGACGCCTGTGAAATGTAATTATCAATTTCATACAACGCTTTGTGCATGATTAATTTTAGTATCTACCTTACCGACATTAATCCAGACAACGTGGTAGCGGACGTTAAAGACAAAGGCAAAACCGTTAGGGTGTCCATCGTTGATCTAGATAATGTTATTATATTGGATAGCCGGTCTAAAACATTTTCTACCCGTCATAACACATATCACGTTCACGGTAGAATCGAATGCAACGGATGTTTCGCCTATGTCCAGGAAGATGTTTGCCGTTACCCTAACAGCGACTTGAATTTTTTTGCTACATGTCAGGTCAGTATTATTACAAGTTTTTGGAGCTTTATAATTATTTCACCTTCGTAGTACCTCTGTAATATTAGATTATCGGAAACACAAATTTATCCTCATACAGTTTTTAATAGTAATTTATATAAAGTATATGAAAACGTCCTAGCTGTAACTTTGGCCTAATAAGCTTTCTTTCCCTATTTTCTTTAGTTACTGTTAGAAAATTTAAACGGAAACTACGCTGCTGGACTGCTTCACAATGATCATAGTAAAGGATTAGATCAACCGATGCTGCCACATCGCGAAGAAGCTGCGCAAAATCTACACAATCTGCTGGAGGAGTGCGTTCACTGTCAACCACCTAATTGCCGAAACAGATCGCGCATTTTACAGGATGTACTAAACATCATAGACCAGACAGTATCGCAATTATAATGTATTATTTCTTACTCTTTCCTGTATTATTGTTGCGTTTTCCACGGAACTGGCGATCCGTGCGTTCGTCTTCCTCCATAGCCTGCACCTTTTGTATAAATTCGCGTAATTCTTTTAGCTCACACATAGCTTTCTTTGTAAGGTGGCCCTCCGGTGTGGTTGGGTGCTCGAACACTAGCATACCGATGGCTTCTTTTAAGGCACTCTCGGCTAACTGTAAGCGTTCCTGTACAAGAATGAAAGGATAAAGGAGATCTGTAGGCAATCATCAATATGTTACCAAAGCAGATAACACCGTACCACCAGTTCAGGAGTTTTAATTTCCCCTGTGTCATGGTTACGACGTGATAAATCAACTAGCGCTGCGTGATATTCGTATAGACCAATGCCTGTAAGCCGCGATATTCCCGGATCCAATACACGCACAACCTGTAGCATCTCCTCGCACAGTTCTAGCTTACGTTTCAGTGCATGACGAGGGACGTTTTGTAAATCATAGGACATACACATACTGCGAAGCTCTCCGGCAAGACTTTGTTTCGCTTCCAGCACGAGCGAATGGTATGGGTTGAGCGTTTTCGAATGTTTCCCTATTACTTTCTCTAAGTTACGCATATCAAGTGCTAAAATAAGAGACAAAAAGAATGCCCATACATTTTAAATATAACAATACTCAAATACACTGCTCAAATACTTTCTTACTGCAACTTGCAATATCCTCTCTGGCGTCACACATGACTTTATTAACATACTCTCTAGGTAGCTGATGGCCGCATGAATTACACTCCCATTTAGGTCTATACGATGTAGATTATTTGGGGAAGTAATATATAAAATAGATGAGAAAATCTTTAAAGTAAGACACCGCAGAGGCTGTAAAAAATCTACTCACGTCTGGTGATGGAAAACACAAAGCCCTTCGGTACAAGCGGTACATTTGAGTGAGCTCAAATGAGTGCCTAATTCAGTAGGATCACTGCAACGGGCACAAGTACAGATGAAATATTTTCCCTTCCGGAGATGCGTCTGTCTTTCGAATGTACTCTGCAGGAAAGAGTATTTGAAAGAAGGAAAGTTAATTTCCTAATACTGAACCACAGAACACTGCCGATAACAGTACGGTAACCCAACTTACGAACAGTACTCGAGTGTAGTTGTAGTACAGCAATTCTCCTGTTTTGATCACAACCGATGCATAAAGCCGAAGTTTAGCCATGCCATCGACGGCAATTAAGGTATTCGTTTGGCAGTTGTGTGTCATAAGCGATGTCCGGGGATAGAGTCCTCGAGCCAAGTTGTTCATTTGCACTCCCTGGCTGTCCATGTTTCCACGGATTTCAAATGTATTTACGTCCAATATACCGCAGATACGCTGCAATAGCTCCGCAGACACAATAAGATCGTCGATCTGCTGGAAAGCTTCTTCGTCGAGCATTGGTTCGACTACATACTGTTCATGAATGAGCCAGATTTCCGTACCTCTGCGACTGTCGCAGTGCGATTCCATAGCCAACAACTCGTCGTACTTCTGTCGGTCACTGCGGTACAGCAAGAGACAGCGAACGGGAGTGATGATGTTGAAGTGATCGAAGAGAAAATTTTTACTCAAGTTTGCTGCATGTTCATAGAAATCGCACTCCACTGCATCGTGTCGCGAACACTCTCGACAAAGCGGTGCCTTCAGGCATTTTCTAGCAAATGAACGAATGTAAAAGTTACATTTTATTAATATAAGTAACACCACTTCCAAAAGGTTCTCACTTGCAAGTTCTTGAAGCAGGCCTAAGGCAGCCCAAACAACTAATGTCTGCATCCCAATACGGTCCTACAACGATCGGTTCCTCGGCTAATATCAGTTCACCAGCTTTAATGTCACGTTTTGCGATCAGAAATCTAATACGATAACATTTATTTACGATATTTGAGTTCGTTTTATGCTTGAGCTGAACAGTATAATAAATATGTACCTTCCCAATTGATCGCTTTTCCGTATTTCACAGGCATTTTCGAAATTATTCGCCATCGTGTTATGACAATGCGAAAAACTATAACTCCGTAAGATTTGCCGTATCACCAATCTTTTTTTCTATATGCTGCTGTAATCGATGTTTTCTTTCGTACGTATTGTGCTTCACGATCACAAATGGGCGCAACATTTATGTTACCTGTAGCGATCGAGATATTCACGTGTTGCGGCTGCGCATTGTTAGCTCATCCATGTCCTCCCAGTAGTCGGAGCGTGTATTTATAGATGACAAGAGGCAATACCAGCACGCGTCGTGGCGGACAAGATGTGAAACGCATTGTTGGTAGAGTTTGAATTTCATTTTCGATATCAAAATGTTTCCAATTATTACTATTAAATAGTAAATGTTGCAACTTAACTAACAAATTAATTTTTAAATTGCTATTTATGAAATAAAGTTTCTATGTTAATATCGTCTCTAAGGAGAACCTTTCCTACATTCCTATACTTTAGTATCTCTGTATTTCAAATGTGTCTTTTGTGTACGTATCTAAAGGTTTAAACATGTTAAGCTCCTGTAGATAATAACCCATAATATTAAGTACCTAGGTTACAGCAGTGTTACAACCAAGAGTTACAGCAACTAAAAGTCTAGTCCAGTATAACACAACTGTATTTAACATTAACTGAAGACGTTACAAAAAAACACCATTCAGGTTTTCAAATATATTATTTTTATTTTATTCTCTTATAATCATACTTTCCGTGCTATTATATCCCTTACTATTGCGCCTCGTTATTAGCGCAAGTTCGCCAAGACTCATTACAAAGATGAGCAACAAGTAGCATAAGAAAATTTTTGTCTTGTCGCTATTTTGTTGTGATTTTTTTTATGTCTGCAGTATGTGAAAATATTTTCGACTCATCGGTTAACAAATTCAAATTGTAAACATTTCTGTCATTAAAGAAGTTGAACTATAAAATTGGCAAATTTGTTCATTTATTCCAGGCGGCATTCCTGTACGTCAATGTGTTTTTTGTGACTTTAGGGAAACAAGAGCATTCAAAAGTAGCAGTTGTATGTAGTCGAATTTTATTTAAATGTTTAATCGAAGAACGGTGCTCTTTTATGGGAACACTCTATTTTCGTTACACCTATCTTTTACTTCTACTTCCACCAGTGCAGATGATAATGCAGTTCTTTAATGCTATTCATTTTCTTGGGAATTTTTATTTTTGCATGTGATTTAGGCACGAATGAATCGTGAATTAGAGTTATCGTGTGGGATCTCTACTTGATTTATAAGGAACTTGGATAACAAAGCAAGAAAAAAGAGCTACAACAATTCATAGAACAGAGAACGGATATAAAAACTACAACGTTGTTTAAAGCACGCTAATGTCATAGAATTTAGCGTTATTTTGTTTTGTTTCCATATTACATTTTTCGTTAATAGTAATTTATTGGATTTATTAACTTCACAAATGAAGTATACACTCAGCATGCACATAACTCTTCTCTACGCTTTATGTTACGATAGGACATCTTTTGGCAGGATACTCTTTACGACGCCGAATATGTGTGTCTGTTGTTGGTTTGCTTAAAAGTAACCATTATACTCCAAGTTTTCAAGATTGATCACAATCATTTTTATGTGTTTTTATTCATAACAATTCTTGTAATTGGATTGGACGAGCTGTTACAATCTGCTTTATCAGTGTAGCCTTCGAAAACAATTCACTTTGTTATTGTAATATTGATAGTATTATAATATTACATAGAGTAGATGAGCAATAGTTAAAAGTTTGCTTACTTGTTTCTGTTAAACAACTGTCAGGTAAAATATAACACTTTTTGTGTTCATACTTTTGGTATGATTCGCAATAATCAATTTTCCATTTACTGCATATTCATGCCTTTTTCATGTCATTTTCGGTTCACATATGTTTTGGGTGCCGGCAATTCGTTTTCTTTTTTTTATTCGTTTTTGATCATAAAAATGTTCCTGTTTGCTTACAAAACTATCATCTATTACAAAACCAGTAGTAAGTGGCCAGCAAAGATTCTGTTTGATGAATTATACATATTACATGATTTTGTTTTCCCTACACACTTTTATTGTATCAATTTGTTTTGTATATTTCTTCGTGTATATGAAAGCAAGATTCAGATTACAGATTTTTAAAATCTGCTCACCTTCCGCTTCTATTACATCTTTCACACTTATTTACTAGTACAATTAATTGAAGTTTTACTTTCATCTACCAATGCGGATGTAGGATTATAACATTAATGCGTGAATGTTATGATGATATGGAAAGCAAAAATGAAACAGCAAATTTAATGAAATTTTCATATCCAATTTCTTTCAAGCTTTCTAAATTATGCGGCCCATTCTATTAGTTTGCCTTGTATCGCGTAAGCGTGCACTTCAAAATGATTAATTGTGCTACTTGTAGCGGTAAGTATGACCGTTTGCAATTGCAATATACAAATTCAGCCAAAAGTTATCGAAAGAACTAATATAAGATAAACAAAGCTAACTTCGCTCGCAGAGTTTATAGTACAGAAACTGATACAAATTCAAAATATTTAATTTTCGGTGGGTTTTTGTTGCACTTTCCACCTCAATCCTGCACATATAAATTCCGTGTTGATCAAATAAAACTAAATGTATCAGTTTGTGTCAATGCAATTATTTACAACCCGTTTACATACTTGTCTTTTAACGTAAATTAAGTGAAGCGTGATATTTGTTAATGTTGAGTCTCAAATTAAGCACGAAATGATTCAAAGCTTGGTGTAAAAAATGAAATCTGAATAATAACCATGTGAAAAGGGCATTGAATTATTCATTTTTGCTTTCATTACTGGATACATCGTTCTGGACAAATCAATGATAGTGTTACTCGTTATGGTTAAACAAAAGCAAAACGAATACAACTTCCATAAGCGACGAATTTACAAAGAAAACATTGTTTAAACTATCGATAATCGGAAATTACTTTTTTCGATTCATAACTACAAATTTAGAACAAAAATAATCACAATTTAATCCAAATATTAGTACTAAGATAATTGTTAATATTTTTACGTTGCGGTATTCGAAAATAATGTGTCTTACGTTTTAAAGAAATTATAAGAGCATTGCAAAGCATTGAGTAGTGGAATTGAACTGTTATGATGAACTTTTATAATAATAGAATTGAACAAAATAATACAGAACATCTACTTTTGTTTAATAAAACCCATTAAAAAGGTTCAACGCAACTTTTTAAGTATCAAATTTAGCCCGATCCAAACAATAATATACTGCTATTGAGTAATTCAATATTAATTGATAATTCCTTTTAGCATTTTTTGCTGTACACAATCAGTTTGGAATATCTATTCACTGTGTGTTAGTAAATAAAACGCGAAAATGTGAAATTATTATAAATGTAAAGATATTACTGCTATACTGCATAATGTGTACACTTAGTAAATTTGCTAAATGTTTGTGCTACACAGAAACGAACATTTAAAATATCATGAATTATTTGCGATTTCAACACATTCCTGTAGGGAACCAACCATACTAAAAAGGGTGATAGAATCAAATTAAATTGCAATTCAATTATTACTCTCATTTTCTACAAAAAAAGGAATCCTTAAGTTATCATCATTCGTATTTCAAATATTGTGTCTTGAAACATTTACGCTAGCGTTTAGATTAAAGTTTTAATCATTAGGCAAAACAATAGCATGATGTTGGTCATTACTAATTTCTTGTAACATAAAGTTAAATTCGCGGATAAGAATCTTACAGCTAAGCCAGATTAACTTCATACGCTGCATAAGGAAACAAAAAAATCTAATCGTGCGTTGTACCAGATAAACTTGCACTGCATTCTAGCTAAATTATATTCAAATTTAAACCCTTCAATGTGTTTCAAAGCAAAGGAAGAAGTTGGACAAATACGGCGCATAATCATAATTGACCACATTCAACATATATTGGTTATGTAAACATATTGATAAACTGGTCAGAAAAGAATTAAACGCAAACTGTTAGGTTGGTATGGTCGTTTGTGAGTGTGTCTTTATGTGACAGCACGTCTTATGTACATTCACACAAGTTTAAAAGATTTTACGTGTGACTTGTTTTCAGAAATTCTACGGCTACTTTTTTTTACGACAGGAGGCTAGTTTAAAAATTGTTCGGTCTTACTTGCTTCACTCTACGCCATTTCATTACTAATTTCCGATTTGTTTATCCAACTGCTTGCTTCTGGTGGTTTTAGTATGCGTGGTTACTGTTGCATTAAGATTACTGTTTCTATTATAACTTTGTGATCTAGCTTTGTTTTGTACTCTTCGTATTTTTTTAATATGAATATTAGCGTTATTATCGTTACTAGTGCTATCATTTTTGCTATCAACGTTACTACTAAAGCTACTACTATTGTTACTGCTATCACTATTCTGATTCAAAGTGTGATTGGTATTGGGTTGGTGAATGGCTTTTGTGTTGTTGAAAACGGTTTTTACTGAGGCAAAGGGCAAGCTTGTTTCATAAGAACTATCATCATGCGTTGTGCTGGTAAAATTTTGCATTTCATTCATCTCTCCCGATGTGTCGGTACTGCAATACACTATGCCGAAACCCGCAGAATTTTCAGTACTACTAGACGTCATTTTGTTGTCTACCAAAGGCAACGGTACGGACGACATGACCATACTTCCATCATCTGGACATGACAGTGCCGCCGATGCGTGCATTGCTGATGATGAAGTTGACGATGAATAGGATGCTGCAAGTGATGCCGATGCAAATGGGGGATTAAGACACACCAGCCCATCCAAACGTGCTGAATCCTTGTCATTAGTGCCATCACTATTGTAGTTTTCTGTCGTCGCTGTTACACACTCCAATTTCCTCTTCAATCCTGGCTTCGTCAACATTGCGGGGGGAAGTAGTTCTGCAGGTTCCGAAAGCACAAGCGACTCCGCTCCTTTCGCTCTCAGCAATTGAGAATTATGTTCGAGTTTATCCTTATTTTGTCCTGGGTCGTCTTTTTTCCTATTATCTTCTGCATTTCCAGTAGCAACATTACGACCAATACCGATGGATAATAAATCGATGTCATACGATACCATACTTTGGCTACCCAGGGTCTGCAGCTCATACGAAGGAACTGCTTGCCCGTATGTGTTCGTTGTTGCTGGGCTTTTTGAACGCCAATATTGTAGCTCAGTTTTGCATTTATTCAATTCCTGTTCAAATAAATAATTAAATTCAGTCTAAACTTTACAAAACTACAGCAAGTATATTGTCAAAAGTTGTTGTAATCTGAAGCTTTTCCGGATGCCTACGCGAGTAAGACGAAACATACGTGTTCGACCTACACATCTTTCAATGCAGTATGGGATGGTTTTGTATGTGTTATTTTAAAAATAATTTATAAAATAAAAAATGTTCAGATACAATTAAATGTATTTAATTTGTGCACAAAACAGCGATAAAAAGGATGCGTTAATGTGTGAATGTTCGTGACATCATTTCCAAAATTTTAATGTAAAGTCCAGTCAAAAACTAAATTCGTTTAAATCTTTCATACTTTACCTGTAGAACCGTTGAAAATTTTCTAGAGAGTTCATCATTCTTTTTATCGGTTTCATCAAGTCTATTAGCAAATTCAAGTGTTTGTTTTTGTTGTTCGGCTAACAGTTTTTGTTGTTCCGTTATTGTTTTGGCCTGTTCGGTTGCTTTTCGTTTACAAGTACGCAATTCACTGCGTAAAACCGTCAACTGATTATTGTACCTGAAAACGAATGGTAAAGTAATATACATACGATGGTTACACAAAGGTTTTCATTATATTTCTATATAGATTTTTATGATGTATTTTCTACAGTTTCTTACCGTTTCATGCCTTGCTTGATCTTACGTATGCCTTTCCGCAGCACCATATTGCTTTGAGGAGGGGACGATGTATTAGAATGTGATGTATCGCGGGAGAGGATTGACGATGACGTTTCCAGGGCCGCAAAAGATTTTGTACTATTAGCTGTAAATGCAAGCGTTAGAATGTATACATTAGAACATCGGACTTTCATCAGTTATTACAAGTGAGTTTATAAAAACGTACTGAAATATGCAATGTCAGGTAAATTTGGCTCTATGTGCTCCTTGAAATATTCCATAGCCATTGTGGAGAGATCAAATAGCTCATCCGTCACTTTGAAGGGTCGATCCAAGGATGGTGATGTACGAATGTAATTTAACACCGAATACACCTCATCTAGAATCTGTACATCGACGAAACGAGATACAATCAAACAGTACATATTATACAACTTAAATCTCATGCAGCCGCGAATAAACTAAAAAAAACTACCAAAACTTACCCCACCAGGGAAAAAACAGCAATGCTTCCTTTCGATATGTTTGCCAAATGTCATTTGTAGTAATGATAGGCGCATATAGCATGTCTCTAGGATATCACATTCGCAAGCTAATGGATGATTTCTTCGGGCAGATTCTCTGTGAAAACAAAAACACACAAGCCAAACCATTCAGTTCTTACTCATAACTGGGAAGCCAAAGTTAATATGACAATTAAACTCTTTTCTTATCTTTTTTCAATTACCTGCGCGGCATTTTAGCTTTTACTGTTTGAAACCTTGCATGCATTTGATTTTGTAGTTTTTGAAATGTTGAATTCAAAATTGAACAGCATACTTTATTCATTTGGCGAGATATCTGAAATATTTCGTTTAGTAACAGTTGTAGTACAATAGTAATATGTTGTTTGCAATTAATGATCAGGACTTACCACTCGCATGTGGGCTATTTTTTTATACCCTACGAATGAAAATATGTGCCCCAATATCTCAGTCGGCAAGTCCATAAGGTTTATATCTTGACGCTGGTGAACTTGTTGATCATTTGAAAGGACATACGAGCCAACGTTGCTCAAACTATTACTGGAACAGGAAGACACGGCCCCGTATGAAGTAAGAGACGACGGCTGGTGGATTTGTTGTGGGCAAGCCGCTTTAGTATTCACGGTGGACGTGATCGTCACGACGTTCGGGGACACATTAGAAGTCGATGATGTCGGTACTGTACGACAAAGATGTAGGTTGGATTCTTCTGATGTAGCACCAGTCATTTGCCTTGTTGAGACCATCTTAATGAGTTTACTAAAAGAAATAGGAGGAGAATAAATGTCAAATTAAAGCAAGATATAATTACAATGACAATAGGTAATATCAATGAAAATAGTCTTCCAAATAAATCACAGCATACGACAGAGAAGTAATTCACATCAACCCACTTTTTGGGACGCCTATTGCATTTTTCGAGGCGGTTCGTTGGTGTATTTGCTGCGGCATCGGTCTCCACACGACAGGACCGGTCCAAAATCTCATCCCCAAACCCAGCAGGATTTACTTTCCCGCTACGGGTAAATGATGTCAAAGAAAGCCAGAAATGGCAAACCTTCCTCCTCCTAGACCTATTGAGGTTGATGTGCCGATGAAAAATAAAACTGCATTTGGCAAAGTGCAGAATAATGATATGGCAAATAAATGGTATTTTACCGTATTCCATTTAGTAAATTATTTGTTCTTTTGCGTTAGCCTGCTTGAATGCTTGAACGAATGAATTTACACAATCTTGTGTGTCGTTCTTTACAAGCGATTTTTTTTTATTTCGCATGCTTTTCTAGTTCTATAAGAAATTTATTATTACCAATAAAAAGTTCAAACTGCTGGTGCCGGATGTACCTGAAGGTGACAACCGATATGCCTTCCACCAGTTTAATTCCATTGATAAATTTACCAAAAAATATATACAAGATATATTCGTTTGCAGATGCAAATTTATTAATCTGTGGGATATTTTTTTTGCTTTGGCACTTCGGCGATTGGGCTAATATATCTAAGTCGTGTTTATTTTGTTGAATTTCATCTGGACACGCTGGAACATCGACTAATCTGATTACGTGATAACATTAAATCTACGCAAATTAGAGATACGGTACTAGATTTAGCAAAAATTTATGAAAATTAATACAAATATGATATAAATACAAACAACTGCCACAAAATACAATTCAACCCTTAATAACCCAATGTTTTGCATGCGGCATTATTTGTATTTTTTTGTATTCGATACCATTTGAAGTTCGAAAGGTCGTATCATTAAAAAATAGTTAATAATATACGTCGTTAAGTAATAAACGTCATATTAACAATAACAAGATCAAATCACATTGTTTAGTGCTTAAGGCAGTTATTAACGTTATTAAGTTATTACGTATGTTATTAATAAGATGTAAGTAAGTGATGAATATGTAAGTAAGTAAGTATTAATAAGGTGTAAGTGATTTAATACAGGAAACAGTACTGAATGAGTACATTTTTCATACCACAAAATGAAAGCAAAAAATCACAAAGTAATTTTTCATACATCTTATTAAATTAAATATTGCAACATGATGATGGTATTAGGAAATAATTTAAAATATCGAATAATGCTGAAAGCTTACCCCCTTACTTCTTTGATTCAAACAGCTCACAAAAGGATTAATATTCAGTTGGCAAATACCGATGGTTTGCCAATAATGTCTGTTAACACCTGCGCCTGCAAGCAATAATAAAAATATGTATGATTTATTAAGGATTATAAAAAAACGAATTTTACAACAAATTAATAAAATGAAATGTATCTCCTACACAATTCATTCAGCGATAGCAGTATGAGGATAATATAGCCTCTTGAAGCTAAGAAAGCCATTGCAATTTGTCATATTTAAAATTAATGCAGTGAATACACTGGTTGGCATCTTTAACATAACGATAGTCTTTGGTTTGGAGCAACATCATTCGTAGGGAAAATCTTGCCTTGCCTTGCCACAGCGAAGGAACGTTGTTTATCTAAGAGTTCCTTAAGCCGATCGCTCGCCGAACACTACACGGGACTACAGTTTTATAATGTACAAACTAATAAATATGTGTTACACGAATTATTTTTTGTTTAAAGCTAGTAACAAGAGACTACCATATACAAAATTGCAAAACCCATATTTGCTCTCTACTTCTAGTCTTTTGTCCTACCCTTCATTTTACAGTGTAATGTGGTTAGTTAAAATCAATAACATGAATCACTTTTACCACAATAACTATGATACCCATTTAATATTGGTGCATTTCGGAAGTGTATTGGTTGCGGTATCGGTCTTCACACGACAGGATTGGTCCAAAATCCCATCGGAATCAATCCCCCGTACGCAAGACTGACTATCCGGCTACGGGTAGATGAAATAAAAAAAAGCCATAACTGGGATACCTCTAGACCTCTTGAGGTGTTGTGCCCCAGAAGAAGAAAGTTTGATACCTGAATAAGGTAAAAGTAAGGAGACGTTTCATACGTGCAGAAGACGAGCAGATTTTCTTCCTGATGATTTATCGATAAACTATTTACGTACAATATGTACACTTACTCCAACGTTCCAAATTTTCGGGTGATTCTTGTGTGGAAAAATGTTCCCAAAACTGTGTCAGTGTTCGCTTAGCAGAAGCTATTGTCTGAAAACTGATCAATCAAAGATCAAGACAACCAATCGAAAATTGATTTGTGACAGATAAAATGTCTGATTATTGGAATCAATTGAACTTCACACAACACAACAAAACGTACAACACCAAGCACTGTAAAATAATATTACACTCACATCAGTTCTCACACACAGCGCGAAACGGCGAATTTATTAACATGCTAACACTTTTGTTACATGCAATTGCTTTCTGTAGTATAAGAAAAGTTTCAATAATGGCTCAGCTCAGTTTCAGTAGCTGGCTGCAACAATCAAAGGCATTAGCGAAACAGTCACAATAGAACAGCTTGCTATGTTTCAATTGATGGTTCTTCGCTATTTGTTTCTCTCTTCCTCCCAATGTGTATTTTCTCCCTTGCATCCTCTCACGCATGTGAAATAATTCGGTTCTGGATTCAGTCTGACACACAATCAATTCATGTTCGAGCTAATTTTACACGACAAACAATAGCAGAATCCTGTGCGATTGGAAATGTGTTTCAGGCATATAATTATGTTCCAAACGTACTCAATCGCAATGAATTGTGCGTATGCTTCTCGGTTCTGTAACTTGCTAAGCTGGCTATGAAATTTCCATTATTCTCGCGAACCTTTAATAGCAACACCCCGTTATCATACCTCATGTATTGGCCTTATATTCGACATCAAATGTGTATTCATAAAAAAACAACATTTTAAAATCTGCAACATTCGGAATGGAACAGGCCTACATACACCTATATTAGTACGTGAGTGTAAGCAATTCTTGAGGAACACGTAAAATGAACGTGTTTCACTGTATGGAAGGAGTGCTAGAGCTACAATTAATTCACTTCCGCGTTTCTCGTCTACCGTGTTTTGATCAATTATCGAATTACCTTCCTATGTTGGAAAAACTTTAACCAAACAAACAGTGCCTTTTCGGACCACACATCTCCACGCACATCAAACACTGTCGTCACGGAAAATAAACGAATGCAAACTTACAATAAAGCGAGCGCCTCAGCGATAGCTGCCAGTACACTGCACGGAATATTGGCCACAATTTATAACGCCGTAGCTACTTACATTCACGGAACGCAACAAAGGCTCTGCAAATGTTCCGATCTAATTGTTCGGGTTAAACGCACGGCGATTAGAACAACCACAAACTGGTTGCCACACGTATGGAAAAATTGTCCCGATCCTGAAATTTTTGTTTCTCGTCTGTTTCACTGTTCAATCGCGTAAGAAAAAATTAACCAAACTGTTTGACAGATCAAACTGCCAAATACACTGAAGGCCGATGAAATCAAACTGACATCCCATGAAATGGATTTTAAAACATGTAATGCGTACGGGCCGTTTCTTTATAATTAAATATTTTGTAGCATTTCTTTACTCGACTGCAAGGAGTTATGTACATGAGCTTATAAGTATGGCCAGTATTTTTTCACGCACTACGCATTGACAAAGTCAACCATTGGGCAACCTAAATTGTTTGGACCAAAACCCGGAAAAAACCAAATTTTAATGTGCACCGGAAACGTGTAAAAAATATACGAGGAAGAAAACAATATGAAAATTGAGCTGAATGTATGCGTAACTAAATCACACAATAGCAATAGCCGATACAGCAGATGTAACTGAATGTAATGTTGTAAAACCCGTGACCGCTTTAACAACTTCCATCAATCCTACAAATTTGTTCGTGAGGATTTTTTACAACGTCCCAAAGTACCGAGATGCTAAAAGTAACAAATAGTAAGTAAAATTCAACGGTTGTGAATGAATATTAACTCAATTTTCGATACAGATTACTCACAATTATATACACGCGTTTTTATTGAAGCTGTTTTGTTTCGAATTTTACTTACACATATTTATAAAACCAACTCGTTTAAAATCGGAATATTAAATCTAACTCGTTTGTACTACATAATATTGATGTATGCTAAAGAAACGTCTAGGGGTGCAATATTATTCGGCTTCCATCTTCTTCTTCTTTAACATAGTTAATAACAACACGCAATGTCCAGAGCATTCATACAACTATTGTCTGTTGTCAAAAACATAGTCGAGCCTTTAAAACTCGTGCATCAATTCGAACTTATTTACTAGTATTTTCGTTTCGTTGGATATAACGAATATATGAAAGTTTTTTAAATGTTGAAATATAGCACATTTTAATCGATTCCCGCGTTGCGGTATCGATTTACCTCGGACATTGACTGACTATTTGTGATTTGTTTTTAGAAAAAATCTATTAGTCAGTCCTGCATATGATGAGAAATATCTCGGGTCGTAAAGAACCGGCGGTTGGTCCAAAGGAAAACTTAAGGACTTTTTTATGTTTAGTGAGAAACAAGTAAAAAATACATGAATGAAAATTATATTAGCTAATAACGGGATACTAACTTTACAGAAATAAGATTAATTTTCCGTATTGAATGCAAATTCCTTAATTTCAAGTAAGCAACGACCGTACTCCTCCAAAATCATTAGTTCGGAAGTACGCATGCTGCAGCCACGCTTCATGCATTCATCTGCTTGTGCTACCATGCACTGAACGGTCGCTTCTATTACATCCATCGTCATAAAGTTGTGCGGCTGCTTGGTTGGGGGTAATTGAGACAAATCGGTATCCAGATATGAAGCAGATCGTTTCAGTCCCACCATATCTGAGCTAGAACGTCTAGTAGTGCCTTCGGCAGATTCCACTTTGTCAGGTATGATAAGAATGTTGCTATTGGATCCCTCCTCGACTGACTTTGTCGATGCATCGTTGGAAGAGTAGTACTCATAAACCATATCAAAATTTTCAGTATTGCGACAACCTGCGGAGTAATAAAAGTTATGCATCGCACCATTCATATTTATACCACCGTTTCTTTTACCAATTTGGAGCTATACTCTTCTTACCTACGCATTTACAATTGCTAGAACACGGTATTTTGCCTTCGTAACATTCGCAGTAATTTTTCAAACATCCAGACCGTTTGCAATTGCAGCCTTTCGTGTGTAGGCGCGTTCCATCATCAGTCGATCCGATTGATCCAATTTTCGGCCTATCATAAACGGTAAAGAAATATCGTTACTAATAAGTACCATTACTAGACGCTATGGGTACACGCAGCACATACTTAAAAGCATTAGGATTGCGCTCCAACGTTGAACGAACCGCTTTTTGGCGCTCATGGTCGTGATCGAACGTGTTGAAGCAATCTTTGCAGTTACAGTTGTAGCAATACTCCCCATTAGCGAAACAATCGCAGTACAGCTTCAAACACTGGGACTTTGTGCAATTACACGGTCTCTTTTTATATGCCTCCTCCGGAAATCCGAAGCTAGACGTGGTCAGTGTCCTCGAAACCTCTTTAGAAGCATCAGCCCCACCTTTGCCGACCGTGCTGGCATTCAATTGGGTCGGATGACCCAAATTTACCTTCACCGGTTCTACAACAAGCTGTTCCTGCTTTTGCACCACCACATGTGTACCACCTTCTTCGGCAGAGGTTGATGCACCATTTGAAGGAAGCTGTGACTTTTGCACCACTGTTTGTATGGTATTTAACTTTTTGCTAGCTTCTTTCGCTAGCACAATACGAGTGGTACCAGAGTTGGCCTTCGAGTTCAAAATAATCTTTCTACCAGCGGATAGAACGGACGGTTTGCCGATAGCTGTTGTGGTACTCGTTGGCATTGCCGCTAAGTTTGTAGTACCGTTGCGTATGACGAATGTTTTATTGTTTTGCATGACGAATTTCGATGGTCCTGGTTGGATGGTACCGGCGGAACTCGTCGTACAACCAGTGTTGATCACGGTAGAAGCAGCGGAACTCGAAATGATGCCACCTGTCTTACCTGGCGATTGCATCACTATCTTTTGCACGGCGGTAGCGGCTGGTCGCTGATTTAATAATCGCACATATTGTACTCCCTTCCCACCAGGCAGAGTGACCGCATGCAGCGGTGCATTAGCAGGTGTGATAATTCTTTTCGCTCCAGTGTTGGGGAAAGCAGGCTTTAAAATTACCTTTGACATTTCGTTTCCTCCAGTGTTCGGAATGGTTTTCATTATTTTAGTTGTTCCTGCCAATGGAACTGCTTGACCAACTGTTGGTTTAGTCATTCGTACCATCGTTCCTTGCAAACCCGAAGGTAAGGCTGTTGTTTGGGGTACCATTTTAATCGTACCTCCAGGAATCGTTTTCATCGTGATCGTTTTCATCGTTTTTAGCCCAGTTCCCGAAGACATTGATGTGTTTTGAGGCTGCATATGCGGCACCTGTGCTTTTGCATTAAGCACTATTCTATTGGTTGGATTTTGTTGAGATGTGGTGGTGGCATTAGAAACGGTAATTATTTTCTTCATCGCAGCAGGTTTGTTGGAAACGTTCATGATCATCGTGCCATCCGAGTTCAACAGTCGATAGGATGTTGTTGCCATCGTGGACGGCAAGGAGGATCGTGAAGTGTTCAGTAATTTCATCGGTGTTGTCGTAGTTGGTGCTATGGTAGTATGTGGTACCACCACCACTTTAGAAGAGGCGCGTTTCGTCGGGGAATTATTGCCAATCTTTAGCAAACCCGAAATAGACGCTGTATTTTTTAACGCTTGCATTGTTTTGCCACTGTCGGGTAGTTGAATTTTGCTGGGTTTTTCATCGTCTTCATAATGCTCGTACTCCTTAGAGTTGAATAAAAAAAAAACACATTAAACTAAGCATAAAACTTCGCATAAGATTGCTCCTTCTACCAGCAACTTGCCTCGTCAGTAGTCACCTCCGGATGGTTGGATTCTTCCACTAAATCTTCCAAATCGATACTCATGGTGCCATGTTCCAGTTCATCAGGATCGTCTTCCGTTGCATACTCTACTAAATCCTGTGAGTCGTTGTAGGGCTCATCCTCGATATCTCTCAAATCTTCCATTGTCGCAAAATGTGCCGGCTACCAAATGTGAAAAATACGATTTTAGTTTTCAACACCAATACGAACAGTCGCATTGAACCTCCTCTCGGTGTATGTCAGAATTTATACAAATGTCATCTGATACAAACTTTAGATAACTTAAAATAAACAAGTTTCTGTGCCAAACATGCTTGCAAACCCTATCGTCAGCCTTTATCTATCTTTCAACAAAAAAGAATGATTTTCACCATTCATCAAGATCCATTTTGAATCTTTTGAATTCAAATTCAAAACAAAAACAGCTTCTTTGCCATGCCCGGAACTGGGGGGAAGCTGTCCAGATGAATGATCGAAAGACTCACTGTGGGAAGTGGCATTTTTGACTGCATCGTTTTCGAGACGGTCTCGGTGAATGAAAACGGGCATGCCTACTTACCAACCAAGCGAATTATATGCTCAAATTTTACTGTGCGACACTATTTGTAATGCACGCGGTATTCTACTCCCAACAACTATATCCGTAGCAGTCAACATTATCAATTGCGCCCGTGCAATTTCTATATGTTTTCCTTTGCACTGGGTTATGCAGTAGCAACGTCCTAACTCACGTCACAAGTATTACCAACCGAATTGTTTCAATTGCACAAACTATATTGCAATTCATCTCGATACCTCCTGCAGTTGCGTCACGGGAAACTAGTCATTGGTTAAATTCATAACTTTGAAACCTGGTCGGTTTTTCATCATCAGTTTTTCACCCAAAACGACGCGTGTGTATTTACACTCTGGAGCGTTTCTGACACCCACTCCACTCGCACAAACTATGAGGGACCGTACTTTGCATAACTTACCGTCTGATCCTACGGGCGAATGCAGGCGTTTAAAGGCAAATGGAAAAATAATTTTTAAAATCAAATTTTTATTCCTCCGTTTTTATTCGCTGTGTTTAATTCTTTTTTGATGCTGTGTCGTGATGTCAAAATCCTACGAGCAGTTTGATCATTTGTTCGAGCAGGTCGCTTCAATCGGGCATCTAGACCAAGGTTATTAGAGAGTAGGCAGCGGGGGAAACTTTGCTCTAGCAGTTGCAGTACGCTAACGATGCTCAAAACTTTATCCAAATCCATGGAATAGTTGTGTCCTCTACCTCAATATGGACTTTAAAAAAGCCTATTCGCTTTTCCTATTACTATCCTCTAGGGACGATTAAGCGATACAATGTCTGCCCTAATTTTAGTAATGTTTTAATATTTTTTTGTAAATACATTGGTGCGCTCTACGAGGGTTTCGTTTGAACGCACAAAGATTGGTCAATCTTTTTCGAGCTGCTTTTTGCCATAGTGTGCGTAGGGTTTGCCATCAAACCATCGTACGGTCTAATCGTATCTTTATTCTATGCAATTTCCGTATCTGTATTAAAAGTTGATGACTGAATAATTGTTGATCTACAAGTTTTCCCCAATTTTTCTATGATAGTACACCCATCGTTTCATGGCCTTAATTATCATTGAGCCTTGATTTTGCGATGTCGATGGAGATGGAATTATTAGCCCATAGTGTGTACTACTTGAACCCATCAGCATAATTTGGAACCACAGTTTATGCGTAAAGCTCAGCCAGTAAATGTAAAGTAAACGTACGCCAATCACAAAATCTATTCAATGCCAAGATTAAGATGCACTACAAGTTTTCCATTGTTTAGCTTTTACTACAATAAATTATACCTTTCTAAATTTGTCTGTTGCTAGAACATATTGTATTCAATCGAATGTTACCAAAAAGTGCGTTAAGAATATGGGTCAAAAAATTTCAAACAGCTTAGGTTTTGCGCACGCGCAAAACCCATTCGATGAACCATGTCCATGTGGATGATGTTGCATCATTAGCAGCAAACATAGTTTCATCTGAAGATCAGTGCGGGGGTATCAGTAAAAAGTTAATATTTGTGTGAATCCACGTGAGAATAAATCCACGGGACCAAGGTGTAACGGATATGGAAGCTAAGTGTGGCTATTGTGGCGTACAGGCTAAATTAAAGTGTGCTGGTTGCCAGCAAGTACATTACTGCAATTCTGATCATCAGAAGAAACATTGGCGTGCGAAGCACAAACATGAATGCGATAAACCATACGAGGTGACGATTGTTTCCTGATTCCGGTTCGCTTAGCGCTTCGTTTCATAGATTAACGGTTCCATAATTCTAAGCAGGCAAATGACTATTCAATGGCATAGTTTGACACATTTTACACGAAACCAGGCTGTCTCATTATTCCCTGTCGCTGCGGGATTCTATAAATGAAATTTAAAAATAGAAAACCAGAATTGATACGAATAGGTGTAAGAAATATCATAGCGCAAAGGTGGTTGTAACTATGTAGCTTTCGATTCTTGCGCGATAGGTCTTTGATGAGAATATTTGATAAGACTGGAAACAACTTTTGGGTGTCCCGGGTTTAAAACTGCACTACATTGTAGTTGCATTTTATATTCTTTTCTATTTTATTAACAGCTAACGAGGAATGATGGCATTGGCCGGCACATTGTAGCAACAAAGGTGATTCAAAAGGACACCGTGCTGTTTTCGGAAAAACCGTTGGTCATAGGTCCTAAATGGAATTTGGACGAATACGAGCAACGATCCACTATCGTACCGTGCATTGGATGTTTTGCTGACTGCAGCTTGGGACAATTTTACTGTGAACTTTGTCGGTGGCCAGCGTGTAAACCAAACTGTCCTGGATTGATTAACACAAACTTGCATTGTCTCGAGTGTGGAATATTACGATTTGGCCGTCCACCGAAACCTGGCGACGATCCGGAAACTTTCTTTGACTATTACCGATACGATGCAATTTTGGTGTTAAAATGTTTGGCGATACAGATTTGCAATCCGAGTTTATTCGAGCAAATCACCAACCTCGACAGCCATTATGAGGCACGCAAAAACACTCGTTACTACGCTGATGCGGACGAACGAATCGTCTCCTATTTGTTCCGCAACTTTCTGGATCCGTTACAAACGCTGGAACGTAAAGAGGATAAAGTCGTACTGAAGGAATGCGATCGGAAAACGGTGCACATGATCAGCGGAATACTGGAGGTGAACGCAATGGTTATTCCTTTGTCGAATGGTAGAGAAATTTGTGGCCTTTACCCAATGGGTTGCATGCTAGAGCACAACTGTATGCCAAACTCATTCTACACATTTGACTGTTCGAAAGGAATGAAACTCACGTTCAAATCAGGCCGGGACATCCGAAAAGGTACGTAATACGCCACGTCCAATGGAAAGTATGTCATATTTACTAAAAAAAGCTTTTGCCATATCGTGCAGGGGAACATCTAACGACCACTTACACACATTCGTTGTGGGGAACGCAGCTTCGCAGGGACCATCTGAGGACGAACAAATACTTTGCCTGCAAATGTGACCGCTGCTCTGACCCAACTGAGTTGGGCACATTTTTGAGCGCGCTGCGCTGTATGGGCATAGAAAATGCGCCTTGCGGAGGCTTCCAGCTACCGATACATCCGCTTAGCGAGACTAGCGATTGGAAGTGTAACCAATGTCCGGTACAAGTATCAAACGATCAAGTCAACTTTCTAATGTCCAAAATTGGGGAAGAGGTCGATGATGTGATGGGTCGTAAATCATCAGTAAAGGAGTTCGAGGATCTCATTCACAAGCTGGACAATTTTCTTCATCCCAATCATTTTCACCTTCAAACACTAAAACATTCGTTGATTCAAATGTACGGACATTTCCCCGGCCATCGTTTGCATGAGCTTTCCGATGCAGTGTTGCTTAGAAAATTGCAAATGTGCCGCGAGATGATGTCGATCATCGATGTGTTGGACCCGGACTCGTTTCGATTGACCCTATACGCTGGAGTTGTATTGTTAGAACAACAAGCAGCCTTGGTAGAACTGAACAAACGGCACAACCGTGCCGCAGATTCCCTTGAAAAATATAATCTCGGTGAAGCTGCACAGTGTCTGGTACGAGCTAAGTCCATTTTGCAAAACGAAATGGGAACACTTCAGGGTAAGAAACTTATGGAGAAAATAGAAAGGGCATTTGAAAATATTAATGCGCAAACTGATAGTGCGTAAAGATCATGTACTGTGTTTTCTTCTTTTCAATCGTTTGTTTTTATCCAATTCTGCCAATTATTTCAATAAATATGTTATGAATTAAATACTAATGTTAAGTAAAACTTTGATGAGTTATTTTTTTGTTCTTTCCACATTGTAATTAGTTAGCTCATGTTTACCTTCAATGTACGCTCTAATACACAACTTGTTTTATTGATAAGAAGCATTATAGAATTATGTATATAGTTTGTTGCTGCTGACACGCAGATTCGTAAGTAAAGTAAATGTTCTGCGGTATAACGTAAATCGTCTGTGTGAAGGTGACACATTTGTAGTTTGTTGTGAATAGTTACGATGGCTATCTGTACATCATTTACAAAAATTCGTCCGGTTCGCGAGGAGCATCAAGATCGCGATATTGAATAACTGGTCGATAGTCGGAGCCTCCCATTCTAAAAAAATATAATTTTTCGATATTAGTTAGTGGGTGTTGGCTATATAAACGATTTCTTAAAAGTTTTGTTATTGCAGGAAATTACGGCTCTTTGTCGTATTGTCGAACGATACGAGCTTTGATACGCATTTGCTTTTTACACCACCGTCCACCATGAATAAAAACAACATTTAATTATCGCATGCAATTACTGGCACATTTAAATCATTTTATTTGTTTTTTATTCATTTTTTATTATTTAAAAATACATGAACCGAAAGAAAAATAATAATTACGAAAGTTTGAAAGCAAACTTCCAGACTTTGTCAAATGTTTAACCATGTTACAGGAGTTGGCAAAATGTGATTTTAAGGTCCGCGGTGCTGTCTTTTTTTTCTATATGAAAATTGGTACTCGAATCATACCTAGAAAAAACTATCATTGAAATTCGGCATATCTAAGTCGCTATATGCTATGATCGGTCGTCGAGGGTCCACCGCTGTGTCTCTGTGTTACAAAGCCGCAAGATCAATGTCGACCGCATCAAGCAGCACAAAAAAGGGAACAAGTTGGCCGAAGAAGGAAGTAGATTTAGAGCAGATCACCAGATGCCATTGTTCACATCAAAAGCCAAATGGCGGAAAAGAAAAAAAGAAGAAAAACAATATACACAGTCAGTGATGATCAGTGATAACACGTGGACAAAAATGAAATTTATGACTTGAAGCATATGTTGAATCACAGACGAATTGCTAAAAATAGCTTACTGAATGTAAAACTATTTTAGTATTCAAAAATTATGCTGGTTTATTTTCGCACTCCACCGTAATATTCATTAATACACATTCGACTATATCACGGCAAGTCTCGTATTTTTTGTAAAAAGAAAAAAATAAATTCAAATGTAAGAAATTACCTTCCTCCTCGACCAAAGCCAGCGCGTCCGCGAGGATTTGGGGCCATCATTGGTGCTGCAGCATAAGCCGCATACATGGGCGCATAGCTGTGGGACATACCGAATGGTTGGCTGCGATAGCTAGAAACGGACGGGTGTACATGGTTAAACCGGTGCATATACATTTAAACGATGTGGGTTTTGCGGTGAACACACTTACCCCGGTCCAGGAGCACTAGCTGGGGCGGCGGATGTTGTGCCTTCCGCTCCGGGTTTTTTTGTGTTGCCTGGGTGTTCCGGTAGCTGAGGTCGTTTTGCATCTTTGAGATAGTTGTTGAAGTATTCTACTTCTTTACGCACTTCTTCTACCTTTTCGGCATGCTTATTGAAAATATGCTTTCGCACAAAATCGGGACCTTTGAATTTTTTACCTGACAACGGACACAACCACTTATCCTTCGCTAGCTCTTGGGTGTTCGCCGTGATGAATTTTTCCACTTCTACTTCGGCATCCTTCGCACCGAGCTTCTTCATTTCGGCTTCCTCTAGATCGACCATTCTGGTAAGGAAAGAAGCCATTTTGCCTTCGAATGTGCGAATGTATTCCTGAATTTCGTTGCATGTCACCTTGCTTTGTGAAGGTGGTCCACGAGCGTGAATAATGCCGCAACGGTTGGGCATTTCGTCTTCGTACGGATATTCGCAGTGATTATAGAAATCAACCGAATGGACCAC
Source organism: Anopheles marshallii (assembly GCF_943734725.1). NCBI lineage: Eukaryota > Metazoa > Arthropoda > Insecta > Diptera > Culicidae > Anopheles > Anopheles marshallii. The sequence goes on from NC_071326.1 coordinate 55,760,585, forward strand.
ACGCAAGTAAAGGATCAACCTATCAAGCACTTCAATCAGCTGTGGATCTCGCTCAATCAACTCGCCCTCCGAAATCTTCTTGCTGTCTTCCGATAAGCCTAGCAGCTCTTCCTCTTCGGCCGACGCCTCTTCGATCAAATAGTCGGTAATGTTTTGTAATACAGGATTTTTCGACTGCAAACCAAACGATTCTACCGGCGGAATGCCAGCACCATTGTTGGTTGCATTATCTCCCACAGTGGATGGATTTTCTTTCCACAACCCCCACTTGTCATCCAAGTTGTGGGCTATCTTGGCGCCCAGTTTGATATCGCTCCGGACGACCGTTTTGTGACAAGTGATCCCATTTACTGGGCGTACGCGTCTGCTTAAATCCTTGTTCACTATCGCGCCAAGCTCACAGTCTCTCAGTCGTATGTTGTTCAAATTCCAACAGATTTCCTTGATGTTAACTTCACGCTTGAAAGTAACCCAACCCCGTCGGAACCAACGTCTTTCCAGGAGAGGATCTGCGATAGCCACACGAAGAAATCCATTATATCGACGACACATAGCCTCTACCTCGGCCTTTGTGATGGATGGTGCCAAATTTCGCAGGAAAATTGAACTCGTACGATGCAGGGCTCGGGATCCACCATCGGCAGGAGTGTCTTTAACCAAATCGATGGTTTCGGCTTTCTGCTGATTGTCTACTTCCTTGTCCTTCGCCAACGTTTCATCGTTCAGTTTCTTTTCTTCGCCAGCAGCATCAGACACTTCCTGGTCTTTGGAAGTTTCCTCCGATTCGGAACACTCTTTACCCTTGCTTGATCCATCCTCGTTATCCGCCTCCATGTTTACATCTTCGCTAGAGCGTTCATACTTTTCTTCGTCTGCTTCCTTGCGTTCAACGGCAACATCATCGTTCTCTGTAGAATGTGAAGTTTTTACTTCTTCCTGCAGTTTTGAATTTTCTTCATTATCCTTGTCTTCCTTCGCCAGATGCTCATCCTTTTCTTCCTCAGAATCACTGGATGAAGAAGAAGATGTGGACGATGAACTTGAACCAGAATCGGAACGACTTCGCTTCTTTCTACTGTTTTCAGATTCATTTTTGTGATGTAATTCTTCACTTTCCCCATCATCAACTTCCCGTTCCGTTGTCTTATGCTCGTTTAAATTTTCCTTGCCATGCTTCTCATCATCATCATCATCCGCGAATGTAGATCGATCTTCGTTGTTGTTTGATTTGCCATTCCTCGTCATTTCTTCGTCAACGTTCTCCTCAATGCCACCGTCATGCTTAGTAACATCGTCCTCCTTCTTAACGATTATCTCTTTTGTTGATAAATCAACCTTCGTTTCAGGTTTTGCTTTATCAGTGTTCTGTAAACCAGCCACTTTGGTTGTCGGATCAACTGCCAGAGGCTTTTCATCCAGTACTTTTAAATCCTCCTCTGTTCCGCCTTCCAGTTTGATGACAACCGTATCCAGCAGGCGGAGCAATGCATCGCTGTTGGAAGCATCAACGGATACTTTCGCGACATCTTTTGAGTTTAATAGATCCAAAAATACTTCACACCGATGCTGAAAAGAAAAACAAGTACGTTTAGCGTCAAGTAATATACGCAGTACTATCCCGTTCTCCTTGAGTTGCCTACCTTAAGGAAAGATAACTGTTCTTCCTTTCGTTTCTGTGATTCTTCGGGATGATATTTGATTTTGAACCTGTATATTGTTTGAATAAATATATACAAGAACAACATTAATAATCCATAGATTCAAAACATCAACAACAAAATAACCTTAAATATATCGCCTGAAGGATAATAATTCTGCAGATAATAAGCAATAATATTCTACTCAGTACCTGAGCCATATCAGAAGGTCCCTATATGCTTAACCATCGCAGTTTCCGTATCAAACAATTAACGACTATTTAAAATCATTGCCGTACCATTGCTTAAATCGGGGTTTAGATTTGATTATTATTATTAGACACTATTACTATTACTGAATTATCTACAACGGACATGAAATAGATTATTCCTCTGAATTTAGCTTGTAAAACAGAATAAAGTTCTACTATTAAACAAAACACCATCATTCACAATAAGCATATTATCCCTACGTTTTCCTTTCTTAAGTATGGCGTTGCAGCATTCAGGGCTGTGATAAGTAATAGTTCATGAAGTTTTGATTTGTACACATAATGTTAAAATAGTAAATACCTCTTCGTTCGAATTTGGTTTGCTTAACTCATTTGTGTGTTGTTATCCATGGAGCGGTAGTAGTATTGAACGCGTAGCTTTTATATTGCATACCGAACAGCGAGACAACCGAATTCCATTGGCGCAATTATCGCTTTCATATTGAGCATTGTATGTATTACGCGGAGGTATAAGGTAAGGAAGTGTAGAGAATGAAACACTGGCATTGCTCGCCCGTGTTAAACCGTATGTTCCTAATCTTGAACTCCTAACGAAGGCCATACTTTGACGAGTTTAAAAAATTCGCGGCGGCGGACAAACGTAACCTATTCGCTATTCTGTAAACTAGCATCGTTTCGTACGTGCGATCTGGGTTGACAGATGGAGCTTACGAGAGGGATGCGGTCTGATGTAAGCTACAGTACAAACCAACGATTGTACAGTTTTTTACAACTACTTTTCAGCATGGTATTGCCAATAATGCACGCCAATGCATTGCCAATAATGCAATAATGCAATATGGGTGGTACTATAGTGCCTCATTCAAGCAATACAAAAAGTGTTGCAGAAAACTATCGGTTGGATGCCAACTGCACATACTACTGACGGCAAACGATCAACGCTGTTAGGGAGAAAATATGATTAGAAATGTATATCGTAAGCAAACGAACATTGAACACAATGGTTACAAATTCGTGCAGGCATTGATCTCAAAACTAACCCAATTGTCGTCATGGTAGATCGTTGGGAGTATGCAACCGATTTCCGTTGCAAGAAATCAATACATATATACTACCAATCGATCGATCATGAGACGGAAGGAAATGTGTCATACCATTCTTCGTCCTTATGTGCCACGAAAAACTCGTTCATCTGTTGACGCCTAAATTCGAGCTTGTATTCGTTATACTTCGTAATTGCATCAGAATCGGATATGGAATCATCCTGTGTGGCAAGAAATTGTTTCAGCGTCATCATGCAAGGTTGTGTTTGCATATCTCCCGACGCTGCCGGTTCTCTGTAGTAGGAAACATAATAAAGGAAATACCGGGTAGTACCATCTTCACAATAACACATGGCAGTTCAATATTTACCTTTGATGGGATGCTGCTTGATGACCGTAAGGTCCAACTGCTGGATGCATTCCGAAATGGTCATGTGAATATCCATACATGCCGTAACCATCATGCGCTGAAAATGTTTGTGGAAAGGTGTAAATTTAGCTCAATCCTGTTCGTAAATGATACGCAAGAATGCCATCATGAATGATAGTATCCTTTTATCAGAATGTATGTTATCTATTATCAAACGATGGCCCCCTCTTCAACTACCAAAAATATATTATGCTTCAAAATTGAACCATAATAGGAGCCGGGAAGAGCCAGTGTTTGAAACAATTTATATTATACTACTTTCCAACAGCTAAATAAGAAAAATCTACCTCCAAATCTGTGTCGACCTTCGTCACCCCAAGCATCACCACGCATACGTTTAACCGTAGGTCCTTCTCGAGCTGGTGAATAGCCACGATCCCGGGGAGGTGGTCTATAATCCCGGTAATCCTGTCGAGGGCGCACCCTGCAAGAGCAATTTTTGGTAACAGTTGTGTCGATTACCATCGTAAAATATTACATTACCGATCGGGCCACTCATCTCTTCCGCGTGAACGATCTGGTCGGTCGGCTCCACGTCCGTAGCTATCTCCTCCACCTCCAGCACTGCGCTCTCCACGGAATTTATCTCGACGTTTCCGGTCATATTCGTCATCCGAGTCACCCATTTCCTTTATTTGATTGAGAGTTTACGCGGAATGTGCTGCTTGTTCAAACGAATCGGGTGAAAATGCTGCAAAGAAAGAATGGAAGTTTCAAGAACATGACATAAATACATAACCTCAAATTGAACTGCTTCAACCCATTAACAGTTCATATGAATAGAAAATCATTTATAACACTATATGATATCGAACTCATAACCACGTAAACTGAGTAGCTTATAAAACAAACGTAAACATGCCACAAGCCATGTTTAAATACGTCGCTTTTCTGGGGTCGCTTCAATCCGAAAGTATGTCAAACGCAAGCGTCCCTAAAAGTAATCATGATTTCTTTTCTGCAGTTAACCAAAGAATACAGGAAGGAGACCGAGTTACGTTCGTGTGTTAAGCACTACTTTCTAGTTGTACTCACCGGTCGATGTGGTAAATTTACTTACTACTGTGTTTTGCAAGAATTTGGAAGAGAAATCTTTTCCGAGAACTCCGAGCCAAAACTCACCGGCGTCACCAAAGTGTGTACATAGGAGTAGGTCTCGTAGCTTTTTGCAGCTCTATAACCCACACAACAAAAATTACATTCAAGGTGTACGGAGTAAGGTATGCGAGTGCATTTACACAGCGCTGTCAAATGTCTCAATTATGGTATAAAATAAGCAGCTGCACAGATATTCTGTTTATCCAAGGGCAATTTTTCAAAAGGTCACCTGAAAAGATGAATAGTACTTTTTGTGATAGCAAACTTTGTGGCAACCAAATGAAATATTTCGTCCAATTGAATGTGCACAGAACTTTACAGTAAAGGCAAGTTGCTAGAATTTTAAAGCAGCCCTTAAACAGCGAATGCCGTAAATGTGATTAGTCTTTGTGCCAGTGGAACCGATGTACTAAGCACCTGGAGAGCCTTCAGAGGAATAGATTTATGACAAAACGCACTGCCTTACGCAGGAATGTTTCCATGCACTGACTCCAATTTTGGACTGAGGTGCACCAAACAAAACTCATCGTCATGGTAGCTGGTTGAAATATTAGATAATATGAAAGTTAATCTCTAGTATAAAAATTCAATGGTTAATTAGATTCGTCATGTGAGGTCTGATTCTTGACGATAAGCATAAGGATCCCTAAATCTCCGACATTACAGTCCGACATTTGCAGTGGTTGCAGCAATTTATAGTCAAAGTTGAAAACGAATAGGACGAGAGAATTGGTTTTCGAAAATGACTTTACTAAATAAGCCAGTTGCTTCCTGAAAACGAGCACAATCACCAACATACTTGACGATCCCGGTGTTTTTTAAAATTTATTTCTGATTTCTTATGTAAATTGGGCGTATTCAAAGTGTTCTCGACTATTTCACTCTAGATATGATATTTTTTATATCATCCTTCATGGCAATAAGCGTCCAGCGTCATCTCGTTTAGCCATCCGCACACTCCTTTTTTCTAATCCTATTTACTAGGCCAGATCTGGGTGAATCGTGTATCGCTCGTTAAGAATTTAGGAGCATGGAGCTACCTAAGCTAAGTTACCTTAACGCTCCGCCACTTCTGCGAGATGATTGCCAGGACTTGACAAACTCTTGGTATTGTAAAACATATTGCATGCGACTTTTCCAATCCACGGTCCACATGTCAGGTGCGTAGCCACGACCCTCTTGCAATTCGCTATTACCATGTCCAAACCCTGTTCAGTGCATGCCTCTTGCTCGATCGTATTGATGCTCTTTCCATACAATTCTCGATCCCATGTAATTAACCAGCCCTTCCCTTCGTATTCGTCTTTCCTTATTCATCTATAGACGCCATAATTCAGCCGGTCGCAAAGGTCCTCAGTTGCGTGCACAACGCTCATCTAATCCCTCGTCTTCTTTCACCTTCAGTATTCCGTTCCAGATAACGATCCACTCTACGCTATACTCAAGCATAATATGATCCGGTCCGGTCGGGGATGTCAAATCTAATCCATACACAGATATTGAAGAAAATCCTAGCTTTTCGAGCTTCACTACCAGAATGGGATAAGACACTTAATCGAAGGCTATCTTAATGTTGGTGTATATAGTACCAACCAGGGAGTCCAGATTTCGCCAGAATTAGCACGAATGGAAAATAGAAAGCATTAAAGACAAGAAATGATCCGGTCTCTCCTAAGAACCTTTAAGAACGCTGCTTGTTAGTACGGGCTCTAAGCATCAAGTACGTTTTTTTAATTCTGTCGCATGCTTTTAACACAGTCCTCTGCTCTACTCTGAACACAATTAATTTCGGCACTACTGTAAAAATGCCTAGCAGGACATTCTGAAAGCAATAAACACATGATAACAATCACTTGCGTGCGATCGTGCGAAGACCGATACACCGCTCGCTACCAATACACCGCTGGGCCGTCGAATTGTAAAAAGTATGTAACCATAAATGTATATATATATCAACTTTATGTATATTTAGAAAGTACATCTTGATAATCGAAGTAAATGTATTGAAAAATGAAAAAAGGAAAAGAAGAGTGAACTTAAAATTATAATTTCCTGATGTACTTCCCAGAGCGAACAGATTTTTATCCTATGTATTACCTCTGGTTTTAAAGATCAGTCCTGTTACGGACTGCTTACGGGCCGTTTTGCCTGGCACACTCTATCCTGGAATATGCTAGCGCTGTTTGGAATCCTTCTTACATTCAAGGTGGGCCTAGAATCACGCAGAGGTATTCTTACCAATGGGTTTTCAACGCTATTACAGACTCCAACTCCCGCCCGCTCATGAAACCATTTGCCATTGAAACCTTGCCTACTGGTTCTACGGATGATCCTGATATGCTTTTCGCAATTTGGTTATATGTTCTTTCCGGTTCACTCCGTCGTTGTGATCCGTTGGCTGTGGAAGCCCGTCACATATTGTATTGTTTTAATGATCCTCTCCTCATGTTTTTTTAAGATGGTTTGACCATTTTTTTCTTATGTTTGAATATAACTCATTCTTAGCTTCTTTTCGTTCTCGTGCTCGTTCTCAATTGCAATGTCTACTAGCTTCCCTTTTTGTTATTCCTTTTACTGGTTGTTTGTCTTAGTTTATTGACTTTGTTCTACTATCATTGATATTGTATTATTTTAGTTTATACTATTCAGTCGTAACGGCAAATTAAACAGTACGTACGACAGCACGCAGGACTGACTATCCAGCTACGGGTAAATAAAGTCATAGAAAGCCAGAAATGGCAGGCCTAGACCTCTTTGAGATTGTTGTGCCGATTAAGAAGAACGCCTGATTAATATTTAATAAATAATATTAATGATAACAAGAATAACAATAATAAAATAAGTAATCAATCGAGTAAATATTAATTGATAAATTGATAAATATGCAGTTGAAACTATTCAATGTTAGGTGTGTTAAGGTATTTATTAACCCTAAATTTACGAGCAAAATTAAACTATAGATCGTCCAGTCATTGATCGACCAGATCGAGAAACCAATAATAACAAACATCACCCGAGCAATCGATCAAATGTTGAATGTGTGATCAATAATCTGACTTGCTTCTGACTCCCTTCCCTATTTATACTACTCGTCGGGGAAGGCCACAGTGGCGGAAGTGAAATGAATGTTCGTAGAAGATAACATACTGTGATGTTTTGTTCAGGATCGTTATGAAAATAGATCCGTTTGTGAATCATCTGCTAACGTTTGCTACTCATCAGTTTTCTTACAGAGAGGAGCAGGTAAAAAATATTCCCAATAAATCATTACTTTTGTGGTGTTGCTATCAGAAGATGAGAAGAATCAAAATTAAGTATCCGTTCCATCGGTACCGCAAACAGGTAGTCACTTGACTGATTTAAATGCATCGGCTGAATTTAATTATACACGATGGTATTTAATATTGTGCGATTAGAATCTTCCATACACGAATGAGCAATATGGCGATGATCACATAGCTTTGCTTCAAACACACAAGGTACGGTTAGAATGATAGAATTTTTCAGTCACGTAGTGATTGGTATTGTGCGCTTCATAAAAAATCGCTCTTACGTTAAATTTTGCTCAAATTATATAATTACGAACGAAAAAAGAATTCAGCAAGAATATAAATTTTCAATCACCTGGTTGTTTAATCAATTATTCTGCTACTCGCTTTTTTAAAACAACATATGAGCTTGGACTTTTATGGATATCAGTTTGCAATACAAATTGTGAGTTAATTTTGTGTCAAGTGTCATTTTTTATGAATATTTTTTTCTCTGTGTTAGTGTAATATTTTTTGATAGGCAACGAAATTTAAAATTTATTTATATTGGAACGAATTTCGAAATTTATAATTATTTAATTTCGTTCGCTATTTCCTAAACCATGATGATTTAAATCATCATGATTTTGATGATGATGATGATTTTATCACAGTGCTTGATGAAAAAACTCATTAGAAAATAAAACATATTAGAATGTAACATTCATTCAGACCCGTTTCTTATTCAATGCATCGAAAATAAATATGCTTCTTGTTACTCTTCCGGTGCTGTCGTATAACACGCATACGCAGTTTCTATCAATGAGTTAAGGTCCGGTAAATTCTTAACAAAGCTACATCTGGAAAAGAAAACGTCAACTTGTAACCCCCACCAGAAGAAAAGCAAGCTGAACGTAGCCCATCTGTGAGTTGCGAAGATCAACTTCGCGATCGCGTAGGTACGAGCAGCAGTGAGCGAAACGCGCAGATTGAGAAGTAGCGAATCTTGTTTATATTTTATAACCTGCTCGGCCGTGTTTGTTAGTTAAGGTTTGTGACTCGTTTCGTCAGGACGCGCTACACGCGAGTGATCTCGAGAACGGAAATAGTTAGAGCGTGTTTAATTAGAAGCTTGAGTTTCAGTGTAAAGCAGCGAAATAGTGAGCAGTGAACAAAAATAGGGGAACGAAAAACAAAACTACATACAACAACCAGTTCAACGATCCACCGAGGGATCACAAAATGTGTGCGTCAAGGTCGACCTTTCGAAGATTCCAATTTTGGAGTGTAATGCTGCTGTCGCACGTATCCGTCGCTCAACAATATACCGGTGTCAAATGTAAAGTGTTGTTTCATGTAGCCTTCTACGTCGTATTAAGTCTTTTTGTTCTCGGTTATTAATCATTTGTCAACAACCCGTCTGGTGTAGTAAGCACGCATGAGTGTGTAGTAATAATACAACATTTTCGAATTATACTCTATCGATTAGAAAGCAAATAGTTGGAACTGTGAATGAAAAGAAGAACTACTTCGTAACCATCACTATCTTGAACATTAACGATGCGCTACATCAAGGTCATATCGGTCTCCCCTCTTACGAAATAAAACATTGACACTGCTGTTACGCTGAGTTTCAAACTGCAACTCATTAGGGCGGCTATTGGAAGAGTTCTCCATGAGCACGCAACCCAGTTGAGTTCGTCGCTTGCCCGGTCATTCAGCTTTTGTGTCCCGAACGTTCGAAGTTCACCTGGGTAAAAACAGCATTCGTTTTTTTAATGCGGTGAATGAGATGCTCTGCATCTGCATGTGGCTGGTTGGATGCGTCACACAGATGACTATTTGGTAGCGCACATTTTCGATGCTATCATGTTCGACGCAAGGACGACAAGTTTAACTGTGAACCGGTTAGTTTGGAAGTACGAACGAACATGACACAAAAGCATATCTCAGAATGGTTTGAGTTCACCGAAATGGTAGTGCTCATTTAGCTCGCTGGGAAGAAAACAAAAAAGCTGCAAAAAATGGCACACGGAAAATCCTGTGATTCACTCAGGCACAGTGGGATGCGATGTGGTAAACATGTAAACCCCTTCGCCTAGCCCGGACAGTGCCATTGTGTGCTGTATAGTGAATATAAGATTCTTCAGCCGTAGTTACGACACCTTGCAGGGTGTTTGGACTTTGGCATTCAAATTGTGTTGGAGTCAAGCAACTTTAGCGAATTATTCGCGTTTCGAAAACTGTGTCATGACTTCATGCGATCAAACCGAAACAGGTAACAAGCAGGATGTATATAAACAAATAAAATGTTAAAGTTCGAGCCGTTTGGTTCGATAGGACATAATTTTGGATAAGTTTGAATTTTCAATAGCATGTATCTAAAGAAACCCAGATAAAATTGAGTGTTCGTTTCCAAACTATTATACATTACGAACGAACTGGGTAGCCTAACATCCTCGTGTGGAAAGTAATCAATCGTCGATAAAGAAACTCAAATTGTCTTTGTTTCGATGGAATCTATCAATATACCGCTTACACTAATAAATACGACGATGAATGAAAGGGTTGACGATTGTGTGCTACAGGACCGTGATAAGATAATAACTCAGCCGGACAACACATCAATACCATCCAAAAACGTTTTCTCCGCTTGTCCTGTTACTTATCGTCTGCTGTGTGATGAAGTGCTCGATGTGGGTGAGAATATGGTATAAAAACATTGCCATAAATTAAAGAACAAAACGAGGCGAACGAAGTGGCGCAGATCACGGGACGCGTTAGGCAACGGGGCTACTATTACGGGTTAAGGTACGGCTGCTGACCGAAAATCAAGTACCTTGTTGATAAGATAAAGTGAAGAGCGATGGGCTTGTTTTCTGCGTCGAATAGGAATGCGGGGTAAGGTGACACCCTTGCTCATCCTGCATCTTCAATGAGTCAATACGTCACGGAATTTGTGAGATAGAGTGGACTCAACCGATGTGAATACCGTACATATGTTGCCTATGTCAAGTGGGTAATACCAGTACACAATTAGGTAGTGTTTCTACACGAGTGATTGTTAAAGAGTGGCAGTTTGTAAAAAAAAACAATCTCGATTTTCCTTTACTGGAAGGACTATCCGCAGTGGAAAATTATATTTTGACACATTTGTCAAGTCAAACAACATTTGCGTAAATTTGCTTTTCTACTAGCATTGTATGGTTTAAAGATATGTGCCCGATGGTTGATTGCTTTCAGCTTTTGTATTTTTTATTCGGATTTGTTAAACCATTTTAAATAATAATGTAACGTTTTTTGTAATGCAGTTGTATTGCTGAATATTAAATTTTTAAGCTAGCAACGATTGAAAAGTGTTGAAATGGAAAACACTATGAAGAGGTGATTTTACCAGCGTTACTGCCAGTGTGGCCTTTAATTCAGCCAGGCGGGAGTCCCAGGATTGGACGCGCAAGAGCCAATTGTCTCAAGAGTCCATTATCATACTACTTGAAACCATCGTTCATAAATTCTGCATGAGCGGAATCTGCCCTTGACATCATACGTATCAATCCGAGCGGTGGGTGGCTCTTGATAGCTGGTGCATAGAAGATATGGCAAAGAACGGTTTAATAAGTATGTTTTATCAGCTCGTAAAGCTCTTATCAGTCGTCGAAGATTATGGTTCTACAGCCTGGCTGCGGGATTACTGCTTTTAACTGAACAGCGTACCCATCAGTAGTGCTCAGTCTGCTAGTACACCTCGAATGGGTCGTATTAGAATAGTCTAAATATTAAACATCACCTGGAAGTTCCATCCCAGAGCTTCGCTGAGAAAGTTTACCCCATCTGTTGTTAGAATGTGTTTTTAGAACTTGTCGGTGAAGAATTGTGAATATTTGCAAACAGTGAATTGAAGAGATGGCTGATTCAACCAAAGGTTTGTGCAAAGTGTGTTTAGGTTTTTATGGTAGACGAGTAATAGCATTGTTTTCTAGACGATATACATTTGCTAGGTATCTGGTTTAGAAATAACCATGTAGAGCATTAATTTTTAATATAAAACCAAACTAAACGATCCCAGATCAGACAAAAGGGCAGAGAAGTGAAACGTGTTTTCCATGCTTCATTGCCCAATATTGCGAAAAGAAATAATTTGTGCTATCTCTACTTCAAACTAACATGAAACCGTCACCGGTACGATAGATTGATAAAAGATAATTTTCGACAAAGAGTACAAACCAACATCAGCATTCGTCATGTGCAGTATAACTCGTGAAACGGCGATTGCTGGAAGCTTTCAGCTATTAGTGCGGTTCTAATGAAAGTAACGTGGAGTATACAGGAATCGTTGCCTACAGAAATTATAAGTGAACAGTTTAAAAACTATACCACGATAGGTAGGATAATATAATCGCAGAATACGAACGAAGCAGCTATGCAGTACAGAAATACACTTCGTAAAAATGTACAAAGAATATCATTTTCGCAATTTTCATTGATCGTACAAGTGCACCAGACACACAGATGGGATTGTTGACCGGTCATTGAACCTTTCCTGTTCAACGATCGCAGATTGTAATGTGCGTCTTTCGACTCAATGCGTCTTTTGTTGCTACGGAGAAAATCTTGCAGAACTAGTTCAGCCAGATCAAAAGCAATAATTATGTAAATTTTCACTTTATGCTTTGATTAAAGAATATGTGATAAACCATTGTGCCTGGCAGGATTGAGGGATGTGCTTGGGACTATCCACTATGCAGAGCATAGGTCTAGAACGTTGTGCCTTAATCAATAGAATTCAATGTGCAGTCTGTCAGTTATTGACACTGATCCTTAAACTTTGGCAAAATTTCTTTAGAGTAATTTTTGACTTTACTTACTTGCTACTTTATACATTGCGACTGCTACTAATAACAATCAAGGATCGCGGTTGTTGCAAGAGGTGTTTAGTCCATCATGTATAATTAGACGAGAGTAGTAAACCATTATTATTATTAATATAAATAACTTACAGCAAACTGAAATGATCACTAGTGACGTTTTAGTTAGTGATTCACTTATCATTGGGTCCGTGTTTACCGATAAAAACGTTATCGCTGAATCTCATTTGTCTTGACCATTGTCTTTATCAAATGCGGCTTATTAAGCGATAAGACCGTTTGGAATTTTTATACTGCTTTTTTGTGCACCCCTCGGCAATGGTCTGTTCATTGTTTATGATGACAGTGAATTAGGTAATTGTGATCGTATTGTAAGGCTGATGATCAATCGATACACGCGTAACAACACTTCAATCGATCACTGTCAGGTGGCGAGGTTGTGACGATTCGATAATTGCCACCAATAGGGACGGAAACAAAGTTTCGCGTTGTATTGCCCATGCGGCGCTCCGTTTCATTCGCTGTGCATACTGTTTAGTTGATGAGCTCTTTATCTCCTGTACAGAAGATACGCCCGCCGCAGTGCCAGAGGTCGGGGATGTCGAAGGTGAACCAAAGGTGATAAAATGGTGCCAAAGTTTATGCACCGGGTAAACAAGCTAACGATTTACATACTTGTACAAACAATTTTCAGAAGCTCAAGTATCCCCGATCCATTCCATTTATCATCAGCAATGAGTTTTGCGAACGGTTCAACTACTATGGCATGCGAAGTAAGTAATCGTGTGGAGTGGGTGGTCAAACCGATTTCTTTACAATCGTTTTGCTTAAAAGGAAGATCACATTTTCTCCGACAGCCGTGCTGGTACTGTACCTCACGAGAAAACTGGACTTCGACGATGATACGGCAACGGTACTGTATCATACCTTCACCACTCTGGTGTACTTTATGTGCGTGATCGGAGCTATCATTGCGGACAGTTGGTTGGGCAAATTTCGCACAATATTGTACCTGTCGATTGTGTACACGATCGGTAGCGGATGCATTACGCTGGGTGCCATACCGAGCTGGGATCTGGATGCACGTGCGATGACCATTGCCGGACTGTTGCTGATCGCTTTCGGTTCGGGTGGAATTAAGCCGTGCGTTGCCGCGTTCGGTGGCGAGCAGTTTAAGCTACCGGAACAGGCAAAGTATTTGGCGCTGTTCTTCTCGATGTTCTACTTTGCGGTCAATTCAGGCTCATTCGTGTCGACCATGGTCACACCGATTTTACGCGAAGATGTGAAATGCTTCGATGACGATGATTGCTTCCCATTGGCGTTCGGCGTACCTGGTGTGTTGATGGTGATTTCCATCATCATCTTCATCATTGGCAAGCCGTTGTACAAGATATCCGCACCCGCGGGCAATATGTTTGTAAAGGTTTCTAAATGTATTTGGGTTAGTATGACGAATTTTATAGTGTTTGTTGCAGTTTCGGCCTAGTGAGTGTTTTAAATGTATGTGTGTGTTTCTTTGTCTCGTAACATATTGTTCGATGTTGGTGTTGTTGTTTGTAGAATTAATTCATATTGACGATCGAATGCATCTTTCTCAACACGCAAACAGACTGCTATACGGACGCGATCACGTGAAAAATCTATCAACCCTCGTGAGCACTGGTTGGATTATTCAGAGAAGCGCTGGGGACGCCAGCTGGTCGACGAAACGCGCATTCTACTGAACGTCCTAAGGCTGTACATTCCTCTGCCGGTGTTTTGGGCGCTGTTCGATCAGCAGGGTTCCCGTTGGACTTTCCAAGCAACCCGAATGGATGGCGATCTGGGCTTTTGGACGATTAAACCGGATCAGATGCAGGTCATTAATCCGCTGCTTATTTTGGTGTTCATTCCGCTGTACGAGGTCGCTTTCTATCCACTGTTAAGCATGATCGGAATTCGGCGACCATTGCAGAAGCTCACACTGGGCGGTATATTTGCCGGTTTAGCATTTGTTATATCAACCATTGTCGAAATTCAACTGGAATCTACCTACGCCATCATTCCGAAGGAAGGGGAAGCTCAGCTGCGTATATTCAACGGCATGAACTGCGACTATCGCGTCCAGTCAAACATTCCAGAGCATGCCGATTTTACGCTCAAGAGTATGAGCATGTTCGAGGAAAAGTATCTCAGTGTAAAGGGTAAAGCCACGTACACGTACACACTTTCGTCCATTAACCCAGGGCTCAATTGTGCAATTGAGTCGGAACAACAGCGCACGTTTGAGGTGGAGGAGGAAAAACAAATGTCCTACTTTATTCGCAAACAGGACTCCGGCGTTGGTCTGTTGAGATACGAAGATGACACAGAAAAATCTTCCAAGGGATACCCGATGTACCGAGTGCTGGGAAACACGGCTACCAATCGCACCGTAGTTTTTCGCGACATTGACTCATCCGACCCATTCGATAGGCACAAGAACGGTTCGTATGTGTACGATCTGGTGGAATCCTATCCTTCCGATTACGAAATCTATGTAGATGGCGAGCTGACCTTGACCTACACGATGCGGTTAGGTGGCGTATATGCTTTCATTGTGAGCGATGTTGATGGTATGGTAAGTATGCTCGGTGCCTCGGTTTCTGTTCACGTACACTGACGCTTGGGTGATAATTACAGACTACGGAGCCCATCATTGTTACCGAACCGAACTCCGTCAACATGCTTTGGTTGATTCCTCAGTACGTGGTAATGACACTGGGTGAAGTGATGTACTCCATAACGGGGCTGGAGTTTTCGTTCACACAAGCACCGGAGAGTATGAAATCGGTACTGCAGGGATGCTGGCAACTAACGGTTGCCGTCGGTAATCTGATAGTAGTTATCGTAGCTGAAGCTAAAATCTTCGAAGCACAGAAATGGGAGTTTGTGCTATTTGCCGGTCTTATGTTTGTCGACATGGGTTTGTTCTCTATACTGGCCTGGCGCTACAAACAGATCCCGCTGAAAACGTACGACGAAGAAGATGATCCAAATGCTACGCTGCCCATTGATCAGAAGGATCCACTCGGCCTCGACAATCCCGTGTTTAAGAAATCGTCAGACGAATAGAATTACGAGCAAACGACCACTAGCAAAGTGTGTATGACCTAAACGTACTTTAATCAGAAACAAAAAGACAACGAGAAGGTAAAGAGACGGAGGGATGCATAGAGTATGAAAGGTGTGAAAAAGTTGAAAAAATACAGAATGAAAGAAAAGCAAGAAAAAGGAATGGAAGACAGAACACAGGTGGTGATCCAAGAGATCTAATAAATTTTCTATGAAAATTTTTAAAATAGCACATCACTACAAACGAATGGTTTTAGGAAGGGACATGGGAACTAAAGTGACACATTCCACTAGTACAGGCACGCCTGTACCAAGGTAATGTCCTCAGTCCTCTGTTGTTGGTTATTTTCATAAACGATGTCATCAGCGTGTTACTCAAAGAAGGTTTCCTGTGCTATGCAGATGATTTAAAATTCTTTCAACTCGTGTATTCTCGCGTGGATTGCGAATCGCTGCAAAGTACCCTTGTACGTTTTTCCATGTGGTGTGCAATTCCCTTACCCTTAGTCTCGATAAGTGTAGTGTTATCTCCTTTATCCGTTCCCAATCTCCAATCACCTATTTTTATGTCCTCGACCTGCAGCCTAACAATCGTGTCTCAATCGTTTAAGATTTGGACATATGGTTGGACACCATATGTCTCTTATCTTCATCCCGAAAATCGATTCCGTGGTAAGTCGAGCTTGGAGGACCCTGGGCTTGATGAGACGGATTGCTCGTAACTTTTCTGAAACCTGTTGCTAGAAATCCTTGTACTGCTCGCTGATCAAACCGATTCTGGAGTATGGTGTAGTAGTCTGGCCACCCTCAGCGAATCGTTTCGTGCGATCGTTTGATCGTTTTGAGCGGACGCAAAGATCATTCACCAGGTTTGCTTTAGGTAAAAATATCGGTGCTCTGTCCTCCACTCTGCCTCAGTATAAGTCTAGAATAGAAACAATGTGCGCTTCAACTACATATGCTTTGGTTTGCGTTGTGGCAATCACGCGGAAACAGGAAGACGGTATAAAAAAGATGCCAACAATGAACAGAATGACGATGCAAAGTTGAAACAACGCCCACACCAATTTGACGATTAATGTAAGCCATAAAGGATGGATACGGAATAAATGGAGGCTGCTTAAACGGATGACAGTTTGATGATGGAACGAAATAAATCTGTTTTAGTAGCGTAGTAAAAAATCCGAATCCAAAATGACCTTAACAATCAGTTTAGCGGTGAAAACGCCACGGATAAAGCAAGAAGATCATCTAATGTATACGTTATTTCTTTGTCCCGTTTCAGCTGTGTCTTCCTCGCCAGAAGCGATTCAACAGCAAGGTAGGGAAACGTACGACTGCTCTACGGGTAATTAACATTCGCATAATGATTTCCTTTCCTTCTTATAGCTCACTCAGCTCGCTCAGTGGATGGTGGTATTCCTGCAACGGATAGCAATATAATCAATCTCGCTATCACACCCTTCGCACGTGGCCAAGGCTTTTCGGCTGCCAAAGGACGCAATCTCGGCTTTGCGAACGACGCCTCGCTCAATGCGATCCCTTCTGGGATTAACAATGAACTCTCAAATGTTGACGTTCGGGGTTCAACGTTACAGCCGAATACGGTGTTACGAGACAGCTATGGAAATCCTGTGACCCCTTTTACGGATCTTGCCAAGCCAGAACTGGACTCCGTCGGGTTTCTAACGAACGTTAATCGAGACGCAAACTTTCAATCTTCCGGCCAAGGCAGCAAAGTAGGACCGTACAACTTTAAAGTTCCAAGCTACGCGTCTGGCATAATCGAGCCTATCGCGCAACCAAACTTTGGTCTACTACCACCAAACCCTGTTCCCAGCACCGTGCAGGTGGTACCACCGAGCAGCACTACAACGGCACGGTCTCCCATTACGCAGCCACAGTTTCTGCCAAATGCAAAAATCCCAAACATCGAGGATGGTAAGATTCTGTTTGCTCAGAAACCGGTGAATGGCCTATTGCCCCCACTGTTCCCGGATCAGTTACCACCGGTGTATGATATCAAAGTTGGCACGGAACGATCAACGTACTTTGTTCGCGATCCGTTTGTTGATCCGGTAAAGCCAACATCACTGCAAACTTTACAACCGCCACAATCGGCATTGATGCCTGACGGTGGAGTTGGATTCAAAACCGACGTTAATCAACAGACGCATTTTCCCCAACCAAACACGCTGACGGTAAATAGATTTTCAGGATCAGCAGCTCCCAATGCGCCAGCATTTGAAACTACTACCAAACCGGTGGTACAGAAGTACAGTGGAGGGTTTGGAGGACCGGCTGGATTTCTTGGCAATCAGCAAAACATTGGCACTGTTTACACATCGACTGTAAGACCGAACATACCACAAGCGATTCCATCCGCTACGCAGCCACAACCTCGCCCTCAAACCATTTTTACACCTCAAAATACATTTTCAACAACGGCTAGACCCGTTGCCAAACCGACTGTTCAAAAGTATATGGGCAGCTTTGGTGGAGCACCAGGGTTCTTGGGTAATCAAGCGAATATCGGTACCGCTTACACTAAAGCTCCACAAACGATCGCTGCAATAACGCCTACTGTAGCTCCCGTTCAACAACCACCTGCCGTGCAACATTTTGGTATCGCACATCCGGTTCCGGTTCCAACTTCTACACTGCCACAACGACCCTTGCCGCCATCCGCCCCGTCAGTGCCGAATAACTATAATGGACAATTCAATGGAGCTCCCGCCAACCAGGGCAGTGGTATAAGACCAACAGCTGGCTCCACATTCACACCACCTCTACAACCAGTCAGGCCTGTTTCGGCAACCAATACCTTTACTGGTGGCAATAAGTTTACCGGTAGTTTCGGTGGTGCACCAGGAATTTTAGGCAATCAGCAACGGCCCGGAACTCATGTCAAACCGGACGGTAGCTTATTTCCATCCACTCTGCAACAACTTCCACAGCAACATCAACAACCGCATCAATCCTTATCGCAACAGCTGCAACAACCAAAACCAGCGACAGATACATTCACAGGTAGCTTTGGTGGCCCACCCGGTGTACTGCGTCCATTTGATAATACTAAGGGCTAAGCTGGACGTAATAAATATTTAGCTGTCCATATGGTGTATTCTCTCATGTGGAGATGGAAAGCATTACCGATGGAATTCTTGGTTTAGATGGTTCCATGATTGTATTTTTTAAGTCAAAAACACAATGCATATTATACATAAGGAGTAAATACCAGTGAGTAGAACTAGCTTGGTTCACACATCTGCGCATTTAAAAAGATCATACATAACTTCATCCGTATAAAATACGTGACAACGTCCATACGAGTAGTTGTAATAAAAGTAAAAAAAACGAAAATATAAATTTTTGTGTTTTGCGGGTAAAACTTATTTTATTACAACTTTAAAACGCACTTTATAAATAAAACACGTAACAAAACAAACACAACGGAATAGCGATCGTGCCGCTTGCTAGATCCACGTCCGTCGAGGCTGTCGATCAGGATCCGTCTTTTCATCTCTCGCTACCTCGCAGGACGTAATCTAAAGCAGAGAGAGAACTACGTGCCACAACGCGAGAAAGGGACGAATATATCCGCTACGCATCGGATGCTGTCAGTTCCCAGACAATGAGTCGGCCGGAATCGGCTGAGTTGATTCTGGAGGGGAACCCGAGGACTAATCCTCTAACAGCAGATCGAGCGGCAGCTGATGTCCTTCACACGCGCGGTCAACCGCACTTCGCCGAATTTGGTTTACATGGCGCCTGAGTGTACGTCCATCTTTTATAATTGCGTCGTACATAACTCGTCGGCGGCTGTGAACGATCTTTCCAGGTATCCACTTCCACGAGTTACCGTAGAAAGGTTTTGTTGAAACGAGCTCACCTGACTGAAAGCTTCGCACTAAAATGGATGAAGAACAAGATAGTGAGTGTGATAAAGGGGGCCGCAACAGCTCGAATGCTGTCCTGATGGGACGACCGAACATTTCCTCTGCTGGAGTTTTCTGTTTCTGTTCAACTGCGCATTTGAAGTCGATCGGTACGTCATAAGAAAAAGCTCCAGCGCCTTGTCAAGGGATGTTTCGTCACTCTGGATCTTCCGCAGTGCTCGTTTCAGCGTATCGACGAAACGCTCTGCCTCTCTAATCGATTGCGGATGGAATGGTGCCGTGGTGATGTGCTCGATCCCGTTGCTGTTGCAGAATTCCTCAAAGAGGCCGCATGTAAATTGGGGACCATTGTCACTAGCCTGTGTCCGGCAGACCGAAGCGAGCAAAAATATTACGTAGCATGGAGATGGTGGCACAAGCGCTTGTACTTGTTTGTTTGTAGATTTCAGGCCTTTGGAGAAAGCGTCAACCAAGACAAAAAAAAAACTTTCAAATTGCGCAGCGTGGTCTATGTGCACTCGAGTCTGGTGTAGCTCGAGGCGGTGCTTTTGCGGCTGCAGAACAGGATCCACAAGAGGCCACGTTGCTTACAATATCGTCGTCGTTCATTGGCCAGTACGACAAGTAGCTACGCGCGATTGCCTTCATTCTCTGCATTCCCGGATGTCCCTTGTGCAGCTGGAGCAAACAACGGGAACGCAGCTTCTCCGGGATGACCACTCTCTCCCCGAAAAGTATGCAACCCTCAACGATTGGGAGAGTTCCTTCCTATTGTGGTACCGTGCCAAATCTGCTCCGAAGGCACCGTCATAGGGCCATCCGTTTTGCACGTACTTATGGACCTTCCGGAGCAAGGGGTCAGTCTGCGTAGCTGTCTCAACGTCTCTGACACAAACTGAAAATGAGCTAAGCGCGTTAACGGCAACTGACTTTAAATCCTGCTCTAGTTCCACGTATTCGGCTTCAGGTTTCGCGTGGTGTTGTATGATTCGAGATAATACATCTGCGTTTCCGAATGAGCCAATTGGTACGTACTCGATAGCCATGTCGTACAGCTGAAGGGTTAGCGCAATCCTTTGCAGCTGGTTTGCTGTGTATGTCGGAATACCCTTTTTACTGCCAAATATGCGAACTAGTGGTCGGTGGTCGGTTTGCAGCGTGAAATGGCTAACGTATATCATGCGGTGAAATTTTGTTACATCAAAAATTATTGCTAGTCCTTGATTAATTATCCTCTGTTAATTTGACTGTAACCAATCTCTGCTTTGCCGAGCGCTGTGGATGCGTGTTATTCCACTTTTAGGGATCCGTCTGGGTACTTGTAGCATTGTGTTGCTTCTAAGCCAACCGAAGATGCATCGGTGGACACAACTATGTCGCGCGTTGGGTCGTAGTGTGTAAGCAAGAATTCCATGGATAATAGGGCTTTAAATTGCTCGAATACTTTCTGGCATTCTGGAGTTCCCACTGGAACGCACTTCCGGCTAGCAGCAACTTATCCAGTGGGTAGCGTAAATTACGTATGTTGGGGATGAACTTGGCATAAAAGTTTATCGCACCGGTAAAGGATCGATCGCCTGTGACATCTGCAGGAGGAGAAAGCTTCTTGATGGCGTCGATCTTGGCTAGGTCGGGTCGTAGGCCTCGGCTGTCGGTGATATGTCCCAAGTAGCGAATTTCCGACTTGTTGTACGAGAACTTTTCTTTCCGGATGGTAAACCCAAGGTCCTTTATTCGCTTCAGAGTTTTTTCTAGGGCGACATCGTGTTCTTCCTGCGTCTTTCCGCCGACAATTACGTCATCCATGTAGGCGGATACTCCATTTACACAGGCGAGCATTTTATCCATGATCTGTTGAAAAGAACCAGGGGCTACTTTGATGCCTGGAGGGAGTCCGTTGTAATACTAAAGGTTTTGGTGCGTGTTGATGGTAAGCATGGGTCGGCTCTTTTCTTCTATTCCTACCTGTAAAAATGCATCGGACAGATCAATTTGTGTAAATGTGACGCAACGGGCTAGTTTTGAAAAAATATCTTGCCGTAACGGGAGCGAATACTCTTATGGGTGTAATGCTGCGTTCAGTCCGGTGCTGTTTCCGCACGGCCGTTAGCTTTCCGCACAACTTCGACTGGTGCTACCCAATCCGAATAGTCGCAAGGGAGTAATAATTCCCAGCTTTTCAAGTCGATCTAATTCGTTGTTGACAGCATCTTGCATCGCGTATGCGACCGAACGTTTCGGTCGAAAACTGGTCTGCTTTCCTGTCGCTGCTGTAGATGTATCTATGCCTTGGTGCACAGGCCCGTTCCGCTAAAAACCGTTGGAAATTTCTCTTCCCAGGAACATGTTTCCGCTGTTCCTATGTGGTTACAAAAATTATCCATTGGGACCGTCCCCAAGCCGAAAAGATTAATGGAATGCGCCCCGAAAAATGACAGATACGCCTTTGAAACGCGAATTGTCGCCTGCTTGGTGATATTATGCGTACGCACGTTGATTTCTGTTGGGACCACCCTGTACTGGGATAAAACTCAAGACGTCAAGCACTCCCTTTTGACATTCGGCGTCAAAGGCAGAGTCGCTAAACTCTCTCTCTCTGCTCCCGACCGGCGTGAGGAACGGACGTATCAATGTACTGTAATTGTTATTTCAATTTTAATGTGTAATTATTGTTAATGTATTGTTAATTATAGCAAATAAAAACCACCTCTTATTAACAACACAAAAGTTTCGAACTCACATGCTCTCGATTCTAGAACAACCTTCAATGCTACAAGGACTCCAAACCGCGCTGGCATATTCAAGAATAGAACGAACCAGACTGCAATATAACGTCCGCAGGCAGAAAGGATCTCTAAAATCCGAAGTAGCACGCATTATGAAGCCTAATGTCCTGTTTGCTCTGCGCAAGACATCATCGAGTTGCAATTTGAAGTTCAATCTGTCGTCTGTCGTGTAACCCCAAGGTCGCGAACAAAGGAAACACGGGTTAGAGAAACATTCGTGAGTTGGTAACTAAAAGAAATGGGAGAGTTAGAATGGGAAAATGAGATTATAGAACATTTATCGGCACAGAGACGGAGGAAATTCTACGAACACCAAACAGCATACGAGTCGAGAAAGCATTGAAGAATGCCACAGTCAGCAGAAGTAGAAATTGGAAGAAAGATCTTAATGTCATCAGCATAGAGGAGATGACCGTTAGGTGGTAAGACACTACAGACGTCATTGATAAACAAGGCAAACAAAAGAGGACTTAGCACACTACCTTGAGGCACACCCGACCACTTCTGGACATGCTGGGATCTTCTGGACATGCTGGGACCAAGCTTCACTCTACATGAGCGGCCTTTTAAATATGAGGATAGCCAACTAACAATCGAACTGCTAAAACCTAGTTTGAGTAATTTTGCCAGTAGGAGATCGTGGGAAATACTATCAAAGGCTGCGCGAAAATCAGTGTAAATCACGTCCACCTGTAATCCAGCCTCGAAATTGCGAAACACTGTGGACACAAAAGCCAAGTTGTAGTTGAACGACCGGGCATAAATCCGTGTTGAATTAAGCTGATAGCAGAGCTACAGCAAAAGTGAAGAACTGGATAAATAGAGAGCTCAAATGTTTTTTTTTCCCGAAGCGCACGTTTGAGTAATTGCACGGTAATTAGAAATAAAATTCCGGCTTCCTTTTTTGAAGGTCGGGAAAAGCCAGCAGGTTTTCCAGATAGCAGGAAATACTCCAGTCGATAAAGATAGGTTAAAGATTTTAGCAAGGTATGGAGAGATGGTTTTACGACAATTGATTAACACAGAAGCAGGTATGCCATCAGGATCCAGAGTAAAAGATGGTTTAAGTTTGGACAACGCATCGTCAACCATCTCCATACTTACATCGCGCAAGGAAAGGCAAATTAAATTACTAGATGTATAATCCAAAGCATCTGTACTACAAGCGTACAAAAGAGATTGCCCATAGTATGGAGTGTTTGGCAAGAAAAAAACATTTGGATTGTAACCGATGGCAGGCTATAAATGATTTTATAGACCAAGAAGGTTTAGTTGCTTTTGTAAAAGGGTTGAACAAAGAATATTTTGGCTACGTACAAGCTGCTAAACCCGAAGATTTATCAACTGCATATTCGTTCAAAATCGTTGCAAACTTCAAAATCTGGAACACACAAACAAAATACTAGCACCTCGTGGCGATACAAAGAATTTGACCCATCACAAAAAAATCGGAATACGTACGCATTTACCAACACTATTAAAAAGCCGAATAGTTCCAAGAAACTAAACACCTATAGACAAAAGCACACACCAATGGAAGTCGACGATACGACAAGAACAGGTTTGAAGGTATTCACGCATACTAAATTTTAAAGAGGTCGTACACCCCTGCATCACAGGTGAACGCAGTAAATGGCATGCCTTACATATTGTTACACATCGATAATAGAAGCGCAAAAATTTTAATCGATAGTGGATCGAATAACTATTTTATTGCGCCTAACGTGTTTCCAAAATCGAAGGAAATAAATTGCAGGCCAATATCGATAGTAAATAGTAACGGCACTCACTACGCAAATAGAAAGATCGATACAAAAGTTTTGAATTCGAATGTTACATTTTTTCTGATCAAATTTCATAATTATTTCGACGGCATTGTAGGGTATGAAAGTCTCTCTGAACTCCAAGCTGTTTTAGATACGAATAAAAATAAACTTATTTTTCCGAATACTAGCATAGACTATAGCATACGAACTCTTAACCCAGAAACACATACAGTAGAGGCCAATTCTGTAACATTAATACAGGTACCCGTATCACAGCAAACTGGCAATGTGTTTTTGGCCAATGATGTACGCGTTAACGATATCGTTATGCCAGCAGGGCTTTATGTTGCAAAAAATGGCTATATTACTGCACTTGCAAGTAAATTTGGAAGAAAAATGGTTTTCTTTTGGACTAAACCAGTAATAACTTTCAAAGTCGATGAATCTGTCGAAGTTAACAATACAATACAACAGCCTGATATTGTTTCGAAAATTGCAATTGAATATATAATTAAAACGGATAATTTAAATCAAGAAGAAAAGGAACATTTGTTAAAAGTGCTGTATGAAAACATTTCCATCATTCCCAGGGACAACGAAAAACTATCTTGCGTTACATCTGTAAAACACAATAACACGGTAGATGAAATCCCTGTGCACTGCAAATCCTATGGATACCCATACATTCACAAAGCTGAAATACAAAAGCAGATTAAAAAAAAATGCTTGCTGATGGTATTGTCCAGCATCCGATATCCCCCTGGACTTCACCAATCTGGATTGTGCCGAAAAAGCCCGATTCAAAAGATGTAAAACAATGGCGAATCGTCGTTGATTACGGAAAACTTAATGAAAAGAAGATTGATGACAAGTGTTAAGGTCTGTCGTCAGTGTAAAATAATGTTTAGGGGTGTCCAACCGAAGTTGGGTCCTACTTTTATTTTTCCTTCCAACTGCTGGGAGTTAGGTCCCAGACAACTTTGCTTCCCTACTACACGAGTACTAGCAGAAGGATTTTCTCGTGGAAGTGCTGAATGATAACTAGCAGAAGAACTTCCTCGTCGGAGAGCGGAGAGATAACTGATTTTTAGTATGGACTGTTGAATGTAAATAGCAACTTTCTGTTTTTCTGGCAACACTGCCAGCGAATTGTCAAACTTGTAAATACGTGAAATAAATCAGTTGAGCTTTGAACGTGGAGTAAAACGGACGCCAGACTGTGTAAAGAGTTTTACTTGCGTGAGCATTACTCATCACGGACATGGTGCCGTTTTTATACCAATTTTCGTCCGTATGTTTTGGTATATGTTCTTTTCGTTTTCCCTGTCATATTCGTTTCGATTCCCTGTCCTATTGTCCTAGCTTTACCGGTTGTCTAGTTTGGGTTTACCTAGGAACGAAGGAATGATTGTATTCGTCGTGTCCAGGCAAAACTTCCCAACAAGCAATTTGTTTAGTACCCTCTTTTTTGCCTAGGTGGCGCTTTTTCGTGTCTTAGCTAATTACGATGCTCTGGTCGCCACAAATGAATACTTTAAGACGTGCACGCGGGTACGATTAACACAATTACTTTATTAGTCTATCCTAAAGCGCTGCCGGTGAGAGAGTGATATCTTATTCTCACACTCTTGACCCTAAACCCCCACAGCATCTCACGGGACGTAGGTACTCACGCTGTGTGAGCCGTGGTGAAGATTCCAGGTTATATGATCTTAGTATTTCACCATAACACTATTGATTAAAAGTTTTGCTTGCAATTTAGTGACATTTAGCATAATGTACGGTAAGCCATTTGTTGTTTTCATCTTGGATTGGTTGCAAAATTGGTAATTTGAAATTTGAAATGTAGGACAAAATAAATTACCTTTCGATCTAATTGATGGGTCGATATCCATGGGTGTGTCTTCTGTCGCAGAAAGTGACTTCTGTCGCTCCGAGTTTTGTTTTATTTGTCCAAAATTAGGTTTTCGGTCAATCTTCGAAACTGTTGATTGCTGTTCGTTTTTACAATTTTTACTGAAACTTGGTTGTTGTGTTACTTGTAAATTATTACTTGTATTTATTTTGGTTTTTCGGTTTTTTTTAGTTTTGATAGTTGGCGCAAGTTTATATCTTGGCTAAGGTGTATTTTTTTACCCAGGGCGCTTTGGTCGCAACACCTACTTACGACGTATTCGGATTAATGTTCTGTTTCTTCGGGAGAGAGCTGTGCAGTTTGAAGAGGGTTGTCCTTTTTCCCTTGAGGTACTCAAGATCTCAGAAATCAATCGGGTGCCCAGCCATCGCTTTGTGCCAATAATTAGTAGCTCCTTCAGCTACTCGACGGATATTTTTTTGTATCTATCCGTTTGGATTTTTTTTCTATTACTGCACTTATACTATTCCCGTTGACAGCAACTACCGATTCGGGCGCCATTTAATATATTTCGGACTGAAAATTAGTTTTTCACACGTTACATTCTAAACTGTAATTGATTTCTTATATATTATTCTATCCTAACGCAGCCTAATTCTAATCTTTACTTATGTATGCATGGGTAACAGTAGATATGATCAGAAAGATGTGTGTGATGGACCTCACACATACGATGGTAAACTTGCGCAAAGGTTATTTAATGTTTTTTTTTATTATTCATGACAGTAATTGTACTGCGCAGGAAATTTAAAAGAAATAATAAATTTAAATAATTTATTGCTGGACTCCTTGATTACCGTATCGACTCGCCTGTACTGCCCTCTGGACTCAACTTGTATGCCCCGGCGAGATATTTGTATGAAAACCCCTAAAATTGGTTAATTTATCATAAATACACTATGCAGCTGGAATCTATGTTTAATCTTGTTGTATGCAACATAACAAAAAGATGAACCCCTCCTCTCTCCAATGTAACAAATCGTAACACTGGCACTATCCCCCTCCCAACCCATCAGCGTTACGTAATGAATGAATGTTCCCTTACAGCAAATGAAGCATGTGCCATAATAGTGCCATAATTTGTTTGCCGAGAGATTTTTTAGAGGGTGTTTCTGCCTTGGATTGTTATAATCGTGAACAGAACATAAAACCAGCGGCGGGTCTAACGGTGGGCGGAGTAGGTGTGTGTAGCACCCCTTAAAAAGGTGTATAATAGCAAAAAAAGTGTATGAATTATGCCGGAAAAGGGCCCGAAAAACCCCTGATCGACAGTTTTCAAGCAGTTTCACACAACATTTATTGTAATGCATCCTTTCAAAAAGCGCCTGGTAAATTAAGGATTAAATTAAGTGCAGAAAAGGAAATCAACCCAGTAACTTTCAAGTATAAACGATTTTACATCAGGATTGGACATATGCGGAAATTCGAGTTCCCACGGATCTTTCCCAGAATATAGCGGTCCACTATAACAGCGTACCTCGGGACTGCCTGTACCTACTCCATCATAAGGGCGGTGCTACGATCAGCTGTCCCATGCATATCCTAAGTAATAGTAATGAACATCAATAGTGGATCAACCAACAGTATCACCACACAAAGGAACTTATCTGACCAGACGGTTATCGTCGTGCTCTTGGTCTTTATTTCTTCTAATGTTTATTCTAACCTTTTCACAATTTCCGTGTGTTTCTTTCATTCACGTCTTTCTTCGTATAGATAGTTATTTTTCTTACTTTTATTTTGTTTTTAAATACTATACATACTCCAGCCGAATACTACCATAAAAGGCACTAGTACAAAGTACACACACAAACACAGTAATTTTATTTATGCTAGGCAAAGGCGTGTCGTCGTTTTGAGAAAAAAAGCAGTGGTCTCATGGCGAAATTGTATTGTTTCACAACGGTTATCGATACAGCACGCAAAAGTGTTAATTTGGAAATTTATTGTTGGAAGAAATACTCGCGGTTGTCGATCAGCTTTTAGTTCTTCTTTTTGTTGTTGCTGTTATTGTTGTCCTTGTTGGTATGAGTAGTGACTTTGCCATCTTTGTCGATGTGATGAGTCATGTGAGTAACGTGTCCATTCTGAGACGAGAATGTGTTAATAGTTGTTCCACCAGGTGCCGATTGACCATTTTCATCGAATCGATTATTCAAACCACCGGGACTAAAATAAAAAGAAATGGTTCAATCAAATCAGTTTACAGTTTTCAGATCAGTTAGTTTATTCTTTGGTAGGATGGTACAGATTTTAATT
Organism: Anopheles marshallii; assembly: GCF_943734725.1. Classification (NCBI taxonomy): domain Eukaryota; kingdom Metazoa; phylum Arthropoda; class Insecta; order Diptera; family Culicidae; genus Anopheles; species Anopheles marshallii. The sequence goes on from NC_071326.1 coordinate 55,788,860, forward strand.
CTATATAATGTAAATCGGTTGGGTAAAGGGTTGGTGTATTTGGTGGTAATCACACAACAAGACCGGTCAAAAATCCCCAAAAAATCCAGAAATGATAGGCCTAGTCACTAGTCCCCGCTAGTGAACTTGTTTGTACAGGTCGAATATCGTCGGTCTAAATTACACTTATATGAATGTGAATGATATGTGGCTTAAACGAAACAGTATAGCGAAACAATACGAAACGATCGATTTTATGTATAATGGGAATGTATTAAGGCGCAGGTTTAAGCGAATAAACCGCATACTATCACAACTCCAAAGCCACACTCATTCATTCCCACCCTTCCTAACCTAATCAACCCTATTTGTTGAATATTGGAGAAAATTGGAGGAGATTGGAAAATTGAAGGATGTAAACCAAGGGAATATGAGATTGCTATTCGTAGTACCATACTTACATACCATAAGGGGTTTTATTGACCTTTCAAAGAAAATAATATTCTCCTAAATATCTTACACATAGATGGTTGTTTTCAACTTTAAAGGAAAAAAAAAGCTTAATAAACAACTATTTAGCCATATTGCTAGCGGCAGAATCTTTTATATGACGTAGAGGAAACGAAGAAACATAGCATAAGTGGCACGAGTTGCAATTTTGTCTATCATTAAAGGGAAACATATTTTCCCAGCGTTCAGTACGATCCTATATGATGTGATAGGGAGATTGCTACGTCCGACATCAAGAGTGCAATGAAAACGCTGTACAGAGTTTATCGCGTAATTAACCGGTGCCCGTAGTTAGCGTTGAGCACGTTAAGTGAACCACAAAGAATGCAGAACACAACAATAAAAAAAACATACGCACTACCGATAAAAAATCGCGCAAGTTTTCTTTAGTTACCGTGCGCAGCTGAACAACAGGATGATGGTCCATGCTTTGCCAACCACTGAGATTAACTATAAAGATAATAAGTTTAAACCGGATTCTCGCCTCATCGTGCATTTGTTCCATCTATTCTACTTCAACTGTAGCGCAAATGGAATAGAGACCGTGGAACGTGGTGGTTACAGATCAGTATTTATAAATAGTCTGCACAGGTACAATAGGTAATTCTTGCAAATTGCTCATAAACAACAAAAGGATATGAGAAATATTGTAGCTAATCGAAGAAAACCCAAACCAAGCTCAGTTTTAGCTTTGCACTATTGCACGGAGATTTTGAGGGATATAAGGATGTTATGCTTACCTTCCGCTAGTAATAGATACAGACTGGAAATTGCCGCCCTGAGCAGGATTTGGGAACTGGAACGCAGGAAAATTCACCGGAAAACCGAAGTTAGGAACTACAAAAACGCGAAAATTTTTGGAGAAAAAATATTTTCAGTAGGTGTACTCTAAGGTACAGCGTAAAAGTACTCGACACTCATTGAAATTCAACAAACCTGAAGGAAGTTGAGCCGATCGTCGAACACGCTGGAATATTTGCTAGGGAATCGACAAAAGAAGAAGGTAAATACGTCCACAATCAGCATCATTTGGGCAACGGGGCAACAATCTGCCTTGTACAATCACTGAACCTCAGACGCAAAGCCTATACTCACCGGAATACTGTCAATGTAGATGAGTGGGGATTTATAACCATGTTCGTCAATCGTGTAGTACGCTTTGGGCACGTAAAAACCAGTTTCTGTAAACAAACATAATACTTATGGTAAACAAAGACTGTTCCGAGGCGGTCTGTGTTGCGCTATTTTTCATCTTTTGGCATTGCTGTTTGGTAATATCTGTGTGGTGGTTTCATTTTCAAGTTAATAAATACAGGATGGTGTGCAAATCTCGTACCAAACTATTTCCCTGTTAACATATCGGAGTTGCATCAAACTGGACATAAAATGGGTTAAGGAAAAATGGGAACCAGTGGGGATGTTTTGGCGACTTCAACTATATAGTCTGTCAAGGTAGACTACCTCTTTGACCGGTTTGATCGTGGAGGCAACGTTCTTTTGTTGTTTCGATTTCTCTGGTAGTGTGCGGTATGATAAAGCTGAGTATTACGAGAGCTGATACAAAACAGGAATACTCATGCCTAGTTATTCAATCAGTCCAGGATATGGTTATGCAACAAATGAAGTCTTGTTGGTAAAAAAGAACACATATATATCTCCAAACGAGTATGACGCAACTGGAAGACTATTCGCTGTGAGTGCAATATTATGTGTAAGTCTATGCAAAGTACGAAAATGCCATTCAAAACATTTTGAAGGGCAGATTACTAATGTATCAACGCATAAAACAGCGTTTTTGTTTTAATTAATACAGACATATTTCAACAGACAATATTCGATTAATGCATTTTAAAGTTTACAACCGCTCGTGGAGCAGTCTTCTGATTAACTTCTGAGTCGATGTAACCCTGAGGAGGAACTGAGGTGATGCGTCATCGGTTTAAACGATCTTGATCAGAATCATGTTTCCCATACGAATGTCTTGCCACATGTGATGATTTTTAAAGATCAGATAGATTCCTAGGATCTGTATTAACCGGTTTATTTGTGGCAGGAGTTAGTTTAAACTAAATTGAAATAATGCTAAAAACGACTTCAACTCTTAGCTTGATTTGGTGAGAAAAACAACGTAGATTCCAACAGTCTGGGATGAATTCATATGGCTTACAGACACATAAACAACAATCAGAAAAAGAGTGGAGCCAAAAATTGTGGTAAATATTTGTGTCTACATTTCGAATCGCCAAAAACCGGTTTTCATGCTTTGTGCTTTTTTAAGGTGATTGTTTTTTTTTTGGTCTTCCGGTCGCGACTCATCAACCGCACCGCACAGCACACCGTTGATCCATTCGCCAAGATGCGATATCTTGCACTGATCAGCGATGTTAACAAAAAATATTTAAATTTTTTAATTAGAATATCTTTCCAATGCCGTCGTCGTCTCACACTTACCACTGTGGATTATCGTGTGTTGAAGGAAAAACTTTTAGGAAGAAACTAATAATTCCTGCTTGATTTTGATTGGCACCGATTTGCATAACTGATCTTCACTTTAGCGGTTCACTTACCTGCACGTACAGCAACCACAGCCATCACCAAAAACAACGCAAACACTGCGATGCGGCAATTCATTGTTAAGCTTTCTCACTTTTTAGACGTTCTAAATATCAATGATCACGGAAACACTTATGTCACGATAAACACTCTTGAAGCAGTATCGAAGACGACTGAAGGCAAACAGCCAATACGAAAGATCAGGTTCACGGTAACTATCCACCTCCCTTCCAAAACGCTCCACAACACACAACACAGTGGGTTTCTCGTATGCGATCTTCTTCCGGGCGCAGGCTGGATACAAATGTTGTGGCCAGCGGATCTGCAAGAAACTTTATACATTTGAACACAACGATACATTGAAAAGACGCTGAATAGCGGTGTTTTCTACAGATACCGAGGCATGGGACGGGGCTTGATGGCCCGATGCCATCTTCAACGGTGTAGTGTGCGTTTCGATGAAACACCAGTTCCTCTCAAGACGCTCGGTCAGCGCTAGGATTTTGCTCTTTGACTCATTTCCACCTTTAGCGTGTTTGCTGGTGGATGGATTCTTAATGCGTTTTCCTTCATTCCACGACGGTCGCGATCGTCCAACGATATGTTTGCGCACTTGGTTCTTTGCAATCCGTATTTTTCATTCTTTCGCACGTTGCTATCCTCTTAGCATGAGTCTCGTAGCATCTTTCGCTTCTTTCTGCCTTCTTAATGGGGTTTAGTGTGTTAAACATGGCCAAACTCGAAGATTATTTTCTGCAACTCCCATGTGTTGAGAGGTGACTACACCAGTGCAAAGTGCGCTCTCGTTCTCGCGGATGGATAGTTTGTACGCATGATAGCAGTGCTTTTTATTTCTGTGTTTGGTTTACGGTTCGAGCGAATTCCGTTCATTGCAAGTACAGCTCGTGCTCATTAGCATAACTGTTTTTGGCTAATGTTGGCTTATGTAGCACCGCGCTGCTCCTTCTTCTTCCAGCAATAAAACAATAACTAAACCGACCACATTCTGTATACATTTGCAAAACTAGTTTCAATATCTTTAAGAATGGAGTATACTACTTTCACTAGATTACTTTCCCATGAAATTGAAAACATGTTGAATAAATCCGTTCCTTTACGGATGAACGGGCTTGGTTCTTGATTGGGTAAAATCTTGAAACTGAAGAATCAAAATAAATTAGTTCCTGAGGTCACGGTACCTCAGTGATAGTAGTAATCGGTTAAATGGAACAGGCAATCTGATATTGTTCTGTCCATGTTCGGGAGTTCTAGGTCAACTGTTATTTTGAGAAGTCTTTAATGCATAGATCTTTCTTAACCGAAACCGAAATAGGTTATTAAATTTATAACTTTCAATAAATGCTCGGGACCATAACTATGTTCTAGGTGTATGTCAATTATAAAGCTGCAATTATGATATTTTCCATTGTAATTTCAATCATGACCTTCACTATCGCACAACATATTGAAAGGTGGTTATGCCACGAGAATATACTACGACAGTGCAACCCATAGTGACCGTTTTTATGTGACTCACAGAAATCTGCTAGAACGATTGTCTAAACGAGACACTGGACGGCGAGTGATTGAAAGGACCTTTGTACCAAGCCATGCAGTTATACCGGCTATTGAGTATCTTCTATAGAGATATGTTTTATTTATTTATACCATAATGCCGTATTATCTTCTATAGAGACATGTGTTAATCCTTCTAACTTCGCAGTGATAACGAACATAGTTTATTTCATGCTAAAAATGCAATAAGCAATCAAACATGGTGCGATGAAACTCCAGCGATAAACCTTTGCTCCGACAGTAGGTGATAATGAAGACCAATGTATTGAGTTCGTTCGTAAACGTACATCATTTGGGAACTTCAGCGGTACCGAAAGAATCAACAAACGTTCTTTCCATGTGACCCACACAAACGTTCAATGTGATACGGGCACATTAGTACGGGTTTAGGTATTGACTTGGACAGTTTACTTTTGCATTCCGGTCATGAAGCGTGTATTCGTTTTGTTATTCTTGGCCATCGGTTCTTTCGAGTTTTTTGTGGAAGGAAAGAAATGTATGGGAAAAAGCTCACGATATGCGAACTCTGAATAATCGTTCCTCTTCCATACAGATGAGTCCCAGAATGGACCATTGCTCGATAGATTGCTGCGCTACAGAAGACAGACCGGGGGAGTAAACTATGGCTTTCCCACGTTTCCCGATTTCACGAAACAAGCCCAATTTCCTACCTATGGACAACAGAATCTTGGAGGAGGAGTAGGACCCAGTGCCGGAGGGGGATTATTTTCTCGTAGTGACTTTTCGGATTTCATGCCAGGTATGATATTGCAAGAGGGATTCTCGAAAAAAACATGGAAAATGACGATATACTTTGTTAACATTCCCAACTGTGTTGATAGATCCCTCGCAGCTCAAGGGCAATCAAGCATGGACTACGAAGAGTTGCGTCTATGATTCGAAGGGAAAGGAAAAGTGCGTTGAACAACGTGGCGATAAGCCGAAACACTAGATGAGCATGCAGCTTGATAATGCAAAATAAAAAAATACCAATAGTGATAGTCGTCATATTTGTTTTCTGGGCACAATATACAGAACATGAACTTTTGTCTATCGATGTTACTTCCAAAACATCAGCAATATGGTCTTCTTCATGAATATGATCATTCTTCACGAATAAAAAAAAATACTTTCAATGCATGAAATCGAATTTTAGAATCAGGTTTTGAGCTATAGTTAGATGAATGGATAGAGATATGGACAGTAACGGGGAATTTATGTAACACTGATGTGATATTAGGTAGTTTGTGCTAAATAAACGAACACTAATAGAAGCATAATTTTGTTAGCAATTGTTATTGTTTGTATAAGAATGGACAAAATTATGCTCAGAAAAATACCTGATTAACACTTAAGTGGGAACGGCAGAATCTAGAATAACACCTCAAGGACCTCAACTTACACTCTCATAATCCTCGCTATACGAAAATTTATCTTTAAGATAAATGCATTTCCTGTTATAAGCCGAAAAGCAAAAAAATGTGTGAAAGAGTCTTTGTACAAATATTTTACCTCCTGACGCACAAACCTCAAAATGTGTCGACTTTCATCGATGATCCGAAACAACGTCATTTGTTCGCGACTCCATTCACTACAGTTCACGCACCACGGGACAGCCAAGCTATAACATATTACACTTTCTGTGCTGCTTTCGAATGAGTTCTCTTCACTATTAAATGTTGCTATACTGTATCTCTCTTTGAAGGAAACAATGCGATCAGTAAAAATGGATGGAAAAAAAATAAACCGGCATACAGCTTCACAGCCTGTACTCTCCAGTTTACTTTACTTTCGTCTTGCGCACGTTACTACCGGCAGCTTTTGGAGAAGATTGTGCAGAGTTTTGATCGGCTTCTGGAAGATCACTTTCCTTTTTCTTCTGTTTTTTCGGTTTGTCAGTCTTGTTTACGGTAACCGTTAATTTCGCCCGTTCTTCCGAGGAGTTTTCTCGCTTGGAGCGAAGTACATTGGAAATAAAATCGAAAAACAAATAGCCCTGCAGTCCGAACACCATCGACAGCATCAGCACGCGCTTAGATTGTGAAATGTTGTCAATGCTGTAGAACAAGGTGAGGAATGACAGAACCATCGTCGTAAAACGGGTGAGAATGAACAATCCGTTGTGAACGAGCCGTACTGCAAATAAAGAAAAGATTTTGTTTGTTGTACGGTAAATGATCAATATCTGGCTATATCAATGCTAATCAATGATAATGAGCAAGCAAATAGCGAAATGTTTCTCGCACTTGTCCGATGTACTTACATTTAGCGAATTTTCCTTCCTTATCTACTATGTCCACCAACTGGAAGGTATGGGCCACGAACTCGCAGAAGTAGTGCAGCGTCAGAAGGACGAGAGCAATACGTTGGAATCTGAAACATGGACCGAGTTGGGAAATAGGAACTTGACGGACTCATATGGTTTTCATCGATACGTACCCAAGGAAGTAAGCAGTTCCGATGATGAACAAACCACCCACAGCATGCTGAATCTTAGGCTTTTGTTCGTCTTTCTTAACCTTTTGAAAGTACAGTTCTGGCAGCATGTGTGCATAATAGGCCAGCTGGATAATGAAGAACATCTTGTGCAGGAAGATCATAGGATGATCAGGGTATCCTTCCCACATTCTATTCATATTTCCGAAATACTGTTCACGCACAATTAGATCCAGACCCCACAGGAAGGACATTGCGTAAAAAACGACTAACTGACCGGATTCATTGAAGCGTGACAATTTGAACTTGGAGAGGTGAAGCTTTTTTGATATTTTCTAAAATAGAAAGCAAATAATCAGTTTTGTCACGTCTAGAACTGCACCGAATTGGATGGTGCTCTTACATCCAGAACGTATTCCTGTAGAATAGCATGCATGATGATACAGATTAGCGTGTAGAAAAACACCGCACAAGCATCTTTCCATCCGGCCGTGTACAAGTACTGCACACCCATAGGGTTCTCCTGGCTGGGATCCGCTCCAGATACGTTGTGGCGTAAGGCAACGAAGGTGCTAGCTAGAGATTGTGTCGGCTGCAAAACATTGAAGAGAATATAGTTATTTCACCTACATAGGTTGCTAACCTTTATTGCTCTTGTCCCCAATGTCGCGGTGTTAGTGGGTAATACGTGGCAGTTAGCGTACTCGACATTGTCGAGTGTTTTTATTAAAGCGTGAAACCATGGAATGTACTTTCGTGAAATAACCATGCATGTAGTTGATAACACGCAGCACACCACCCACTAGGGTTGTTTTCGTCAAAAAATGCCGAAATTCAATTCAACTTACCTGTAGCATTATTCCTACGACGAAGATCATCGCGATGCACGACACAATGTCCGCGTGGTTTTGAATTACGAACTCATGACTGAAAAATGGGGGATTTTTGTTAGAAGATTTCCTCCCCATTCCTGCTTTGATCGCCATTGGTAAAAATATGAGAGTCCAGGATTTAAATGAAACTTTTAACTCGGTACCAGCGGTACGGTCCGAACGAAAGTTGTGCTTTCTGTTTATGTGCTGGGATGCGAAAGGTCACCACACCAAGGATTCAAAGGATTGATTGAAAGAAACTCTAACTACAAATCACTTATCGATTGAGCGGCTAATTTGTGCGATGCAACAGACTGAAAGAAAACGGATTCCGAATGCAGCGGTTTGCAAAGTTATGTGTTGTTATTTCGATGCCGACGTATTCGGAATGTGTTTCCCTTCACCGAGATACGAGCGGGAGCACAATATACCCAGCTTCACGAGTGAATGAGAAAGCAGATCAACACTTCTACGTGGTGAAAAGATGTCATTACACTGTCAAGAAATGATTCCACGTAACGGCCAAGGTTTGTAGACACGCAATGACAGTAAAGGCATTTTAGGTAGCGCGATCTTGTTCAAAATTTAAACTTTACGTTGTGACCACCCAAACCGTGGTGATATGGATAATGGAATGGTATACCCAATTCTAGCATCACACTAGCACAATAACACTCCGGTATTTATGACCTGAGTATGATAAAAATGATATAGAAAAAGTTGAATTTCTGCATCAAAATCGTGGATGCAATCGTGGTTTTATTTACGCAAAAATACATTTTTTGTGATGCTTACATATTTTTAACACGTAACTCTCTTCAAACGTTAAGCACAACGATGGTTATCATTTATGTTTGGGAGCTCATAAAACAAACTGGGATAAGATTGGATGGGTATTTGTTTCAATTACGTGATAAGATGATAAGCCGATCTAGGCAAGTTCAACGCTAGAACAACACCACCAGAGATAACTGGGATACATTGGTGATAAACATTTACATCATACACTTTGTGAAAGAAACCACATACTATTTCGGTAACGCAATAATTTATTCTCGAATAAGTAATTTTATTTATTAACGAGATGAATGTGTAAGAAGATCATGAGTTAGAGACGATGGTATCTTTAACAAGTACGTTAAGATGAGTCATATTTGAGTTAGACTCAAATGTAGTTCAATTTAGAATTTCCAAATTACGACTTTTCGTAACACTTATATATTAAATGTACAAGCAAGGTTCCCCGTTAGATTAATGAAATCCATTGCTTTCTTCAAAAACATAGTCGGGATGTGTTGCTTTGAGGGATTCCTTTAGGCCGTAAAGGTAGAAGTGAATTTTTTGCACTGTTGAACATTCACCCATAATGCCTACACGCCATGCTTTACCAAATGTGGGACCAAGTCCTCCTTGTACTTCCAGTGAAAAACTGAAATAATCATGGAACAGAAATGATTGAAAACTCTACATTATGCAGCCGAAGTCGTTCTGCATTACTTACGTATTCATAGCGTATTGCGATACTTTCCACCAGTCAATGCCTTTCGGTATCATGATTCCGGTCACCGTAGGCAGACGATGTTTGGGATCCTTGACAAAGATCTCGAAGCCCATCTTACCTAGACCATCGTACAAAACTTTTGCACATTCCTTGCGACGTTTGATCTGTGCCTCCAGTCCTTCTTCTGCGATTTGTGCTAAAGCTTCGCGTAAAGCAAATATTAGATTAGACGCCACTGTATGATGATAGCTGAAACATAGAATAAAATAAACGCAAATATTCAACATTTCCAACAACCGTATTTTTGATATAAAAACCCTCACCGTTTAGGCTCATCATAACAACCCCAATAATTGCCAAGGTGCAGCAGATCAAAATAAAAAACTTTTGACTTTGTGCGACGATTTCTAATAACATCCCTGCAAAAAAAACAGATAAAAGAGAAAATATAGCGTAATTGTTGATATTTGTCGCGCAAAAGATGCCATACGTACAGTGCTTTCGGGCTAATGGAAATAGGGGTGATTCCGGGGGGAGCCCCAAGCACCTTTTGGGCACCGGTATACACAGCATCGACTTCCCATTTGTCCATATAAAACGGCACACCGCACAGCGATGCAACAGCATCAACTATAAGCAAACAGTCGTGCTGGTGGCAAATCTGACCCACCCCTTCCAGTGGTTGCAGTAGCCCGCTTGAAGAATCGCCGTGAGTCAGAAACAAACACTTGGGCTGGTGAAGTTCAATGGCCCTGGTCAGTGTTTCAAGACCGAACGGACGATCTGCTGGACCTTCGATCGTTTTAACATCTGCCCCATAACGCGTAGACATTTCGACAGCCCGCTCTGCCCAAATTCCATTCACTGCGATCAGCACTCGATCACCTTCCTCCAGCAGATTGCTCAACATAGCTTCCATTCCAGCGTGAGCTGAACCACTCACGCACATCGTTGCTCGGTTTTCCGTCTGGAAAATGTATCTCAAACCATCCTTGACCTCGTCCATCGTTTGGAACAATTCGGCATGGAAATTACTCAGCACAGTGTTGGTCATAGCTGTCAGAACACGCTTGGAGCAGTTGGACGGTCCAGGACCCATCATTATCTTTTCCGGAATGATTAAAGGATTTCGCAGTGATGCGGGAGGTGGTGTGAACTTCATTTTATCAGCTGCAACGTTATGTAAGAGATAAAAAAAAGAAAAGAAAAAAAAGACTTCTGTTACTCCGGAAATGGGACTGTATATGGATTGATAAAGCCGTGAGCCCAAACTGTGGCTAATTATATTTAATGACATCAACTTCACTACGATTATCTCTACGCCAGGAAAGAACCAGCTCGAAATTTGAACATTCACTCAACTAACAAGCACAAACTGCAAAGATAAGATTTGTGTTCACCAACGCAAATCAAGCAAAACTTTTCACTTAAAGCAAGTACGTATTTTAAAACTAGGCACATTAACAAGCACGACAACAAAAGCAGTGAATCTTTAACCAATTATTTCGAAAGGATTGATTAGCTATGGCAGCAGTCCTAAAACGTTTTCGTATGCGCAACACGCAAGCAAATCGGTTATTGGTTTGATTATTGTTGGCATTGAAACTCCTATTAATTAATTGGGAAGGATTAATACTAATTAATTTGCTTACTTTTGCATACCTATACAACTGCGCTGTGCGTTTTGTATATATGTGCTTATACAACAGATAAACCAGGAGGTTGAATCAAAGTATAGAGGACATGGTAGATTTATGGTTAGCTAATGTTGGCTGTGGTTTAAAATTAAACTTAATGGAGTTAGAATCCCCAATAAAAAAGCTTTCCAGTGTTGCTCTTAGCCATCCGGTTGTATATACCTTCACAGTGTCCAGAGGACTTGATCACACTGGATTATCAGTCAGATAATGGTATGATTCATGTAATAGCTGATGCGAAATGGAAATCATTGAACAAAAAGTAGTGGGTGCTCTGTCAATTAGATGGTGCCATTGGAGCTATGCACGTGACCGCGTGGGTTTTACGGGAGCGAACAGACAAAACACCGGTCGAGTACATACACTTCACATGGATTAAGTAAAAGAACTATTTCTCAGCTCGTCAAAGTCGGATTTTTAGAGTGGAGGTTTGCTTTCCAGATACTTAAACACTTCACATTTTTTGTCTTTTGAATGATGCACTTCACACTTATTTTCCTTGTATGCCAAATGAAACAGGACATGATAAACGTACCTTCCAAAAGAGATTAATTCGCAGTGTTTCACATCGACAACAACATTCCTTTATTTGGATAATACAAGCAACAGCATTGCGCAGGAATAAGGCAACGATTTTGTGTTGTGAGTACTTGGGGAAATTAGTATTGGTTCAGGACGAGTAGCCCAAATGTTACAAACACTACGTAATTAGCTAACAATACCAACAAACCTTTGAAAAATGAAGACATACTCTCAATATGGTCACTAGTCACTAGCCACTAGTCTTTCTCTTAGTCACTAGTCCTTAGTTCTATGTCAATGCACTGAACGAATTGTGGCGAAACTAAATCTCTCTAAAGACACTAAACTGACTCGTTCGACGTTTGGAATTAAAATGATGGATCGATCGTTCCAATTCGTCTTATACCGGTAGGCATGAGACGATAGGGAAGCTGACGAATCCTTTTTTTACAGGAGAAGCTATTTCCCTCTCACCTAGATAGAATCGAAAAGAGATAATCGAGAGTAGGAAGGAAATGGACATCAAATTGTGTAGTATTATCAGTTTGGAGGCAAAAAGAAAACATTGTTAAAAAAAAAAAACATTATCAGATTTTCGGTTTCCTTTTGTACAGTTTCTACAGCTATACTAAAAATGTAAGAGTAGTGGTGAGTGAACGTAAAATGCAAGAACCTTTCCACGTTGGATTAGAGTGCGAGAACAATATTACGTACTTTAGAGTAATAAGAAGCAGAAGACTTATATACGAATGAAATGAGTTGCCGAATTGATTATTATTATTTATTTATTTATTGGATGTTTGCCACCCGAGCTTGATAATCCAAACTGTAAAGTATGTTTCATTAGAAGCCAAAAAAATGATTCTGGCAAAATTATAAATCGGTAAAATAACTCGAAAAATATTTCCGAACAAGAACCACATATATAGTAAAACTTGAGAATTTAATTCTAGCTCACCTGTTCGTGCTCTTTTCCTCGTCTCAGATGAGTAGTCGTTTGCTTAACTGCACTCTGGGACACTTCACCGGCAACTAGTCGGTATAAGTTGCAACGCTGAAATCTCGCAAATACTGTGGCTTGATTATCAGTTACGGTGGTTTTAAATACCGTGTGGCAGAACAAAACCTTTTGCTATCCTGTTTATTACGTACCTAGGTTGATGGACCGTTGACTTAGAGATTACCGCGTGTCAGGTTCCATATTTTTGGTGATATTTGTTGTGCACGTATGCTTCAGTTTTTGCACATTCAACGCTCACCGGGTCCATCTTTTAATCTGTAGACACGGGAATGGCTGAGTTGGCGGTACTCAACACATATCGATGGTATCGTGGTTGACGCAGTGGCGTATAATTGATTATCAAAAAAAATGGCACAAACGTGCTGTTTGTACTGAAGTATCGCTATCGTGTACAAATCTCTCCAGCCAATAATAGAAGATGGAACTGACTCGACTGGTAGTGACTTAGAAACATGGCTAGACCCTACCATTGCGCGATAATAACCGTGCGAATGAAGCTGGACGGCAAGGAACTGTTTTGATTGTGTTGTTATGTCTCTCTCCATGGGGGGTGTGTTAAAATGATCATGGCTGTTATGACAGAAATATCAGAGATGCAAGAAATCGTGGTAGGAAAAGTTGTGGGTATTTTTGGGGTATGTGGTGTAGATAGAGTGTATATATTCATATATATGAACTGTTCGATGTATGATGTATTGCAGTATGATGTCTCAGAATAGTGGCTGTTTTCAGCACTGTCGGCATCTATTATAAAACAGATAAAAAAAACACATGACGCATACGCCTATACAGTTCCGTTTGAAAACCTTATATTTATAGAGAACTTTTGTCTATATCTTCAAAGAATATGCACTAACACCCCCAACTCAAACAAGCGTACTGGTTCAAAGCATAGCACTAATGACCTTTGTCACCCTTCTTGTAACCGTGCTCACTGCCGCCGGATTTTCCACCCTTCTTGCCAAAATCATCCTTGTGTGAAAAGTGCGACTCGTGCCCATGCTTGTGCTTCCATCCTTTGTGTTCATCATCGAAGTGTCCCTTATCCGCGTGTCCCTTCTTGGCATATTTATCCTCCTTGTGTGCAGACTCGTGATGGCCACCCTTTTTGTGATCGCCACCGTTCTTCTTGTGGAACTCATGGAAATCGCCAAACTTCTTATGGTGGCCTTCCTTGTGATGATCATCGTAGAATTTGTGCTCCTTGTGATAGTCATCTTTGTGGGATTTGTGATGATAGCCGGTCGTCTTAGATCCCTTTTTATGGCCCTTTTTGTGACCCTTCTTACCGTGCTTCGACCCCTTCTTTTCTTCGTGGTGCTTCTTGTAATGATCGCCCTCGTCGTGACTTTCCTTCTTATGGCCACCTTCCTCGCCGTAGTGCGACTCGTGATCCTCCTTGCCCTTACTGCCCTTTTCGGATTTTTCTATTCCATGCTTTTTCTCGTAGCCTTTATCGCCTTTATCACCTTTCTTCGAATGATGGTCGCCGCCGTGTTCACTGCCTCCACTTTCCTCGAAGGAACTTTCCTTTTTCTTTCCATCTCCGCTAACCACTGTCACAAGCAATACCAGTGCAAGGAGACTAAATATAAAAACTTTCTTCATTTTTAATTACTGTTTCACTGGCACATAAACTAAGCGATTGTACGCCAAATCTGAAATTTGGGCGTTTTCTGTACGAAAGGGCTATACGCTCTTCCGGTATGTCGGATCTTCTTATCTACTAGCAAACGCAGGAGCTATTGGAACCACTGACACCGGTTTACGATGCGTTGGGCCTCTACTTCAGTACCAAAATCAAGCACAGGCACACTGCTGTGATCTGTTTGACACTTTGTTGGTACTGAAGCAGGCATATTTATACGCTCGAATCTAAAAAGCCATACTCCTACTCCAGGTGATTGAGGTACACTTGATTATTCGCTTCATTTGTTACGAACTTCAACTTACTTCACGCACTGCACGGACGTTCGTGTTGTGTTTTAAAGAGAAATATTCAGCAATGTGACAATTATAGACGAATAAACCGTATATAGTCTATTAGTTATTATAATAATGCAAAAAAGTATTGCTATGAGATGTTCATTAAAATTTCGAGTACATGTGTTTTGTAACAAAATAATTATTTCTATTTCCGCAAAACAAATGGAATATAAGAATTGTTATTTGTAGAATGGCTCAAATAATAAAAGCACACATTTCTCAACTACAAATCTTGATATTGGACTTAAATGAAGCTGTGTTTCCATAATTAGATTATTTCAACATAGTTTTCGGCAACAGTATTTTCAACATCACCGACCAAAATTACGTTTGCCGCAGATCGGTTTCACGTGCCTCGGTGGTTGTTTTGGTTTGATTAGATTTAACGCATCACTGAACACTGGTTTGATTGTTGTTGTTATTGTGATCGAGTGGCCAGAAAGCAAATTAGGCAAAAACTGTCAACCTACTTATTGCAAGTTCATTGCAGGGAGATTGCAAATGATCACTGATCACGCACCTAGGGCCGTGGGTAATTGATTTCGTCGAGCTTTCGGTGAGCTTCGTAATGTTCCAATATAAAAGAAAGGCTTGCCCAAGTTTGCGACCGAAAAAGTCAAAGAGTAAAGCGTTCATCAAATGCGCAAAATATAAAAACCATCGTATTTCCATGATACGATATTTGAATATCTTTTTTAATGCAGTGGTCTAGGTTAGTTTAGGATATGGTTCATTTCGGATTAGTATATTGTCAGATGTAAGGAAGCTCACTTGCAAATATAAAAAAAATCAATGGTTTTTTTTTTATTTAACTTGCTTTTTTACGTACGTCAACAATGTACAAATAGTTGGAATTGTTATTTACCATCAATTCCTCGCCTTGTGTCATATTATCTATCACTTCTCACGCTTGATTACATTGTAGCGTAATCGAAACAAACATTTGTCACTTCCTAGCGTATCCTTGTTTCAATTCTCGTTCCTTGGGATGGACATTCTTTTCGCGTCAGTTGTATGATCTCCATGTGCATGACGATTGTTTTTGATTTTCTGTTGCATAAAAGCGTTATATGACTTAAGTGTGGAGAGTATTATGAGCCTAACGATGACTTTTGTATTCGTTTTTGCTACATACTGTTGTTTGTCTTTCATGATATGATTTTTTTCCGTTGGTGCCTTATACCAACTGATTAGAATGCCGCCAAACTGAATCGGAACGGCTAGCCAGCTAAATTGGCACGTGCCACTGTAATAAATCCCAATACGTTGAAGTTCAACATTGTTGAAAAAGTGCAATCCAATTCATTGTTGTTTTTCCAATAATGTTGTTTTTTGTTCGGTGGCATCGACCAGAATTTTCAAACCAAAAGGCACACACACGCGTTTTGAATGTCGTTTTAAAGAAAAAAAACAATACCATACATGCTGATCTCTCTATAATGGCATATGACGACGGATTACTAGCAAGATCATCGACGGTCTAGCTAGAAAATACATCACTATCACTTCTTCTTTCCGAGTTTCGCTTTTGACGATGGAGACACTTAAGACAAACATGCTTGCAGCTAACACCAGCAACAGCATATGTTTGTGTCGTATGTCCAATGGAAGCTGATACGGAAGCTTGATAGCACATGTGATGATTTTTTTTATCGACATCCACTTTACAATCGAGTTGTGTCGAAAACCTGTAACGATTATCTGTCGTTGGTTAACATTGAGTAATAAAATTGAACTGTATTTTGGTTCATCCTTTTCAGTACAAATTACTTGCAAGTGATTCATTTTCCTTCCTGATTTGCTATAGTCGTTTAACAGTGTTTAATAGAATATCGAGCAGAAAGCATTTTATATGGAACAACATCAAACGTTTGCTGATAGATCGATAGACCGCTGTTCCTATTTTCTTACTAAACAAACACACAATCACACCTGTATTATAACTCAGGATTTTGCGTTCTCTATAGACCAGTCTTGTTAATGAATGTTTGACTATGGAAATTTGTTTTTTGTTTTTTACCGTAAAATTACAAAAACTTTGTCTTGCTTGTGGGCTACAGTTATTCGATGATTAGGAATATGATACTCTAAAATAGGACCATTGTTAAATGCACAATCGTATTCAACTGTGAATAAAAAAGTGTAACCCTCAATGTACTGATAACAAATAATACAGAAAAAAATGGGGAAAACATACATTTCAGTTAGAAAAGGAATACACACTATGTATAACTTTATCAGTATTGGCAGTTAAAAAAATCGACATAAAATGATTACACGCTCTTGAACTTTACATGTTTCAACAATGCATTCATAAAACAATTTGCCTGGTAAAGTGATTCGTTTCAAGCGAATTCTAAGAGTAAATTTGCAAAATAATTATCAGACACAGAAATATGTTCGAGCAAAAATATTTTAATATATTAATTTGGATATTTCCAAATACTTCACAACCATTGCAATGTGCAATGGTTAGAACTTCCGTACTCAGAATTTAATGTTCAGTTACTGGTAAATCAATATAATACAAACAGCTAGTTAGAAGGGATTTGTCGAGCCATGTTTTACAGCTGGAGAAGATGAAAAAATATCGAGTTAAAAACAAATGCCGCGCGCTTTTTAGTTACACGTAACACAACATCAAACACAACTGTTTGCGGCACAGCTTTTTGAAGGTACAAATAAAAATAATGTAACTGGAAGTGGCATTGGATACAGAGCAAAGGATTATAAGCTCGTGCTAAAAGGCTTATTCAGGCTGAACTTTGAATATGTGTTTCAGTGTTACATGGGTAGCAAATTGATGAACCATGAGGTAGTTCCGTAAGTTTGTAAAAATTACCTTTAAATAGGTGAAGATGAAGCAGAAGATAAAGGTATTGGATAATGCCTTTAACGATTATATCGGACCTGTTTGTTACAAATAATCTGAATAACCATTGTTTGAAAAAAAAACTCTCATATACTATATCACTCCTCTGTGATTTTAAGTCCCAACAGAATGAATGAAAAATAGACAATAGCTACTAAATAGTCATGTGAAAATTTTACCTAGCAAACACTTTGGCTGTGCAGGTACTGTAAAATAAACTGTGTTTAAGCTAATTATGTTATTTTTTAACCGATAAATCCCACGAAAGAATAGACAATAGATTCGGATCATCACACAAATGGAATAGTTTTCAATAACTGTGAAAACACAAACTGAGTTAGGACTAAGTACAAAAGGATTATTATATAATACAAAATGAAGCTTCATTCTAATGACCCAACGATAAATACAAAACAGATTAAAGTGATAATTGATCTGACTAATTTCATCACACTTCTCATTTTCCAATGTAATTGAATATTTGAAATACCTATTATTGCTGTCTATTCTCCAATGGCATCGGACATAATGTTACAAGATATGGCTTCAAATTCCCATTTTACATTGAACTTTGTAGACGTTTAGCATTCCGTTCGTTCGACTTAATTGATTTGTTTCCCTTGGCTTATTTGTTTTGGACCGTTTGCAAGATATGGTATTACAAATTATTTACTTAGTTCCGTCGAATACACGCTGTTCGGTGATTTCTATTTGCAAAACTGCCTAACTGTCGATTGTAAATGTTAATTTAACCGTTCCGTGCCACCATAAATGGAAGGAAACGATTCTCGCAATAAAGTGAGTGTTTTTTTATAAACATATGTACTTAAATTTCCACGTACAAAGACTGCTTTCTGAACCTATAGATACAGGTGTTATAATAATTGCTTCGTGAAGTTTGCACGAGTTATCTGTTCTAAGTGTTTTGTTTTAAATCAAAATATAACACACGTAACATTAAACTTATAGCCGCTGTACCAGTTTAGCATATTCAATTTACCGTCTTTTATATAAACATCTGTAAGTTTCCTAGAGAAAAGAGAAATCTTATATCCAAGAAAGATTTTACAAACAAAAATCGATGCATTAGGAATTGTCAGCTTCGCTAACTACTCTATTTCCGGCGCACTACATAGATGGCAACGATGTTGTGTTGTAAGATAAAACAACACGATTTACGTAATATAGCTGCACTAATGCATTTTCGCATTCGAATTTCATTGGCCTATTTTCGGAGCTATAAAACGAATACCTATTCGTGAAATTAAGAATTTTCTCAACTTTTTCGCGCTTTTGCAGCAAACGGTACAAACCTGCCTAAAGCTCTTTTTTCTAAATATGCGTTCGATTTCGATTAACACATTTAACAAATTGCTATACAATTTTTCTACTTATTTGCTAACATCCTACATCACGGATATTGCATTCATCCGTTAAGCGTCTCCCACGAGTTTACGAAAATTATGTTTTGTATGCTGCAATTTAAATGCGTTCCGTGTGTTTTTATGATTTTTTTACATTTTGGTTTAATTGATAAATCGCTTTGAAATTGCCCATCTTGATTCTATATCTGTACAAAATATGTGTAGGGTATGCAGACGTTATGTTTTGCATAGCAGCCCCTAACTCCGACTAGTTCAACAAACTTAAAATCAAATATTGCGTACTAACACCATAAGAGATTTTTTTTTCTCTCTTTGCTAAATATGCTCTTTTGATTGATGAATGTTAATCACTTCGTTTCTAGCGTAGTGGAATTAACAATACCTTTTTAATATTAAATCCCATTTGTCCATCCCTCCTTGTTGCCTGTCTATTCGCAACTGGAACTAAATTTAAAATGCAAAACTTTTCTGGCTGCAATAAAATCAACCTATTTTTTGAATAAAATAACAAGAACATGAAAAATTGCTGTTCGAGGGCTTGATTAGCATGGGGTATAGTGAATCGTTTGGTTGTTCGATGTTCGTGCAGATGACATAATACCTAATTTAATAAATATACAAAAATCGCTAGCTACCAACTAATTCTATTTGTCTATATTTTTTCCTTAAATTTGATACCGAATCTCGGTACAGTACTGGGTCTAGTCGCAGGTTCGATCTAAGCAAAGGCATGTAACTGAGAGGGAAATATGAACCATTACATTATTTCAATCTACATCGTACAATCAATAAGAGTGCTTACCCAAAAACTGCAGCAAAAGTATTCAGACAGCTTTGTCTTTGTATGAAATGATCAGGATCGTTCCATGGCGATCTGTAATTGAGATATACGTTTTCAGACCCTATGTCGCTCGAGTTGTCGATTTATATGATGGTAGTTACACATTATTATAATATGGCTATTACTTATACGACTTTCTCAAATGTCGAAGTCGAAATTTTGGCAAAATAATAAAAAATACTGAATACAAAACCCGGATTTTAAATATAAGTAATCATAAAAAAGTACATAATATTTAATGTTGGGTACAGATTACGAACTTGTTATTATATTTTATGAAACAGCAGAGATTAAATGAACAGAAATCATTTAGAAAAACTTCAACTTTACATCTACTGACAGTTCAATATCTGAACAAACATACGATAAATATTCATGATTTTAGTATATAATGTAACTTACGTTATATTGAGAGACTAACCGCGGAACTAAATTAACAATAAATCACATATAATGTAGTACTTACCTCCCGCTCTCTCGATCTTTGTAGCCTTTTCTTTGTGTTACTTTAATTGGAGGTTTGCGTGTAACATGCGAAACAAGAAGATTCATGAGAATGTCTTCACAGTTGGACGATTGTTGTACTGTTTTTAACAGAAGGTATGATAGCCAGTTCGTATATAGATAGTTGTAGTATCGATGGTAAAACGCGGCACCAGTTAGTACAATAGAGTAATAGTTTGTCCATTTGGATGTATAGCCCCATGCGTTCTTTTAAAAAAATGCAGAAAAATATATATTGACCAACATTAAAACCTCAACTTTAATTTCATCTTACCTTGGAATCATCCCAGAAATGCGCCCTTGCCGGATAGCCAACTATTCGATCTGGGAAATCGCGCCACACCTGATAAGCAAAGTCTAGCTCGTCAGTGTTCAATATAGCGTCCTCGTCCAGTGACAAAACGGCGTCAGTCTCGATCTGTTCGTGGGGATAGAATCTTTGGGATATGCTTGGCCGATCTTCGTTCGTGCTGCCCGATATGATGTGCAGTGGAATGTGGCCTGTCGATGGCCAACGTTTCTTCGGCGGTACGGATCTATCGGTTGCCCACAGAATTATAATCTGCGAATGAAAAATCATAGTTTCTATCATTACACCTTCTGATCTTGGCGGAAACCATTATGTAAACATACCTTATCTATGTATTGGCTTTTGGTAATACTTTTGACTAGCTTGTATAAAGCCGTGTTTGGTGTAAGCTGTGAACCGATCTGTACAAATATAACGGCGGTATAATTCAGTCCAGGCGTATGGCCAAGTTTATCCAGCAGGAACGGAAATCGACGATGAGTATCGGAAAAGGTTGGAATCGTCAACAGAGCACCCGGGGACATATTCCAAATCAGTCCGTTCCGATGGGGATAGTCTGGTAGTCTCTCACGGATAATCTAAATCGGTTAACATATTCAAGAACAATAGGTACTATCAGTTGTGGGTTTCATCACAGCGTATATATTAACGTACAGCTAATGGTAGCATGACTTTCTTTTTACAAATTTATTTCATCAACAAAGGTCTAATTTTTTTTATTCAACAAGTACTTCCAACAAAAGTCTAATATTGACTTATAAAATACATCAAAATCGTGGTATTCACTCGATTAGAGTAAATAAAGTGTCTAATGCACTTTATAGCTTACAATTATAGCTAATATTTTTAATTTCAATTTCAATAATTCTATTTGTTATTCTTTTTGTAGCTTTGACACGTTTCTATAGAATTAAAGATAATATAAATAATCATTTAAAAAAGTTGCATTAAAAAGTATTAGTACATTTAAAACATAATTTCCTATAGAAATATGCATTGTTTGAAAAGCTATAAAAATGTATACCATATACATAAAACAATATTTTAAAAATAATACCAATTAATCGGAATGAAGAGTGAAATATATTTACCTCAAATGTTGTAAAAATTATTTTCTCGATAGAACTAAAATAACGCTCCCAAAGCACTTGTGTTTGCTGACGTAAAGCTAATATACGGCTTGTAGAGACGGACCGTACGATATCCGGAACCTACGATTTTGAGAATGTAATGAAAGTTAACAAATGTATTAATTTTCAGTATTTTATAAAAGAAAAACAGCACTTATCGCTTACTTGCAGCAACAGTCTTTCATCTGCCCAAATAGCTGCCTGTTTCCAGTCAATTTTTGACTGAAAAGGTAATACCCATGAATTTGAAAGCAACACTGGTATGCAGCCCGCTTGTAGCACTTCAAGAAACCTAAAATTTGACAAAACTTGTAATATCACATTTATGAGCTGCTCGTGTACAGAGCACATGAGCTATTTCTTACCTAAATGATCCTAATCGACGCCCTCTAGGTACAAGACAAAATGTTGAATTTTGTAACAAAGTTTCGTAGTCATATCTGTAACAAGCCCGAATTTATGTCATTGATAAAAAGATAAATACAGGAAACAATTCTAATTCATAGTAACATTATTCATGATCTAACCGTCAAAATTACGTTCTCCATGGATATACGGATATTCGAAAATGATGCAGATTTGTCGAAATATTGCGTTTCTGAATGTGGAAACTTAACAATCTGCAGTATTTTTGGGGTTTCCATAACCCATAAAGGGCAAGGAGCGAAATATTGTACTTCTATCTACATGAAATTACTTATTACAGAAAGGCAGATACTTACCTATCATATTCCCGATTATCTTCATCACATCGAGCATCTTGTAGATCTCGCCAGCTTTTTCCATGTTTACATGTTGTAACCAATACAAAATCTCGGGCATTGTGCAAATGGAACAATGAATTTCGAGTCTCAGAACCAATACCATGGACATACCTTGAAAAAAAAGTAATAAAACAGAATTTTAATTGAACAAATAATATTGCAACCCGCGGGTCAATAAAAAAACAACCTATGTACAATATAAATTGGTTTTAACTAAACTAGTCCAGACATGTGGAATACTACTAGGGAAAATTCTTTAAAATCGAAACATATTTACTTTTGTCACATTTAAATCCTTATATGTAATTGTAATGGCACCATTGTAACAGGAAACCTAATTTTACTGTTCGAAATTAAACAAGCAATAATTTACCATGTATAATAAGAAAAAAACTCAAATCAACTAAACAGACCGTTATTTATATCAGCGGGCCATTCAACTGATCTTGGAAACATTATCAATTCTTCAAATAAAAAATCCTCTCAAATCACGTTATCGCATAATAATGCTTATATATGGTGTGCAGTGGATGTCGTTTGCAGAATGATCATTAAACCAAAACCGCGATTTTAATTTACATATGCTCTTCAACAGACAACGTAAGCCTTCACCTCATTGTTATTCAAGTCAAGTAAAAATGGGCAATTTTTTTAGTTGTTTCCAGATATGGTAATAATTTCAAGGTTTCATTACATAAATCACACCATTTTGTGTAAACATTTCACGTTGATTCTCAATCTTAAGCTAATGAACATAATACATACCTTTTTCCTTTAAAGGCTAACAGATACTTTTTGTTGGCCGGAAAGTTGTTGCTGACCACGAAACCAGTATTACCACCGCGTAATGGAAACTGTTTGTGAAACAACGGAATGCTAACATCGAAACCAGGCCGCAACGACTGGACGCTCATGCTCGCTTTGGCAAGGATCGCTTGACCCGGATCAAATCCGAGCCCATTCTCGTTGTAGTCGGGCCAAGTGCCAGAGTATAGATTAAATATGATATGATTTCGCCCATTGTTCCAGTGAGGCAATCGTTGCAGGCGAGATGGTACATTGCGCACAAAATCCTCACTCAACGAATCTCGATCGAGCGTATCGATACCGAGCACGAACAAACAAGCTTGCTCGGGGTCGGTCGTGTAGTAGCGGCTTTCTTGGATAGCCGAAATGATTTTTTGATAGTTCTGACTAATTGGCGGGGGAGCTCCAAGCGAATTCAATGGCTCCGGTGGGTACACGTAAACGTAAAAGTTCTTATCGCTACATTTGCTAAAATCGAAGCAGGATTCCATGCGACATGATTTGAACGTTGCACTTCCTTCCTCAGTCACTCTTCGAACTGCACCTCCTTGGAAAGACGGTTGCGGGGCTAGGTCGCGAGATCGCGATTCGTACGCCGGAGCAGCAAACCAATCATCGTCCGGTAGCGATTGCGTATGGTCGGTTGACTCCGTGCTATCGGTGTACTGGTAGTGTAGCTGGTGATAGCATGGTAGATTGTCCGGATTTTTACGAACCCGCATTCGGAACAGTGTTTGCAATCCTTTCAGACGATAACCTCCCAGGTAGCAGTACGCCAGGAAAGCGCAACAGATTATCACTAGAATGTAGCGCTTCTTTGCTTGCATTTTGCGCGTTCGCAGCCACTGATGACGCTCGATGTCAACAGTCGAAGGGTATTTCGGCTGGCCGAATGCCCAATGCAGCTAACGATTGTTGTCTTCGCTACTTCGACTATCGTCAACGGATATTCTATCATTCGTGCTGTAGTTTCTCGTACGCTGGTCGTATCCGATTGACATCATGTTTGGGATGGAGCAAGTTGTACTGATGAGGGTGGTAGACTGTTGCCGTGATTTTACTCAAAGCATTGATGGATAGGCGACCAACCTGTAAGCAAAACAAGAGAATCGAATCATTCGGTTTAAGAAAAGAATAGAAACAAAAAAAGTACTTAATCAACTATAACTATAACAAACAACTTTTTTACTTTAATTAATTTATACTTTAGTAGAGTATAAGTTTTGATATGATTGTGTTTTATGTTTTTTAATAATCATCGATATTAGGATAATCATCAATATCTATGTAACAGACGAGTGCATTTGAACTTGTTAAAAAATAGATGTTTCATGTACAAAAATTACCTTTTTAGTTTTGCATAATTAAATCGGCATTTCTTTTTTTTGTTCATACGAGCTTGATTCCCAAAGGTTTCATTATTTCAAAGATTCATATCTTTAAACACTGTATTGCAATCGGCGAGTATACACTTGTTCCTTGTTCTTCAAGGGAACTTTTTTTTAACTTATGTTGGATCATACACAAAGTTTTCCTAAATAAATACACATTCGACCGCAACATACGTTAACGGTTGTAAAATATGATATTCACATGATTTTTTTATGATCAGTTTCACTTTTATCTTCGTTGCGTTTGCACTTCACAAAACCAATACGCGCATATCATGCGAAATTGTTTAACCATAAATTGTTTGTTTTAATTAACACCTTTGATTGCAAAACTATTGTCACTTTTGAATTTTAAGTACACAAGAGTACACTTCACGAGGGAGTGCTCATCCCCTTATCAGCAAACCATGAATGATACAAGAGTAAATGTAAACTACACTAAACTAAACTACACATTTTAGTTTAGCAATTAAGCACAAAATATACTTTACACTTGTTTTCATTCAGTTCACTCCTTTGGATACTGAAATGACCTCTGGTAATAGTGTGAACAGCAAATATAATCATACTGTTAGCTAATTATCAACTATGGCAAAGTGCTAATGATTAACTAATAAACATTTGGCAAACAGTAACATGCAGCACGCTGACGAAATGCTTTAAGACATTTTCTGTTTTTCACATCATCATCAGTGCTCGTTTTATGAAAGAAATAGATGGAATGGATTTTGCAGATTGCATAAAACGCCGAATCTACTACGCTACACTAATATGCATACAAATCAAACGCATTTATGATACGTCCATTTAGCTAGCCGCCAACCGAAAATACACCACCTGCACGACAATTGCTGGAAGATCGATTTTTTCCACACCTACTTCCGCTTCAAGAACTGAATGCACTTTTGCGAATGTTTGGATGTTTCCACCAGTCGCATCTCCTCTTTTTTTCTTATATCGAGTTCCCTCGAGTTTGGAAGGCGTAGGTATCGATTTTCGCACTAACTATTGTCGACGGTGCGTGTTTTGTGGAGCGCCCCTGGAACGCTTCACACTAAACAAACACACTTTGTTTACATTCACGGACAGCACGATTTGAGGAATTCCATTTTCTGCTTGGCCGGCGTGCCGTATTCGTGGAATCGCAATGGACCAGATGCGTGGCACAGCATGTGAGCATTTATTGTACGGAACAAACGCATAAGCTGTTTGATTATCGTTTAGAACATCACGAATGCTTACGGAGTATGATTAGCCAACAATGCGAAGCTCGTGTTAAATAAGACAGAACTCGGGAAAACACTTTATCGTTCACTAATCGGAGTATCTAGCACGAGTAGTATCAATGTTAATTATTGTTACAACGCGATTCGGGGCGACATCGCAATAATTTCCAGGCAATGATGACGAACCCGTTGAAAAAAGCGAATCGCCTCGCGTAGAACGTTTTGACAGGAGATCTGGCAGAGAAAAAAAGTTGACGTAGCTGAAGCTATGGTCTAAACACGTAATTTTAAATCCATTTCTAATTTGTTTTGATTATTATCCAGTAATACAAATACAATTCGTTTGTGAAGCTGCATGATTCAAATTAAAGTTAATTTATAGCGCCTTTGAAAACAATTTACTCTCCTGAATAAGCTGTCATAAGCAGAAAACAACACAATATAAAACATCATATAGGGTTTGCTACTGTCAAATGGCATTCAGCAATGTGACGTTTTGAGACTTGATATGACCTGTTTCATTGATATTTGTGTACGGTTCTAATCGGAAGGCTGAAACAGAAAACGGTAAGAGCGCTCTAGTAAAGAAATGTGATTTCGAATAGCAAAAACTAGTGCGAATCAAAACTTGCTGTGAATTTAATGAACTTAAGTAAAACTGTTTTGAAAACATGTTTTTTTAAACGTTGATATGTATGGCCTTATGTGAGGTTAATTGTACGATGATTTGGCTTGGCAAATATGTTGCAGCTGAGCATTTTTGTATACAGCAGCTCCCCGCTTTACGTTAATGTTTGGGACCGAACGCATGCACGAATATCAGAGCTGTAAGTCTATAGACATGAAATGAAATTTATAATGCTTAGCGGTTCAAATGATCTGGTATGCGGCTACGACCATACGATAGTATTGTGTGTTTTGGGGAACCGATGATATCGGAAATGGACCCCAAGAATTTTGTACAAAATAAAAGCCATGTTTTATAAAAAAAATCTCGTCCCTCTTCCCGAAACATGGTGACTTGTATTTCGGAGCAAGTTATTCGATGTACTTGGCCATGCCTGTCCTGACTGGTTTGCCAGACTTTTTTTCCAGACCACATAACCGATTGGTCGGAACGGTTAAAGGTTCAGGGCTTTTGGTCGAGATTAGTTTTTAGAGTATATGAGGAAACTGTAAATCTAATGTAAAAATAAATTCTTTACTTCGGTTTCACAATCGTGGATTGATTAGTTTTCGCTATGTTTCGGAGTTTTATTACGCTTGCATAAAAAAACAAAAAGCATAAAAAGATGCTTGTTTATTGTGATTCTGGCTTCTGATGTCGGTGATTTAGACTAACCAAAATTTTGTCCAATCAATGTATCTTTCCTTCGGAATACGATAAATATGTGGTGCGGAGCTTTCGAGACTCAAGAGAATCCGTGAGGATTATACTTATGTGTAACAATGGGAAAATAATACGTTAAGAAGGATGCATCTAAAAAGCTAACCTCATTAACATAAAAAATAAAGTACTTGTAACTATTATGATCCTATGAGCTATCGGATCGGCATTCTCTACGCGATTGAGAGCCTGTACTGTCTGTGTGAGCAAATATATATCACATCATTCGTTTGATGCTTTAGTCACTAATTCTATCAGGTTAGTCCTTTATCGTGTCGAGAACCGTTGCTTTTAAATTTGTTCATAGAAGGCACATACATCTTTTGCTTTGCTTTATATCAATGATTTTACGTGAGCCGACGCTACACGGCTGACTCGTTTCCCTGGGCATAAATGACTGCGTCGTGGATTGTGGGGAATATGTTAAAGCCTCCTTCTCCTATTGATTCCGCATGCAATAACGCATCATACACACAGTCGGCTGGGGTAGCCAGCAATAGAGTGATGTTGAGTTTCTCTAAATTGGTTTTAACTTCTGTAAACATTTTACATGCGGCGGTATCAACGTGAGGAACACTACTCAGATCAATAATAACCGCTTTGGTACATTGTAGTCCCGTAGTTTCGCCATTATAACGAGGAACTAGCGATACGTTGGCGCGTTGAAGTACTTTGGTTTCTTTATATAGTGCTTTCTTGAAATTGCTCTTGTTGGCAAAATTAATTGAGCCGGTGTATTTAAATATTTTGATGTGAGGCAGTTCCTCGGCACGTTGGTGACTTCCGATGTCAACATAGATAGCAGTATCCGGCACAGTTCCGAGCAAGCTATAATAAGTTTTCCAGCCTTTCACGTAGAGCGAAATCAGCGATATCACCACTCCGATCAGCAACCCGATATCAATATCGATAATAACGACCGAAAGAAAGGTCACACACCAAACAAACAACTCAAGGCTACCTTCACGGTGAAATTTTTTGATGTGATATACCTGTATCAGCATGCCTTTCAGTGCAACGACAATAATACCTGCCAGGACGCATCTGGGCAAGCTTTCGAAGTACGGACCGATCCACAGTAGAACGACAAGCATGATCAACGAGGAAAAAACGGCAGCTATTTGCGTTTTGCCTCCCGTTTGATGCTGGATCAAAGAACGCGACAGAGAACATGCGGTAGGAATACAGGAAAACATAGAGCCTACAATGTTGGTGAACCCAAGAGCCACTAGCTCTTGATTTGGACGCACTTCGTAGTTGTCCTTCTGTGCAAAGATCATCCCCATCGACATTACGATCGAATATCCGACGATGGTTACTGCTATGCTATCAACGGCAACGGCCTTTATAAGCGCAAGTGGGGGAAATTGCGGTGCGGGAAGGCTGCAAATAATAAAACAAAAGTTAGGAAATGTGCAATGGAAGTGACAGTGATTGAAGCTGTATGCTCTGCATTTTAAATTACCCGGTTGGTATCAATCCAACTAAGCCAACGTCGAAGTTCGGCCCAAGCCCAATTAAATAGGAGGCCACGGTGCCTCCGACTACGGCCATCAGTTCGGCAGGTACTGGAAATCGGCACTTGGTAGAAAGCCAGGGCTTAAAATATTCGTTCATAAAAATCATGAACAGAATAACAACCAAGGAGGTATAGACGGCCGTCAGATTCGCGTTCGGAGCTTGATCGATGATGTCCCGTACCGAAAGAATCACTTTAAAGGTACCTTTATAACGTGGTATAGATACGCCTAGCAAATCTTTCAGCTGGCTAACCATCACGTGAACAGCAGCCGCGGTAGTGAAACCACTGACCAGTGGTTCACTCAAGAGCGACGATAGGATTCCCAATCGAGCGGCACTCATGATGAACTGGATGAGAAAAAGCGACGAAAAAGTTGCTATGATCATTCGCTAATGTGCGCTATTGCAATCATACTTACGTAGAAGACACCCGCTACAAAGGATGCTGCTGTAGCTACTTGTATCGGTGTATATATGGCATCTCCCGTTGGAGACAGCGCCGGTCCTATGCTGTCAGTACCGTTGGACTACATTTAATTATAAAAGAGATTATTTTTTTTACAAAAAAAGCAAATGGGTCAGTAAGTGCTGGTAATACCACTTACCGCCAGGGTAGGTATAACTGTTGAATAGGTTGCTACTATTTTGGCAGTCATCAAACTTGTTACTGCGAACGTTCCCATCGATATATGGCGCGATGTACCGAACACAGCATATACAAGACAGTGGAAAAAGGCCATATAGAGTCCAACATTGGCGGCAGTACCTGCCAATATTCCATACGCCATTCCTTGAGGTATTTGAAGTACAGCCACCGTCAATCCCGCCGTCATGTCGCTAAGTAGATCGTTTTTTATCGAATATGTTGGAAGCCATTGTAGAATCGGAATAAATCCTTTGATTGCTGAAAGACACCTGACCTTTCGCACGGAGGCTCCAAAAGAATCGAGAGCTGCATGAAGATATATTGTGGATCAGGGTAAGTATGCTGGTTAAAATTATAAATAATTTATTAGGAAATACAGCTTATTTTTATTGTGTAAGGGATGAGCCAATTCAGTCGTTTTTTACGCTCCAAGCAAAGAAGCATGCAGCTTGTAGATTTCATTGACATCGAATTTCTGCCCGCAATAGTTATGCACGTAAAGATCCTCTTCTTGGCGTAATGACCTACTAGGTCATGCCTACCATTTCTGGCTTACCAGACTTATTTTACTAACTTGCTCAACGTCGCATCACCCGAATTGGGGTGATCTTCTATTGAAATTGCACGATTTTTTTTAATACGCCATGTGTTAATATATGTTATCATTGCATTGTATGTTCTCAAAATAGCTTATTTTACCAACTCGTTGCACGTGTAACCTCTTTTTCCGATGAAACCGTGCTAATTGTGTTATTTTTTTTTTTTTTTTTTTTTTATTCAATAAAAACGGCCAGGCCGTATTGCTGCTAATTGTGTTATGTTATGTTCAGAATCATAATCAGTATATGTTAATGTACTGACTGCACTGCCAAAAAGTTGCTACAGAAGTTGCCTGTTGGTTTTACTATTAAGATGGTTTTTAAAGATGCTATTAAATCTAATAGTATTAAAGAACTACGTTTTTGTTCATCCTCACAGAAACAAACGTTTAATTATAAAATACTCATATTTTGTCTACACAAAGAGTGCAGTTTCTACAACTTCACGGAAATTGTACAATGAACTATTTTTGATCTGCAAACTTGCGCAATGTGGGATGAGTGTTATCGAAAGACTGTCAAAACTGGTATCTTATTCCGTAACGAATTCTGTAGCCCTCCAAGTGTTAATTATTATTCACCATGTTAATGGCCGACTTGAAAGAAAATGGCATTGCTCTCTATGTTAAGAAACCAAAATCATGCCATTTTACATTCGTCAATACTAGAGAGAATACAATTTTACTCTTTGAAACTTGTTTTGTTGTTTATAACTAAATGGAGAAGTAATTGAGCAATCTCCTTCACTTGTCGGAGTTTTAATTATTTCTTCTTTGGCGTCAACCGTCGTCTATGATCAAACACCACCATCATGCGTTTGTTTATGGCATGAATATAACACAAAGAAGAATCGCATGTGCTCTTATCTCACAATACACGGTTGGAATTAATAAAGTGTAGCACACTTACCAGTCGGCTTTAGTCTTTCGTACTGTGAAAGCTGATTAAAGTCTTCTCGTTGCAGACATTGTCGAGTAACGAGATACGACAGCTCACTATACTGCGGTTTTTCTTTGGATGTTCTTTGCAGCATCGAAGTGATGAACGTTCGGCGGATACATGGGAAGAACATAGCAAAAATAAACAATTAAATTACACTCTTCGCACTCTTGCACTAGACACATAAGGTTTCAGTACATCTCGGATCCGTTTAAATTCAAGCCGCTAAAGAGTAACAACATATGCATACGAACCTGCCATCTTCCAGTGGCGTCTTTTGATTGATCATATTGTTGCTAACTGGTTGCACTGTAAATGTATGAGGTGCGCGATTTTTTTGTTCACAGCACAAGTCAAACGCTACACGGTTATCCACCGGCGATGACGCGACCTCGATTGGCAACAATTTTCTTTTCACTAGCGTCACGCGTGGCAGTCGGAATCAACAATGAGAAATGGTTCACTTTTTCACACTTGCATAACGTCCCCAGAAAGGAATGGCTTATGAACTTCGTAGTTTGTCAAATCGATCCAATCATTAACTACGAGATTAGAAGTTGATGATAAAGGTTCGATCGCACTTGGTGCCAGCAATCCCGTGGTACTGTGTCTATCCGCAGATAGTTGAATTGTGTCATAGATTTCGTTCGGGAGATGGTTGAACTTTACCGATTAAAATGCGATGGTATTTATTTACGGCCGCGCTGACTGGCACGTTCTCCGTCGACGCAGTAACGATGATCCGGTAAAGTTCCGGCTGCCAACGACGATCAGCTGGCTGCTGCCACAATAACAGTCGGAAACGTTCTGAAAAACCGAAATGAAATCGCATTGTATACAATCATTGGTTGAGAGGAAGCTTTGGTGAGATGCAGAGAGGCAAGCTCTCTCAAAATATGAGATAAGACGTTTAAAGATAGTGCAGCAGTAGGCAGCAGCGTTGGCAAACCTAGTTTAACTCTTACTTCGAGTGGATGCTGGTTACTAACACTGTGGAACGCTGTGTTTGTGTTGTAATGTTCAACGCATCTGGTTTGACATCTCTGAGATAGGTGGCAAGGGAAGAGAAAAGATTTGCTCATGATTCGTGCGCTCATGACTAATCTCCGAAGGTGTCTTTCAGCACCCGGTTTGAGTTGGTAATCACACGACAACGAATCGCATGATCATCGAACATTGATTAGACGCTCCGTTACACTTCAAGGCTCAGTAGAAGCGACAAGCGCAGAAATCAAAAGGGTGACATTGCTTTGATATGGTATAGCCAGTAAAATCCACCCAATAATAACTTCCGCTGTTAACAGACTTGTTGCAATCAATGGTCATATAGTACAGATGCTTCGTGATGCACCTTGTAGGGTTATCGAAGCAATTGTTGAAAATCCTTCAAATCGCTGTAACTGACATAAACGTGAGATTTAAATATTATAACGGATTCTATTGATTGCCAATGTCGCACGCAACACATCTTGATCTTGTCTCGACTAATGGGAAACACCTGAAAGGGTAATTGAACTGACAGTTTAAACTGTTCGTACCCAAGGCATCATGCAAGTTTGATGATGACAGCAATCTAAGTGATTACAGTGCAGTTGTGAAACAATCAATTCATTCATGTTTCGATGAGAAAAACGAGTTGAAAAGGAGGAAAACTGTTTGCAATATATTATTTATTACGGAATAATATGATCAAATATGTGGTTTCTTATACAGTAACGAACGCCACAGTAATAATCTTAATCACAACAATTACAGATAGCTAATTATTGGAGCGTAGGTAAATCATTAAGTAATATGCTGCTCAATGAGAAGGGGAAAAATAGGGATGGAAAATGGTGTCAAAAATTGCCAACGATTATTTGTGCACCAATATCAATCAAGATGAATGATTTCCATGTTTTGATGACGAATGTCAAGTAAGATTGCTGTCTTCCTACCGGTGTTGTATAGTTTGAAAAAACTTCTCTACTAAACACCTGTCGCGACGAATGAAACTGCTCCTATAAAGAATGTATATAGCTCCGGAACACACATACGCCACGGTGACACACACACACACGAAATCTCTTATCCACGTTTGAGAGTAATATATTCAGAAGAGTTTTTGGCCGTATATGTAGAAGGACAATGAAGGAGCCTCTATATTTGCGGACTATATGAGCTGTACGATGAACTCACAATCATATAGCAATTTAGACTGGCCAGGCTTTGGTGGGTTGAACATGTCATGAGAATGACACCGAACAACCCAGCTCGTAAAGTATTCTAGGTCGTCCACATAGACTGAGACGCGTGGAGTCCTAAATTGTGATAGAGTCAAAGGTCGGGAGAGAAAGTGAAAGACCAGATGACCTGGTGGTGGTATGGGAAGAGGCACGGTTTTCACACGACAGGACTGGTCCCAAAACCCATCCAAACGAATCAACCGCACGACTGACTATCCTGCTACGTATAAATAAAGTCAAATAAAGCCGCAAATTCGCCGGCCTAGATCTCTTCAGGTTGTTTTGACGGTAAACAAGAAGAATCTCGAAGGAGTTTGCCAGATAACGGCGCAAGTGTGGAGGAATTATGTAGCTGTGAAGCGAGTTACAACTGCTAGTGTTGTGATCTAAAGGTCAATAATTGGAATTATGCATTTTTTAACTATACGTAAAACAAAATCTGTAATTAAAATTGTTTCATGTTGTAAAATGTTTTAAATGTAATTGACCAGAGCCAACAGAGAATTAACGCATTTTTGTGGATTTGAAGTTTATGTTTGATAAAAATTGCATTGTGATAAAAATGGAAACAAAAAAAAAGTTTCCTTAAAGTTTTATTTCCCGAACGTTCATAATTCGTGAAGCTTATGAAAGGTCGAGTCAGTTTAATTTGCATCTGCTTTCAAAATACGGAACAATCCTTCTAACATCATTTCCAAACAAATTGATTGACCTCTATCAAATTGGTGATCGGCAAAGATCAGTTAAAGGAAGGCCAAATATTATTCTATTGTAGCATATGTTTCTCAAATAGCTGCGACGAAAACTGTTAACGGACTGTTGATAATTGATTTTAATCAACATGCTTCAATTGAATAAATTTGTGAGAGAGGCATACAGATTATTTGTTGAGCCACAGTCGTATTGGAATTTCATCTTTTTGTCTTGTGGTGAGGCTGTATTGACAAGCTTTGTTTACAAGTGAGAAAGCAAAAAAAAATGTAAACTTTGATTACACCGCATTCAATACAGGCACTATCAAGAAACATTTAACACAAACGGCAAAATCCTCATAATTTATTATTTTATGAACAGAGAAGATTTATGCAATATCAAAAGAAGTATAGGTGTTTATGAATTTAAATGAACTTTGTCATTGTAGCTATGTAGACTGCTTGCTAACAAAGGGTGATTTGAATTTCCCACGGCAGCATCGTCAGTTTTGCCTTCGATGTTGGGAGGGTCATATATCAATTTTTGCTCTAGAAGGGTGGGTTATTAAGTCGTGAAATATCTAAACTTTGAACACTTTGACATAAAATAAACTTTTTCATTAAACAGCCAAAGAATTATAAAAATCTTGCATAATTGTTGTAGTAAAAAAAAGTTATGTGTGAATGGTTTAAATGTACATTTGTAAATTAGTATAAAGTTGGAAACTAGCATTTGTCAGCAAAGTTCATCATCTTTTAAATTGGTTTTCAAAATTTCTGTTGTGTTGATTAACATTATCAAATGTTCATTGTTGAAACTTCTTTCATTCTTTATCGGCACAGCTACCAGTTATTTACCCGTAGCTGGATAGTCAGTCCTGTTCAAAACCAATCCACCATCGGTTCGCAATGTTGAAAAAATGTTCTCTAGTTCATTCTTATTCTCATAAGGTTAATGTGTTAGATTGTTTATGTAGCTACTCAAATATATAATTGCGACTCCGTACATTGACAACCGTTTAAGATTAGCGATCCTCAATTTGAATGAAAGAGGTAACAGTGTGGAATAATACTTATTTTCGCTATCTTATCTCGAGCGGTATTAACATACATGATACGTAAGATAGTATTCGATGGACAACTTATTGCGGCAATCATCATTAACGTTCAGCTCAAATGAAGACAGGCGTCAAACGCAGCTGACAAATATGTCAGTTTTGTAATATGTTTTTGGCAACAAGTGATAGATAAGGGATACAAACAGCAATACTTACAGTTTGCAACAATGTGTGTAGTGTAGAACATTACATAATCACTCGAATTTCTTCAGTCAATTAACGAATGGTTTGTACTAAGTTTGGCCTGAGTGTTGATTAAGATGCGAATAACGTAGCAATTGTTGAAAGCAATAATGCACCAGTCATAGACCGCAGTAACGAATTTCCATTAATGTCCGCTCAGAATCGTAGCGTTTCGGGTTTCCGGTTAGTCGGTGTTGATATTTGGCATATTAGTTTTATGAGCCGCTCAAACAAATTTATCACAACACGTCACAACACACCACACTGGACAATCCAATTGAAATTGACGAACACACGAAACGAAACATCGGTGTTGATTTTTAACGCAAATGACGGACGAACTCAACGCGACGGGTCTACTTTTGTTTCAGCTGTTTGGCCATTACAGTGCGTTTGTTTACCGAGACCCGAATCACTTGAAGCAATGTATTAAACGGAGACCGATAATGGGGAAAGAGAGCGTACATGTGCTTCTCGCGTTGCTAACAGAGAAATGGACGTTTGACAATATGCGCCTGCGTAGAGGCCATAGGAACGAATCAAGAAGCCAGAGAAACAACCATATTAATTGCACCTCAATGGAGAGGACACATGTGCTAAGCCCTAAAGTATTGCGATAGAAATGAAGCTCCCTAAAAAACTTTTCAATTTCCGATATCAAATAGCTTCTGTTTCTGTTCCTGCTGGACTGTTTGCAACTGCATGTTAAGATTTTTTTATTACATTTATAACGGCTCATAGCCGTATTATCCCTTGTTAAGAATGTTTTTTAAAACTTCATGGGTAAAATTATGGCGCATGAAGTTCAGAATCGTTTTTATCAAATTATTTTGCCTTGATTAACTTTTTAAGGGCTGTTTAAAAACTGTTAACAAATTCAAAATCTTTCTTTCTTATAAGGACGCAAACCCAATCAATTTATAAATTATTGACGTACTGATCCTAGCCTCGATGTTTCGGTACCTCATACATACATCAGAGCACAACGGAACAAATGAATTACACGATCATCATTAACATCACACGAAATCAATCTCACGAAATAGGGAAATATTAAAAAGGAAGCATAGTTGTAGCACGTTCAATGCAGGAATTTGAACAGCATTAGAAGAAAATAAACTGAAACAAGGAAAATAATTGTGTGTGTGTAAACATTACTCACATCAAATCAGCTTTTGATCGTGCCAACATCCAAATCCTAGTGGCCGAACTTGAACGTGTCGGTGTATCTTCATATCTCGTGCTGTGCTTTGAATCGTAACTATGAAACCGTTTATACCGGGTGATGATTCACCATACCCACACGTTGTCTAATTCCACGGTTTAACGCTGCAGTGATGTTCGCGACTTAGAGGTTATATTAGATACTAAACTTAAATTTAATTTACACTGGAGACAAATCCTAAGTTAGGCATTGAGGATGCTAGGTTTTATCTGCAAGGTTTATAAAGTCGTATGTTTATCGAGGGGGTGGACTTCCTCTGCTGATTTGAAGCCCCTCTATGCTCGGAAACTATTGCCGGATGGCCGGTGGGGCATTACTTCATCAGCGAAGTTAGTAAAGTATTCAATGACCAACATGCTTGAAAGCTTTCTACGTGTGCTATGTTCGTACTGTATTAGAGCCTAATTCACCCCTAATTCGAAGAGTGGACTAACAAAATAGATGCAATTCAGTAAAACTTCACGTTTCGTCCCATTTTGTCTACAGAATCCGTTGTTTATTATAAGGATTTGAAGTTCTTGACCACTTACGTGAAATCGCTCAATGTGTTTATAGAGCAAAACTATTAAATGACGCTCCGGACCGTCAAACTAGACTGAACATATATGCCCCAGCCAGTACAAGTTTGTAGGCATATGTATAGTTTCAATGATCCTATCCTAGTCCTTATGAGAAACTGTAATGAACGCTACAACCTGTTTTTTTTTTTCAATTCCTCCGTGCCCCAATTGAGAAATTCATTTCTATTTTATACGCTACATCAAATGTAATATAATATAACAAAACATATTGTATTGTATTTCATATTGTGAATTTCAAATATTAAGAACTTTTATGGTAACGTGAAATGACCCTCACAAGGAAAAAAGTAAAGAAATATATAAATAAAAACATTGTCGTCAAAATGCTAACGAATTGTTAGCGCTCATGATTTTACTAAGAGGTTATTAGTAAAATTACTAAGGAGGTAATTAGTAAAAATTAAATTTATATTATTCACATAATATAGAATAAAGTTAGGTGGATTCAAATAATTAAGCAAACTGGTCGTGATTTCGATTACATTTTGTCGAAAAGTTTGTTGATCTGAAATATGTGTTGCTCTAGACATTACAATCTTTTTATTCTTATTTTTCTTCTTCCACTTTACCGGCCCAATAATCTCAACAGCATTGAAAATTAGAAAGCTGTCGGCAGAGAAGGGTTCTACCTAGTTACGCGAATTCGAGATACGCGAAGCCCAAAATTTTGGCAATTCGTGTAATTTTGTAAGTGGATTTGAAGTTTGTATTTGTCAATTTTAAAATTTTCCCAAAAATACGTTAAATTTGGATATTAAAAACATTAATTTTGGTAAAAATTTACTCTAATTGTCGTCATAAACGTAAAAATTCAATTATAAAATATGCTTCGTAAAGTGAAAAGTAGAAATCGATTACTGAATACTTACTATAAACGATATTATAAAGGGAATACGAGTTACGCGTAAACTCGAGTTACGCGAATTTCTCTGGCACGCATTATTCGCATAACTCGGGAAAAGACTGTATTGAATGTCGACTTTACTCTCACACATAGATGGCGCTGTTCTCAAATGAAATTGGACAGGGTTGGTAGCAAAACTTGAACGAAGAACCATTGAACCTCGTTAACGTATGTAAATATTCCTCAACCATGTGTCTTTGTAGTAATGTCAAATTTTGTTAGAGTAATAAAAGCTGGGATATGTTTTTTTTACATTTATTGCACGTTTCAAATAGTACAGACGATATTGCGATACATGTTAAAACTGACCCAATTAATAGTTTGTAGTTGTATTCACTTACCGTTCAAAATAAAATTTTGTTTGCACTAGGAACTGTTGACTATTCTAATTTAGTATATTTTGATATCAATCCATACTTCTTTAAATCGCAAAATTTTGACGCCTAATCTACTTACAGTGGCTGTTGTTGTCTTTGACGACGAGTGTTAGTATTAGGTGAGAAATGACTTGCCGATAATTGATAACGCCAGTTGCTTACTTCTAAATCTTCATCTAAATCGGTCAAAATAGCAATAGGCCGCTCCATTCTCATTGTATGCGGAGATCGGTGCGTTCCTAAAACGTTCCGGTTGCTGGCACTTACTCCGCTACTATCCCCTGTGCCCGAGCTAAGGCTTTCGCTTAGTTTGCGAAAATTATCGCCATAAAGCGGGTTTGTCCGTATCACACGCTCCGCTGTCTTGATTCGGTGATGGCTGATTGCAGTGACGTTAATTTCGTCTTCATCTCCCATGCTACTTACGTCCGGTTTTTTACGTCGATTCTTCCGATCGAAAAGGTTCGATCGAAAGAAGAGTTTGTGTCATAATATGCTCGATAGGTTGGTGTTGGTGTTTTTCTTCAATATGTAAACGCACATACATAGAACAGCCAAAAGCATACATACCAAGGTTAGCATGGAGAAGAAGGCATGCTTGTATTTAGATGCAGCTGCAGTTTCGCGGAACAGATCCTGCTCTTCCTCAAGCGTGAGGTCAATTCGTCGGTTACGTAGCTTTTCTTGGTTCGTTTCGTTCATTAACTGACTGAGCTTGGGAAGAAACTGGCCCCAGAAACTGTCCATTTTACGAAGATAGTAGAAATATTCGGAATCTCTTGCACTGGCGAGGAAGACTGCGGTTTTGGAAGTTCTCGCATTTTCTTGATCGGCCTGAATGTTAGGGTTAAGGTTGTACGGGTTCTTTGACGTATTTACATGAGAAGATGTTTCTTGTATATCTGCAGTGCCAAAAATATTGTCTTCAATCTCTTGTAGATTTTCTTCAAACGTGTTTTCCAATGATGTGTGATCGTTTCGATGAAATGCCTCCGGTTTAGCGGAAATCAATTTAATGTGTTTGAGTTCATTGGTGTACGGTTTCCATGAGTCGAATTGGCGTCCGGGAGTTGGATTGCTGCAAATAGAATGGTAGAAATTATTACCAGTGTCGCTAACAGTTACCGCAAAGACCTTACCCGCCTTTAACGAACTCTGTAAATAACGATCGTATTTTTTTGCACAGCTTGTCTTCCACGAGTGATAATCGTCGACGACCAATTTCTCTATAGAGACTAGGTCCCATCAGAAATGGTAAATCCGACGAGTGAGATGCTCCTCCAAAGTAGTTAATCTTACCTCTCATGTCCATTGAATTAGGATGATGGAAAAGATATACGTACGATTTACTGATATTATACCGTTTTTCGGTATTATCTTCTACACTTACGAATTCATTTTCTACATATTTCGTATCTTTTGTGCTAGCGGTTTGATTTTGGAAGCTTAAAGCTTTGAGCGTTCTATAGAAGGGTATTTCGTAACGTGTTTCAGATATGATTTTAATAATGGCGTGTATATGATGCGCAGTTGTTTGAGGAATTTGATCAAAGTAACGCCAGTTGATGGTTTCGCGTATCTGAAAATAATATAATTTTACATATATCACCGATCTTGAAGTTGATACCAATGAGAAACATACCTGATCTTGTCCAATTCCTTGAAAGTCATAACGTTCGATAATGTTGGGTAGAAGCGTGTCGTTAATATAATTCTGAAGTGAATCTATGCTTTGACGAGCCAGTTCAATCCACTTGCCGTGTAAAAATCCACCTTCATTGCTGGTTATACCAAAAAGAATAGGCATGTCCTGCATAACGAGCGCTTTGGCTTGAAACAATTTTCGAGGATCATCGATAATGTAGCGTTTTTCATGAGACAGATATTTATCTATGATTGGTCCGAGATTGATCGTATAATTTCCATTGCGGTAGATGTATTCATAGGCTCGGAGGAGATCGTGTATACTTTTCTGTTGGAGGCATTTTAATACGTTTCTTCCTACGTCATAATTGCATGCTAAGATCCTAACAATTTCTTGCGACAGTTTGATATCAGCATTCACCTCGGAATAAGGAGAAAAGATCGTGCCGGACATAATAATTGCCCGTGCAAAAAGCCCTCTTGCGCGTGGGCTTACCATGTGTATCATCACATTTGGTCCACCGGTTGTACCATGTCCAAGCAACGTCAATCGATTCGTATCACCGCCAAACTTTTGTATATTATCCTTTATCCAGACGAGGGCCAGTCGCTGATCTAGAAGGCCAAGATTTCCAGGTGCATATTGCTGACCCAGAGACAACCACCCAAACACATTGCTTCGGTATTGTACCGTCACCACGATAATACCATCTGCTGCAAGGTCGAGACCGCTTGCACGGTTCGCGTTCCAATCAAAGCCCATTTCCTCGCCCGTGATCATTACAAGCACAGGAAACCCTCCGTAGCGTATTGCTGTCTCCGGGATCCATATGTTCAAGTAAAGGCAATCCTCACTAGTTTCACGTGATCGAAACTGATTTTCGTTACCTAAATCTTCGTAGCTACTATTTTCGATTTGTGGACAAATTGGTTTGAAATCACGAGCATAAAGTGTTCTATTCCAACCGGGACTCGGCACTGGTGGGGTAAATCGTAACTCGTTGACGGGAGGCTTTGCGTATGGAATTCCAAGGTAGGTGTAGATAGGTATTCGTGACGTTTCAGGAAATACTTTTAGCTGTGTATTATATAAACACGGAAAGTTAAAAAGTATAATAAAACGTATATTTCATCAATATCCTCACCCCTATAAGAGTTCCTTGACTTAGTACAATTGTTGCATCCTGAGTTTGGCTTAGAGTAAGTTTGCATGATAGCATAATGGTCCAAATTAATAGCGCCTTAAGATGAAACACCTTAGTTCTAGTTGCCATCGTATGGTGTATGTTAGTGGATTGCTACTCAGTGAAACCTATGGAATGAAAATCAAGGAGGATTAAAAAAAGGAAACGCATATAATAATAATAATAATAATTGTATTATTTTTTAAGCTGAGTGCGAGAACACGGATTATGGTTTTATTTTGTATGATAAAAAAGCAGCAAAAAAAAGTTCGT
The DNA here is from genome assembly GCF_943734725.1 of Anopheles marshallii. Classification (NCBI taxonomy): domain Eukaryota; kingdom Metazoa; phylum Arthropoda; class Insecta; order Diptera; family Culicidae; genus Anopheles; species Anopheles marshallii. The sequence goes on from NC_071326.1 coordinate 55,830,240, forward strand.
TTCTCCGAGACATTTCTGCGCTGATTTGTTTGTTAACATGTCACTTGTGAGTGTTTATATTTTTATGTATGCAGTTAATATTAATTTTATTTTAGCTTGAAATGACTTGTTTTTGTGGATAAAACTTGTATATATGAACAAATGACAACAGAACACCAGCCTAAATAGAGCCACTTCATACACGCGATGTAAATGGGAAGTCGTCATCGATCATTTAATCGAAAAAATCTCGGAGACAGCCTCCGAGACAATTGTCACCGTCTAATTGCACGGTAACTTGGTTAGTTATTTGTATGGCGAGCTGTAAGCGGATAAGCCTGGAAACGTCAAAACGCATACAAAAAAACTGGCTTAGAGTATGATTCCGGCCAATGGTGGTATCCCAAAATGACAGGACAGGGAGATTTAGTAATTTTAGTAGGATTTTCGTTACGATTTACTTCTAAAAAAAAATGGATTAGAGATACATGCATGCGTGCTTAACGTTTTTTTTATTACTAAGCGACAAGATCCACATATCGTAGCGTACGATGGCAACTTCAAGCTTAGTCATTTACTGCGTCCTTTACCATCTTTATATTTGTGTGTTGGTGGATTGTGTTGGTTGATTGGATTAGGTCGGTTTATATGAATATGAATACATGTTAAGACATTGGCCATATAATTTTCAATAAACCTGTTAAACGCTTTTTTAAACGAGACTACCGTTTTTAGGCGCCATCATTTTTAGTTTCTCTTGTTCCTAGGGTTATGGTTTTTAATTATCTACATTGATCCGCTGTCTCATCTTGGTCACAGGCAGTAAAAACAATCGGAGAGGTTATGAATTTGGGGCGCCCTGTATTGTAGCAAAGCAAGTTGAACTTACTATTGTTGGAACCATGTTTGGTATCAAGTTGAAGATTTTTCCATTCTACTATGAATGTGCATTCTACTATCATATCATTAGGAGTGCCTTTTATGATTTTAGTAGAGTCCTAAGTGGTCTGTGGGGTTGAGTGGGGTTAGAGCTGGGACTTATCATCATCATTCATCTAGGACGCTAAATTTGTTGATTCCAATGACTAATACGGAAGATCTCTTCGAAGTTACACGGATTTACGCATTATTTGTTGTAAACACGTGCTAATATCACCAGCCAGGTCACTCATTACACTACACAAGTTGATTCCGGATTGAATCATTAGCATGAGAATAACAGTCAGATGCCTCGTTTTAGCAGCGAAAAAAGGGAAAAAAGTGTTGCTCTGTTTTCGGTTCTGGTTCAATCATTTCCTTCTGGAGTGACAATGAATGTTGCTGCAGCGACGGTTCATTCGGTTGAGCGGTTCTGACTTTTCCGAGCTATTGTTGTTGCGAAGGGGAGATGACGACCGATGGTGAATTTGTGTGGTGTTATTTGCTTTTTAATAATAACATTTACTTCATCCACAGAACTATGTTAAAGTACTTACATTTATAGCAACGCGGCATGTTACATTAATCGCTAGAGTACTTGTTTTAAAAATTACACTAATATTTTAACACATGGTAACTTTGTCGTAGAAAATTGACCTTGATATACAACACTGGTTGATAAAATGATTCTCTAAACACAATAATTTAAAGGTTTCCTGTTGCTAGCACATAATGGTTGCTAATAGTTCCGCTCTAGTGACGAACAGTTTTATTCTGCACAATAAATTTGAAGCGCTTCTGTTGACACTGCCAGGTATCATGTGATTTTGCACAAAACGAATTTCACTGTAAAACTGTTTACCCTCACAAAACAAGACGATACGAGAGTGTACTGTTTTCAACTGAAACTGGACAGAAACGTTACAATCGTTACAAAACTTAAGTTTATTAATACTCCGTCCATTCTAGTTGAATCATAGCAGTGATTTCAACAGACAGCGAACTTTACCATCGGACATGTAGATTCAAACTGACCCTATGGAGGTTGAATTTTAGGGTAACATGGCGTTTTTACTCATGCGATGAAACTCTGCATGATAAAATAAATGGCGTTCACTTTCATGCAGAGCAGCGCGTACCCATCGCAGGTTTATCTCATGCATGTGAAAGAGAGCTCCAATGGGGGATGTATTAAGAACAAAAGCATACTGCGCTGAATGCAATGCTACTCAGGTATATTTATTGGGTTGGCGCAAAGTTCGTGACGTGCGCTGAACACTGAAATCTATTTTCGTTGCTTTGCTACGTTCCGGAATACATGGTAGTTTGTTATGAGCGTACTTCCGGTTACAATACCAACTGTATTGCTCATGATATGGATTGATTCAGCATGGCATGTGTGAGTGGGTTAGTGTGGTTCTCTAACATTTCGCATAATCGTGTGTGTCAATTCTCATTTTAACCACTAATTAGGTTTAGCTCGACTCTCAACTGTCAGCAATAAATAGATGAGAATTATTTATGGGTAATGTTGGTTCAAAACCTAGTGTTTAAATGTGTATTTTACAAAATTTAATGAAATGTGTAAAACTCAACGTTTAAAAGCTATTTTGAATTGGTTTACTATCTAAGAGAATATTTTATTATGATATTTTGGAAAAGATGATTTTCGATTGCAAAACATTAAACAACTAAAAACTTACAATTGACACTATAAGGAAAAAATAACAACCTAACCGAACCATCCGGATTGATGGTAAAAATAAACATCTGAATGGAACGTAAGTGATAGGACTGGGTGAAAAATGTTTAATTTAATGCTACTTTTCAACTCTCTGTAACTAATCTGCTGTAATGTAACTGTAATGTGTATTATTTTGTGAAAGTGGATTTTCTGACTATATTAGAGTATATTGACGGTCCATGCGTATTGTCGTTAAGTTTTCTCAGAGTAATTCCTTATGCTGTCGTGGAATGACTTTTGGCAAGGAATGGTTCAAGTTGAGAGTCATCCGGCAATGCAGTGGTCACCAGTTGCTAAATTTCGTACTGGAAGATACTGCATACCGCAATCGCAATTCAATTCCGCATTCGATGCTTCTGAAAGCATTGTCGCCAGTGTCTTGCTGTCGGCGTTTTCATCGAGTTCAGGGCAGGAAACATATGCATGGTGCAGAAACCTTATTAAGTATTCACGCTTTGTAGATTTTCGCTTGACCGGGCAAACGTTTGATACGATATTTATGAGCTGTTTTGCTGTGTTCTTAAAATTGGTGAATAAAACATTAGCACTCTCCTTTCCGTTTTCTTAAAAGGTCCCAACCCGCCAAGCACTTGGAAGATTCAGCGGACACTTGAAACCCAGATTCTTTACCATCATCGATAAGTGCAAAAGCAGTTTGTTGGTTGTCTAGCGTATATAGTGACTGTCTTTATGTTAGTGAGTACTGTCCAGAAGTTCTAGAAGAGCTAATCAAATGAGTTATGTTTGTGGTCTTATTGAAGTAGTTGTTCTTTTTAACGTAATATTGAATAATTTTATCACGACACATAAAGTTTCTTAACTTTAGTTTTTAACTTAAGTTAACAGTCATCAAAGGAATACATGATATCTTAGAATTTAGTTGGAAACAATTGCGAACACGTTGGTGAAACGTTAAATTTAAATTAATTATATTATTTAAATTATAATAATTAATGATTCGGAGATAGAAAGCAATAGTTATCGTTTATTCGCTAGTTTAACCCGCACTGTATTGATTTAACGAGAATAAAAACAAAAAAAAACAAAATTTACAACACATTTTGAAACTTTACTTAAAAAACTTTCTTACGTTATGAGTAGTCTGTTTTTAAAGGTAAGTATTGCCAAAATAATGCGAAATCTTGTTAAACTGTATTATCTTCGCGGGAGTTATGCTTGATGTACAAAATAAAAATAATGTTTTACTTTTCATTGGAAGAACCAATGATTGTCGAGCTAAGCGGTTGAACATAAATAAGTGAACATTAGTAAAAATGCCTGTTCATGATAAATTGGAAGACAGCAATAGGAGTATTTGTGCATTGTTCTCTTATCTCATTTAAATAGGCTTGTTCAACGTAGTAACAGAACATTGAAAGGAACAATATTTTATTGTACATCCATTATCATATATCGTTACGCCACGAACAAGGACATCTGTAAAAGTTTGAAATAATCACAGAAAGATTATAGGGTAGTAAAGAGGAAAGGGGCGTGTATGGAAGGATGCTGGGAGTCGCTGGGTCTGACATCTGAAAGGAGTAAGCGATGAATAATTTCTTTTGATTCACGGCTTGTGGATGATACATTCGTCCATTCATGCATTCAGCTTCTTTTCATGCATAATGAATGTGAAACTGTTATGTTACGAGCTCCTGCAATTTTTCCTCAATGTTTTTATCGCCATTGGCTGAAGGAACAACCTAAATGTTCTATCGAACAATTATTGCCTTAGCACAACTTACTGTACTTGTATATTATTAAATTTTCTAGGTTACATGTGAAATATACCACTTCTATAAACCCATAATCTTGAAGGCATATTGAAAAAATATTAGAAATTATATGCATATATTTAATGGCTAATTGAATTGACCACTGAATGAACTGTTCAACAACATGATCCATAATCATAATCACCATGATCTGTATTTTGTAAAAAGGATTCGACATTGCTTCAATATTTGAGCAATTGCAGTTGTTTGTGAAGGTATGATGGAAGGAATAAATCAGTAAACAAATTATGGTATAGCATGCGAGCAGCTATAAAAGATACAATCCTGAACAATTTATCCGGGGTGTAGAGCCTAGATTAGAAGTAGGGCGGTAATTTTAACGCAATATTGTAACAGCTGCTGTTTCGCACTGGATGAGTAGATCGTTTAAACATTCTAACTGTCCATCTGGTCAAAATTGCTTCTTAAAACATTAACCGTGCACATTATACAATGCGCAGTTGTGAGCTTTTGTTGAAAGTTATCAACAAATTTCATTACTTTAAATGTTGAATTATAATGACGAATTAGTCTGTTTTGAACAGTATCACTTTGCATAGCGATGATGGAAACAATTTAGAACTTGAATATTTATAGTACTTGTTAAGCCTACAAACAATTATATTTTTTCGATTTTTTTAGAGCCAGAGCCAGTAAAGCTAATTGTAGAGAAATATTTGTTTATAATAGGTCAGGCTTGAATTTATGATTTACGATTAGATTTACAGGGACTATTTAGAAAGCGAATTTATCTTTCGTAGCTATATTGACGTTTCAATACAAGTTTCATAATATTTACCTTTTAGATACATAACCATTCTAGTCCCTTCTATTGTTATAGCTTTATATTTCAATTCTAGAATAACATGAATGGTTAGCTATTCCCGCGTATGATGGTTTTTGATAATGCTGTAAATGATTACGATTAGCAAAATTTTGTATTCACAGCCTACAAAGTAAAATTATGCTACGTGCCATGTGGAAAAGCTTAAAGAAAAACAGAAAAGTTTCGATGGAAGCGGTAATGGTTTTACTTTACATCGATACGCTATACATTAATGTTTGTTGGAAGGCTAAAGCGGCAGCTTGTTCGTTCCTCAGGCCCTTCATATATTGGTGATTGATGAATTTTTCATGATGTAACGCTGTGATCTTGTAATATCGAATTTTTATTTCCTATCTGCAACGTACTAGTAATGGAATCTTTGTAATGGAAACATCGAATCAAATTTAATTCTCTTAGTATCGTTGCATCTGGTACATGATTTTTTTAACTTGTTGAAAAAATTTGCAAACATATTGCAAAATCGTGTAAGAGCTCTAAATTGTATTACTGTACGCGTTTGGGTCTCGTTACGATAGACACAGTGTTAATGTTAAGTTAGCAAGGAATGTTCTTCTTAGCTGGTTGATATAAATCGGAAAAAGTGAATGTATCGGCGCGTTATTTATGGCTCTACGATACGTTATTACACCTGGTTGGGTGACCAAAGCAAAACACTACGGTCGTAAAAAAAGAAAACACCCTCAAAGGATCTTCTCTCCGAGTTCGCCGGTCACATAGCAATGTTGCAATCATAATCGAATTCACGATGGAATAAGAGGTCAGCGGAATATATTACCTCCATCGTCTATGTGGCTGAATGGAAAGAAAGGCGTTCTGATTTACAGGGCAGCTGCTTCTATAAATAATGTAAAAGATTTCAATAAATCTAATTGACCACTACAGTGCTTTTTTTTATCTCCGGAACACCTTTGCATCGCCGGGGACGATAGCCGAAGAACTGCTGCTGCCAGTTAACTGCATATTTGGTGTATTTTTCAAAAGCAAAACCAGTCGTAATGTGAGCAGAACAAGCAGTAACAAGAGCTATAAAAATCTAAAATGAAATAAAATCATGAGTCTTTTGGCTGATGCCAGGATGCTTTTCGCGAGGAGCATCACGTTATAAGTTTGTTTTGTACACGCCGATCCAAGATCAACCATTTTTTCGATTGGTCGGATGAGTAAACGTGTATAATCATAATAGACAAAAGAAATGGTGAGCCCCAAGTGAGTACAACCGGAGGTGGTCGAAGGAATATTCTACGTTTGAACCTGAGCCTGTAAAAGCTCGTAGGATCCAGAGAGAAAAATACCAAATGGAATTGGTCATGCATTATTTAACGGTGAATTTTTATAACCATCCACTGCCATCCAATACTATTTGGCGGTAGGAAATGTCTTAGCCACCCAGCCTCGGTCCCTGGCTACTGCTGTGGATTGTATGAATGTTTGTGTTTTAAGCTTTTTGTTATTCCTACCGTTGCTGCTCGTGCATTGCAATATTGCTTTTTTACCAAATGATCCCGTGAATCGACAAGCTTAAATAATTTAAACAATGATCTTTATTTTTTACCCATACGTCTGTATCTATACATTACATCATTTGAGTTCTATTGTGCAACAGAATCGGAAAGGATTCTTAACATAACAGAGATTTATTTGAGCTCTCATCGCAACGAATCCGTCGGATTGCAAAAGCCTTCTAGATGACATTTGAGACAAACGAAGATAAGTGGTGAGTAATTGATGTGCCTGTTGAATGAAGATCGAAGGTGAATAGAGAAGTGAATTAACATTGATTGCTTTTATATTGCAGCAGTAGTATTTATGCCACACCAATTTGCAATCCGACGGACCAGCGGAAGTATGTAATAAAATGTTTTAATATTTGTATTAGAATAGAAACATACCAATTTAACACAACATGGGTAAAACATGCTTAATGTTCCAATGTATACACGTTTTGGATTAAATTAATAGTATTTTAATAATCATTTGAAGGAAAAGATTATTCATCAAAATGTGCGCTTACACGGGACACAACATTATCCTCCAAAGCGATGTGTCATCAGCGATTAAAAGTATTTATTAGCTCTGATTTGATAAATGACTGCAACGCTGTTAAACATACAGTTCCAGTGAGTTAAAAATCAATATCAATTTTTAATTCTGTTTTTTCTTCGTAATATTGCAAAACGATACAATGCAATGTAGAATTTCATGTCAAAGTATCATTTTTCAAACAACATTATGATGAATTGTGTTTAGTAGCCTCAATAACCTATGATGTATATCGATTCAACAGAACAAAAATATGATTTTTGTTCAAAATACGCCGTAAAGTATTTCTGCAGCATCTCACTATGCTTAAAAAGAAGTTTTTGTTCATCATCACTAATATTATGCGAATGCTTCTCTCTTAATGAGCCTTAACAAATAGATCAAATTCTTAATGAATCCTCCCAGGATGCTGTCTATACATGGAGGACAACGTTATATTTTCAGAAACAATACGGTCCGGTGTCATGGTAGCATCGTGCCATAACCGACCACTCTGCTGAACATGAATTTAACAAGAAACTATCCAAATACTAACCAAATGTTAATGGTGCTGTTACAAATTATTGAGAATGAATCCGTTCCAACTGTGTGCTGTGTTCATAAAAAAAATAAATTTGCAGCATTGAAAACAAAACCGATAAAACAGATAAATTCGAAGAAAATTGAAAGCAATAGATAAAAACTGACGTAAAGAAAAATAATTAAAACTGTTAAGTGCAGTCACACTTTACCAAGCGCTTGGTAAGAAAAAAGCTATTTTACTATAACATTGAATACAGTTAATACAAACGATTCACTTAATCTTATTTAGCTTAACATTATTTTTTTCTTACTATCTTAATAATTGAAATTAAAGTTTACATTATACGAAACTCACATTGGTTTCGAGAAATTCGTTCTACAAAACGTGAAAGGGCCTTCTTTTCCCGGGTGTAGCTGGCCGCCTAATGTATTAAATATTCAATATAAAAACCTTCTTTAGGCAAATATGAATGAATTTGTTTATATTTGATTTAATGTTAGTCAAGCTATAACAACATTTTGAATTTGGAATAAAAGTGCATTTTACTGCATACCTACAGGTGTTGAAGCGAAAAAAAAACTTCTAAAATATTTGCTATGCCAGAAATACAACCCTGAAATAAGACCATAGAGACTTAAGAAGATTTCTCGCTTCTTAAGATCTTAAGGTTTTTCCTTAAGATTACGGAATACTTTCGTACCCTTTTCCATCCTCCGCCTGTAATTATAACATCCATCCAACGGTGGTGTATTGGGTAGTGATGCAGGTCCCACATGACAGGACCAATTCAAAATCCCTTGTGGATCATTCCCTCATAGCAAGAACTTACTATACGTATATGCGGTAAAAAATATCGATACTACTTCTCACTTCATCGGTCGTTTTAACGAAGAAAAAAAAAATCGATTTAGCCGCGATGGTGAACAATATACTATACAACAATAATGATAAAGATATAGATTTACGACAAATCTATTATGGTTTACAAATTGATGAATACATTACAATACAATGAACGTTTCTGAAAAAACGTATTATTTCAAAAATTATTATAGAGTATTATGGTTTCAATGGTCCAATTATAGTATAAGTATTGTGGTTCCAAATTAATTTAATTAGTCAGTGAAATGAAAACACATGAAAGCAACTAAATGTTAAGGTGAATAAACATTTTTTATTTATTAAACAGTTTTTATTGTACGACAGAATTTTGGTTTGTTTCGTTTTGTTTATTGCAATCGAAGTGCTGATTGAAAGAAAAAAAGGCATAATTAAAATCTATTTGCATACATCTATCTTTCATTGGTTGACTATCTACCTTAAGGTAGTTCATTTGGTGATAACATCCTTTCTTCGATGGCCGTTTTAATTAATCTTCATTATTGCTAAAAGCTTCTCTAGCTTCAGGTTCTATGGTGAAACTGATTGCGTCCGGAGATTTATTCTTAGGAACGGTTTCAGAAAATTAAGAACATGGAAAGATTGCCAAGTTTATCATAATTATATCGGTACATCCTGGGTTTTTAGGATGTAGTGAGCAGGTCATGCAGGACCAGGAACTTCTTGTCTTTGGTTGATAGTTTAGAATAATCCTTTTGTGATCCTTTCCCAGTCATAGAGTAAGAATCTTAACATTGGCTAGAGCATCACTTTGCACTGCAAAATCCGACGTTAAAAGGCGTTTCGTGCCGAGCAAAGAAAGGATACCAGTCTAATGGTTCATCTTAAGCAAACTACAGACATTATTGCAAATTTTGTTCTGTTATGTATCGTATGCAGCTCAAAGATGACCCGGGCATGATACGGAAAGGAATGTTCTTAATAAATGTTCTTGGATTAAATCTGTTGCATATCGAATCAATGCCTTAGAGCAAGGTCTATCGCTCTTGTCGAACGAATCTAGAATTTGAATACCTTATGGTGTTTTTTTTTTAAGAGTAAATTATCCCTTAACTATCCATAGTACCTTTCAACAATTGCTGCACGTTACGATTGTAGTTCAGTCGTTTAAACAGTAGGAAAAACGATTCATTCTGAATAAAAATATGATGACCAGTCCTGTGATGCAATGGTAGCAGCGCCGGTCCGTTACACGTCGTAACAGGTTCCAAATCTTAACAGAACTCTTTCTGTAGGAAGGTTATTTTACAATACTACTAAATATACTATACTACTAAATAGATGACTACGAATAAATAAATTTGAAAATGCTAGAAAGCCAGAAAAAAGAAGTCAGGAGCTCCTGGCTTGTAGCACTGTAGAGAAAAACAAGAAGAGAGGTGAGTAAGTAAAAGGCACAGTTTTGAAATGTATTCCGTGTTTTAGAAAAAAAACAAGTATTTAGCCATAGTAGCTTTGGAATTGTGTATCATTATTAGTTTCCGTTTATTTTTTCAACTTTATTTGACGGTTTCTATCGATTTGCATCGATTTCTCTGAAACCTTTTATCTTTTTTTCAACCTGCAATACCAGCATGCAGATTTGTCCATTTCTGCTTTTCAAAAACTTCAGAATTCGTCTTAAGCTCGTTAGTTGACTCTTCAATTCGTAGATAAAAAATCGTTCAGACGAACTACCGGTCTTTAGAAGTCTCTTGTAGAAAGCACCGAGACAGATGGAAGAAAATAAGGAGAGGTCGATTTGATTTGTGTAATTGACCGGTTAATTTTAGTCAATTTATTCGATTGTTGCTTTCCTTTTAACAATTTCCAGATGGTTTGATTTTTATTGATTATTCCCTGTGATAGATCCTCAAAAATCCTCAACGATTTCGTTTGAGTGTTGTTTTCCTTTTAATATAAGAGGGAGGATGAGCTGAATGTTACAGGGTTTAACAGTCCAGACAACTACTGTGCACATGATTATAACAACAGACTCTTTGACTTGACACCACTACCACTACCACTTGTACACACCGCAGACGACGTAAGCTACTCTGTCCAAATGATTAACACAATAGTCAACTTCTTTTGAACAACTGTCATCTTCACCATTTCGGCTATATGTTTATCATGTGCATGCACATGTATACCTAGCTTTTCCCGCTTGCTTAATTTTAATACAGGTGAGTTTTGCGATTGAATTTTAATACTAAATGGCCAAAAATAACATCAAATTGAAAGCTCAAATTTAATTCGCAGCTACAACTTTCATTATCTAATTTTAATTGAATAAAAAAGGGGACGATGCTAGATTTACAATTATACATTAACAAAATTATGCACAATTTGATATCCAGTAACTGCATGCTTGAATTATTTATCATTCATATTACCTATAATAAGCCTTTTTTTCAATTATTAAAAATTATAATGATCATGTGTGCGACATGATATTCTAAGACAGACTTCTTTCCTGCTCACTGTTTTAAAACATTGCAATAAAGACGGAGTTATACACGCGAAAATATGCCGAATGTTAGCGATGCGGATCGACCGTTTGGAACGAATGAAAAAAAAAACAATGTACTACTAGATTCTCGGACATTTATATGTATAAATTAAGTTGACAAACAAGGTTTTCAACTATAACAAATTTTATACGACATAAACATGATACACATTACCCTAGTGAAAATGCACACGGCGTTCATTGCGCCAAGTAGCATGAATATAAATCATACTAGTCTAAAAAAAGTTAGGACGCACTGATATCTTCTTTTGTCTTGCGCATTTATGACCATAATGCCACGTGTATTTGGGTGTAAAAATATAAATGGATTCAAATGTTTAATTCGAATGAATTAAACGTTACAAATGAAATAGCAATACGGCATAATTTCAGTTAATTTGTTTCAAGTTGTCGGCAGAGTTTTCCATGCTTCAGTGCTCCGTTCGATTCGGCGTTTTGAAAGTTATTTCTCTCTTATGCTTACAGACATGATAATGTTTATTGCAGAGATTTGCAGTAACAGTGATGGTTATTAGCATAAAACAATCTACAGTACACATATTGTAAACACATAACGAGGGTAACACGTGCCACATGCAATTGATTAATGTGATCGTTCCAACGATTTATTTGCTGAAATGGATCATATGTTCTACATATTTATTATTTTGGAATCACGCATCATACCATTGTATTGTTGGCAGGTGTATAAAATAGGCTTCTTTCATTGAGTTCGAGTTGTAGCATTCTTAAATGTTAGTAGAAGCAAAAATAAGGTTTGTTATAATTTCTCGCTTATTTTCTTACCAAATTCTCAGCACTGCATTAGTTCTTAATTTCTTTTTCAATGAAAACCAAAATTTTGTACATGTATTATAAATGTACCTTTCCACTCGGTGTAATGATTATTTATTCTGTGTTTAATATTGCAACCGATTTTGAAGTAAAGCAGGTTATTAACGCATAAACAAGAAATAGTAATAAAGCACACATGCGAAAGGAAAACTAATTAGTAAGGATGTCAAACATGATGCCACCGTACGAATAGAAAGCAGTTTGAGATGCAAAATTACGCCATAGAAACGTATGAAACGATTCCTTTCTGCTTGTCAAGAATACCGTGTCCTGCATTTCCGGTAAACCGTACCTGGTTTATTCTTATGGTTTGTGACTGGCTCGATTGAAGCTTCAGCAAAGGCAAGAATGGTTGACAAAGGAGGAGTAAAGGAGACGTTCGATGGACAGCATAACAAGACCTACCGCACCGTTTATGCACTCTCTGCCATCAAACTTTCCCCTTGAGGGTATTAGAAGCATTAGACCGATTCCGGCCGTCTTATCGGTGCACATAATTATCAATAATATTAATAATTGAGAACCGCATTGCGGTTCACTTCAATAGAGGCATGGAGACGTCAGGGTTTACCGGAATGCAATATTCGTCAGGATATTTGGTGGAATGGGCCGGCGGAAGTAATCGTTCGATAGCTGTGCAACGGAAGAACTTAGGTGAGAGAGTGACAGAAAGCACCAATACGTAAACGAAGAAAATGCGCCAGTCGCCGGTATTTATAAATCAAAGCACTGCCTGCGGGATAATTTAATCTAATTAACTCCTTTGTTTCTGTGCTGGACCTTATCATTGATATAATTAAACAATATCAATAACAGATACCTATCATTCACACGCACAGGCCAGAAGGTGCAATGCAACAGTAAAGAGAAACATGAAGTCAGTGTATCTACAAGCCACATGCGTACGGCACTGGTCTTTTAGAACGATCAACACAGTTTCCGGATCGAGGGAGTTTATATAGACTTCCGTATAGAAAATCACACAGGTTCCGTTGGCGTTAAGAATACATACATGTAAATTTACATTTAAATAATACTTATTAATATTCCTCTAGCGCTGCGGATTAGCTGCTAATATTTTTTTCTGTAGGTTAGAACCTTACGTAGATTTTAATTTCTAACCAATGTTAATAACGAAAAATAATTTCTTACATAATTAATGTAAATTTGGCAAAGAAAATCAAGAAAAATGAAAACCATTAGGTGCTTTAGTCGCTGAATATTATACGTTTCGAACGACGGCATGAATAAACGGCCGAACATAAACTCCTTCAGGTGTGTGACTGGTTCGTAGCAGCATTATATGCTTCACCGCGAAACGTATCCGCGAAGGCCCAGGGGTGGCCGTGAAAGGAACAGAATCCTTTTCTTAGACGTTATATGTTATACCGGATATTAGAAAACAATAAGCCATCGGAAGTAAATTTGAGCAGGAAAAGAAGCGACTGTATAATCGGTTGCTAATATCGAAGATTCCACTCATAAAAGTTTAATTAAATGTATTTTCGAAAGGAAATTAATTTGCCTCTGCTTGTTGCGGGACTGGGATTGATGGCAGAATTTCGTACGATAGTGCAAGATTTCTGATTTGCAACACATAAACGTTGTTTATTAAATTAGGCTGTGAATTGTTACAAAGCACAGCATCAGAAATGTATGGCTTTGTGCTTGTTGCGGACGTATGGCTTAGAAAGAATAGGGTTCAGCAGCTGGGTAGGAGGCTGTACATACTTTGTTGAGTGTACATGCAGCTTGAAAGCATTCTAGCATCAAGCATTGTTCATGGTAGTAGGAAATGGACAAAAAGTAGTTTGAATAAGTAAAAATAAATTATTGTGCCATTGGGAAACGTAAACAGCGCTTCAAAGTATGCGCACTATAGAAAATATACGATGAAGGGTATACTGTTCCTGGAATATTTAGACACTAAGCGAACTGTTGAAAGTGGAACTGCTGTGTGCTGTAGGTATAGAAACTTTCTAACACGTATGCCCCTTGAGCATGCACTTATTTGGTCAACCAATTTAAATCTTCGTTGAGCACAGTTTTCTGTTAGTGTGTATCGCAAACCAAAAAAGAAAAGTATGATTTGCGATTGTTGTTCTGGTAAACGGAATAGCAATATGTTGTTCGTTCAACATTCTCAACACTGCAATTTGATTATACTTCTTTACACATAGTTTCCTTTTGTGTTGTACCATTTTCATGTTATCGTTTTTATATATTCTATTTTTTTACCAGCCTATAGCCGTTATTATATATTATACACTTTTTTATATATTTATAGTTATCGGTCGCAAGCGTCACAGTTAGGAACGCAATGAAAGATATTTTTTAAATGCAATGTTGATTTCTGTTACTCGTATTTAGATTTATTTATCCCCGAGGACATTAGCGTAAGGAAACACGCAGACTAAAACTCTAATTAAAATTGTAATTACTGCATTACACGCCATTCCACTATGCATTAGGAGAAGTTATCAGATTTATGTTAATGCCCCGTTGATGTTTTGTTGTTATATGTTTGGTTGTTTGTTGACCATTGCTTCAACGTATTTTTTTATATAACTTGTCTTTTTATAAGCTTGTCTTTAGATAAGTAATTTATTATTAGTTTTGTTTCCGGTACTGTGCTTACGATCACCATTGGCGTTCCGTTTGTGGGCTTGGATGTTAGGAAAAATTCATGTCTAACGCATTTGTGGTTTTCTCAAGACCAACAGTCACACATTCGGAGGTGATAGCAGAGAATCATCATATGTTATGTATCATTAAACGCTCAGAACCATTTTGCAGTCGTACAGATGAAACTAACAGATTTCATGGCGTCTATTTCAAACATAGCGTTTCGTTTGCAGTTCGAATGTACGGGCAAAATCGCTTAGCTGTGCATTAATTATGATGAAAATTCTGTGTAAATATTTAACCAAGCGCAAATCTAGTAAACCCCTTTTGGAATTTCATTTTCTTAAGAAACTAACCTATGCATCTTGCTGACCCAACACTTTTACGATGCCCCTTTCGGGATCCTTTGGCATGGTATATTAATTATTCCCATAAAAGTCTTTGCTAGGGCGTTAAGCTGTTCTTTACATATACCTAACGTCTTGCAACATGTTTTATAGTCCTCGAATGCTTGGCGGCTTTGCAGCAGTAGTGTTAATGCCTACCGTTGCTGTTTTCGAATAAGATTTTGACCACTTTCGGGATTTAAATTCATGACGTTTGCATTTTAGTGGTGGTACTACATTTCAAATTATTCACATTTTGTAGACCAGATCCCAACTTTGTGATAGCAATATGCTTTGGTTTTAAACTTGGCGTTTTAGAGGAAAAAATGTCAAAAAATCAGTCAATATATAAATTGTCTGTCTTAGTCTACCCTGTTTGGGACACTGGTACATAACTAAAGTAAGCAAAATTTTGAAATTGTATAAAACATGTACCATTGAATGTATAGGGGTAGAGAAGATGTGCTACTAGTTGGTTTCATGCACTGTTTTACGATATGTTATTTGTGTCGTTTTATTCGCTAGCTTGAAAGTTTTGGTTAGTAAGCTTGTCTATGCTGCAGTCTCCAAAAACAAAGAAAGAACAAGAAAATAAAACACAGTTTCTTTATAGCCTACTCATGGAAACTCATGGTTATAGCCATGGTCATCTGTAGAGCAATCGATTGCGCGGTGAACCTCGTTTGTTTCCTTGAGTGTAGCAACATAATAAATATGGCAAATTTTGTGAGAAAATTAAATTGCAGGTACCATAAATTTAACATTTTTATTGATGGCACAAGTAAACTTACATTATTGTTGTTGTTATTATGGCATAGCGTTGCAATATACTTGTCAGTGGTACGTTGCATGTTAAAGTTTTAAAGTACAATTTAACGCAGTTACAAATTTCTTGTTGTCATAGATTGAATCGGTTTATTTAAGTTTTATTTGCTTTTATAACGATAAATATATCCCACGTCTTACCGATTCACAACATTTATATAGACGAATGATTTGAAGAGAGTGTTTCTAACATTTTATCGATTAACAAAATTGGTTAACATGTTTTTATAATGGGATGGAATCTCTGATGGAACGGTTGAATACGAGTGACCGAGTCGTGTGGATGAAAAGTAAAACGTTGGCAGTATTTTATCTCAAACAATATATTTACGATGCATTGTTAGACATGTGCAATTCAGTGTAATATGGTTTGTAGGATTTATCATTTAAACTGTTTATATCAAGTTATACGGGACCACATGTTGGTTTAACAATTGCAGGGTTATACGTCATGGTGTTCTGCATGGGACAAGCACATTATGTCTGCAATAACTGATTAGTATTTTTACCACTTTTTTGATAAATGTCATAATTTTAGTCCTATTTAGTTAGCTAGATCAAAAGATTGTTATGTAAAAAAAGAAAACTATTCTAAAATATGTCAGGTAAATAACCTAATAACTTTGACTTAATAACGTATGAATTGGAATTATGCAAATGTACGAAAACCATCGACAAAGTTATTGCACGAACAGATTTTTGAGCACAAACAACAACAGAAAAAAAATGAAATTACGATTTTTTGCAATAGTCTTTTTTAAATAGCCAAGAGTAAACTCAGCGATTGAGAGCAATAGAAAAACACACTCATACACATGAGCTTGTCGATTGGATGTGAAAAAAAAAATTGAAATTACTGCCAGTAGCATGGTGTGCGTAGAAGCTTATCAGTACGAAGCGAGTTTGGCACTGGGCAAGAAATAGATAACGAAACGATTAGAATTTGTGATAACGATGGGCAATGATTTTTGGCTAACCAAATGGCCTCGTGCCATTCATTCGATTACCGCAGGGCAGTCAACAAGTGACAATTACAATTGATCACTCAAAGCGAAAACCATGTAAACATTGTTTTTGTTCACATGAGTTGTTCACTGTGAGCAGATACATCGATCAAGATTTTGTAGCAGTAAACGGGATTGCGATCGTTAGTTTAACTATGGCGAGAATGGAATTGTAGTATCATAATAGCATTTTGATTACTTGTGCGACCAATACGAACAAGACAAACTTTGTATCAAATATAGTATGGATTTGTCGCCGATGTGTAAGTGTTAACTTGAAGTGCACGATTCATCGAAAACAATATTGGTCATGCAGGAAGCTGTGTAGAATGCGGACATAATTACGATGGATGCGTACAGGGTAAGTTTTGATACTGTTTAATAAGAACTGATATACTAATTATGAAAAAAATATTTTTTATGTATAGAGAAAATACAAAAAAAATCCTGGGTCCGGTACGGAAGGGTATTTGAACCAGCTTCGATTATCGACGCTGTATTTTTCTCGTCTAGCTGCAAGTGGCAAACGTTTTGAGATAGGAGTTGAAGTGGCAGTAGCTGGAAAATTCGATGACATCGTAATGCACTTGTTGGACGAAGAGCAATACTGTTTGGTACAGGCCAAACATAAGCAAGATGAATCGAAGCGCATCATGTTGGACGATCTGCTGAAAACGACAACGGAATACAGTTTGCCGAAATACTTCGATTCGTTCCAGGGGCTGAAGCAGGAAAAATTATTTCAGGATGAACGATTAAAGTACATTGTTATCTACACCAACCTCAAGGTGGACGAGAATGTGATGAAACTTATCGAACCAGTTGAGCCAGCCTCCGATGTGTTTCTTCATACACTGAACGTACGCTGTAGAGGAAAAGAGTCATCGCTGTACCGCTTCAATACAAACTGTACTGAGTTCATAGAGCAGTTAATTGATCGCGTTTCCCCCATCTGTGAGGTCGCACGAAAACTTGCAGAACAGTTGGTGCAGCGGAAGAAAATTTCTATAAATCCCAATGGAATATTTCATGAGTTTCATGCCTTGCTCGTACGCGATGTTTTTGATTTGGAACGGCAGCTGTTTCGGGAATCGTTTGTAATGGACGTGGAAGGCATAGATCCTTGTGTGATAAAGTTTCGCATTGTACTCGAGCGAATGTTGCGCTCTATTATGAAGAGTGATGATTTCGCAATCACCCAACTCAATCGATTAATCGTTAGTGGTAAGCTGAAATTGTTGTTTGAACCTGGATTTCTATGCAGAGCGGTTAATCCAACACAACGTGTTAAGGACTGGATAGACTACAGAGTTCAACGGACAGAAGTGATAAAATTTTTCGACCATCTCTTATTAGCTACAGATCAGCCGAATTTTATTGAGCTGGAAGCGATCACAAAAGTTGAAGTGTTTGGTTTAAAAGAGCAAGTGGACGAATACATGCGTGCTGTGTTTGATCAAGTAGATCGATGGATACGTGATTCTGAAGGACAGTTTCTCGATGGCAACGATTGGAGGCTTATTTGTAGTAATTCTAAAGCTCGTATCGCGGGCAAGAAATGGTTACTTAAATCGGAGGAATATCAAAAGTCAAATCCCGCGACTGGCTACGTGTTTGAACGAAATACATTGCTAGCACCAATCGAACAGTTCTTGGCTAAAGTGAACCAACATAACATGTTAGTACTAGCTGCGTACAATGCGGAAGTAAGTGCTTCAAGGGTTTTGCAAGTGTTGATGACACTGCGGGAACAGTTTGTTGTGTTCGACGCTCATTGTTTTCTAGATTTCGAAGATCTCGAAAGTTGTGCTTTGTTTTTGAAAAACGTGTCCAGCAAGGTGATGGTAATCGTGTCCAATGACAAGTGTTGCCGTTCAGCAATTAGAAACGTGCGGCACAAGTTTAATGTGTTAACAAACGCGAAAACTATTTATATTGCATGCAATATGCAGCAGGAGTATTTTGCAGACAAGATTGACCATATACATTCCGACCGGTTTGAGCTTGGAGATATGAGCAGGCAATCACGTCAAAAACTGCTCGAAAAAAAAATTATACTCCAACAACGCAGCGTTCGGCTTCACGATCTACTGTCGGAGGAGATAGCTTTGCAACTGTTAGACATGGAGTTTATCTGTCAGTTGCTGATGAATCAAGTAGATCCTATAGTTTACAGTTTTAAGTATCAATGTCAACTTAAGGGACAATATTTCAGCCGAACGCTTATTAGTGAACGGAGCGTCATTGATGAAACAGGATTTGATCAGCTGTTGACGACCAATAAAGCAGTGATACTTTCAAATGTGCCAGGCATGGGTAAAACTACTTTCCTGCAAAATTTAATTGACCGATTGTTTAGTTCGCTGCCAGATCATGTGATATGTCTTATGCATCTCAAGTTTTATACCGACACACTGGGGGAAATCACCAAACTCAACGCTCGCACAATCAGTGTGGAGGATGCAATACGGCATGCTACAAAGTGCTTTTTTGCTGGAAGTTCTCGCTTAGGTCAGGTTCTTTTTCGCAACGCGATCCTAAATACGGGCAAATTGATCGTGCTGGTCGATGGATACGACAGTGTAATTAATCGCTACAAAATATCTGTCGAAAAGGCCTCCGAGCTGTTTCTTCAGTATCCGTTTCGTATGCGTAATCTGTTGATCGCGACACGACCACACGAAACGGAACACCTTCGCGTGTCGCTACCTCAGGCAAGAGTTGTTTCGCTGCTGCCATTCGAAGAGCATCAGTGCGTTGAGTTTCTTACTCGATGGTGGAACTGCAGCAGTCACTTAAAGGCTAGCAATATGTTACAGTACCTGCGACATAGTTATGCTGACTGGATCGTCGGAAGTCCGTTTCAAATAAAACTTATGGCTGAAATCTACCAAGAAGATAAGACAATCATCACGAACTTTGGCGCTCTGCTGGAACGCTATTTAGATAAACAGTTTCATGAATCGAATCAACGGGCAATACAGGTTATGGGCATTGGACAGCAGCGCATGGCTGCGGAAACACTGAAACAGGCAGCTCATGAAGGTCATTGCGAACTTGCAGCACACTTAACCTTTTACCCGGAGCTAAAAATCGACAACCCCAAGTTTGTCTTCCTGCTTGATATTGGATTGATAGTGGTTGGGGATGGTCGGATGAGATTTGAACATCATCTATTTCAGTACTATTTCGCTGCAGAAGCGTTAATGAAGGGCAAGCCGATCGCTTATGGCGACGAACAAGTTTGGCAAATTTTAGACGATCCATTGAATAAATACCTGAATAAGTTTCTTACGTACCACCTTAGCAAACCAAAAAATGCACACTACCGCGAGTATTTCCGTAGGACTTCACGCACTCAAGGGCAACATATCACATCCGGCAACCGTTAATCAAATCAACAACAAATGACTACATAAATTTGGACCCCTCTCACTCCTTGTACCTTACTCTGAGACTGCGACGAGATAATGGTGTTGTTTCGTAAGCCGGCAAATGAGGTTATCGTATTAAATGTTCTATTCCGTCGTGGGGATGATCAATAAATAGTATAAAGAAATTTTCATGTCCTGCTTAATGGCAACATCAATCATTTCGGAAGGAATTTTCTAATTACATCGCTCTACGTGTACCGGCAATTAGTGCACAAATGCATACTGGGCTGAAAAGAAAAGAGATAGGAAAAGGGGTTCAGGATGAGTAAATCATACGGTGGAATGGAGACAGTATGGAGTCCTATGGTGCTGAACTGTTGGTACAGAGTGTTGCATAACTGCAACGGATATAAGACGGGATGCAGTTATCAGTAGTAGCTGTTTGGAAGCAGTTTTGTCGTTGCCGTCGGTGTGAGGTATTCTCATTAAGAGCATTGTTGAGACGATGCAAGAGTGATAGTTTATACTTTGATAAATTATATCGTTCTTCAACGACAAACGGCAGGCATTTCTTAACAGGTAGTTATCATTACTTCAACACTGTCAAAATGTGAGCATTGTTTTGTTTGACATGATTAGACACGAGAAGTAAGAAAAATCGGCCAAACTATGATGAAATTATTGATTATGTTAAGCACAATGTTTCATTAATGTCGCACATAAAACGAAATAATGGTCAATTCAATAGTCTAGACTAGACTACTAGAACACTACTAGAACTAGAACACTAGAACAGTGATAATAGGCTCAACAGGTGCGTTGCAGTTTTGGATATAGATTCCATTTTTAGAAATAGAAAATGAAATGTAGAAAGTAAAATTTTGAGAACTAGTTAGATTAAAAAAAATTAAATACATAAAAGTGTATATACGTTTTGCGTAAGTTCTTATGTATTTGTTATGCAAATATTGGTATATTTGATTCTCAAATATATTACATTTTAAATAACAAATGATAAAGAAAAAAATGTTAAACTATTGTGTTCAATTAACTTATTGATCAGATAAATAGATTTTTCTTTCATTAATTCGTAGTTTAGTACAGAAACTCTGACATATAAATATCATTGAGCTATTATAATAACAATAATGAGTTTAACAACGAATAAAAAGCCGACGAATAAAAAAGTTTATCATTTGAGTGTTATGATTGCAGCATATTTATTTTTCCACTTATTTACACAATACATCAATTGCATAAATTATTATTTATTAGAAATTATGATTAAGGTAGAATTATTAATAGTATTTGTTTAATGTTTTTAAGTTTTATTTTATGATGTAATATATATATGTAAATAAATAATTTAAATGTTTTGCACATATTGTTATATAACAACAAGTCGTATTAATTATATAAATTATATAAATTGTTTTTTTTTTTAATTCAACAATGAATTAAAGAGTTTTCCTAGAAAAGTGTAGAATGCACTCATTATTTTATTGTTATTCTATTTAGCCCGGTCAGACCTGATGGTGTAGCATTAAAGGAACAGGTTTTGTGCATGGCAGAATTGATACTAAACCGTTTTTCTGTACGCCGAACTAGAGAGCTACGACTATAGAGAAAACCGTAAATTCCAGATCAACACATCTATGCACAAGGAGCTGTATAAACAACATAAAATATTAACAACAAGAAAAAATAAATAAATAAGGTAATACAGCAAATCATATTTTTACATCAACTTATTTGATAATAAAAACTAGTTTATTTGTAACATATGAGACAGTTAGTCCAGCCTTTGTTTCCAGACATTCTTTTCCGTAAATGCAACGTATATATACGTAAGGTACCTTACTTCGTCGTTCCATTACTGCTAAGTTGCTCGTCCTGTTAGAATGCAGATTACTTTGATGTTAACACACAGGGAACAGCGTTAACAACAAGGAATAGATAATCAGCATGATGATAATGGTCAGGATGATAATGGACAAACGTTGGGAACTCGCACGTTTTGAACAGTGATTAATTATCATTTGCTACATCTAACACCGCGATTCAAGAGACCTCTAGGTAATAATCAAATATATTGCAAAGAATGAAATTTACCATTTAAAAATAAACCAATTAATATTGGAGAATGTGGGATCGTTTTTTAAAAGTATCTTTGAAAGCTCCTAATTTTGGCCATTTGCTGGAGCATTGTTTCTGCGGCAACAGAGGGCTTTACAAAAAGCTTACTCAAAGCCATTCTTCTGTGTATGTGCCCAACACAGTGTCGAGATGACCGTGCGTTGTACCAAAACAAAGAAGGATCGCCTGATTATCGCTTATCGTTTACTTTTGCAGTTGCACTAAGTGGTTCTTAGTCAAACATCGACCAATGGATTTGTTGCTTTCAGGGTTGCATCACAGCCAGTGATTGCGTGCTATGAATCAATCTGATCAATTATTACACTGGTCAAGCGAACTAATCATTGTTTCTTGTTTGTGTTCTTACATACTGGTCGAAGTTGTTCATTGTATACCTGTTAGCTACATAGCTGACATAGCTAATTTTTTTGCTAATATTAATAGTAGTGTGAAAACTAAGCGAGATGAAAAATACTTTTGCATGTTTGCATATACGTCAATTGGTACTAACAGCATACAAAGATACTTAAGTAAAATAATCGTCTATTCACATGAGGACAGCCAATTTGGCTTGGTAGCTAAATTTGTTGCATGTTTATGCTCATACCACTAACAACAATCTCACGAAAGCCACACACATTCTTACAGTGGTTAAGTTCTACACGAACTCTGAAGAAACGATGAAAGTTTAAACAGCTGCAATAGACATTTTGGATTGAGGTGTGGCAAGTTTCTTAGACACATTCTATGCACAAATGCAAAACTTGTTTAGCTTGTTGTTTCTGAAGCTGGTTGTACTGATTGGACAAACCAGCAAATAACAGCTTGATGCAAAATATTGTAACCAAAATTATCATAAAATTTTGTCAAAACCACATAACTTTTAAGGTTACATGCATACTATTAAACATGCCATATGTGTGTAAATGCAATCCACATACACTTTTGCAAAAAAGTCACATCTTTGCTCTAAAGCTGTTCCAAAACTTTCGTCGAAATAGAGAAAAGTAAAATTTTACCGAGTGATCGTCATTCATATACCGCAAAACAAGTTCAAGCACTATTCATGCCTCTGAGATGCATGAGATCGAGTCCCTTTTCCGTACATTTTCAACTTGTCTTAAGCTATTAGGATTTGTTTGCGAAGTTTGCAGTCATTTGATTATCGGGCTTGGACGCTGCATGCAAGCAACGGAGATACGATTTAACGGCATATGGTGAAACTTCATATAACTCGTTTCAATGCAATTGTCAGAGCGCCTTACGGTTGGGTAAAAATTTACTGGCGTTACCATGAACATTGTTTCACTTGCAGGGAAATATTGTTTAGGCAGGACAATCAAATTGCCAGCATTATCCAAGCTAAACAATAATTATGTGTTAAGTGCTAAGGTTGTTGCACGAAGGTTTTAAAGTAAATTTTCTATTTTTTGCCTGCAACCAGTTTGGTCGAATATTATAAAATGTTGTGATCAGAGTTTCACTTAAGTTTCATTTAATCATGTTTTTGTCGTATTCGCATCACTACAAATCCACCAAAGAACATCCAATTTAAGGTAACGCGTGAGTTTTAATCTATGCTACAATTGAATTATTATGCTGTGACAATTCCCAAAGTCCATTTTCTCAATTGACATATTGAATTTCCATTCAGAAGAAACTCGAATATATTGCAACATCACTGTTGAAGAAATAGACAAAATTACCCATCGATACCGGAGAGCCGGATGTTCTCAAAACCCTTCCTTCAAAGAGATTTTATCCCAAACCAATGCCAATAGCCAAGCTATGATAGGAAATTCCATCAGAAAAATTAAATCAATTTAAGAAATTAAAAAGAAAGAACGCTCCAATTCCAAGCATACCCCAAGCGGCGATCGCAGCATAAAAGTCACTCGTTTGGAGAAATCAGTTCTGTGCTTTTCACTTACACCTTTGGCTCTTTTTTCTACTTCCACTGCACTCTTATCGATGCAACGGGCGTCTCTTCCTACTTCTGATCTGGATTTACGCTTGACTCACATGTACACGCAATGCATTTGGTAATAGATGCTGTCGGTTGAGGAATCGAAGTCTACGGTCGAGAGTTTTCTTTTCCAAATCGGTACCCAGGTGGAAAGCAAATTCAATCTGCTTTCTATTTTTAAAATGATTACAAATGCATTCCCGAATATTGAAGGGAGTGCAAGCAGCATTACCGGACATCGAAGCTTTGCCAGAATGTTTTGGATTGAGTTTGGGTTGACCGGTCGCTGGCTATGCCGACTAATGGGAGTGCCAGACATTTCACATTTCGAGGATTTCAAGAAAGCTGCGTACTTGACAATTCGATCGATTTGATTAAATGTATCTACAGTTTTTGTGAGCATGGATTTTTATATTCAAGAAGAATGGCCAGGCTAAATCTATTGGAATCAAAAGCACAATTCATATTAGCCTGGAGATATTTCCTTCGTCGTAAGTGAAAGGGCACCTTATCCCGGATATACTCGGTCATATGGTCATTTTTTGGTCTCGCGAAAAACGGAAACAGAGAATATATGTTCGTAAAAATTAGTATGTAATTAAATAAAAAGTTTTGTGAGTTAATAATACGACCACCTTTTTATTTTGCGCTAATTATGATCGAGGTCAACATTCCAATTTTTCAACGATTGAAGAAATTACAATCACAATGTAATATAATGTTCATATTTTTTTTCGTTTGAACGGCCAGGCCGTATCGACTTATTTTACCACGTAGCCAGATAGTCAAGGACTTCGTCAGGGAACGGCCCGGATGGGATTTTATCTCGCTTCTGTCGTGTGCAGATTTGTGCCGTTACCAAAACACTAAAGGACCGCGTCTAATGTCCATAATGGAATGTGATGTGAAAATTACGTGCCATAGCACCATGACAGAGAAAACTTTTTCTGTAATAAAATAAGGTTTTAAGTACTGATTCGTTTACAGAGTTTGGCGATAAGTAGGATATGACCTGCCTAACTTAATTATTGAATCGCGCAAGCGAATACATAGAGGGAGAGAGCGTTTTACTTTCATGCTAGAAGACGAGTACATTTAAATACTATCGTTATTTTAACACCGCGGTCAACTATTTTTACTTAGCAGTTTATATTTGCAAAAGTTAACGATAAAATTGCTTTTATCTCCTTGTATTTACGTTGTTCTAGAAGAAATATCGTTTGTACAAATTTATTGCAAATGAAACTCAAATTCAGTCTTTCAGAATATATCAAATTTATCCGAATCATTTGTTCAATCATCCGAATCAAAATGTAGTGTGATCAGTTGTTGAACAACAACTATTTTCAGGTGTTCATTATGTGCTAACAAATAACAATAGTAAAAGCTAGCAGATGTTTTTAACTCCATTGCAGAATGTTTTCCGATCCATTTTATTCCGCCTGCACCTTATGCGTTATTTGTATCTAAGTTTAATGTGTAAACAATAAACCAAATCAATGAAAACTAAGGCAATGGTTTCGGACAGATCTTTCAAGCAGCAACATTCACTCGTTACCATGAGTTCGTTCTAAACCAGCAGCAGTGATTGAGGCAGCAGCGCTAACAGCAACAATGCACGGTGGAATAATGCATTACCTATGGATTGAAAAGCTTATTTAAACACAGTGTGACTGGCAAATACCCGAAGGGTACATACATCACTCGCTCCGACACGTTAGTGAAATGGAAGAAAATCAAACGTTCTTAGTTTTTAGCAAGGGGATTGATGTTTCAACGTGAATCCTTTAGTCAAGCTTTGTTCTTTTCTTTGGGGTGTGTTTTTCTTTATTTATGTATAGATAAAACTATTGTGATAACCCTAAACAGGAATAAACATTGTAGCCATCTTATAACGACTATTTCTGTTTTAAACCCCGTTTGAAGAAAATTATTTCTAGAATCATACCTCGGTTTATGTATAAATAGTTTATTTTATTTACAGTAAATATCGGTTCTACCCATTCATGAATTTCAGTACATAATATATCGCTGGACACATGAACAAAACGGTTGCACGCTGCATTCTGGCCATGTACAAATTGAATGGCAATTATATTAATCAGCTATTGTTGGCATGATTTTTAACAACTAACATTTTTGAACATTTTCTCATAAAATGTCTTAAAAAATGATATAGAATTGCTATTTGGTTTATCGACTGCAACAATTCCAGAAATTGATATTACGATACTACCCTATTCACTCTTAGGCTGCAAACTAGTAATAGAAACTTAAGTAGTCGTTTTGAATTACCTTGATACAGTGTTGCCTATTTTATGTTTGTTAAGCGTTGCTTTAGCGAACGAGATTTAGTCTCTTTGGTGCTGTGTTTTCTAATTATGTTACAAATGCATCGAATGTAATCAATGAATGTTGACCGTAAAGAGAATGGAGTAAACCTTCATTTGATGTATTATTCTCCACTAGCCCATGTTGGCATTGAATCATTCACAGCAAAGCAATGGTCCGGGTTTTGGAGGTCTGCAATTCGGAAACTGGCGATAGGATAGTTTTCTGTCCTGTAAACTACACGGTGGTAAGCATATTAAGGAATAGCATATCCATGGTGAATCAATTCCCAAAATGCAGCTGAAACATAGAGAGACATGGAATGCTACATGACACAGTACGCTCAAGTAGATTTATTTGTCGTTCAACTTTCTCAAATATCTGAATCGTAACCCGATCCGAAGCATGGAATTGGAAAGCATTTGGTATGGTAAGAATGCAGCGTGTGGCAGTTTTGTCCATGTGTCCACCAAAGGATATATTTAAATCCATGAATGGACGAGAATTGAAAATAAATTTTATCGATAGAGATTTAGTAGAAATAATAGGAAAATGCACTCAACGAGATTTATCTTTTCACGATCCGTCTATTCCTGTTAGGTTGGTCAATGGATGCTTTAGAAAAAGGTCGAAATAGCGAAGATCGTTGAAATATTTTTACTTTTCTTAAGGCTATTCGTAAAGGCGAGGAAAATATTGCTCATATTGTATGTAGAGTTTATGAATTTTACGTTCGTTTCTATTTTTAATGTAAAAACTATGTTCCATGCCAATGGTCGATTTAGTTTATTATTGTACACAAGTACAACCTCAAATTTGGAGTAACAAATACAAACACTTTCGGTTGCATTCCTTAATAACACATGTATTGCTCGTGTTTTTAGTCAAGCTCCTTTACAAGAGGATCGTATTTTATATTTATCAATCAAAACCTTAATCTGTACAGTTATTTGTAATATAGTGTTTTTTTAATAACAAGACTTTTCTCCCGTGAAGTTTGGGTGAAATTTCTTTAAAAATAGAATTATAAAAACATTTCTGAAGCTAATGTTTTAGCTAAAGCATACACGTATGTGATAATGTTATACGAAATTCGTAACGTTTTTTGTGTTGCTATACATCGTACATACGAACTGAGCGAAGGAAATACTGCCGCGTCAAAGAACACAGCAAATTCAATTTATTCGGACTAACTTTGAGATTTCTCTTTTTTTTAAGAGGTTTGTTGTGCATGGTGCATTTGTAGAATTTATTTTTAAGGACTGACCGAACGATTGACATTCTAGGAGTGCAAATCAATCTTGTTTGCGAACGAAAGCTGATATTTCGTGCAATGTACCGAATTGTAAGTGAAACGGTTCGGAATCGATGAGAAATTGAGGTATTTTTTAGTAAACTAATCTCTTTTGTTTTAATGTGGCTAAAATAATAATAACATATAGAAAATAAGCTAACATTATAGTTTGATTTTAAAATGCATTTTCGTTAATAATCCGTTAAATGAAAAAGTGAAAATAAAGTAAAAAAGTAACAAACTAAACTTTTCTATCACATGTTTTATTTAAACATACATATGTGTGTTAAAAATAACACAAAACTAGATTCTAAAATTAGGCAACACACAAACAACGCTCAATGTCTTCGATGAGCTGTTAAGCGTAACGGTGGTTTCCGGTTGTGCTTAAATTGATATTAAATAAGCATCATCACCGTCGCTGAATGATGAAATAAAATAAAACAACAATAACAGTAGCAATGATACGTCAGAAAGCGAAACGATTCGCGCTGCTTCCGGTTTATCTGTTGTCTGTCGTGTCTCGGTCGATTTTTTGTTCATTCGGTTGCTTCGTGCAAAATAGTAGCACGCGCGCACCACACAGCAAGTGTATATCAACGCTTGCTTTCGACCCGAAGAAAGATGTGGCAAAAGGTTGGTTATCTCAGGACGAGCGTACGATGAGGGTATTCCAGAAGTGCAAACCAGCGACAGAGCAAAGTGCCACTAAACCGTGTATTGGATCGAGCAAGAGAGAAAAGCCAATGAGCGCAAAGGAAAAAGAGAGAAAATCAGTAGCAATGGCAAGGGAAGGAGGATACAGGCCAGGACAGGAGGACAAAAATTTTGAGGAAAATCGACAGTGGTTGCGATACCAGGTCGAAAGGAATGTGACGAGTGAAAGAGTAAATAAAGTATGCAATTATGATCTCCTTTTATCATGCTGTTTCAATCCTATTTTCCGCCTGTTGTACGATACCATTAGCATACTTTGATAATGTTGTCTGTGGGCGAGAAAACGGCGTGGAACGGTGCGACGTGGTACGTTTAAGTGATTGTGTTGTGGGAAAATAGCTTTGATCATATTGGAAATTTTGCCAGACGCTGCCTTGCCTACACGACGCGTGCGAACGCTGTACGGTTCGGGTCGTTTTCGTGTGGAAACTCAAGCGGGGAAAATCGAGCAGTCGATTCGGAAAATCGTCGCTTGCCATATCGCCCGGGTTTGCCTTTATTGGCATTGCTACCGCTCGACAGGGGAATGTGCACAGTTTTGTTTTGATTCCATCCGTTCGTAGCTTCCAGCAAGATTCGTGAAATAATTACATTATTTCCCCTCTCGCATTTCGTATCGGCAAGTTCTCCTCCTTATTTATATCACATCCTGCTTCCCGTTCTGTCCGTCACACACATACCTATACTAGTACAATGTTTCACTCCCACATAGTCCCACAGAATGCTCGGCTGTGGCAGCCATAAGCGTGCACATAAACACAGTGATATTCATTCAATTACAATTATCGTAATGGCGCCAGATCGTCCTTTAGTGGTTGTGCCGTAATCGAGAAAAGTGGCTATTGTAAGGATGCCGGGTAGAGCGGTAAACACAGGAAGCCAGAAGGGAGGTCAGCACCCTTTGTGAAAGAGAATTTTTGAGAGAGGGATTGAGCTGCACTATGAGGAAGAAAACCGTATGTTGGAGAGTGTTTCTCTCTGTTTTGATTTTTTCCACCCTGAGCCACAATGGGAAGTACATTCTGCGCTCATTTTCCTGTGTCCGAGATGTTTTGCAAAGATGCTTCGGAAAAGCGGCAACATTTGTGTTGATGGTCGCATACCGTAAGGATGTGTTTCTGCAAGCGTTCTGTCCATCGCCACAGTGTCGTGAAATAGGGTTTCGGTGGTTTGTGAGACAGTAGCATTCAGTGCTGTAACGTCTGGTAGTTAATTAAAAACTTCTCAGTATTAAAAGTGTAAGTGATTGCCCTTACCATGCCTTTAGTATGATTTGTTGCTGAGTTTTTTTTTGCTAGAAAAAAGATTAAATTGCTGCGACAGATATTGTAACCAGTGGACAAAATACAGTTAAAGTAAATTAAGAGTTACGGTGATGGTAAAAGCAAAGTAAAGTGAGCTAGTCATATTGAGTTGGGTTCAAATGCGGCAAATTGAATTGTTGTGGTACAATGAGCATTTCAGCAACGAACGAAAAATTTCTCTGTAGCACCAAAATGAGCTGTAGTACAAATACATGTTTAAAGCATTACTCTAAATCTTATTAAATTGTTTTGTAGTTTTGATAGTAGTCCAGGCATAGTAGTCCTATGTGCGGAACACTTGAAAACCAATGAAATTAAATTTTTATCATCGTTGCAGTATTCCTTAAAAAAAATCGTTTTATCGACAAATTAGTGGAATATTGATATCAACTACATAAACAGTGCGATCGGCTTGTGTAACAGATGAATTTATCGTGTAATCCTGCTGTACGAGTGAAGCAAATAAACGGGTTCTGTGTTGTAAGCTGAAGAAAGCAGCAGTCAAGAAACAGGAAATTAATGTAGACAAAATTACTCGAATGGTGGTATCTTAAAAACAAAACAGAAAAAAGGAACCTCGACGTGCGTTTCACATCTGTGGTATATTCCAAATTGCCAACAGTATGTAGAATAATCAATTGTGGTAAGTGCACGTTTCAATATCGTTATTTAAAAGTAATTTAATTTCCCTGTCTCTAATGAACGACGGTAAAAAAAATTACACACCCGTCCCCCGTAATGCCCTTCCATTTTGTCCGTTAAACGATCAGCTAACATCCCGAGGAGGACTGAAAAAGTCGTTTGGATACAAAATACAACTAACAGTCACCCAACGCCAAACGAAGGGTGGAAAAACCTTTATAGAGAATGGCAGATTTGTGATACACTGGTACAGGGAAAGAGATTCGGATAAATGGGTTTTAATGTCACTATATAGGTACAGCTGAAGTGTGATGGGGAATGAAATGAACTGTTAACAGGAAATGAGCTTTTTCTTTTATTAACCTCATCAAGACATGTCGGTTGGAATATTGCAGTTTAACAAAGTTTGTTTGGGTGTATTGTTTAAGTTTTTGTACAAATAACGTTACCATTAATAATATAACTCATAATTAGTTTCTTTGGACTGCCGAGTAAAATATATTTTTTATGTTTGATTGTTATGTAGTTATTAATCATCTTTTTTTTATAATTGACTATTAGCTGTACAATATGCACGAAAACTAAGCCATTACTGTGCAAAAAGTTATATTTGAACTGAAAGTATTTAACTTTTGAGCGAGTATTCCGCATGAATTGAATGAACAATTGTAGGAAAATGCATAAAACAATATCGCCAAACAAGTTGATGTTTGTCATTAATATGGTTAATACATTTTGCTCCAAACGATATGCACCACCGATGTATAGCATCTAACAAGCATAATTGTAATCTTCCTGTACATGTAAATAATTTTGAGCCACGTGCCACTGAACTTACAGCTTGAGGATTGGTTTTCTTTGGAGGGTAAAATTATCCTACCGCGCGTGGACAAGGGAAATGTGTTCATTCTTTCTTTACTTTTCCCATTTCCGGTCTCCTTTTCAGCGTCGCGATACGATACAAAGCATCAGCAACAAATGCCGCCGTGAAAGAGTAATGCCTTTTTTTCGGGGAGCGGCACTTTTTGCAATCACTTGATTGCCATTTTTCCGAAAAAGACTCTCTCAGATTGGCTCCCGATGCCTTGCAAGGTTAGCGGTACGAAGTAAATGTGGTGTAAAGGGAAATGGAATGATGGACGTATAAGTTTAATGGAATGTGTAGGTGTTGGATCCTGCTTACCGAACTAGAATGAGTTGCATTCAAAAAGGAAGCTCCCGTGAGAGTTGAAAGATATTGCTCCTACGTACAAGCTCTCTGGAAAATAAGATAGATCGACAAAAAGTAGAGAAAAACCACTTAAATGACTGTGTTACAAAACAATCGAGGGATTGATATCCAGGCAAAAGAATGAAACCACTGAAATGTGTAAAAGCGCTCACATGCTTTTGTAATTTTGTTTATTAGATTTTGCTACGGAATGTTGTAACAAAGTGCTGTTCGGAAAAGCCATTACAAAATGTATATTTAGAAAGTTTTGGGAAAATTGTAATATCTTAATATACTGACTTTATTCAAGTGGATTAGTATTATTTGGAAATATAACTTGTTTCGGGGTTTCCTTACCCTATACGGTGGCAATTATGATATTCAACCCAGCGTAATGTGTAGTTATAGATAATTAAAACCCTTGTCTGTTTTGTTCGTTTGCTCGGAAAAACTGAAGCAGTGCTAATAAACGCTTTGTCGTCCTTTGGTCGCAATATATAAAATGCCTTAAACACCCAACACACAAAATGGGATAGATTGCCTGAATGGGGTCTACGCATATATCGTGAATATGCAAGCTTTGTAGCAAACGGCTTGTACAAAAGTTTATTCTGGAGCGGTCTGCACCAGCTTTGGCTTTATGCTCATCAGTGCGTTTATCGAATCAGTGGAAAGCACACTAACTAACTTGCTAACTAACTACCTAACAACAAGCATAAAATATATGCGAATGCCTCGAAGTTCGTTACTCCTTGCGCAAATTGTTCCTAATGCTTTGTACGCTCGAAGGTAGGTTATGGTGGAACTCTTCGTCTAAATGGGTAATTGTTTTCTCCTGACAATTTAGCAAGCCAATTTAGGCAGCCGCTTCAATTATTCAAAATAATAAGAAATACCATGGGATATCAAATGGTTTTGACCATCGAAAAGAAACCATTATGCTGTTGAAAAATGTTCTATGTAAACTTTATTACTCAGCATTTTCCACGAACGTTCAACATTCAGTTATAATATAATGTTCCATGCTGCAAATATATGCAAATATTCAAAATTATTTTCAAAGACGTATAATGTCATGTATGATTGTTAGATTCTATACATGGAAAAGAATAAGAATAAAATAATAAAAGTGACAAACGATTGTTTTAACTACTTCCGGAATCTCACACTTAATTCCGATATTTTGGTTGTGCTTGTGAACGTTCTAAATAAGTCAGTTATTGGATTAATAATGTGTTTATTGATAATATCATACTTCTAAAAAAATTTTGGTATAATTTATAAAACTGATGATTTTGTATATCATTCGAAACTCTAAACATTATTTAAAGTTCATCAAATTGGCATTTAGTTTTTTTCCAATTAACTTGAAGTATAATGTTTTTTTTCGAAACGTTTGGTAAACTGTTGAATTAAAATAAATGAGGGAAGGCAAATGTGGTTCGTTTACAGCGAAACGATGCGATTCATTAAAATTCCTGAACTGCAAGTTGCTGGCAAGCTGGACGTACGGCAATTGAAAGGCAACATTCGATTTATTATTAGCATGCTTGTTCGGAAAAGCGTGAAATGTGAATCATTTATCCATGAGTCCCCATATTGGATGCTATTTCTCCGTACGATTCAACACACATTTTGTGTTCATAAACGAAATTACCTACCGGTTACCGAGAATCCTCAAAGAGTAGTATCCGTGTAAGATCATCAGTACTCCACCGACTCCAACCAAAGAGGTTTTCTCCAAACTCACTGGCTCACACACACTCACGCGAAAAACTTCCGCACTTCACACTTTGTGAGCATCACCTACCAAATCACAATCCAGTTACTTCCGTCCCAATATTCATGGTATTGTCCATACAATCTACTCAGAAGGATATAACCGTATCGGATTCGTTTTTTATCGTAGCCTTCCCCGACTGGCGCAGCATGCTTTCCAGCGGCACTTTTGCCGGTTCGGACCGACAGTGCTAGGCAAAACTCTAAGCGTCTTATGTGTGGATGGCTGGATTTGCGAGCACCACGTGTCTACTGGTTGGCCAAAACATATCACAGAGACGTACGAAACAGGGAGTGTTACACACATTGTCTATTAGAAGCGCCAAACCGGGGATAGAGGAAAGACGTAACAGCGACAGGATGGCGGACGAAATCAATTTAATATTTTTCCATTTTCAATTTTCTGTATATGTCCACCTACTAACTCTGTTCAATTCTGCCGACTCGTACTTCGTTCCTTACGCTTTTGCAATCCTTTGTTATTTCGGGAGTATATCACATAGAGGGGCACAAAATCTGCATCTCTGTACCTCGGGACAAGCGTTTTTTCTTTGTTCTCTGACTCCTTACCGTCCAATAGAGAATCCGAGAGAATCATCCCGCAATAGCAAAACCAATTTTATAGATTTGCGGACAAGTTTGCCTGCGTGGGATTCCTATGCGGCCTTGTTGCTACAATAAAAACAAAACATGACCTTCTTAATAACTCGTATCTTTTTCCACACGTTTTTAACCTGGAATAAAAAAAAAAAACTAATAAAGCTACAAGAATGTATGGATGACACTGTAGAGCGATCGATGAACGGTCTACTAAGCAACCTCAGGACGTGGTATCAAATCTCGGTAGGATCCATCTGTCGAGTCCAGAGTAATCGAATGTGTATCACTAATGTGCATTCTACCACAGGTACAAAATGTAAAAAAAAACTTAAATAGATCTGTGAACAAGGATGTATCTTTGCAGTTTTCTATGTAACATTATACACGTTAGCTATTTATTTTACTATCTAATAATACTTACACGTTACGTAGTTGCCTAGTTACGGCAAACAAATTAAAACTGTGCTAATTATAATATTTGTGTGAGAGTTCAAGAAAATAATCGTATGTATACCGTACATATAAGTTACTTAGAAGAGCTTCGAAATTCGACTTGCAGGTTTTGTTGTCTTGAATTACCTATTACCAATTATACATGGCCTTACATTTGAACATCTCAGTCTAAGCAATGTCGACCCGGATCGAGTATGTTGTTGAGTTGTGTACTGTTCATTCTTATTATCCTTAAACGCTCGGTCCATAGGAATGAAGTACAATAGTACCTTTTGAGAATCTAAATATTACTAATGTAATATTCTAGGTTTACTTGAAGAAAAGAGATAAGAAATAATGTCTAACTTTGTCTGAATTCCTTAATTTTGGATCATTATTTTTAATTGTCTCATTGTTGGAACCCACCATGTTCACTCTATTCTGCCGTGTGTTTTTCTGTCATTCTACATTATTGTCAGATATTCGAGATCATTAAATTTTCTTATGCAAGGCTTAAAATCAGTTCGGAGCAATCATGAGTCATCATTGACCATACCATTACGCTATAGATGCATGTTTTGAAAGTTAAACTGATTCTCAACGATCAATCCTTTCAGCACTAATATCACAATGCACAGACGTTGACACGTGTCAGAACGGTCGACCCCTTCGTTGCCATTGGTAGTTGAGAAGGTTTAGTGAGATAAGTATGGCTTGAAGTCCTCTTCCACACGCTTCCGGTGTTCGGCGCATATAACCGTGATGATGATAGGATAGGGCGTTAAAACATGCTGAAAACTGCACAAAATATCATCGCACTCCCTTTCAAAAATGTCCGCTCGCTCGACTTTTCGTTCCTTCAGTTGCTCGCATGGCTTTCGTTTAGCAGACGAAACGGGGACGAAAAATCCGCGGGGCGACAGGAAACTTTTAAATAGAAAGAAAACATCATTAAAGAATTTATTCAGCCCTCGTTAGAGAAGTTTAAATTCAAAACTTATTATAATTTAATGGCGGCAAATCAGGGCCGCATTATTATCATTTTTTGTGTTATTTTTATTCTTCACTCCATCCTCGTTTCGTAAACTCTTACGCTAGCGTTATATGGTCTTTTTTTGAGTTTCAGTATAGGTTGCAATTTTCTTAATGGGTTTGCAATGCCCTGATGGTGCCGTTTTCTAACACAGCTGTATCAAGTACACTGAAAATTTGTGAAAATGATCATGTAAACAATACATTTATAATCCGTTTATCGATACCGTCATGCATTTTCATTATAAAGCACTACACCTGACAAGTATTTTGTGTTGTCAAATTTACTGGGTCTATGCTTTCTATCTCGTATATTATTAGGGCTGGATTGTTGATGGGCGTATCAACTTAACTTATTTCATGTAAATGATTTATTTTTTATATTTTTATTTATGTTAGTTTATATGTATACGCATTTATCGAAAATTCCTCAGGCTCGCCAGATACTACAGTGCAACTTGTATTAGACTATACTCTTACTAAGTCACCGATTGCTCTTTAGGTACATTAGTACACTACTAAAAGTTTTGTAGTGAATAGTTTGCTTGAAAGAAGTATAAAAAAAATATCTGTTCTGGTATAGTAATTTAGTCGTTGTTGCTCATGTTACCCACTAGTAATAAAAAGAAAAGATGTATGCTACAAAACAATAATAAACAGTATTTTTTCACAGCAACAGTACCCACACAACTAGGCGTTTATATTATATGCTTATGTTGATTGAGCATTCTTTTGGCGAGTGTTATGCGACGATAGGAAGAATGGTTTTCAAGAATGAAAGAGAGAAAATTATAAATGCTGTTTGGTTGGCGTTTTTATGGCGTGGAACGCGTTTTTCCAATTAATTTAATGGGATGAAATATTGATTTCATGTGAGTCGAACCATTCTACTAACTGTTTGTATCCTTTCATCATTGTCCTTTTGGGCATTGCAAAAAAAAACAACAATTTGATCATTAGTAACGACAGTTAAACAACATCTCGTGAGTGCTGGTTAACTCTGTAAATGCGTACACAGTTATATGTTCTTTGAAATGTCATTGTACTTTTTTAACTGCTAAAGTTAAAGATGAAATAAATTTTTTAATATTTACACATTTAGCAATAAAGCAACTAAGTAATTGATTTTTAATACTAATAGTGCATAATTAGAATAACCACATTTCATAGACAGGTTTAGTCATAAAATATCAGTTCATAAACTAAAAATACTCTAAAACTACGCCGGGTGAATCTTTTTTTTTAGTATTCAACGTTATCATTAGAGCGATTACTTCGACTTCTCCACTACAGTTCAAACTATTGTGTATTGAGTAGATACAACAAAGTCATTTGAAGCGTGATCTCCCGTTGGAAATGGAAAGCAGTATTTCCAAACATCTTCGGTTCGGTCGCCTTCGGTCGAAGGCTTTTATCCTTCGAATGTTAACACTATTTCCAACACCCGATTTCCTTCCTTGTGCACGTTTCATTTTGAGCGCCTTTCATTTTTTAATGGTTTTCTTCCGTATGCCGTGTTACGCCGGTGTAACAGCAGTTCCGACCGCGGAGGGAACCGTGTGAGCTTCGGCCGATGTGTGAGTGCTGAGTTGTTGCGCTTTGCAGATGCGTCCTGGATATTCGGAGAACATTAAAATGCTCTTTGAAACATTTATATCGACTACAAGCAAAACCCATTCGCCTTTAAAAGCATTTCCACCGTACGTTTCTATGTGCGAGCCCGTGGAGTATACCCTGGTTGCATTTTCCATACCATGATGCATGGTCAGAAATCTTCCTACCTACCCACTGCAGTCACGGACTTCCTTTTCACCACTTTTAATTGTGTTATATTCATCGCTTCGTTCTAGAAAAGAAGAATGGAATGAAGGATGGATAAGTTACCGATAGCAATTTTATGGGAACATATCTTAATGTTTTCTAATCGTTCTAGAAAAATCTGTTAGGTTAGGTTAGGCTTCACTATTTGTTTCCTCAATGTGATGAAGTGGCAACGCATGCTAAAAATTAACTAAATAGCATAATTCGTTGTCTTTATTTTGCCACCGAGTTTGTTCGCCACTGACTTATCATTTCGTTTCATCAACCC
The DNA here is from genome assembly GCF_943734725.1 of Anopheles marshallii. Taxonomy (NCBI): domain Eukaryota; kingdom Metazoa; phylum Arthropoda; class Insecta; order Diptera; family Culicidae; genus Anopheles; species Anopheles marshallii. The sequence goes on from NC_071326.1 coordinate 55,868,058, forward strand.
GCTGGGTGAAATGTCTAGGATTCCGACACGGTGATATCCTTCATGCGTTTGCTAATTGTTGGTTCCGTTGAGCATCTAAGTAACTAAATTGAGTGGACAAACTTCGATGTTGCAAATGAAGCTTTAAGTTTTATAAATTAGCTTATTGTGTATGTGTGTATATGTTTTTCTAAATAACTTTTTTTATTTTAGTCTGTGTTTTCGTCATTCATATTCTCTTTCTCTACATGCAACTCTATCTTTCTAACGATTGAAGTGTATTTGTGAAATGTATCTGTCTCTCTATCCTGTATAAGCTTGGTCTGACGCGCGTGCGTTTAATGTAACGATGTAATGCCCAACTTTCAGTTTCGCTTTCTGTTAAATCCTCCAGAGAATCAAGGAAACAGGCTCTTTTTAATTAACTTAATTGATCGTTTTTGCCGTTTCTCTATTTACACACTGGTATGTTTTTTTCAGAATGATGTTTTCCTTCATTCCAATCAAATAAGGAAACACTGCAACCAACCACTGTAAAGATAGACTAGCTTTTAGTAAAAGTGTTTGTGTTTGTCGTTTGTCGCGGTGATATAGTGTCATAACCTATATATTGTATAGGTTGAATTACGATTTTACCATATTCAAAATCAGATTTTAATACAATCTGGATAATAGAAACAATTAGAAATGTATTTCCATCAAGTATCTCCTGACTGTCACTAGCTCACTGTTTTATTGCATATTGTATTAGAAAGTGTTACTGCTCAATAATCAGTTTATAGCAGTGTATAATTCAAATTCATTCTGTCTATTGAAAAATTACTTTTGTATTGCTGATGAAGTCTTGCTGCGGTTTGAAAAGCCTGTGACACAAGCACACAGCAATTAACTCGTCTACCATCAAAAACCTCAGAACACTAAGGGAGCTACAGCAAACGAGTAGATAGATGAACATGTATGAAAATGCAACAGTTAAAACCGTTCAATTCCATGATTGCATCCATAAATAAAGCGATCCATAGTAACAAACCGCTCTGCACAGGAGAAAACCCGCACATACACTGTATCCGAGCAGTATAAATGGTTCCGTGTTCGTTGGCATGGCAATTCCACGCGAGAAGTCGCGATGGTAGAGAGTAGACTGAAGCACATAATTATTATTGGTATAATTTCGATTGAAATGAAATTAATTTAAATTAACAGAGAATGCAGAAAGCAATTCGCAAATTTATGCATTAATTCTCTGCATATTCATTCGGTACCGAATCCCTTTTAGCAAACGGGGTACAGTGCATGTGTATGAGGGGTTCTGAGAATTTCGATCCATCCATTCGTTGTTTCTAGCAGGGGTGCATTATAGTGTAAAGCCATTGCGGTGTCGCATGTAGAAAATGTAGGCAGAGAGCTCGGTAGCAGGAGAACGGGTAAACCGGGCAGGTGATAATTTAAATTGCCCCAAACCTGTGCTGCCGCCCTCGTCGTCACTCGTAACCGATACTAGCGGTTGCCGTCAACAATTTACAATGCATGCCAAAACTTTCCCGTTTGCTTACAGTAATAGAACATATGTACAAGTTCAAAACAAAATGGTACACAAATTTGCGGTGTTTGTGGAAGAGAATTGGCTATGATTTCAGTAAAATTTTAGCAGAATAGTTTATAAATTGTTTGCGCAAAGGTCTAAAAGAAATGAGTATTATTTTTCGACATTGTTATTTTTTAGCTCATAGCCCACCCCAAATTAAATCTAGTTCACAAATATGGCTTTACAATGCCACCATTCATGTTTTACCGTGCGAAGAGACACACACTGTTGCTGCTATCACGCAGTTCCACGCCCGGCGTGCGAGGGCCGTCATATTGCAGAGGGAATGAGCAATAACAGGCAATGCAAATTAATTGCGATGAAAATGTGTGCTTTGGATGTTGCCAAACCAGCCCGCAATTTATCGTTTCCTGCTTGTTTTTGTTCATCAGCTTCCCATCACGGTTTCGCTTTCCCCGCTCATCCCGATCAATCATACTGTCCTGCGGTGTGTACATGATTGTGCAGCCACTGGCGATGGCAACGAAAGCACGAGCACGGAAGAAAAGGTTAGTGGTACACCTATTGATTGTAAAACATTCGGCGAAAGCGAATGCATCTCGCGTTTCTCTGCATTCAGACGGTGTTACTGTGCATACGTACGTACGTAAGTAAATGATCCGGGACATTTACGTATTGCTGTGTAGGCATCGAAAAGGATCGTAATAATCAGTTGCTAGTAAAAAAATGATACAATCAGAAAACAGATCATTTACTCCCCCACAGAGCAAGTGTAATTGCATTTGACTGAGATAAAAAGAGATGGATAGTACACAGAGAGAGAGAGAGAGAGAGAGAGAGAGAGAGAGAGAGAGAGAGTAATGGCATATGTAGGAAAAGTACAAGGGAAAGGGATAAACAGTGTATTGAATATAGGGCGTTTGTTCTCAGCTTTCTGTGGAGCTCTGTTCCTACTATACGTTTTACCTAGGGCTGCGCAATTGCCAAACACTTCCCTCCTCACACACCCATCACTCTGCTTACCGCGCTGTACAGACACACGCAAAAAGGGGATGAAATCCGCATGGCGTTGCATGTGATTATATTAATTACATTTTACAAGCAATTATAATATAAATTAATTAACGCGTGCAAAATTCAGTCCCCGGGCTCAGGCTCAGGCCGCAAACCGTTGAGGGGGTGCTATTGTGGGGAGGATTTGGCCATTGCCATATTGCACTACAGATAATAATGATACAGGGTTGCTTGGAAAAGCATTCAGGAAGTTTGGTTTTGTGTGGCCCTGTGGGTTGATACCTTTGCTTTTGGTTAATGTAACACAAATTTTATACAGTTTTTGTAAACGTTTATCGAACGACGTTTAATGAAATTACAATTATTTCCCAACACCAATATTAATACAGAAGGTTCAAACGGCATTCGAACCCTGTCCTCAGGGAGCGATTGGGAATGCAAATTACTGCATGGTGGCGGAGATTATTATGTACTCGTGTGTGGTTTTTGATGTTGCCTTTATTGATATGTTGGTAGCTTTCCGGGATGCATCCCAATGGGAAGGATGAGAAGCAGCGCATCATCTATGGAAAGCGAACGGTTCACAGGACAAATGTTCTAGAGTCACGGATGCAATGGGAAAGAGAGACTTATTGTTTGCTGGGGGTATTTATAGGATGGCGGAAGCGGACGCTGTTGCGATGGCTCTACCGCAGAATTCCATGGTCAGCGTTATTGCAGCATTGTTCCCCTTTCTCCACAAAACGGATTAATTCCCTTGGCCCCTCGCAACACCTCGTTCCCTCATACAGTACATAACCGTAATGAGCATCGACCAACGGTGGAGGTTGTGAAACAAATTAATAAGAAATATTTTAGCGAAAAAGCCACATCCCAAATGCTGCAGCTAATGGGTTCAATTTACCAATAGCTTTATATCAAGGTGGGCTGATCAAATAGCTTTCACCGGATAATTTCGGTTAGTAGATCCAACTGTTAATAATAACTTTTGATCATAATATTATAAAGCACAAAGAGATTTAGCTGAACCTTATCATTTCAATTGGCACATAGTTTCTCCATATTATAATCTCATGCATCTTCATGCACGATGTATCGAATTAAAAAAATGTTGGCAAGCTATTTTGCTAGTAATAATTGAAGCGACAGCATCAGGACCATTACCACATTCCATCTGGTGCGTTTTCCTCGAACATAGCTGACTATCCAGCTGAGTGTAAAAATAAAATTACTATCTTCGAAATAGGACAAAAATAAGGATTGATAATAGGGTTATGCAAAGTAGAAAATTGAAAAAAAATAAACTTTTCGAACCCATCTGTGATATTTTATGGAATTATAAACATATTTAAGTGCATTTATATTATCATTAATATTATAACATTTCTTTGATTTAAAATAAGCTATTGCGTCAAATATGATATACAAATACTCTTTGGTCAACGTGTTTCTACTACCATACACGATAGCGAGAACTATCCAAACCTACTATTTTAAATATATGTAGTACTCTTCATTTTTTGCATTCTAGCGTACACACACTCACATGGCCACACGCATGTCCTCTCGGTTATTTCAATCTTCTTAGAAAATACAGGAAAACCCTGTATGACACAAGGACGCATCGTCATAGACACTCCGTTGTCATAGCGCATGATACCAAAAACGACTCCGTTGAAAATGGCTATAATTGGCAAAGTTTATTATGGAATCAGAAAATTAAATTAACCAACCGTCGTTAGCCGCTTCCCCCCGCCACGATAGGGATACGTGGATCATTCTTATGTTGAACGTTGGGCATGCAAACAAGTTCTTCCGGAGAATTGTCAGCTCGAGTTTAAACCGTCCTCTGTTCGCTGGATTTAGGAAATTGAGTCTCCCCTAGTTGAATTCAACAGAGTCATTGAACATGCCGCGTGTCAACTTCCTTTGGCGTGTTATTATTCGTTTTCATTGTTGCATAAATAATCAATATTTTTGTCACCGATTGTGTTTCAATTTTAAGCTTCTTATTGTTGTGTGTTGGTGATATGTCGTCCTATGAAGTTTACGTAAAGCTTAAAACATAACTGTGTCGTTTTAAAAATGGTTGGTGTACGGTGCAAGGCATACGGGTTGTGTCTTTTGTGGCAATCAACGAGTGTTACCAGCAATAATTAAATAATTTCACTTTACGTACACTTATTTACTCTACGTTTATGTCTACTATTTTACAGGATGATTCTGTACACTCGTTTGATAATGAATGATCCTGACATTGTGGATTTGAGTATGATCAAGTGATTCATTACGTTGCTGGATAAAGTCACCAATTGGCTATTATCAGGAATGCACAGTACTGAAAATGTTGCTGGTAAGTAAAAATGGCTACTACACTTTTTAATGTATTTCATATTGAAAATCGTTACTAGTGTATGATAAATGTAAAAAAATCAATAAAATGAATGCAGTCCATGTATAGTGTAATATAACACATAATTACCCAGGAAATACGTTTGCTTCGTACAGTTAATTAAGGTAACATAATGATCGTTGTCATTTGGTGATGTGCAGTTAACATTTTTTGATTAAACCCTCATTAAAATTACCATCCATCTTACACTGAGATACCAGTACTGTATCTCAGGGCAGTCGAGCGACGCATAACGCAAACAAACAGGGAAATCACATCAAAACCATGTGCTTACCCTACTGGTGGCACTAAGTGCTGAACACTCAGACCACATCATATGTCCAAAAGAATCAAGGGAAGCAGAAGCTGGAACACAGGCCCATGAAGGGATGCGGTTAATTACTTTCATTTTGCGACGTATTTCCATTGTAAATCTAATTAAAATATTTCTCAAATGGATTCCTGCTACGGACGAGTTCGGTTTAATTATTCAGTCTTCGTCTCATCTTCTGGCTTCCGTTGGCAGGTAAAACTGTCATCTAAGTCGACAAACATGCTCGACTAAGCATTCATGTGTGATATTTGCGATTGAAGTTTCTACAAAATAAAGCATCAAAACATTTTTTTTAAATTAAATACAAAATGATTGAAGCACTGTTTGCACTGTTTGCAACGTAATTTAGTGTCACGGATGTTCGTTTCAAATAAAAATGAACTCCCCAAAACTTTTACCTGAACATAATTCATCATTTAAATAACACTAATACGATTTATTCGTACTTAAAGTGCATTATTTTTTTGTGTTTGTTTTATTTGAAGCATACTCCTCCTTCTTACAGCAGAACAATTCTTACAATAAAAAAAACTTAGTTATATTCGTACCGATTGATCAATTTTCCTAAAAGGTTTTCGATGCAGCACAGACGCAATCGATTACGTAATTTATTTGGACAAGTGCATGCTACCCAATTTTCTTGTTAAAATCGCGGCAATGTAAAGACACGGAAAAGCAATCATCCCACTGTCCCTAGCTACCAGAAACTTTTTTCATAACGGTTTGAGAATGTATGTGTTGATGTAAATATAACTAACTCATTGTTAACTGTAGATTAATTGGTAAAGAAGATGTTAATGTTGTATCTATATTGTGAACAAATAACAAATAGTGAACCTATAACATGTGCTTATATAACAGAGTTGAATTGAAAGCCAAAAAGAACTAGCAACTTCGTGGCTAAAAAATGGAAAAGAATAAGAAGCGAACATATCATTTTTAATAAAACAAAAATTGGGATTATTTTATACTGTAACACTTATTCTTTAAATACCTTAATTTATTTAATAATGTTTGGTGATTTACTGTACGCATGAATGGCAGTCTCAGCGTAGATAAGCTGCACCCAGTCGATTCTATTTCAATTACTTTTCTCACCCAACTAAATCCGTAACGGTTCACTTTTACATCCTTATGGGACAGTATAAAATGAAAATAACTGCAAGCATAAAAAACGAACAAAAACAATAACACATAAAGAGTGGGAAACTATGGAACACTGTTTCGTTGTTGCCCGGAGCACATCTATCTCCGATCGGTAGATCGAGAACGGTAGGAAAGCTCGGTTCAGATGTGCTCTTCGCTAGCTAATGGATATTGAAAATTGTTGTTTTATTTATTGAGATCTTTTTTCGATACTTTATCATTGTTTGTCGGTTCCCAGGCACTCCAACTTGATCTATCCACCTACGGTCATGGTAAATAGGAAGAGCATTCGGTATTTTCTCTGTACATTATGTTGTGTTCAATTGTACGCAACACTTCCATGGGACATGGGACTCTTCAATGGCAGTGGGAAAGTGAAACAAAAAGCAAAAATGTTTAAACTGTATCGCGTTTCTCGAAATTTTGGGGCTGAAGCCCATCGTCAGCTGCAATGTGTGATATTTTAAACTCCAATTCATTCAGAAAATACTCTTCCATCCATTTTTGGACTTGTTTGAAGCAAGGAATAATGCTGCGACTAGAAACACTTCTAAAAGGCCAATTGTACCCAGCTGGCAAACGCAAAAGACAATCGCAGGAGAATGGTATATAACACAATATAGCTACGTCGTATGTGCGAGCGAACGAAATGGGATAAAGTCTTCGCTATTCTCATTGTCCATCACAGGTCTCCCTTCCGGTCAAGCAGTCGTACCACTTGAAACCTTGGGAGACAGTTGTGAGGCTAGATATGCTGGGAGCCTTATAGAGGCTAGACGAGGACAAACTATCCATACGACAACAAACTCGACGGTACCCACCTCCTTCCGAATTCCAATTTTCGGCGATATTGATGGAAATGGTAAAATTGGACTTATAAGGAATAGCAAAAAACTGTCCGCTGCTAGGTATAGTCCAGCCAGCCAGAGAGAATATAGGGGGATCGGAAGAAAGTCAATTCAAAACTGTCACCGAACCGGAAAAGTGAATTATATTGAAAGATTTCCATTTTCAGCTGAACTTTTCGGTGCCGTTTTCGACCCGATTCATCCGTAACCTATCCTTTCTACCTCCAATTTAGCGAAAGGATCCCCGACATGGTAGTCGTTGTACCCAGCAACGACGACCAATGAATCAATCCCCGGTCATCACCATCATCACCATCATCATCAAAGGCGCAGGAGTAAGTTGGTACTGGCCATCCGTTTAACGGTAATAGCTCCAGGAACCTTACCATGTGGTCACTTTTCCTCATGGTGCTTTAGTCAGGTTTATGTACCGATTTCAATTAGTGACGAATACAGACACTCAGACATAATGCTGCATAGCTATTCCTTCACGTTTTCTCTACCCACCGATTGATTTTACTAAGTTTGATCAGGGTGACCTCAAGGGATACTTTTACTATGATTCGAACGTTAACAGATGTTCAGGGGAGTCATGTATACGACAGAAAATGTTATGCAAAAAAATACTACACTTAGTTGGTGCACAAAGGTAAGACTTTTTATTTTGATTTACATATGTCATAGCCCGACATAGGTACGTAACCGTTTGATTTTAAGGTCTTCGTTTTTTTGTGCCGATAAATTGGACTTAAAACTTGTTAGGCTTCTCCGATAGAAAATTTTGCATTATTGTATTTTAGTGGATTAGTAAATAGTAAATCAACGCTTTTATTTTGTATTGAGAGATGTAGGATTAATGGATGCTTATTTGCACGTTAGGAAGCACATTCAAAATTGCTGTAAAAATTTAATTTAAATTTTTGTATTTTACTACTTTTTTGTACTTATGTTAATATTTTATATTAATTTTTGTATTTTACTACAATTACAAGTGTTTCAAATGTTTCAAATAATAATAAAATCGAATAACAATGCAATACGGCCTGGCCGTTCTTGTTGAATAAAAAAAATAAATAAAATCGAATAAAGTGTGTTTTTCGGAAAAATTCGCGTATCTCGTATTCGTAACTCAATTGTTGCGTAACTCGGCAAAAGTTCTGATGTTTTTTTGATAGTGTCTAAATATAATGGTGTGTTTGTGTAACAATTTATTTAAATTGTAGCTAATCACTACATGTATGATTTCAAAGCTTCTATGCCCATTACTATTTGGCTAAGATCATCAAATTCACCATGGTCGATCCGATAGTTGGCGACGATCCTTTTCCATCTCATGGAAAAGTGCTGTATTGCGGCTTAATCTGTTCTGAAATGACCAGTCGAAGTAGTAAAACCCAACAGGATTGATTTTTTTAACTATCACTTAAAATGTATTTTCTTTAACCGCACGTAATTAGCATCACGATCGCATTATTTACCACGTGTGGTGTTTATATGTGGGTTAATGTTATTTCTATGAAGATTTGGATTGGAAACGGATGGATTTGGATGTTGTCATCTATTTATTTCGTGAAGCTAACATGTACATCCTTCAATTATTCTTAACGCTTGGGAATGAAGAAAATGAACGCATGAAGTGAACACAATTATCCTGTTAATTTTCATCGGCAACCATGCGTTAATCACATTCTCTCCGAAAATTAACACTTCGTTAAAGACACGCTCGAAATACATCAACAAAGTTATGGTAATGTGGTTGATTTATAGCAGCCCTTTGATTTGGTAGAGTTTTCACTCTGTGTGTATGTATGTCAGCAGTATGAAATAACAACCAATTAGAGAGGATTGTGAGCGAAGGATCCAAGTAAATGCTCCCAACGGAAACAACTACCACTCATTACGCTCACAAGCAGAGGTCGAAAGAAGTCAGACTCGCATCATGCAACCTCATGCCTTGAATGAAGGTTCCATCCGAAATATAATTATATAATAATAAGAATACGAATATCCTCTGCAAAGAAAAGAAAACGTAATTGAAATTACTTTTCGCCAACGCAAACAGCTTCGCTCCAGTGTTGCTGCTAATGTTACTAATTTCCGACGAATAATGATCTTTGTTGCATTCGCTCTCCTACACACTGTCAAAAGCCTGGAAGGCAAATGTGAAGTGTGTAGGACGACGCATACGACGTACACCACGTCCGGAAGGAGGCACAACAAAATTTGGCTTCCAAAAATTCATTCCACAATCATACAGGCAGTCAGCCATTTTTGCAGCGACTCTTAATCACACTGCTGTTTCTTTTCCGGGATATACATAAAGTACGGAAATGCTGGGATGGGAACCATCTTACGGACTTTCTAATCCTTCTTCTGTTTCCACCGTTTCGTTCGTCTTAGATGGATTTTGTTGGACCAAAATAAAAAAATCAGTCCTTTGAGTTGGCGGTGCCTGCCAAAAATCCATCATTTTTCTTGAATAATGAAATTAATTTAATAAATCTGTAATGTAAACATCATCGTAATAATGTTTCCTCTCTACACACTCTTCGTAATTAAGTAGCCGCGTAAGTCTCGAGCTATTCTCTCCTCCGTCTGCAAATGCCGCGGAACAACAATTTTACTCACCAGGATCGACCGGGAGACGAGTATAATTAAATGAAAACTTAATTAAATAATTTTCCGGCAGAAAAAGGAGATGCGGTTCCAGAAGTGTTGGTTGTGGTCGAATTTCTTTGTTGTAGAGCTGGGAGGAACGCTTGACAATGTTTCTTTTTTGGATGAGATGAAAAAATCAATTTGAAGCCTTTTTCTTCACTAAATGCTCAACAAAAAATTTGAGAATACGCATTGCCTGTTTACGAAGCGCTATGGAAAGATACATTTTTATGAAAACTAATTCTATTAGTTTATTACATGTAGTTTAAGTGAGCATGCAATTAAAAAAGTTCTAAAGACCCCCATGATATATAGTTTGAAGTAATCAAAAACTTTTATTGAGATTCTTAAAAAAAACAACTTTTTCTGTGTGAAACATGAAGATCAAACTGTTAAATCAAGCATATACTTTTTTGAAACATTGTATTGCAGTTATGGTTGCGCTGATTTAGATGCACACCGAAAAGACAGTCATGTTGGTAAAAACCCTGAATTGGATTCGAGTCCTATTCGTAGTAATGTTAAAATAATTTTCACAGTGGCTCACATACGAGGTACCGAAAACCAAACACATTAAGAAGCACACAATACACACACAATTTTAATGGCTTGACTGAAATCCAAGAAACGATGCGGATACACGAATTTCGAAACCTGCCAACATACAAAATGGGCAAAGAAAGTCTTTATTGTGTGAGTAAAGAAACCATTCTCATTCTATTGCACACGGTCAATAATCCAAAACAGCAGAACAAAACCAAACGATCAGGCAAAGTGCTTCCTAATGATGTCTGAAGCAAGAAGAATGGATGTCTGTAATTTTAGTGAATGAATGCAATTAAAAGCTTTTCTACTTTTGCTGTCAACTTGCGAGCCCCTTCCTAGCACGAAACGTACCATGGTACAGTCACTGCGTATTTATGAACTTGAGTTTATTTCGACTTCATGTTCTGCACCACATTGTACTGTTTATGTTGCACATGTGGAGAAAAGTTGTAACGAAATGGACAATGTTGCGTTGTGCTGTGTTTAAATCGTAATCATGCTAAAATAAATAAATTTTGTTTTATGATGGTAACGAATAATTTTCATACACAATTTTTTTCACAATAATTCTATCGATTGCAAGTTCCTGAGATCATTACACAAAATGAGTCAATTGTAAGATTGTCAGAAACCATAGTTCCACGATGTGCAGTAAAAGGAAATCCTTTAAATCGTTCCGTTTTCATGCGGTGCAGTGAGGATAACTTTTATCCCGACAATACTGCAGAGTGCTTCCGTTTGCATAGCCAGCTTCTGCTGAGAGATATATGCACGTCCCTCTTCCTTTCAGTGGCTGTTTTACAGTATTGAAATGGGCATTAAATGACATTCGCTGTACGTTCGTTCAGAGCCGGACCCTCTTAACTAAGCCAGCATTCTTATCATTGACCCCAGATCGCATTTGAGGAAACATTCTATTTAGATACAGGTCCTCATGTTCGGTCCACATTGTACACGCTAGAGAACCGACCGGCAAGCTGGATCTGGTTTTCGACATTCAGGCGCAGAAGGGAACAAGTCATCGTCGCCATCACCATCTCTTCGTCAGCATTATTATATAATAACGTAAGGCTTACCTTCAAATTTCAAGACAGTTTTCCCATATAATGGAATTTCAATTTGATATTGTAATTATACGGTTCATTTGCGACGATAAAAATAGCCACACAAAATATACTCTCAGCTTTTGATTGGTTTATACCACTACCCCCGTTTCTCGCCCTTCTGCCAACATCCCATCTAGAGCTGCTGCTGGTTTGTGCTCCCTATAGTGCTCCCTATCTCCGAGCATCCGTACGCTCTTCGTATCCAACAGTTAGGATTTTTCTTTCCATGTTTAACACAGACAATGGTGAATGAACCTCGGCAGAAACAAGCTGTAAGAAAGTCTATTAAGTTTGTACCCATTTATCAAGCACCAGAGATCACATTGGAATAAATTGAAAACTATGGCACGTGGCGTTAGGATCTGCGGAAAGAATTCGACAGGGACGATGGGTGTCGTATCCTTTTACCTTAACGTAAGTGGTATGCGCTGCGTTTGTTTTTTTTTTTTATTAATTTGTTTACCAGTGGAAGCAACAAATACAATATTTTGAAGCTAGTTCACTGCACCATCAAGCAAAATTGTAAGTTTTATTGTGTATGTTGAATTAGTCAAACACATGATAATTCGTATACATTATTTAAATTCATACACGATACATGCTATATTTAACAAAATATTCACATTTTGTTAGACTGTTCAGCATGTGTCAAAACAGGCAAAAAGGTTGTTCTGCTCGTCCACAGTGGATAAGCAACCTAATAGTGCAACTAAATTCCATTCTTTAATCATCTTAAATGTCTCCCTTTCACAGAGCTTTTTGGTGGTTTCTGCTTTAGTGGGGTTACCATAATAAATAGTCATGTCTTATCAGTACCTCAAATCCCAACCAGTCGAGCTTCCTTACGTTCCGCCCATTTCATGTAGGTACGTTAGTTTATTTACAAAAGCTGGCGAAGGACTTACTGTATCCGTTTGCCAAGACACAGTTCTGTTCCTTTTGTGGTTTTTTTCTGCATCTTTCATATCGTAAACTTCACGAGCGATGTGTGAGCCTAACCGGATGTGATTCATTGTTGTATCAAATTAGGAATCCATTAGTTTAATGGGTAATATGTATGCGCCGCTACTTCATCATAAAGTAACTTATTTTACAAATCTAACTAGATAGATTTATGTTATTGTGTTGGGAGTTCTAGGAAGCCGAAAATTGAGGCCCAATAATAGTTTGCAAATATGTGTTCTATTACAACTTCTGTATTGTGTTCAAAAATACATCTTCTATGCTACACAATCTTTGCCTTATGGTTGCACATTTACTTATGCAGTCAAGCTGCCATCGGCTAAATAGGAGTTTTAGTAAAGATTATTTATTTTAAGAGCACATAGAATGCTTAAAACCAAAAACATTTTTGCTCTTTCTTTTCGGACGCTTTCGCACCGTGAGTCCAATGTAGCAACAGTTTTGATCCGTGTTCCCCTCCGTGCGGGATTCGCCAACAAGTTGGCTGAAAAAGAAGTAGCGAAAACTGTCGGTTTTATGTTTCAACTTCCAAACAGCCCCCATCTCTCCATCGGCCATGCATCTTTCGAATAATTCTAGCGCAGGTTTCACGCTGGACCACAGACTAAAGCACTCCCTTCGTTTCTACTATTCGAACACTGTGCGCCATCTAACGCTATGTTTGTGGGTGTGTGTGTGCGTAATTTCAGACCTGGTCAAACAGAAGGAGAACGCAGTTGCGATGGAGTTGGAGTACCGTAATCAAGAAAATTTTCTTAATTAATTTCTTACATACTCCTTTCTTCCGCCTGCCGCTCATTGCCACACACTTTGCGGTCCCTTCGTGTGGACTGCCGGAAAAATCTCGTCCTTTCTCTGGCACCTCACACGAACATAGAGTTTCGTTCATACGCACCCACACCGTATACTCGTTGCCGGCAAGCCCCAGAAATCTAACTTAATTTATGTGCATACTTTGTTTTGGCGTCCTGACAGTTTTTCCTTCCCCTTGCCATGCCAGCTTCAATCAATCTCTCTTGTTCTGATTCTCTCTCTTTCTTTCTTTCTCTCTCTCTCTCTCTCTCTCTCTTATTCTTCCTCCCTTTTTCTTCCGTCTCACTCTCTCTCTCTCTTCCTCTCTTTCTCCCTCTCTCTCTTTCTCTATCTCTCTCTCTCTCTCTCTCTCTTAGACTGTCGTTCGCAATGTTTTCCATTGGGCACATTGTGTGTTCGTCCTTCCGATGTTTGGTCCTTGTTTGACCGAAGAATAACGAAACGTCTTGCACGCATTCCGCTTTATCCAGGATGGTACCCAAAATGGCAAATCTATTGGGGCCAGACCAAACGTGACACGTTCGTGCTATCTAGAAGTGAGAAAAAGCAATTTCACTTCACAAAATTTAGTCAACTCGAAGGTAAAGCAGTTTCGAAGGAGTTGAATACAGTTTGAAGTGTGCTGTCACTCATTCGTCTTCTCGTTTGAAGAAACATAAGGTGTCTAGATAAACCTACTCTGCCTCATTGATTTTCTGCTCGTCTCAAATTAATTTTGAAAATATGTTTAACTGAAAACAATTTTAGGAATGCCTACATGTTAAAAAGTATGTCGGAAGATTAACTAAAAATGGAAATAATTGTATAATTAAATTGCAATTTAGCAATACTAACTCTGCGTGAAATTTCTGCAGTCTTAACCTAAATAACTTAAATAAATCGGATGGCCTAATATTGTATTGCTCGTCGGCCTTCAGACGACAGGACCGGTTCAAAATCCCACCCGCACCAATCTTCCGTACGCAGGACTGACTATTCAACGACGGATGAATAAAGAAAAAAAAATTACAGAAAGCCAGAAAAGGCAGGGCTTGACTTCGTGAGCTTATCGTTTCACAAAAAAAAAAAAATATTTACGAACGACACTGTAACGAACAAACCAATTGTTATGACTTTTGTTTCTTTGCTAATATACCATTGCAACTGCTGGTATATCGAACAAAAACAGTCCGTTTGGTCATCTCGTGTCATGATTTCAATCGAAAACATACGCCATGGTATTACATACCCTAAATGTTTTAATAGGGATTGACTTCCTCCTGGGATGGCAATGTATTTGCAAATTAGCGCTATCATGTGTTAATGAGCATTATGCCCCAAGAGGGATATGAAAGGATTATCTTTAATTAGTGTGATTATCATTTTCCATTGATTACTTTTATTGATTCTTTGAAAGCTTGCGATACCAAAGCATATCATGGATGTGTGAATAGTAGCTTTAGTTCACGATTCAAATCATGCTACATGTGCAATGCAGTTGAATCTCTATCAATAAATTTCTCTACCTGTTTGTTCGTATTTTTTGTAAATATATTTTGTAAACGCTTTTGCGTGAAACGACTGTTACTGACTGTTTTATTTGTTTCCAAAATTAAGCGTATTTCAACAAATGGCCCAAGTGCATGATAATTAGAAGCTGTATAATGCTCATACGAATAACCGAATGGTTACTTACTAATGGTGCTAGTTAACTTTGAAAACTCTTCCCGAAGGGTCAAACTCATTAAAACAAAATACCCTTGGGGCAGCCCGCTGCTGCTGCTGCTGCTATTTGAAAAAAAAAACTGTACACAATTCTAACGAACCCAGCCATGAGTGGTGGATAGAGAGACAGTTGAAGAGTCACGCAAAAGACGCGCCCTGAGCTATCCTTTAACGAAGCATAAAAATAAGAGCTCCATTTTAAGCATCAACTTGCCACGAAGAAGTGCAGTGATTGCTTGGCAGTGCAGTGGAAAAAGAGTCCAAACTCTTTATGTCGACGATGAAGATTATGAAGCGGTCCTTTTTTAACCTTATCTATGTTTTCCAAGCATGAGGCTTGTTTGCAGTAGTGTGCACACGTGAGAGAACCTTTTTAAACAAATAATTTATTTGATAGCACTAATGTATCTTGCGGAAATGAACAGAAATACTCGATGAAATGATGTGATTTTTGTGTACTTATAGACTTACTTGACATGAATACAACTAAATTGTTGGTTACGTTCTTGGTTATGCTCTTTTTTAATGCTAATATGAATTATAAAAATAAATTTCTATGGTCGGTCATAGTCAGTGCAGTAAAGTAGAATAAATGTGTGCTTATTAGTGTGCCCAAAATTTTACCCTTTATCTAGACGAAAAAAACAAACAGGAAAGCTGTAAATATGTCCTTCACATACGGAAGTGGCTTGATCTTTCTCCTGGAGTGCCATGCCAACATCCTTGATCAATGGTATTTATCACTCACACACACACACTGTGTCGCAAATCTCACTTTGGCTAACGTTTTAATGTCATATTCTTTCCGCACAAAGAAAGAAAGATAGACGTAGTGCAACATATGTAGCATTTTCTATTCCAGTGAAATTGAGCATAGTGCAGCGTTTGCTCTGCAAATTGCAACACCACAAACGTTTGCGAACGTAGCACAATACTGCGGTGCAGCCGTTTGATTGGAAAGAGGTCCAGGGAAAGTTTCGCTGTTGTTGCACTTTTCATTTGATACGAGTTTTCGTACCCCGTTCACACACAAACACACCCAATAGCGGTCTACATATACATATACATATATATATTTTTTTTTTGAGACAAAGGAATTGTACCAAAACTTATAGGACACGGTTTTATTTTTGTTCCTCCTGTAAGCTGCATGTTCCAAACAGCCTGCATCATTAGTGAGCAACTTGCAGCAATTGTTGCTTTCACGATCAGCATTATTGTTTTTCGATTGACATTTATATCTTGATTTGTAATGAACACTTTCTTATATATATATTTATATTTCTTGTTGCTAAATGTCGAAAATTAGCTGCAAATTTAATGAATTTTGAATGCAAGGATTAATGAAGAACTCTGACAATGTGTCGAATCTTTACTATCTGGTTTTCTAAATATAACAATCAAATGTAAATACAATACATTCGATTGTTACCACGATTGTCGGTTGTACAAGTAGAGCGATCCGAGGCAATTTAGCAGGAAGTAAATCGCTACGTCATCATTTTTACAAACAATTTGTAGTCAATTAGCAAACTCTATGCACAGCTAATGCAAACACGCCGTGCCGAAACATTTTCACGAGTCTAGCGTTGGCTAACGTCAGCAACAATAATCCCCACTACGACCAAAGTTATCCCAATAATTGCTAACGTTAGCCTAATTAAAATTTATAGAACCGTACCTACCATTTCCACCAGCTTACAGACGATTATGGGGAAGAAAATGCCATCCGGCCAGCTGTGCACCGTTGCTGAAATTATTCCAGAAATATACATAAAGTATACGAAGAAACACAAAGCAAACATCGCTGCTCGAAGAAACTGGAAAGCCAAATTTTACAGCATTCCAACAAACATGAACGCCCCTCCGTATCGTAGCATTGGACATATTTGCAGTACGCATAGACTCGGAGGTCCTTTTGTACCGGTAACAGGAAAAAGATTGGCACAACTCCCACAGCTAATTAATTTCTTTGAGTAACAAATACCAACATATGTAACTGATAAAGAACGTACTTATCGTTCGTTTGACATTTATACATCACTTTTGCGGTATTACTCAACTGTCACTACAAGCCTTTAAATTTTCTTTGCTAAAGAGGGCTTTTGTTCTAATACAAAAATATCACTTGTAATGCCTGTTTATCCTTTAGGATCTTTCAAGTGAATCATCATTATGACTTATTTGACATATTCTACTTAAGCGTAAAATAAATCTTCATTTTGTGTGTATCTTTTTTTAAAGATCCTAATTAAAACGAACACAAAGTTGTGACTTTTGCAAACCGACAGCTTTCCAATCTGTTTTATAAAACTAAACCATGTACTAGCACCGTAGATGAAAAAGCGCGCCCAATGACACTACACAAAAGATAAAATGAAGAACCACCAAAGAGCAACGGGTGAAAAGCCTGAAAATGAATTCTGATCTAAATCCCAAGTCTACACGCATAAAAAAGGGCAAACTTTTGCAGCAACATATAAGATGCTAATTAATGAATACAAAACATCCTCTACCTAATTACATATTCATTGGCCAGGATGCAATTAATGCTAATTACTTTTCTCTTTAATCATTATAAAATCGCGACGTTTTGACATCGGTATGCACTTGACGGGATTTTAATTAAATAATTTCATCTGAAACGGAATCAACTGCATCTTCAGTTTTGGAAAGCAGAGTTTGACCTGCAAATGTAGCTGTGTTGCGGTAAAATGTTTGTTACACAAAACAAACGATACAACTAGTAATTACTTCATTTTAAAGAATGAGTTACATTGTATGAGAGGAGCTTAATGCACTGACAACAGGATGCATCAGTTTTTCAGATGATCGTTTGTGTGCAATTTTACTAATCGTCTAAGTTGGGGCAAACTTGAATTTTATTGCTAAAAACTTGATGTCTAGATATAGTAGACAAAACTAAATGAAGCATATGAAGTATATGGAGACCAGTGGCAAAGGCATTTTTTTATCAAAAGTTGAATGACACATTTAACAGAACGATTGAAAACATTGACATACACACGCATCCTAATGCAACAATGATGGCAAAACCAATAGCTAAAACATAGAGTTAACATACATATGGGAACGAATGCTTGTTTTAGGATGTTCAAATATCCGTTTTCTTGTTACTAATGCTATTTACTTTCTACGGATCGCACTATTGCACTTTGTCTGTGAATCCCACAGTATTATCCCGTATATATGAGTCATCTCAACCTCCATGGATCAAAATCCAGCTCTTCCAGCACATTCGCGGTCAAGTACGGCACAAATATTACGTCCCAGGACCTTAAATAAAACTTCATATAATATTAATTAAACAGAGAGATTGATGAGGCGATGAACGGCTACCACATATTTTAGCAACTTCAACTAGTTTTGTTTTCACCCGTCCTGTCAAAATCTAATTTCTTTTCCTGGGTTTAGTTGTAAATTTATATGAGATTAGACCACACTCTATCTAGACCAAATCAGTGGTATCGAAACTTTTCAGTTCGCGGGCCGCATTAGTTGAAACTACGGTAGCTGGGGACCAAGTACTGATTAACTTGCGGGCCGTTAATATTTGTTTTTTACATAATTTAGACCTTTCAATTTAATTAACAAAAACAATAATTATTATTTGAACGGTTAAAAAATATCACAACTTCGTTTAAAAAAACTAGTTTCATATGTAAGGAATTTTAGCAAGAACGTCGCGAGGAGCACTGTAGGTTCACGAGGGCTGCATGCGGCCCGTAGGCCGTAGCTTGGAGGCTCCCGGTCAAGATTAACAACCTTTCGTCTATTACATTATGGGTTATTACACCTGGCATACAGGGTTTACAGTCCGTTCATAAATTTCAATAGTATTTCTGTGAAAGGCTGTTTCTACATATAATTGATATAAACAACTGAA
The DNA here is from genome assembly GCF_943734725.1 of Anopheles marshallii. NCBI lineage: Eukaryota > Metazoa > Arthropoda > Insecta > Diptera > Culicidae > Anopheles > Anopheles marshallii. Next base: position 55,887,014 of record NC_071326.1, read on the forward strand.
ACAAGGATTATTTTAATAATCAGACTTGTATATCATTTCAAATGGATTGAAATTAAAATTAAATTTTTAAACTTTAATCGATTTTTCTCAATTTGCAGTTTACAAAACTGATCCCTTGTGTCATTCTTTATGTCAAAATGCTATGTCCTTTAAGAATCTGTACAGAATGATACAGCCCGTTACATGGATTATTTGGCAGATACAGGTTTAAAGCATAAGCTTTCTAACTTTTGTTGTGATCTACCTCATTATTATAAAAGTTTAAGCCCAATGTGGCACACATAACACAACTAAACTATTCAAAAACGTAAAAAAAAATGAAAACGAATAATATAAAATTTCGTTTGCCTCAAAATGTGTTACAAAAGATTAATTTACAATTATTTGCACTACCACTGAGACCGGCTGAGTCATCTGTATATGGAATCGAGTACACCATTTAGTGAAATAAACCAGGCGGTTTACGTATCGACGAAAACATAACTTTACAAAGTCTCATACGAGCTTAAGCTGAAGCTTATTTATTCGCGTTTTGTCAAATTTCGACTATGTAATTTTTGGAAAAGAATATTTTCGAGATTCGACCAAAATCATTGGATCATTTTTAATGTTGCATACAATGGACAACGAAAGTTTATTTTTCCACAATGTGACATCAAACTCGATATAATAACTGGACGGAAAAACATTCACTTAAATTGAAATGTTCAATGTGCCCAATCGTTGAAAAATCGATCCCAATAAGTCCAAAGTATTGACAATTTCATCGTTTTCACACTCATACTGTCGTCAACCTGTAAAAACATGCATTCGCAAAGAGCACCATGGTAATGAATCTAAAACATTCCTTCTTATCTCACAAAACCCATGTGTCAGAGAAGAAGTGGTTGAAACTAGCGAGAACACTTTTTAGTTCGTAACATTAATACGGAGTTGCGTGCATGTTGCGTTGTTATCTGTCGATGGCGATTGCAGTGGTCATTTGCTGCTGAATCTACTTGTTACACAAGATATGAGAGGATTATCATTAATTGTTATTTATTTCATTTCATCCATTCGCGAATGTGGCTAGCCAATATCAGATTTTGGCAATTATTATGAGCTTTCTGCATTCGTTTTCATACGTATCATCGAAAACCAGTTCTGTGTGTTATTTTGTGATTTTATGGACATTTCGAGCCCATCAAATAAGATTGCATCGTAAATCCAATACAAAAAAAAGTTTCCGAAGTTATTTCAGTCATGGTGCACGTGAATCCTGTACACCGTTGCAATTATGCGAAAGTTATATCAATTACAAATATGTTTAAATTTACTAAGCTGGCACATTTGCGACAAACGGCAAACAAACAAATATATTTTTAAGTGCCTGAATGTGTCGTCTGAAATGCGTGTATCATTCGTCCCTTCCTTTAATTCTAAAGGCTCTTTTGCTTTTCTCTCCGCAATTTACAATCATCTCATCCTTAAACACAGTCTGATCGGTATAAACAAGTGAAACGAAATAGATCCCTAGAACACATTGCAAAAGGAAACCAGAAAACGGATCAGGTCGTAATAAAAATTGCAATCATATTTCTGCTGATTGAAAAAGTTTATCTACATTTATGAATTTGTGCGCCGAGATGATTGGAAAGCGCCAAACGGAAAAAGGGTGCACACCGTGACCGAATCAAATTCAGGATGCTAGAAATTGATTTTCGGTCCGATACTGGAACCGGATGAACGGGAAAGGATATCGCAATTGTACTGTGATGGTCGTCTCAAAGTGAAATTCTGATTGTATTTGTTAAACGGAGGAGGATGGAAGAGATAAAGATTGTGTGACACACGCACTTAACCTCCATATCCTGCAACAACAGCCGGAACCGGATACGTACGTAACGTCCAGAAGATTGGAAGCTGGCTTGCAATTATTCGCTTGTAAGCATTTTGCTTGACTTGGGATTTCAACCAGTTAAAGTAATGCATGTTTAAATTGAACGGTCTGTAGGTGAACAGAGATTTGCTTACAGGTACAAATGTACAATGATGCTTGTTACAATTGTAGTTTGCCTTTTTTATAAGGGAAAACGGAAAGCGAAACTAAGAAAGTTATTAACTGCTATGTGAACTTACACTGTAACTATTTCAACTGTAATATTTATCACATGCTTCTTTCAATGTGTTACCTGAATACATAATGCACCATGAGATGTATTTCCATTTTTTTGCACCACCTTTGTACTAAACCTACGAAACATATTTATTTCCTGTAATCGTTAACTAATACTCGAAATTAAATTATTGACAAACAATTAAACTTACGTTAATAATGTATGCAACTTTAAATTATTACAGTGGAATCAATCAACGACCACACAATCAATGTACAACCGAATCGGACTCTTCTTTCCGGCAGCGTGTCAGCAACAACCATGGGACACACGACAGTTACACCTACCACACCGGCTACTACGATCCAATCATCGGTCTCTTCCACCCCAAACCTGGTTGCTGCGACCGGTTTAGCCAAGGACTGTGCCGGATGCGGGAAGCGTATAACCGAGCGCTTTCTATTGAAAGCACTAGATATCTTCTGGCACGAAGATTGCCTCAAGTGTGGCTGCTGTGATTGCCGCCTGGGAGAGGTCGGCTCTACGTTGTATACTAAAGCGAATCTAATTCTATGTAAGCGAGACTATCTTAGACTATTCGGCACGACTGGATACTGTGCCGCTTGCAACAAGGTGATACCGGCCTTCGAGATGGTAATGCGCGCCAAAAACAATGTCTATCATCTGGAGTGCTTCGCATGCCAACAGTGCAATCATAGGTAAAGATGATACGAACCATTTCTATTACATCGCCGGTTCCTGATTCTTGGTTTGATCAATTCTTTCTTTCTAGATTCTGTGTTGGCGATCGTTTCTATTTATGTGATAATAAAATCCTATGCGAATATGACTACGAAGAGCGGTTGGTGTTTGCCAGTATGGCCTGCAATCCTTCTAGCTTGGCGCATATTCGGAGGCAAGTTAGTAATTTACAGGTAAAATCAAATACCCCCTCAAATCAATTCCTAGTTTGTTTCAACCTTTCCTATGATTTTGGACACATTTTTATGCAATAGGGCTATATAATTTGCACTTTATGGTTAAGTTTTTCTTTTAAGGCCTCAATGGGACGAAAGAACCCCCCTGATCAATCCACCCAAGCGATTGATAATAAGCAGGATATTAAAAAAATAGATACATTTGAAAATTTGATAAATTTGTCGTCAGATTAACATAACCGACTAGACCAGTGGTATAGAACGGATCGCAAGTTGCATCGACTTTAATTGTGGCTCTTGTACAAATTGGTCCATCTCATACTAAGCTTGCGAAATTGTACCACTAATAGTAACTGCATTTGAACTATACTCAGTATTCATGAGAATAAATTGTGCATAGTGCTGACATATTCGTTGGGAATGATTAGAGGAAAGGAATTATTCCCATTCCCAAGAATTATTCTAATCCATTTGCATCTAATACGTACAGTTGTCCGACACGACACGACATTACGTTCAGTGTACCATTCAGTGTTCATACGTGATTTTCGCTAGCATGCATTGCTCTTGTAACGCGGGAGTTCGTGTAATGACTTTTTTTTTCAAGCAAATCGGCCAAGCCGCATTGCCATTTGTTTTTAATTGAACCCTTTCGAGTATGATGAGCAACATACTCTGAATTTTCAACAAATAATTATACTTTAAGTAGAAAATTTTCTTATTTTAGGTTTTCAAAACTAATTTCTTCGCGTTGAGTATTTTTATGATACAGACAGTCCCCGAGATACGCGGTTCCTCTTATACGCGGATTCGGAGATACGTATTTTGGAAATTTGACAGCTGAGTTGCTGAGCTGTAAAATTGGTCTTTAATAGCTTCCTTTGTCAAATAAAACAGTAAACAGTTTTTAGTTTATTTTAATGTATTCTATCAAAAAGTGGCTTGGTTTGCTGAATAAATTAAGTGTGGAGAACTATCTAACTTTGAAGTCAACTATCTAACTTTGAAGTATAAACGATTTTACTCCCTTTCCTCTACTTTAAATTCAAGATACACGTATTTTTCCCGGGTTATAGCGTTCCACTATAATAGGGTAATTCGGGGACTGCCTGTATTTGGCTATTTGCTCCGTCAAGTTTACCGAACACTGGACTAAACCATATGTGGCACTTGGCCACAACTTGCCGCAGGAGAAATTTGTGAAGTACACGACTATCTTTAGCATATTTGCTTTTTTTATTCAAGATATTATATTAGATATTAGATAGCATGCATTTGCATGCAGTCTATAACATCAAGTCAAGTTACCAGTATTGGCGTTTAAATCTGGCCTTACACACACAGTATACCAACAATATGCAAAAGAAGTTTTACTCCCATCCAAAAGCCTTTTGGGTCTACGTGAATAGCAAACGTAAACGATCCTCTATCTCCGCAAGAATGACTCTTAACGAATATGAAGGATCTACACCAATTGACGTCTGCCAGCTATTTGCCAAAAAGTTTTGTTCTGTGTTCTTAAATAATAACCATGACCTAAATAATATGAGTGATACACTTTCGTCTGTCCCGCTGAATGTGATCGATTTTTCGTTTAATAATCTCTGTATTACACCTGAGACAGTTATAGCAGCTATAAAAAAATTAAAGCCAATTTATAGTGTCGGTCCTGATGGAATCCCATCATCAGTGTTATTAAAATGTGCAAAAGAGTAATGCGTCCCTCTAATGCAGTTACTGCTAAAATCAATGTACCAACGTGAATTTCCGAACGCCTGGAAGTATTCATTTATGACACCGATCCAAAAAGGGTTCTAGAAGTGATGCAAACAATTACAGAGGAATAACATCTCTTTGCGCTGGTGCTAAAGTGTTTGAAGTCTTTGTTCATGATGCGTTACTGTCCTCGTGAAAAAATTATGTATCTGTGAATCAACATGGTTTTGTTCCGAAGCGTTCTGTGTCTACGAATCTTGTGCAATTTCTATCGGAGTGTATCGAAGCTATGAACTTAGGTGGTCAAATGGACACGGTGTACACACCGCAGCTTAAAGCAGCTTTCGACTGCATAAACCATTCGTTACTGATGGACAAACTCGCTCGTATAGGTATATCAGCCGAGGTTATTGGTTATTGGTTAGCATCATGTCTATCGCAGCGTAAATATCGTGTGAAAATAGATAGCACTACTGCGGAAAAATTCTATAGCTCATCGGGCGTCCCACAAGGCAGTAATCTGGGGCCTTTACTGTTCCTTTTCTTCGTAAATGACGTGCAATTTGCTATTCCTGACCAGCCGATCCTTTTATATGTCGACGACATAAAGATCTATAGAGTGATAAACAGTACGAGCGACAGCCAAAAATTGCAAAAAAATCTAAATTTATTCTCCAATTGGTGTGCGTCTAACAAATTAAAGTTATGTGTCCATAAATGTAGCATCGTGAGTTTTAACCGTAAGAAAAACCCAGTATTATATAATTACACTCTTAACAACCACGAACTGGCACGAAAAACTGAAATTCGGGACTTTGGAACTATCCTTGACTGTAAACTAACACTTACTGAACACTATAAAACTGTGATAGATAAGGCAAATCGAATGTTAGGTTTCGTAATCAGAAATGCAAAAGACTTCAGTGACCTTATGTGCCTAAAGGCAGTCTACACTTCGCTAGTTCGCTCAATATTAGAATTTAATTCTGTAACCTGGACGCCACATTTCGCAGTTTGGATTAATAGATTAGAGTCGGTACAGCGCAGGTTTACTAGGCTTGCACTTCGTAATGTTTCGTGGTTTTGTCCTACAAGTCAAGTAAGTTACCTTGACCGCTGCTCACTGTTAGGTTTACAGCCACTTTATCACAGACGACATATAGCTCAAGCAAAGTTTGTAGCAAAGCTCCTTGCCAATGAAATTGACGCCCCATACTTGTTAGAGAAATATATGCACCGGAACGAACGCTTAGATGTAGGGAATTATTAAAAATCCCATTCGCGAACCGAAAGTACACTTATAATGCCCCATTGTTCGCTTTGTGCAAAACTTGTAATGAGTTCTGCAACCAGTATGTCTTTCATATAAGCACAAATGCATTTAAAACTAACGGGTTGCTTACGTGGACGAATAGGATAGGATAGTATTTATTTAAGATTGTTAATGTAAACATAAAATGTAAAATGTAATATGTAATGTTTGTAATCAATGTTCAATTAGACATATGTCCATTGAACAATAATAATTATATGACACAAAAGATTAAAGAGCAAAACTAGCAAGACAGAATCAAACATGTTAATGTTGAATTATAAAATGGAATATTTATTTAAAAGGAATCAAGTAACTAAAACAAATTCATCAATGCCCATATTTTGAATCTGTGGTTAGAGTATGATTTCTTTTCGGATTTATACCGACATAAATGATGGTAAGAGAAAGTTCATGGAATATATTTATATAATATACATCTATTAAAGTGGGTACATATTGGTGAAATGTTAATTTATGTATTGCGTAGTGCGAAAAGTCGCTCTTTAAGCAAGAGCAACCCGACATAAACCTGCATAACAGTAATGAGAATATTAAAATTTACCATCATAAGGATTGTGATATAAATACGATTATCCCGAATTCGAATCATTATGGATCATGCACCTATATCACTGGAACGAAGTACAATATTGACGAGGCAAAAAATAGGAAATAATTGAAAAAAGAATAACATTATACAGAGTGCTTGTGTAATGGATGGAAGTAATTTACGCACGACATCGGCAATGCGCCGTAAAAGTTGGTTACGAGTTTAATATCACGCCTGTGACAATAAATGGAGCATTACAAATAACCGAAGGTATTGTTGGTTGCTCGATTTTTGTGTCATCAAGAAAATATAAGTGACATCTGGTAGTACGGTTATTGTGTCTGCTTCCAAAAGATTGTAAGCAGCAAGCTAAAATGTCTATAAAACGCGATTGAACGTTACCCCGTTGATATTCCATCAACACGTGGTTCCAAAATAAACTGGATTCTTTACTGCCTACTGCAGTTGTATGTTGCAGTGTGCTATCGAGTATCAACTATAACCTACTTACTGCGCATAGCCGGAACGTAAATTTTGATTTGTATTTTTCCTTTATCTTTCTTCCAGTCCGAAGATTTTTTTTTTCGGTTGTTAAGTATGGCGCTCAAAACGAGCATTTTGATTACCATTACTACACTCGTATTTTTCACGCAATGTTTCCGCAAAAACTCTTTTTAATCTCTCTCTCTTTAAAACTCGAATTTAAAATTTGACGGTGATACCAGAGGCTTATTCAAACAAGCTTTTCCTACCATTTTTTGCAGTTTGTGAATTGTTCACTGAACTCTACGTACTTGTTTTTGTGTATTTAAAATGTATCATGCATGAATGATGTGTATATGTCGTGAGCAAATTTGTTGAAATGAGTACAGGTGCCTCTGAAACTTGCGAAAATAGCGATCCAAACAGGATTCGTACAGTCAAAAAAGCACAAACACCATTATAACATTTTTTTACAAGAACCAAAACGGTTTAGTCAAGTTAAGCCTTAGTAAATAGCAATAATTTTCTTACCGCCGCACAACCAACCTTCGCTATCATCTTTCGCCGCAGCAAAGGTGCAGATGATCCGTTTGTAGTTTAAATATCATAATAACTTTCAAAGGTTTTTGAACATGCATACAATTTAATTCATTCCATACGTTTGTTATTAAGCACTGTATAGATTTAGTGCAGTAGCGGATGTTACGGGGGACGGAGAAGTCGGCCGCTTAGGACCTCGTCGTATGAGGGCCCCCCAAAATTTTGCTACAAAAGGGCCTCTGAAAGACTCGAAGGAGGACCCCCCGCTAAGGATTTAATAATTTTGAACGACCCCCCCCTCCCAATCCGTCAGAAGAAATAAGTACATAACCTTCGGCCAACCTGTTAAAATTTAGTTACCGGTTTCTAAAGCCCTAAAGCCTAAATTTCTACCCCTCATCAATGCTAGTAAGCTAGCGAGCATATCGTCCCTCTCGCTCAAACTTTCAAAAAATATTCACCCCAACAATCATTCCCCCCAGGGATTGCAAGAGGATTGATCCGCCACAGTTTTCATGTTCTCCCAACATATATTCCGAACATTCACAATTCATCGATAAGATAGTGATGCTTATTAACTTTCCACTCCCACCCATTGTAAGCAAGGTTTTTTATCCAATCGACTCATGTCTTGGTGGAAAGTGCAAGCAAACCTGAAGCTAGAACAAAACTATAAACATGTATTAGTTAAGAAGATAACATTTTATCAAAATTATACATTCCTTGCAGCGTGTTTTATTATCATGTTGTATCTAAGATGCTTTCCACTCAAAATGCCGTAATCATCGACGTGTCATTTCAATGATTCAATGATGAGTTTACACTTCACTTTCATCGAAACTGAACGTCGAATCAGTTTGGATGGTTTTTCAAATTTTTAGAGATTCGTGAGTGAAAAGTATTGGTGCACATTTTCGCAAGTTGGTATTCAATTCGGTTTTTAATACAATTAAAGGACCATAAAACACCGGAACGAATTTAAATATTTTTTTAAATTAAGGAAATTTCTGATCATTCCACATCTTGTTAAAGAATATTAATTGGATACTAATTTAATCGCAAGGCTTAAATATAGCCAATTTGGTTATGCTCTTTTTCACTTTAAGGTCAAATCATTCTAAAGTACGCGATTTTAAAAGTATACAATCGGATGTTATTTGAAAGGAGTGCATTTAGTTTAATTTGCCTGCCGTACGGTAAGTGGCGAAACATGCACAGTACATAATTTTGATTAAACCACGCTATGGTTCATACCCGACTACGGTGGAACGGCCGAACCTCGGGGAAAAACTATTGATGTCGACACGCGAAACGATCCGTGGTTTTCGGCTGAAGATACATCCTAAGCACCAAAGAGAAGACATAGGGGCAAAAAGAGCAGATGCTTCAAAGTATGAACTATTTTAAAATGTGTAACTGCATTGTTATCTATGATTGAGATCGTGTTATGGCTTTCAACACAAAGCGGTATCACAAACCACTGCAAAATATGACGCAGAACCTCACATGCCCTTAGGACAGTGTGTGTGTGTGTTTTTTTGTTGTTGTTTACTCTTCTCCGGCTCTTCGTAAATTCTCTGTCTTTCAGTCTCAAGCAATTTGACCCGGAGTAGTTTATGACTTGCTTTTTGGTCATGTAGCGGACCTCACCATCATAAACAAGACATTCCCAGCACGATGAGGTCAAATCAAACACCATGCTAGTTGTACGCGTTTTAATTTTGTTTGTTCAATTTATAAGCTTCTAATTAAAAACAAACAACCCAAGTTTTGGTTAATGGATCATTGGCAAATTGTGGCAAGTGTTATATGAGGGTGTCATATGAAGAGAACATTCTTATTTTTTAGTAATGCTGCAAATAAAATAATCTTTTCATGAATAAGAGTGAAGCATTTATGGGAGACAAATATTTACAAGGAAAGTTAAAATTTGTTTATTTATTAATTTAATGATCATCATATACCCAACCTAAGATATTTAGATATACCTGAAATTATAAGGTACATACTTAAATGTTGTCGTCAAGGCGGTTATATAAAGCTATCATGGTTTTTTGTAACGTGTCGTTAAAATTGCATGTTCCTGCAACAAATATACTCTGAGCGAACATGCGTTTATGGTCAAAGGATTCTAATAACATTTAAGAGAGATATACTCTCAGAAGCTCGAAAATAAGGTCATTATTGAGATTTTTAATTTTTAACACCAGGCGACACTTCACCCGCTTCAACCCCAAAACATCTTTCAGGATGGTGTTGACCGAGGCTTTGGAAATCCAAACGAAAACTTTCCGAAAGGTCTCGTATCGTCAACCGACGATTGTTGACCACCAAATCCTTGATTTGGACGACGTGGGCGTCGTCGGTCGAGGTGGATGGTCTCCCCGGACGGTCCTCGTCTTCGACCTTCTCACGCCCATTCTTGAAATCACTGTACCATTTGTACACATTTTTCTTCGACAAAGATTCTTCCGCAAAGACTTTTTGTAACATCTGCAATGTTTCCGCAGCGTTTATTTCATTGCGCAAACTAAATTTGATACATGCGCGCTGCTCCACAAACTTGGACATGGTCAATATGGGCAAAACATCTGGCGCAGCTCCGAATACAAATTGTCACTCCTAGCCGGGTTGATGTTGTCCCTTGAAACGTGGCAGATCTGTCAAAAACATATATATTGACAAACGAAAAATAAAACAAGGGGCTTCTTTTGGCGCGCGAAATTTGACATCCAATGTCAACTTACTTTTCGGAGACAGTAGTATTTGCCCTAAGGAATTTTGAAGTTTTTATCCATTTAATGGTAGTATTAACATCAATAAATGCTAGTGATGTCTTCCTTCCGAACAACAGCTAGAGGTAATTGATTCACTAAACTTTGATATTCACAACCCAAATTTGATAATGCTGATCTTATGTTTGTGTTATGATCACAGGTCACAAGAAAAAAAATTAGTTTTTAAATATTTTGCTAGAAGCTACTAGTCACTTTCAATGTTTAAGTCATCAGGATTTTATGTAGCTCAAGGTTAAACTGAGAAAAGAGGTATTAATTTGTGGGGTCAGTCGAACAGGTTTTTACGGAATTGTTATTTTCAAAAAATGATTATCTTTCGGGGCAAAAGAGTCAAGAGTGTCAGTTGGGGCAAGAGTGTCACCCCTGTTTTTTAAGAAAAGCTTTCAAAAATGTAAATACTGTTGTTGAGCCTACTGTGAAGCAGGATGATTATTTTCTTAGCACGTTATCATCAATCATTAAATCGCTTCAAAACTAATTATTATTGCATTTTTATTGCTTTTTAATACGTGAGAAAACAAATATAAAATGATAACAAAAGTGAGTTCGGTAAGTTTCAAACATGTTATAGAGAGGTAGGGAATGAATTGTTTAAGGTGGCACACTTGCCCCCGCTGCTTTTTCATTTGTTAAATGAGATCTACGTTGTAAAAATTCAAGATTTTTTTATTTCATAGAAATGTGAATCGCCATGGATCTTTGTTTTGAAGCTTTTTTATATTTGTAACATTTACATACACAATTTTAAAACCGATGAAATAGCTTAAGGAATTTTTGGCTTCGTATTTGTGGAAGTGACAGTAAGAGGCCACTACATAGACGTATTGTATGTACGATGAATTCACCATCCTGCAACAAATAGGTATCGCCAAGCTCGGGTGGGTTGGTTATATACATTTTTTACAATAAGACTCCTGAAGGGTAAACCGAGGTGATTAATCCAGTAGAAAAGAATTATGTACTGTAGAAGATTTATACATACTAAGAGATAAAAAAAGAAAAGAAAATAATTAACAATCGCAGCACTAATCACTAATTCTTAACGTCATACAAACAAACAAAAAATCATACATTGGAGTTGAGTAAAAACTTATTGAATTGCCCATTGTGGTGATTTTTTTTTTAAATAATGTAAACGAATCCAAAAACAATCATTCTGATAGGCCTACCGATCAATTATTGCTAGCACACCTTCTAGTAGCGGGTCAAACCCCTTTAAGGTCCTGAGCGGTATGATAGTTATGGCTCCTAATTCTTGAAAGGTTGAGCGTTGAGGACGGAGAGTCATGCTCAAATTTCAAAAATTGGTGCAATTTCTCTTGAGGCCCCCTTGTGGAACATTTCAATGTCCTTCTTAGCATGCGGAAAACGTTAAGGCGTCGCTTTTCGAGCACTTTACTAGCATGTTTTATACACTCTTTGCTACTAAACTTAACCATTTTTGTTCAACCCTGGGCGCCCTACTTCTAGGTCAAACTTAGGTACATTAGACCATGAATCGTGGTGGCGGTCCGAAGAGAATATTGGTAACGGCCCAGTTTTGTAGTTATCCCTTCTAAATTCAACAGGTTGTCTTCCAAACAATTGTAACATTTACAAAATAGTTTAGAGTTTTTTTAATGTTTCAAGTTGAAATGGAGTAGAAATAGCGGATTCTATGGGTAAAATAAGCGCTAAGCTGAAAATGCATGATTGTTTTTATTTATGTGTGTATTGTAGTTTTTTGCGCTATCGTAGGTTCTTCACTTCACCCATTCTCTTCTCGTGTCAAGAATATCCAGAAATGCCATCCTAAAGTTGTAATGATATCAATGAAAATCAGCAACAACAATGAACTATTTTGGAAGGTTAAAATATAGAAAATTAAATTGGTTTACACCTTATGGTATATAAGAGACTTGAAACGCAACCATATACATGACCGCATTAAATAAATAAACACGTCAATTTTAGTAAGCATAAAGCAAATAAACCATACGAAGAATGTTCGGATAGATTCCCACTATCAAACCGAGGTATAAGGGATGGTAGTTAAAAGGGTGTAAATGAAGGATGATAGGGCATGAGAAATGGGAAAATATTTTTAATGAATTTAATTAAAATTTTGTAATAGAGCAGGACCAGCAACAACTTTGCCGTTCTACCACTGATCCTTTGTCTCGCATTCCTATCCTCCTAAATAACGTTCTTTTTTCATGCAATGAATTGGAAGCCATAGCTAGGGATTGAACGAAAAAGTGGTTTGTGGCACATTTTTTGTTTTGTTTTCGAAAAACCATTGACATCCTCATCACTAGGGAAAGGTGTGGTAAAACGGTGTGGGTGTACGTGTCGTCGCAGAATCTCTGTTTTTAAATAGCATTTTTATCATTAATTAAAGAGAATAAACCAGTGTTATAGCAGCACAAGCTTCACAGTTAAACAAAATTAAACGAATACATGCATTACACCGAATGGATTGTTCGCCTAACGAATTACACTGCTGCTTGATTTGTGATATTAGTTAATTTGTGTTAGTTCATTATATTTATCCAACTGCACACCGGCAAACCAATTTTATCAAAAAAAATATTAATCTATTAACATAATGTAATAACATAATGTTGCCGATATTGTAGTACTACGTTGAACTCGCCGCTGTTTCGGGATTAACACTATCAATTTAACATATTTCAACATAAATCCTTAGCCAAGACAGAGTATAAATAATAAAAAATGAACATTAAATGGAAATAAGGAATACAATATTATATGCACAACACTCAACCAAATTATAAACTGATAAACAAAACGACCGTGATGAACATAAACCGAACAGCAGAACAGAAAGAAAGAAGCGTGTACATTAATTCAAAGCGTGTGCCAAAAAGTTGGACACGAAGTAGCTACACAGCATACGGTCTTCACTTTCAAAGGACAAAAGAAAATTAATTATAAAAAGGATAATAACTTTGCTTGTGCATCTTTAATCTTTTCCAGATAATTAAAAATTTATAATTAGAATACACATAAAAACAGATCGTAAGATAAAGGGGACACAATGGTATGCAAAGGCCTGCAGAGGAGAAACTAAATCGTCATAGTGCGACGTGCAATTGAAAAACACCTCAAGTTTCATTTTTCCCTAAATAGTAATCCAAACATAAATGAAGCCCGTGTCAGTATATAATAGAATTTATGTGCTGTTGTTTGTTGTTTACGGTATTCCGGTTGAGGTTATTGTTGTCCAATTAAACATAATTTTTTTAAATATATGCTTTAGGAATTTTATGAATTGCCTTTTTCTATTCTTCTGTTACCGTGTCCCATTTTGAAGCCGTTGTGTTTGAATTTATTTCTTCTTCCACTGTTGAAATATTCGACGCATTATTTTACCTTCCTCATTACGCGGTATGAACGATCTGCGATCTTAATTAAAACGAGTGGTACAAACCTTAACTCTTTTACAGTTTTCCCATGCTTTATTATTCACTTTCCTTCTGTGTAGTATAATCCTTTTCCTCTTCCATCTGCTAGCCAACGCGTTTAATGTATGTTGGTGGCTCTTTAAAAATCAACCAGTGCGAAGTAGTTTAATAATGTTTTCCATAATTAAATGTGTACCATTTCTGTTCTGTTCTCACTTTCTCAATGACAAATCGTGCAAATCTGTAGCCCGCTGGAGAAAATCACCCCGCGAGTGCCGGACGTTTGCCACCAGCCAGTACTAATCGATCTCCATACGTAGCAGAGAAGGTTGGATTGTCCCAGCAACAGCAGCAGCAGCACCACCATCACCAGCAGCAAACCTCTGCACCGGTAGCAACGACATCAGCGGCCACGACAGCTTCGACATCATGCGAAACACATCCATCATGCACCTCAGCTACATCGTCTCCGCAACAGCAGCAGCAGCAACATCAGTCCGGAAGTAGCAATCTACACCTGCAACATTCCAGTCAGCAACATCAGCAACACCATCATCCAAGCAACCCGGGTCCACATCGAGATGATGGTTCCAGCGGGTACGGCAGTCCCGATTCGGAAACCTTCGAAATGCCAAACAACCAATGACGGTTGATGTCGTGAATAACGAAAATGTGCTGATGAGTAGAATAGCATCATAAGCGAGATGATAACGGCAACGGTACGGTTATGGCTATTCTTTTTCTGCATTCGATTGTTTTATATAGGTGGCCAAATCAGTATACCTACCTATTCTTTAGTAAAATTAGACAAACCAAACCAGAGCTGAAGAAACGAATTTTTGTTAAGTTAAAAATCATCGTACGGTTCACATTCTTCATTTCGGTCATTTCATGTTCATAATTTCTATTTCAGCTGAAACGAATTGGTTCCTGGTTTTCTGAACTACTAGCTACAAATACACCATGTAGAATATAATAATAGCTACCTGCCTTACCGCCAAAGTCAAGATACTAAATCATACACACAGTTTAAACGCAAGAAAGAAGCGCGTTACGGCAGATTATACTAATCCGACAAAATGTATGGTCAATATCAAAAATTTACCATAGGCCATTCATTTTCAAAGGCGTAAATGGGTAAAAGGTTTTCTTCATCCGTATTAATCGCCCAGTAAACATTAATCTCGGTCTTCCACAGACTGTTCCGCAATTCTTCAGACACGTGTGTTGCTTTCATTTCTGTTCACTACCATAGTAACATTTCAAACCGGGGCATAACGAGATGAATGACATGCGGTGCTAAATTGGCGTTTAAAAAATATTTATTTAACTTATCAATCAGTAATTGTCTCTTCCGATACTCTAACCCTAAGGCTGACCATGTCACTGTCGTATCATAGTTACTGTTAACATAGTTACTATGCGGGATTGTTTTTACCATATTTTTTTGAACATTTTAGAATTGAAGAGTCGGAACTACACATCAGTACTTAAAAAAGTTTTGCTTTGTGTTAAGAAAGTGTAAACGAAATAACGGTATTAACTTCTCGAATCGATGCCCCACAGTAACGAAAAAGCTGTACCGACCATACAAAGGTAGTTACGCTGTATGGCTGTTGTTCGGTCAGAATGTTGCTTTCTGAATTGCCCTATGATTGTGCTTTTGTTTTCTGCACGTAAAACATATCTCAACTTCTGCATTTGTTTCGTGTATAAAAACTGTAAAAAAATGTTACATTATTGCCTAGGTACGGTAGTAGTCTCAGCTAGTGAACTGTGCTACTGGCGACAGCACAACGACAGTATGGATGTGTTTCGAGCAAAATATTTGCTTGCTATTTGTTCGAAAATGCAAAGGATTAGTAAATGAAACGACCAGGTCAAGTGTACAGTTTGTTCGCCTTCAACATAACTTATAGCACACAGCGAATGAAAACTAAACTATACTTAGAAGGTGGACAGAAAGCCAATGCTTAGTAAATAAATCCAGTGAGACTAAAAGTGGCACGAACGGTTCCAACATACCATACTAATTTGCGTATGCAAGATGTATACTTAACGATACATATTTCTGATCTTAGTCATTACCACACGGTGCAAAAATGTACTTAAGGACGCTAAGTATTATTAAAAGACAAATTCCGGACACAAACAGCTGCAGAAGAAGAGTATACATAGCTGATAGGTGTGGAAGATAATTTTTTGGAAATAAATCGGAAAAATGTACCACATAAGATATAGTGCTCGGATGTAAAAAAAAAACAATATACTTTGAACCTGAGACATAAACTTAACAATAATTCGCACACTTATAGCAAACGAAAGCCAATGTAAATACATCGTTTCGATTTCACTGATAAATACGAACTAAAAGTAACAATAAAATTGTCATCTATGAATGAAACTGTTTGTTTGACGTGAGTATTGTGAAATTTATGATTAGCAGGCACACATTTGCTTGCTCGTGGGAAATATTTTTATTATTTTATAACAAAACAAACCAGCATGAATAACTCCGTGCTGCTCAAGGAACTTTGGGAAAATTTCAACCGCAGTTGTTACATGAGCATATATGGTTTGAAGTTTGAGGTGTTTTCGATCTTCATGACGGTACCATATTTTCAAATCGGAATATTTGTAAACTAGCATACTGTGGGAAGATTTTTCTATAGTTTGTCTAGTTTGACTATGGTTTCGTAGGTTTGGGGTTTGGATTTCAGGGTTATCCAGATTTGTACTACGTGCATTATTGCTGTACGATCGGCCTAAAACAATAAATACAAGCAATTATTAAATACAATTTCTTTACCCATTTCAATGTAACACAGATGTAAGTAGATATGGTCGATCTGATTTATTTTATCTCTTCTACTATCTTAAGAAACCAAAAAGTACCAAGTCGCAGTCTCGATATGGCCAATATGCACAGACCACCGCGATAGCAGACATCGCCGTAAAGTGCAACAGAACTTAAAGATGGAAATCGAAGATAAAGTAATTCCTGCGTTGTTCCTGGAATTTGCAGCACTCGTTCAAACAGTGAAGAAGTTCCTAGAAAAGATGGACTTCGCTTTGTAAAAACCAGTCGCATCTGGCCAGCAAGAAATCGCCCAGGAAAAAATGCTAACATTTTTGCTTTAGGTGGTATTAGCTTAGGTTCCGGCCAGTTGACATGAGCCAATGCGTAATGCTTATTAAAGATAATGCGATTCAAGCGATCTTTATTCCATTCAATTATCTTTGAACGTTTTTTTTTTCATTGACGTTCAAAATTTGTAACTTTTTTCATGCGCACGTTAATAGATCGATAAATATTAATTCACAACATAGATTGTGTTTCGCTTTTAATAGAACATGGTTTATTGGTTTGTAGTTGACGGAATTCACGAAACTTGTAGTTTAACTATGGAAAATAGTTCATGTTTTAATGAATGTCCTGCCAACAAGATCGAGATTAATATCAACACATGATTGCGAAACATTACACTTATACGCAAGTATCATATTATTGCTTAAACTAAATGTTAGAGAGTTAGCACGAGAAATATTATAATAAAAACAGATCTTTATACTACCTAATATTATTTGTTCATTAGTTGTTCCTTTGCTACCCTCGTATGGCAAATGGGAGTATATTAAACTGTTCAGTCACTGCAGCATCGATGCACGTTTGCGGTTTGTGTACAAAAATATACCTCATCTAATAATAACTCCGTAGTTCAAACTAACTTGAGTACCATGAACCTGAATTAGAACTCATCATGCCGCGTTAAAGCCTCACCAAAATCTGTTGCCTGCGAACCGACAAACAAATCATACTTTTCGATAATCTCATCCTTGGTAAGTTTCTCGTCCGCGTCGGAATCTGCCTCATAGATTAGATGACGTGATTCCGCCTCTGCATGGTCGAAGTCAGCTGGAGTAATCCAATCCTTAACCTCCTGATTGTCCATAAATCCATCCTTGTTTTTGTCACTGTAGAATCATTATATCAATTAGAGATTAGAGAGTGGCTTACACACTTAAAATTCGACAGGTAACAACAAAAAAGAAACAAACCGGAAATTGGTAAACGTTTCCCGTTCGTGTTTCACCCAGTCCGGTTCTTCTTCGTCCGGTTCGCCTTGTCGGTACATATCGCCGATGTACTCTTCGACCGACACCTTTCCATCACTATCCTTATCAATGTCTTCGATTGTTTCCGTTACAACGACGTCGCGCATGTGGCTGCTTTCCTCAGGATGTAGAAAATCGGTAAACTCTTCCCGCGTCAACTCATCATCTCCGTCGCGATCCGCAATGCTCCAGCGGCGACGATCGCGCTTCATCATTGCCCGGTAAGAAAAGTGTTCATCGTTAGGATGGTCCGTTTCATGCGACGCAAGCTCGTCCAGGAATCCGTACACATTCTTCCGGTAGGTATCCCAGTGGACTTTCTCCGTATTGTTGGGATTGTGCGTCTTCCACTGCCGGTTGACATCATCGTCGATGTAGCGCCGCTGCGTGTACTGAATCCATGCCTTCAGCTCAGACAGATTAACGAACCCGTCGTTGTCGCCATCAATTTTATCTACGATGAGGCTGGAAAAATAGAAGAAAAAAAAACAGCGAAACACAATTTTAACCAATTAGCGACGCAACATTAGACGGCACACGATCGTGCACTGCAACTGATTGTTAGTCTGTGCCATATCTAAACGAGATGTACACGCTGCATGATCTGTTATACTACTTACCCTAAACGTCTTCTACTTTCGTCCGCTTCGAGTTGATCGAACGTCTTGGCGTCTTCGCCGAGAAATGCTTCATGATCGTACTGTTTGTTATGCTCATCGTTTTGATAATGTTGTGCGTGGCTTAGAGGATCATGATCCAACACCCGTTTTTCCTCCGGTTTAGGAATTGCGGACACGGCATAATTTATCAGCAGGCAGATACTCATTGCAGATACGAACATCATTTTCATACCTATTTGTCGTTCCGGTAGCTCTGTCTATCTGTTGTAACGTTGTAGTCACTATTCGTCTGCAGTGCGCTGTTGTTGCTTTAAACAAAAACTACATATTTTGTTAAAATTATGCGAATCCCGTTTCAATAATTTCATTTGAAATAGTTCAATCATTTTCTGTTTCGCAATTTGATTGCAAAAAAAAGTCCTAACAAAGAGAACAAACAACAAATTGTCTACCGCTGATCAGCTCTTAACGGACATCGTTATGGCTTCCGCTATTTGACTTCATTCTCTTTCCCGTAAAATGATGCTCACTCCTTGTAGTGCAACATTGGTCAGAAAACAGTACAGTCGCATTGTTATTGCAATAAACGACGACCATGGGATAGGAATGGAAACTAATTCTATTGTCACTAAACTATGTAGTAGACAACAGATTGTGTCATAGTTTGCCACGTCATAAGCTAAGAATCACAGCTGTCCAATCACAGTGAGAATCCGGATTAATTTTCGCTACAGCAGATGACTGCTAGATAATTAACACACTTACACCGAACACTGCGCGAATTCTTAACCGCAATAAGAGCTAAGTAAATGAATAACAATTTTACACGAAAAACTAATAGCGTGTTAATCCTTTAACTTGTCAACCTTACACCGACCTGTGGTGTGTGTTGTACGGATGCCAAACTAAAACTAAACTCTTTTGCTCTGCTTCAAATAAACATAAACCACGTTGCGTCGGCGGTCGACGGGAGACGATGTCTGCTTTAAACGATCGTTGGATGGCAGCAACAACGGATGGCAAGGGGAACGGTTAACTGCAACATGGGCAATCTGGAGGAAAGTTCTTGAACGTTTGGTACGGCGATGCATGTATGCTGTAGAACATGACTCTTTGCTTCATGAACGCCTCTGCTGATGTAAGGCAGTTGCTATTTGTGTTGTTATTACAGCATTCCGAGCGATAAGCGTATCTCGTTACACTGGATAGAACGCTTTGAGGAGAAAAAGTTCTATTTTCCCGCTCGGTAACGTATTTTTGTATTAACTCTAATTTTTAGCAAATTACCAAAAAGAACCATGCAGCAACATTAGTTTACAGCTATTATTTACACCGTAAAAAACAGTATGGCCAAAACCTATGTATGTAGCAAAATTAGATGAAAGAAAAAGTAGAGTGCAACATCAGCCATCCTACGAGACCTGGAAGAGCACTGGTTCCGATCCATTACGCTCACAGTGCCAGTCATCAACATGCCCACTGGGGTATACTGTTACATGCGGTGCCGGTTGATGGAAAAATCATGTGTAGTGAACGAACAACACAATGTTGGAATGCGATGGTAGATGTACAAACACGTCATATGCATAACACCCCAAAAACGGCTGATTCGAGATGGTGTCGGCGACGTAAAAATAACACACTTTGCTGCACGAACCATGCAGTAGAATGGTTCCTGCTTCAAAGCCGCCAAATCCTGTACATCACGTTTATCATGGTGCAATACTGGATGGTCTTATTTTGCCATTACCATTCCGACAAAATGAATCTTACAGATGAACAAATACATATTCTTTGGAATATACGTGCTTTCAACGGGATATATAAATACCAATTTTAAAACAGTATTCCGCTCACTTTCCGCCACTGTTTATCCGTAAAAGCTAATGCTGAAGGAATTATTTGTGGACAAAGCGATTTACTCACATATTCACCGGCACAGTCTTGTAAAATTAACTTCCCTTTACCGCTTCGAACATACAACTAATTTGTAAACACATTCAACGCGAAGAGGCGGTGTTCTCCTACTGCTTTGAAATGTCATATTACAAGCATCAAGATACATAGAGACCTAATTGCAGGTATATGGAGAGCAGGTGGTTCAAAACCGCGTAAAAATAAACAGGCAGTCCCGAAGATACGCTATTATAGTGGATCGTTATAACCCGGGAATAACCCGCGTATCTCGAATTTCCGCGCACGTCGAATCCGGGAGTAAAATCGTTTACTGGAATTCTTCAAAGTTCCACAGTTGATTTCTTTCTCTACACAGTATTTATTCAGCAATTCAGGCGGGTACAGCAAAATGGTGAACGTATACTGTATTTAAGAAAGCAAATCACACACTGTTCATATTACCGGGGGTATAACAAATAATGTTTGCTTTACAATATGTTGAACACCTGTTGCGTACTGATCGCGCTTGCTTCAATTTTAAAGTAAACATCGATTCAAATCTTGTTTGGGACCGTCATTTATCGCTGACACTGAAAACCGACACCCGGATGAACGGAGTTTCCCTAGGTATTTTGTTTTTGTCGCTTGGGTATAATCAATCAACATGGGGCAAACGAAGATGCCATGTACGAACCTTCCGTTTGAGTTAACCTTTACGTTTATCGTAGCTGATGCGCGCCAATTATTGTTTACCCGTATGTCGTGTGTTTTGTGGCAGCAGCTTGAGATTTGTAATTTTGTGCTAAATACGTAAAGTTTTAAGTTATTCACCAGTGAATCAGTTTAACCGAAGAACGCCCAATTAAAGAATTTGTCATAGGTAATCGATGCAAGAAGTTTTGATACAGTGTTTGTGATGGAATCTTGTGGATATGCAAAAGTTAGTGTTCAGAAGTGACTGAAAGAGAAAGAGAAGCGCATTGCCTGTTCTTGTCTACGGTGCAAGACTAAAATAGTTGAATAGAGTATTTGAGTTTTATTTTCAGTGTCTTAATGAATTCACCCAGCAAATACGAGTTAGCTACTTCTACAGTGCTATAGGACAGAAAACGCTAATCCGTATTACAATTTTCCTTCACAGCTGGCTGACCTCTCATCCTAAGGATTACCGAAACACGATGAACGCGCGGCCTACTTCGCTACCCGGACGCGAACTTTATGATTCTCTTCGCAAAGCTCTGCAATCGGAATCCTATGAGAAAGTAGATGGCTTGTTGACCGAACTTAAAAAAGTGTGCAGTTCCGTCACAGCGGGAAATGGTACCCTGAATAATGACGCAAAAAGTCCTATCGCAAAGGATGAGCTCAGATTCTGGTTGGTGGATGTCGGTCGTTTGATGTTTGAGGAAAAGTCGTCCAAAACGAAGCAGCTCGCGTTACATGCCCTGGAGTCTGCAGTGAACCACATTAGGGCTACCAATTACCTGGATCACTCTGCATGGGGAGAAATGCGTGAGGTTATTAGCAAGGAGTACACGTCCTTGCTAGATACAGCGCGGAGCGAAAAAAACCCAAACTGGCATCGCATTTGGTCTGTTCTGGTGCGAATTATAAACCGAGATCTTTGCCAGGGTTCGTCGATCATAAACATGTTTTTATCGATCGTTGAAGCCGGATTCAGGTCTCCGGAGCTCTTGATCCGAGAACAGTCCTTTGATTGCTGGCGGCTGTTGGTCGAGATCTTTGCCAACAACAAGCAGATTAACATTCCCAAACGAGTGAAATTGATATGTATTCCGCTGAAAAGCTCAAAGTCAAAAACGGAAACTATTGCATTGAAAAAGTTTGACATATGGTGGTTCCTTTTGTGTCAATTACGTTCGCAATTGGATACTATGTCAGATACAATATTTGAACCATTCATATATTTCTGTTTTGGGCCTTCGTTCAAGGCGCCCTTGTGCTATTACTTTGACACGTCCTACCAAGAGCTAGGCGCACCGGGAAAAATGTAAGTAAATCAAATTGTAAATTAATCAAAGTGCACTGGATCTCATACATGCTTATTCCATCCATTTTAGGTACCAATCAATCAAACAATTGTCAGTCATCGCTTTGATACATCTTCTCGGACCATCACCGGATATTGCAAAAACTTTGCTCACGTGCTCTGACAGTTGCGGTACCCAATTGCCCTTCGATTTTCCCGTAACCGGAATGGCCATATCCGACACCCTGTTTTCTTCCAAAGCGAGATTGATTATCGATTCGTGTATTGAGTGTACGGTACTATTAGCACAGATGCAACATCTAGACTATTTGCAGATTAATAGATGCGTTTGGAACAATTTGATAAGCCGCATATGCGCTGAAACAACGATTCCTAAAACAGACATGTTAAAGTGGATTAAAGAGGACATGAACGCGCTGTTGCAATTGGTAAGCATATTTCATTCAATGAGTGTGGTCCATATATGCATTCCGCATGTTCAATTATGTTTATTACTATCTTGCAGTGTTTACTCCATGAAAATGATCAGGTGCTTCGTGATATGTTATATGATACCCTGCTGACTATAACGCAAAGCGATCTGCTTAAGGTTAATATTGGTTTTGATTCTCCGGAGCAACTGGTTTTTAACTACAAAACTATAATGTCACTCCTATTACATGCTCAGCTTCCTTGTCCACCAAAGTAAGTACATTTTTTCCACAAACATATGTGTTATGTATATAAACAAATGCATGTCTAGATGGAACTGGTTTTGTTTTTGGCATGTAATATACAGGCTTTGAATGACTATATCTTCAGCTGGCGAATGTGTAAAATATTGTATCAAGTTAGAGTCAAGTTTTTAAAAAAAATAATTGTCAATACTAATACTCCGGACGTACTGGATAACTTGATACTTGATAACCCGGGCGTAATATGCATTGATTATTTAGTAGATTTGTATTAAAATCTGTAGATTTGTTGTATGGAGCGAGCCATTGATGTAGTTAGTGACAGTGCCGGTCTTCACACGGCAGGGACAATATTCCATCCGGACCAATAGGCTGAGGTTGTTGTGCTGGTAAGGAGGAATAGGAGGAGGAAGAATTGTTTTATTCAAAAAATGAAAAAGGTTACTAGTTTATCTGGTGGTTGAAATAATTAAGGGAAATTATCCTTACATGATTCTTTTCTCAGCCGTAAAAATGTATTATAATTTTTTGTACAAGTAATATTTCCTTAGACTAATCAAATCTTTTTTTTCGTGTTACAGAAAATCGGAACCAATAGTGAAGTCCTTATTCGAATTGAAAAAGCACGCTGGTCAAAATGCGGTATGGGATATTTTACAAAAAACTATTCAATACCTATACCATACGGATGAACACAGCTTCAACAATAGCTCCGACTTTCGTTCAATACGAACCCAAATCTACATACATCTGGGAGGCTATCTTACAGCACAAATGCAAAACGATATGGAAGGCTGTTTGCAGCGTCAAAACACGGTGATGAGTTTCTTGCTATATCCGCTAGAATACGATCAGCTGCTTTTAATTGAAAGCGTGAAAGACCTTTGGTTGCAGGTATACGAGCCAATAGCAAAACAGGAAACTAAAACATGTGAATTTGTAAACGCTTTCTGTGCAATGATCAAAGCTATGACCATTGCAAAGCATGGTTACAGCACCGCCGTAGTAGCTGACTCCCTATGCTATATAATGCAATCGCTATCGGTACATTTCGAACCTGCCAGCTCCCCTGTGAAAGTGTTGGAACTGTTTAAAGATGTGGCAAGGAAAGGTCTTGCCTATAAATCGAATCTGGATCGAATCGAGGCGATGGTGCGCTGCTTCGCAGAATTGCTGGAAAAACTAAGTGTTAAACATATATTGATTTTGATTTTGCCGGTAAGGAATGCAATCAATGAACTAGTATCCAGTGAAGACGCGTTAAAGATGAATGAGGTTAGAAAAATGCTGAAGGTATTATCCAACAAAATGGTCACACCACAAATGTCGAAAGAGCTGTCTAACCAGTCTAGCGATGTCAAATGGAACTTAAAAATGTTGCTGAAAACCACATTGAGCTTACCAGAGGATGTGAAGAAGGGTTGGAAAACTACAGAGTTGGTAAAGCTGATAAAAAGTTGCTATGATAAGACCGGAAACAATAAAACCCCAACACGTAAAACTCAAACAGAAGAGTTCGTAGTGATAGATAAGGTGTGGAAATTTAAGCCGGAATCTCTCACTGAGCATCAGCGTGAAAAAATGATGGAAAAGCGTGCAGATATTCCTGCGTTGTACAATGATATGAGCCAATCCCAGGACAGCTTTGTTATAAAACCATGGACACCGAGCAAAGGCGTAGCTCCTTTAAAGCAGGATCGTACTAACGCTACAGTTACAGATACTGTTGTGGATAGTGCAATATCACATAACGAAGATAACAACACCGTATCAAAAGAAACCAGCGAAACATCGAATGTACAAAACGAAGGAACCATTTCGACAACGAAATCTCCCAGTGAATCTGATACAAATCGTTTGGATAAGGAAAACAACAATGGAAATGTTTTAAGTGATGAAACTGTAACAACAAACGAACAGCAAGAACAAAGTGATTCTGATAAAGAAAAAACAGGGAAACAACAAAATCGTAGAAGATACGCATCAATTCTTAATAATCTGCGTATAGATACGGTTGAAGGCAAGAGTCTGGATGTTATGAATTTGTCACGTACGAGGCGTTCGGATGTATCGGAAAAGAGATCTACTCGACAAAAAAGAACCTCGAGTCAGGAAACTGAAAGCGAGAAAAAACGCCATTCTTTATCGAGGGCAAAGTTGGAACAAAGAAGTGCGTCTACCTCCAAGATAGCAACACACCAAAGTTCTCAACGGAAAGAAAGGCAAACTTCTAGGAAGACATTGAATTTTGATAAAAAAATGTATAGTACTTCCTCATCAGAATGCGAAGAAAAAATTCAATCCCACAAGAAAGCCGATGTTTCCGATGATGTCATTGAATCTTCGCAATCAGACTCGTCAGAATCTACAAACAGAAGATTATCTATCGCTAGATCAAGAACAACAACATTTACAGAAAAATCGAAAGCTCAGTCGGAAATATGCTCAACAACAGTGCTCAACAACAGTAACGCAGTGCAGGAAAGCAACGTAGACATAATGACGCCCGATGTAACATCAACCAAACGAAAGAATTTGGATGATGTGGTTCCTGAAGCTACAGCTGTACAGAACAATGATAACGTAGATGTCGGTGAATCTTCGGAGCAGGACCAACGGGAAGAAGTAGCGTCAAATGTAGTGCAAAAGTCGCCACAATTATCAAATCATGAGAACAGTCCTCCCTACACGAAACACGAATCGACACAATCTGGGCTCACACAAAAAACCTCTACCATTGTCTTATCACCTAGCAGGCGCTCTGCTCGGTTGTCACTAGATGATAGCAGTAAAATCGGTATTAAAATGGGAATTCTCTCGCCAAAAAAGATGACTGAAAAAACATTGGTGGCCAAATGCTTATACAGTTCCTCTAAATCCATTAATAAGCTGGAATTGAATGAAAAAGGAACACCATCGAAAAAAACAAATGCATCCTGTAACAACGCTATGCGGGAAGCGCTAAAATTTGTTGGTACATCAGCAAGTCATACAAACGAGGAAGAAGATTGTGGTGTTGTTGAAAATCATAGCGGTTTATCCAGTCCTAAGGTTGCACGTTTCAGCCCATTAGTTGTATTGGAACCAATAAAAAATCTTGCTAAGACATTGCAGGACGCTGACGAACATCATACCGAAGTGGTCTCTCACCCCGTCAGCTTGAAGATGGAATCCAAGGAACAAGACGAGAACCTTTCTGCGAGCAGTACACAACAAACTGCAAAATCCGTTAATCATCATCTACCACTTGTAGATCTATCCACAAATGTAGTAGAAGCAGTCGGTGATAAGACGAAAGAATCCTTGAGCGAACCTATGCTATCTGAACCATTAGTGCCTAACATGGACCAGCTCTCTCCAGCAAAAAATTTGGACGAAGAAATGGAACCTCTAAATAAATCTCTTAATCGCAGTATTGTATCTTCGCCTAATCTTGCCGGCGAAGAGGAGAGGAACGCAGATTTGCTTAACAATACTGTGAACATTTCTCCCATATCTGAGGAAAAAAGTTCGGCCGGGAAGATTGTGGATCCCGGAGAGCTAGCGGGCAGTGCGATAGGCGATAGACGATCATCTAATAGAATTGGTGGCAAAGAACGAGATAATATGCTAAACACTACCAACACCCCAGTATCCACTGTTATGACCCGGCGTTCCAAGGCTAGTCCAACACCGCAGACGCCATCTGGATCAAATAGTGTATTTAAATCCCGCACTCAGCAACAGTCCTCTTTACCGCACAGTCCTAGAACTAATATGCTTGGCTTAGGAGGACGCGGTGCACAGCTGATTAATTTGATCCGCAACCAGCACAACGACCAATCTCCGAAACCGAACACTCCTCCACAAAATGCCTCGACACCAAAGGGGGGCCTTGGATCGGCATCCGCAAATCGTTTGATGATGCGTAAAAAAGCCATAGTCGGTAATGCCACGTCATGTGCAGCCGAAGGAGCAAATGCGGAGCAAATGATGCTAAGTGAAGAAAATTGCCGAGAGAAATCTTCGCAGTACCTGTTCTTTTCTAAAACATTGCCTTCGCCGCTAGCATCACCAGCTAGCAGCATACTGAAACGTAAGCACAACCAGGACGAGAGTGGTGATGATATCGAATCGCCGATCAATAAGCGTAAACGCGTCAGTTTTCATGACCCTCCTGTTTCTCTAACGAAGGAATACATTCGACAAGCGGAAGAGTGTCGTCCCGTATCGGTTAGCCGTAGCTTGCAGTTGTCCAGTAACATAACTTCCTCGGCCGATAGAACAAAGTTTATGATGCGGCGAAAAAGCAAGTCGGATAGCATTTCTGAACTGCAATGTTTTACCATCTCGCAGGCACATACGTCAAATGTAGGAGAATCAACTACCATTCCTAATCGAGCCATTGACGAGGATATGGAAGAAGTGGAACTAACGTCTTCGCCAGAATCTCTGGACGAGGATGAATTTATGATGCATGATGCTACAGATAATATGACCGCTTTACAGGTAACTTCTGATTGTATGGACTTAGGCAAGAATGATCCTGCTTTGGCAACTCAATCTGAACTTGCTCTTGGAGAAGAACAGCAACACGTAGTTGTTGCGCTAGAAAAATCAATCGATTCGTCGAATAAAATATCATTTTCTTCAGAGGAGGCTCTTATGGAGCACGTTCTAAACCGTTACACACTGGACGACATATTTGAGCGCTACATTTCTGCTGGAAGATCGTTGGAAAAACCTAAAAGTGTTCGATCCTTAACGAAAGAGCTGTCGACAAAAATGTCCGAAGATCCAAAGATTCGTGACGTGGTGCTCGATGAACTATCGGAGCGACATTCGGAAGAATTTCTGGATCATGCCATACAAGAAAATTCTAATGCTAAAGTTTGCGAACGCTTGTCAGCGATGACCATGATAGATCACGTATTCAAACAACTACACGCGGCATACAATACGCACCGACCAGTTGATCAAGCTTTTGGCGTTGCACAAAACGGAAAAGATGAAACAATGCGTGTGGTCGAAAACATATTTGAAAATGTACTAAGCTTACCAAGCACGGAAACAGATGGCCAAAAATTAGCAGACCTTCGCGAACAATTACTCCGAAAAGAACTAGCGCGTAAAAGTCGTTTAGAGATCATGTCCTTACTGGAAAACTATTTCAAGACATCTAGCACGTTGTGATCGTAGCAGAGTTGCTGAAGCATCTTTAAAATTATATTATTATAACTTTAATGCTTGTTGAGGGACAGTAGCATGTAGTTGCTTTCGCTATACAATTATTGTTTTTTTTAGTATACCTCCATGTAATTGATGTCAAATGTATATTGTACTACTTCCGTTTTAACGCTAAATTTGTAGATGTTAGTTATTTTGATTGACGAAATATTTAACGTCATGAGTGTAATGTACAAATGTATAGTAAAGAGTAATGATGAAATGATTTAATTTAAACATTATGAACGATAGCCCATGTCATGCTATGAAGTAAATGAACATGAAATATTAGTTAGTTAATAAATGTGTGCTATTGATTTTTTGATTTTTGATGCGTCGTAAAATTTATGCTACAATTCTAAAACCCACTTCTTACGTGTTTCATGGTCTAAAAACGGATTATGCCTTAGTTTATTTATAAGAGAGTTGATAAGTTTTTTTTTCGAATGTTTAGAGTTGACACAACAATTTCTTAAAATCTGGCAGGTCATAGAAGACTGGCAATTGGATATTCAACTAACACATTTATGACATGTTTAGCAATTACCCTATGCTCGAACGATGTACAACGGTTAAAATAGTTTAAGTTGTAACAATCCAAATTGGAACTTGTGTTCCATTTGTAAATCGAAATTGCAAATAAATGAATGAATTGTAATAATCATAGTCCCATAAAGATTACAATGAATTAATTAATCAACAACTTCCACTTCGTTAAATGACACCTACTTCGTTAAATGACGCCGGGTATTCCGACTCAGAATTCATATTTAGAGTTTTCTAAAAAAAAAGAAAGACCTTTTTAAATATTCTGTTGGTTTCACATATATTTTTAAAATTCTTATATAATTAATTACTAGTTACTTTAATCAATTTAAGTTAAATATTTACCGTGTATACAAATTTGGTTTCTACAGAGACAGCAATTGTGGCTCCAACTTCGATTCCGAATAGGAGTATAGAGGACTCGGAGTAGTTCACTGCACCAAAAACCAAATATGGGTATTGCAGTGGATGCCGAAATGGGTGGAGTTAGGGGTATAAGATTGTGCCGAACTGGGAAATGGGGAGGTTGAAGCCAAAATGTTAATGATCCCTGTTCATTTGGGAACATGCCATGCCAGGAATAACCAGAGATCATTCTAGCTGAAAATCAAATGGATCTCTGTCTGAAAATCTGTCACAAAATCGACGAGAAGTAATATAAAGGGGTGATGAAGAAAGAAGAGACGGAACGTCGAGTTCAGGGAAAAGGATATAGGCGATGAAATAGAACCGGGCTTGCGAAAGGCGGGATTCAATGTCGATTAAACTGAATTTTCGCCAACAGAGTGAATATGAGGGCACAGAGACGGAATATCCTAGAAGAAATCTACGGTCTACGAGCCGCGTAAACTGCCTCCGTATTCTCTCTAGTCTATGCATAGCAGTTACTCCAGGTGGAGTCCAAACGACGCTTACATTATCCAGAACGGAACGAATCCAGCATCAATACTTTATCAATAGACCTAACATTTAGGAGGACAGGGCACAAACCCATTACTTAGCCCATTACCCATTACCAACCCATTAAAAGAGCAGTCGCCCAAAGAACGATAGTGAGATTGACAGTCGGAAGACGAGGATACGGGAAGAAATATTTTTATATCATCAGCGAAAAGAAGGTGTCTGTCAGTCGGAAGAACATTGATTTCGTTAAACATTGTTGCCGTTAATGAAGAGGACATAAAGGATGGGACTAGTGCATCTAGTGTGGACGCTCGACTGGAGTGTGGACCCTCGACTGGAGTGTGGACGCTCGCCGCTGGACCAGGACGGCGATTGTAATCCCGGAAAATTCAATTTTCTACAGTAACATTAGAATCTCTACCTAGAATTAGTTTGATAGTTGTATTTGTAGATTTGTGGCACATGCTAACTACTCCTACACATGTTCAATATTTTGAATTTCGGATCAAGTAGAATCAGCCATAGCGGAAGATATGAAGTCATTTTTTCTCCTTTTATTTCAAACCATGCTTTCTACGCACATTGTCTAGGTGTTGGATTTGGACTATATTGCCAAATCAATCGAAAATGTTTCACATACAACCAGCAACCAAGCTATCAACGATAGACCTGCGATACAATTTGTTTTTCGTTTATGTTTTGTTGTTTCTCCAACATTTTTTTTATCATAAAGCGCCATTTTGTATTTCTTAAGCCTAGTGAAAAAGTCGCACCTCTTAGAACAAAAACAAAATTGAAGAACGGTAAAAAAACTCGTGAGTGAGAGATAATTTGAGTAACTAAGCGCAACCCTGCGTCATAGGGAAAGGAAGACCGTAAAATTATTGTTTATACACAAACTTACATGTTAGCATCAAGTCAATCAGCAGCGGGCAACGTTTTAGCGGTTTTCCGTAACGTTGCTCTAATAATAGTAGCAGTCTAAGCTGAAGGGGCGTTCAGTAGACAATATTAGCCAGTATACTTCCACCGAACTCTTCTATACAGGTGACACGCATCGGTCAATAGGTCATAAACATAAACTGTGCGTAACTGTTACATGCTACATCAACTCGGGAATCACGTTGTTCGCTCTAGCTGTCCACTATCTAATCGAATAACATTATCTTCATCCGTTATAATTTCTGATGCGTTTTTGCGAAAGAAACAGTTTTCTTACCAAAGGCAACCGGCACCTTAAATAAACCCGAGCCCAAATCTAGCCTGTTTCATTTGAAAACGAAATGTACTAGGCCACACATCGTTTTGGGTAAAGCAACCCTCTGTTACCGTATCCATAGCAACTCCCTTGCGGAGTCAATGTAAGATTTTGTGCTAAACAGTAAATACAGGCAGTCGCCGAGATACGCTATTATAGCGGACCGCTATAACCCGGGAAAAATCCGCATATCTCCAATTTCCGCGTAAGTCAAATCTGGGAGTAAAATCGTTGACTTCCTTCTCTGTACTTAATTTATTCAGCAAACAAGGCGACTTTTTCATACAATACATTAAAATAAACTAAACACAAATGTGTGATATGACAGAGGAAGCTATTTTAGACCAATTTTATACCTTTTTGCTTAGATTTTCTGCTATAAACTAACTCAGTTGTCAAATTTGCAAAAACCGCGTATCTCCGAATCCGCGTATAAGAGGAACTCGTATCTCGGGAACTGCCTGTACACATTAATGAAAGGCTGAGCTAGAGCGTTACAGCCACGTGACGGCGTTACGCTACTACACTGGCGTCCGTCGTACAATCGATGAGGGTGAGTCACGCGAGCTTAAATCAGGAATCGTGCTTTGATGGACATTTGTTACATTTTTTAAAAACTACTACTATTCTGCGATTAAGAACATTCATTCCATGATATTTTCCTATGTAATATGTGCTTTCTCTCTGCCATTCACACCAACAACACACATTCAAACACACATACTAAAACACGCACACACATGGACAATTCGTTTGACGCTTACGTACACAGTTTACAATGAGTCAGTTCATCCATTAATGGTTGAGTGGTGAAATATGGGAAATGGATGATTGGGGGAAATTGGAGGGTGGTTAAGGAAATCTCATGTCGCCCATATGGCGCAGCTGGTGCAGACTGCTTTGGGAGGCCGTCCGCTGCGGTGGCTGCCGAGGATAGTACAGATTATGTTGCGACGATGAGCGATGCGGGTTCTGCTTGTATATGCCTTCCGGTGGGGAAAACTTTCGTGGGCGACGTTCGTCACTGTGACGTCGGCGTTTGTCGCTTTCGTCGGAAAACTTTCTACGTGTTGTACTGGGCGCTGTTTGGTGATCGTTCGCCGTGGCGCCACTGTTGCCGTGACTCATATGGTGCAGACTGGCACCGGCAGGATTGTTGTTGGTAGTGCTATTACCCGCCGCTCCACTGTCATTCGAAAGGCGCTTCACGTGGCTGGTGTCGTACACGTAGTAGCGATTGGTATGCTGATAATCAGTATCGTCCATCATTTCATCGTCCACAAACGTCCGGTTATCTTCGTACCGGGACTTGTATCGTTCGTCATCCGATTTCCTGCGATCACGCCGATCTTCTGTTGTTCGGTCCAGTTCAAAGTCTGCCGAACGTGGCTGTTTAACCGTAGTTTGTCCTTGGGTCACATTGAGCAGCATGTCATCGTACCCGTAACGGCCGTTTGCTATTTTCAACGGACCTTTGCCGGTTGTTTTGGTCCACAGCGCCTCCTGTCCGTAAAGATCCAGCATGGGCTGAAATTGGCTCTGGCCGGTAAGATTATGCGTCGAGCGTCTCCAGCCTTCTTCGTAACGGCGGCGTGTGTTTTCATCCTCGATTGCCTGCCGCCGCTGGGACTTACTGCTAGAGCTTTCACTCGAATCTTCACCGGAAGTTCCGATGCCTAGATCCTTATCCTCACCGTATGCTTTGTACGGTGCGCCGAGGAAATTTTTACTACCGAACGCACCCGTCAACGCTAGCTGGGGATGCGAAATGCAGTACGGATGCGGATAGGTCTTTTCTACCGGTGACAGTTTGTGATCATCATCCGGATGGTAACTGGACGTGCATGACCCAGGCCCGAAAAGGGACAGCAAAACAGGCAACAGGAAAAGACCATGCATCGCACCGAAGAATATCACCAAAAATACCATCTTGAAGAACACCAGGAAGATGTAGCTATCCGCTAGCAATAGCGCCACCACGCCAAGTATCGTACTCATACTACCCTGCACAATTGGCATGCCCAAGCTGTACAGTGCCTCCCGGACGCGTTCGTCCGGTGTACGTGCCTTGGACGACATGTAGGTGTAACAGATGTGAGCCGTAAAGTCCACC
This sequence comes from Anopheles marshallii, assembly GCF_943734725.1. Classification (NCBI taxonomy): domain Eukaryota; kingdom Metazoa; phylum Arthropoda; class Insecta; order Diptera; family Culicidae; genus Anopheles; species Anopheles marshallii. The sequence continues at coordinate 55,920,199 of NC_071326.1, forward strand.
GAGAAACCAATGCACATGATCAGATTGATCATAGAGATCGAGTCGAGATTCACGTCCCATAGCGCCATATAGCCGGCAACGCCCAGCTCAATCGAAATGATTGAGAAGGCAACCCACAGTGAGCAGAGGAAGTTCGGTATAAAGATGAACGAAATCAACATCATGATCAGTGCACCGACAATCATCGACTGTATGGAGGTGGGTCGTACCAGCTCGAACTGATCGAAGAACACAAAGTAAGGATGAAACACGGTTGCGTTCAGCGATGAATCTTTACATATTTGTCTCAAATCTTTTACCATAACCTTTTCATGGTTCGTATCCGTAATGTTGACCGCTTGTATCATAAAACGCGAGGCAAGTATTTTAGTGCCTTTTTCGTTGAATTTCACATCCAGCGAGAATGGGTTCGCCGGGAAGAGCCAAATCTAAAAAGAGAAAATGAAAATGGTAAAATATTGTCACAATGCAATGCACTGGTTCACGAACGGAACCACTATGATTCAGCTTACCTCGCGCAGTGCATCTATAAACGCTTGCTCACTGTCCAGCGTTAGGTTAAGATAGTCATTGTTTCGATCGACATACGAGATGAACGATCGCAGCCAAGATTCACTGTAGAGTGGTGAGGTAACGTACGAGGTGTTCTCGAGCGATTGCATCAATTCTTCTATCTGCATTTGCGTGTGTGGATCCGAGTAGTTGAGATCGCCCGTCACGATCACCTGTATGCGATACGGAAACTCTCGATAGTACTCGTCCTCCAGGTCAAAGAACTTCACCGAGTAGGAATCCGCTTTAGACAGCTTACGACGTTCCAAGCCTTCCTTGATCTTGGTCAAACCGAAGCAGGCCCCTCCTAAATAGCCTGCAAATATTACCAGAATGATGGTTTTCGTCCAGCCCTTGTTCAGAATGCGTGCCATAGTCTCGCGGAAGAATGCCATCAGTACATGTTCCCGGTTGTCGATAGGATTATCCGGATCATCTCGGTTAATTCCACCCGTGTTCAACTTCCGATACAGCCATGATCGTTTTTCTGCAAAAATGTACGAACGGTAGAAATTGTTTAAAAATGTTTATTGTTGAATTGTCATATTTTAATTGTTATTTATTTATTTAATATAATTATAATGGCTCTTAGCCGTATTATCAGTCATATATTGACTGCGGATAGTACAAATTCTTATAGGCATTTTCTCCTTGTCTATTGCCTTATCTCGGGCATACAGGGTTGATATTTTAATTGTTATAGCCTAAAAAATGTGTAGTTTCATTGTTAAATTCTCTCTAACTCTTGTCCACTACCAAATCCCTAACAAGCTGGCAATGGTAGAAACGAAATAGGTACTAGCTAAAATTTATGTGTATTTGCCGTGTATTTTGCGATCGCTTTTACCCAACATTGGAATGTCTCGCACGCTGTTTCGCAGGGTGTCCCTCGAAAGTGTCCACAGTTTTCGTCTCGTTCGTCGTTTTCTCCATCACTTTTTCCTCCCCGTTCGGTGCGAATATATTCAAAAGGAACCTGCGCTAGAGAAGTGGCAAAGAAAACGGTTGTGATGGGGTTGGCGCGTGTTTTGAAAAGCGAAAATCATCACTCGCCCACCACCGTGTTGCTATTGACCGGCGCGTCCTCGTCCGGTGCACGTAACGTGTCTCCGACGCACTCCGGGAACCTCCGCCAGCTGACATGACACACTTTCGTATAGCATTGCATTGCGCGTGTATTTGTGTCGTAAAACAGTGTCCGCGCATGTAACGGGCGGTAAAAGTGGTTTTTGCCACATTCAAACTGACGGGGAATTTTTGGCTGAAAATCCAAAACATACTATCACCTGAGGCATCTCGCTGGATCTCTTCGATGTGTATGCCGGAGTTTGCAGCAACTGTAAGGTCAGTGTAAAGCTTTTCGCCTTTCTTACTACACAGACTTCAAATATCACGATCGCACAAGATGATCAAAAGAAGCCTGATGGCACGTGAGAGCCGTTAAGTGCGCCTGTCAAATTTTCACTGCCTAATTGCCCTGTGATAGGTTCCAATGTGTCTTGAATGATACAAAATACAGCATGAAGAGACATCCGCTACTTGTTTTTACTTTCATGTTTCACCCAGTTAGTTTTTGATGGAACGGTCATTTTTCTATGCCCAGCCCAGTATAGTTCAGATTGTGATTAATCATAGATTCATAAATTGGTCGTAAGTTTTACAGTGCACTGCATACTGTGGATTTTTCCCTGTTTTAAACCTCACTTTTACGATAATAACATATTTCATAGCGATACGAGTCAATGCACCGAACGTCGGTTCCGGTCGCTTTTACTAGCCCGGAAGTGGAACACACTCCACCTTACATATTCGCGGAAAGTGTGCGGCTTCTCACGATTTCGAAAATCAAACCATAACTAACTTTACGAACCATCACAACCGCAGCTAAGATTGCGCGCTTAAAGAAATCGTATCGATGTCGTGCCAAATATGCCATCCTATTCGCATAATAATCATCATCCTCATCAACAACATCAGCGGCAGCAACGATCCATAACACATCGACTCACGGTCTGCTTAGAGCTGGCATACGTCTGGGTATAGCGATAGCGTACAATTGCACTCGAACTACCGGTACCATTTTTGAGGCATGTTGACAATTTCCTGCATGGTTTACTACATGTAGTCATCTGTAAAGAAACGGTATTTAGCACGCATCGGACATAGTCGAACAGCGAGCGGACCAACACGGTATCTAGGAAGGTAACGACGGAATCGTATTGTGATTCCGATTGCGCATGAATGAATGTGCGATCGTTGCAATACCCCGTTCGTCAATGAAATATCACCGAGAGCTTTATGTACCATCCTCACGGGCAGGAGAAATGTAGCGAGGAACTGGTTCGCCGTATGGTTGACCATTATTAGGACCGAACACCGGGAGCACTGCAAATACATCATCCGGCATCCGTCAATGGCATCCGGGGTGGATATAGACCGATTCCGGTTGGACGTTTGATGGTAAACACGCATCCAGTCGGATGGTGGTATATGTAGCTAAACGTGGATATGTTTTGCAATTGATCAATGATCCCGTCCATACTCGCCTGCAAACGGTTATTGACCGGGGTATTTACGTGTAGACATCCTTCCTTACTGCTGGCCTAATAGGTGTTGGCACCGAAAGGTCACCCACTTGCTCGGTCGTAGAAAGTTGATCATTAATATTTCATGCGTCTGGTCACAGTTGTGCACAAAACTTTCACGCCGCAACGATGATGATAGGCAAGACGGCACAGGTTATCTTTTTTATTGACCTCGAACAGGCATAGTGCTGAGAATGCCTCTGATGAAGCTGGTTTGAAAACAGGCAAGTCAATGCAAGTGCTTTTCACTTAATATTTTTTTTTTTGAAATTTTCTTTACACGGCCGTTGAACCATCCCTCCTGGTGACATTTGCGAAATGATCCATTTTGTTAATTATGTTAAACCCTTATTAGTACGTTTGCTTCAGCTCGTCGATCCGTTTGTATGATTATTCAATCCGAAATGTCAGAAGAAAGAAACAAAATTGATCGTACGCAATCGGGTTTTAAAATTGGGATCGGAAGTGATCGGTTCCTCCCTAAAACGCTAGTTAGGGCTAGTTAGTCAAAGTTTTACATAACATATTTAAGTTGCTTAATGTGATTGTGAGAGATTACAGACTTTTATTAGATCACAGGGTACGAGATTTTCATCGTGGTAAATGCTCCATCAGAAAAGAATCGCTGGTTGGACCAAACGTCCCAAACAGTTATTTCGCTCGTTTAGCTTGAAGGTGGAGCACTTTAAGGATAATTAGTGTCTGTTACCAGCACCACCACTGTATACTACGGAGTGCCGCAATAAAAACCTGACCGTGTGGCCTCGACCAATGCTGCCAGCGGTGACAGTTTATATTTGCGAAAGCATGAATACACCCAACATGCGCAGGCTGCCGTTACCGAGCATGATCCGATGTTGAAATGGCACGTGTTGGCCGGTGACTTCCACACCGGAGGTACTCCGGCAAAGAAGGTTATCGGCCATCCGAATTATGTTCATCCGTTCGCAAAATGAGTGTGTTCTAGTGCTTGGAGGTACTCGCTGTTGTCGCGACACTGTGTCATAAACCGTAAACGATGGCCCAAGCGCTACGGTTTCTGAGGGACATACAGACAGCGTGTTGTCGATGCTCATGACAATTTGCACTCGCAGTACCACCACTGCACATTGCGCACCTGTTCGTGCTTACGGCCTAGGCGCTGCCTAACTCTGCCGAACGCCATTACGCGTAGTCGGTTAGTTTATCACCCTTACGGCCAAAGTAGCTGAAGACTAGTTAGCTGGAACTACTGAAAATGATCGTCCGCGTGAGTGGTGTTTGCTGGTGGAAACAAGACAAGATATCCACCTTGCGCAGAATGCTAGAATGATGTAATGAGCCTTCTGCATTCGTGCAATGATCGTTTCGTATCGGTCGGTCAACAGCCAGCCCAAAAAGGCGATTCTACTCGAATTAGTTGTAATTGTAACCGATTTGGAGATTCATTTTTGAGTGGATAAGAATGTTATGTAAACGTTGTTGACGTTACGGATATTTTGAACAGATGTTCCTTTAAGGAGCTGTTTTAGAGACATGACGAATCTGGAAACTTCTAGTGAAAGATATCGCAGAATTGATTGTTTGCCTGCTCTCCGAGCATCCAATCAGGTTCGACTCGAAGAGAGAATACGTTTTTACTGAATGATATAACGATTTTCTTTGGTGGAACGGATTATGATCCAACCCATTATTTTCATTGTTTTTTGTGTACTTTAAAATAAATAGTGGGGTTGGGTTTGAGTTTTTTTCCATTATTGTTTTGTGTTTATTTTCAAATTTGTGTGCACTGTACATGGTAGCCTCATTAGCAGTTTATTTTCCATTATGCGTAAAAAAAAAAACAAACCAAATCAAATGATACACATTTGACAGCTCTCTTTACAATGCATTTTCGTTTACGACAATAATGAACAACCGGCAAATCGAGCGTTAAAGCGACTACCAACTTGCATTTCGTACCGCACTGTGTGATGACCCGGTGTATTGGCTTTTTTCTTTTCAACCTGCTCGCCTTGCCCGTTTAGCTAGGGATTGGATTGGGGCGCATAATCATGCCGCGGTGTGGTAATTGCATTGAGTAAGATTGTTCCAGCGAATTTAGTGAACGATTCGATTAATTTACAACTTCTGTTATACAAGCGCACTGAGCCGAAAGTTAAGTAACGTAACTCATGCCAAGATCCAGAGCACAACGTATACAAAGGACGAAAGGAAAGGAATATCATGTTTGCTGTCTCGGCCATTGAGAGCAGTAAGCACCCGGGAAAGTAATGAAGATCCTACCATGGCACCAATGACGCTTTGTGTGCATGTCCGAAGGTTCACCCAAAACCCAAATCTTCATACTTGACCCACTGGTCGAGTAACGAGTAACCGAGTAAGATCCTGATGAAGCTGTTCCATTGTTGAATTGGGATTTACCCGTCGCGGTTACATCTTCACGTGGTGTCAAATAGTGTGACATAACACGTTGTTTCATCAGCGACTAAGCGTTCCCGTGGCGATATGCACACACACAGCTGCACCGTTGGGATAGGTAAACAACAAGAGACCCACCGGCCACTCGTCTCGGCGCAAAACATCGAAAAGTTCAGGTCAGTAACGCAAAGTAACGCTGAACTTCATCAGCAATTATTATTGAAATTTCTGTTAGTTTTTTGTTTGGTGCTGTGCCACAGTCATCTTTGCGCATTGATTACACGATGCTGCCTTGTGAAAGCTCCCCTGGGTGTGTGTTTAAGTGTGGCGGTTTTGTTCCATCCAGCAGGAGATGGGGACTCGTTAGGGATTGAAACTATGTCTGCTCTTTCTGTGATTTGGTTCGATTATGAATGGGGAAATACCGCTGATTACTCGCTGGATGGGGAAATACAACGAAAGTGAGCAAAAACACACATTCATGAAACACGGGTACACTTCGAAACGTAAGCCCTCATGTTTGATTTCGTAACAACAAAACTGTCACTTATTGATTTGCTCATTTGTGACTAAAACTTTGACAATAATCTCTTTTTGTCTACCTTTTGCATATATGCTAATAAGATGATATGATAAGTCTCACCTTTTACCTTGACAGTTGCTTAAGATAACTGTATATATGTCTGATGTATTGAAAATCATGGAATTGAACAATATATTCAACCTAATTAGTTGTTCGTCATGCATTTAGGAATCAATTTTTAATGGCTCTTAAGAACAACGTTGATATTTGTTTGATGTACCGTGTTAGGCTAATAAAATCTCCGCTCAGCTGTCCCATGTCAAAGAATCCCTCTGAGGAGTAACTCGTTTGATGTATTTTTTTTACAAAAATAAATATCTATTGTTCAATTCTTTACAATAGAACCAAATTCACTACGCCAATTTCAACACAGCAACAATTTGGCTTAGATTGGGCTGACGATGACAAAGTATTCCATGATATCCCGTGTGTTTCTTATACCGCTAGTATGAGACTTTTAATTTTAATTCTTTTCCATGAAGTTTGTTTAAGAGAAAATAAACTAAAACAGAAGAATGTCTTATTACCGTAATCAAAAAACACTATGAAGATAGTACGGCGTGACTAGTGGAATGGAAAACAACATTGCTAAACGTGTCTCATATTTATCTACCACTTCTTCTCGATGTAATTCATACAAGACTTTGTAAAGTGTTATGTTGATAGCACTGCTAAGCATCCTAAGGCACATTTGGAAACCTTTAATCATTTCACTTATCCTTGCAAGTGCAGATGCAAGTTTTGGATGCCCAGTTGATGTAAAACGCGTGCTGTGGGTATTAATCTCATTACCCTTGTACGCTACTTGGCAGTTATCCATGAAGTATATATTTTATAGATAACAAGACTGGATAGGCAACAGGAATGTAAGAACAGAAAAATTACGACTTCCTAATTACCTTCCTAATCTTAACTAGGAAGTATTTAGCTCGCGGCTTTCTCTTCTTTCCAGGAACTCGCAGAATCGTATCGCAAGCTTCATTGGCAACATATCTCATGCGTATGATGTGAGTGACTATTCTGCCATAATGTTTGCCACGTCAGGTTATGCTTATCACTGGGCAGATCATGTGTCGGCGATTACTCGTTTAAACTAATTATCATGTTTATTGGATTATTACATGTTGCGCATTGAAGCGGCCGAGCGGATTGTATCGTTTCAAGACAGTGTTTTAAGCAGCAGTGGTCAGCCATTCCTTACAACGGTATCGTCTCCAATTCGAGCACAGCATCACTCCGATGAATCAACCGTAAATTAGAATGTGTATACATACTGCATGCGCATATAGACTCGCAATGGTATAAGTTCTTCATTCGTTTCCAGCGGCTTCTGGTTGTATGGACGAGTGGAAATGTGCTAGACTGAGTTAGTCGCGATGTCGCCGCGACGTATCGTAAATAATCTGATTTATTCACCTAAATGATTCGCTTCCGTTTGCTCGAAACATGTGTCTCGCTTACTGTCCGACCGCTGATCACCGGCAAGTGATGATCGCCGTACGGCGTGGTTGGTCCCGCGTTGGTTGTGCAGTCAAGTAAAGTCATCTTGTTCTCGATTGTACACATTTCGTCCCTTTGGTTCGTTCTCGCTAGTGTCGTACAGGTTTCTCGTCGTTTCTCGTGATCAACACCGGCTGATTACTGAACCGAGCGCGTATTGCTTTCGTTCGGTTGTGTTATGCCTTGGAGCCGTTTGAACCTTGCTCGATTCTACTTCAGATTCTGCTATCAGCAGTGATTAGACGCATGTACCGGCATTTGAGTGTCGTATGGTTTACTTTAATCCGCTTCCGGAATGAACACTGCGTATGGTATAACAGCAGCGACAAGGTTCACCAAACACACTTGCCTAGACAATGCTAGACGCTGTAGTGTTGGTACCGCTTTTCACCAAGCTTGATTTCCTTCGTAGGGCCACATTTCCTTGACTACGACCTTTTGCATCAAATAATAGGCGATACCTGCATCTCTCGGAGCGATACTGGTATGATAGACGCACGTTGCACACTGGGCATATCATGCTCTACGTCCACGATACCTGCCACTGTTTTCAAACACAAGGACGCTGTACGTGTCTGCGACAGATTGCATGCTGGAGCACATTGTGGCATGCAGCAGTGAAACGACGGGAGCACAGTTTACTGACCCCAAATTGGTGCACACGCACATGCATGTTCGCAATAGTCAGCTGCGATGGGCCATCACCATTCGATCATCGATCCGTGGCGAATGGACAGCGAACTGTGTGGCGTGAAATCGAGGGCAGTGGAGTGAGTGCACAAGCTTCGGCACAGTATTTTTACAACATTAAGCCCATAACCTACACGTGTATCCCTTCCTCCTACAATCTAACGGACCGGGTACTTATGAAGGTGAAGGATCCCTATCATATGATGTTATGAATTGATAAACTGTTAATAATTTATGGGATTTCTCTTATAGCTTACTTTTTAAACGACGCTGTAGGAAAAGTTGGAGTCAAGGATGATTGCTCTTTTAACGTCATGTAATGAGTAGTTGCTTAATTTACTTAGTTTCATATTTAATTCAGTTGATTATTTCATAGTTTTAGAAACATATATGCCGTTGTAAAAAGTTATCCATTTACACCATCTAGTGACCATAAGGTCCTTGGCCTTTGGTATGGTGCAAAATAAATAAAAAACACCATCCAGTTTAAAAGGCATTTCAACCCTTTTTTATCATAGCAGCTCACTACAGTGCGTAACAAAGTTGTACTTTCTTCATTTTTTGTACATCCTAGACACTCGATGAAAACTTGCGAGTATTTAGTTTTTTTTGTGCAATGTGAGGGAATATAAAATCTACTACTGCTCCATGACGACAAACAGTAATTCTTATACTTTTCACTCAACATCGTCATTTCTTTTTTGAAGTTTTTCTTTTACAATTTAAAAAACAGGAGATTGTATAGCTATGATACGTACTGTAAGAATAAAGTAATGAAATGATCGCAGTTTATACTTATCATGCAAATTCATCAATTCAAAGATTGTAATACATCATTAAAAAAAAATGGGTATTTTTTATTTCATCAGCAAATTAGCCACGGCTAATTTTCAATTTTCCATTTCCATTGTCACGAGCAAGGCCTTCCTTATATCAAAGCGATTCCTAGGTGAAACATGAATCGGTCACAGCATGGAAGGACTTAATTGAATGCTCCTCACACACAGTGGTCCGCTTGATGAACTTCGTTCCGAGGCCAATGATGATGTGCGGAGACTTGGCGGCCGTTTCTTGGGAATTTCCTATTGGGCAACGTGTAGGATCGTGCATCGATGGAAGGGAATCGATCAACTGCTTCTTATTAGCGTACGCAAAAAAAAACAGGCCGGTTCAAAAGTGTTACATAACAGTGGCCTCAAAAAGAGCGAAATACAACAGTGCACAATGCAGCTCAACAGATCTTATTGTTCTTTCGAGGCTCACTTGCTTCAGGGAGAGAAAAATTGACCTACTGTCCAACTTTCCCTACTTTTTGTAAACTTACAATTACGCCCCAGTTTATCCACTTAGGTTGGTTTATGTGTGGATCAAATTTGCATGTGTAATGTCCGATGGTTGGCCGCTCTTCAGTGATGGAGTCATTGAGTGGATTGTTTATCAAAATGCTCGTGATTCCTTGTAGGTCTAATTTAGACATTTTCTTTATTCAATTATGCCTGTTTTACTATGCGCTGTGATAGTGTGAAGGTGGCTCTTAGCTTGCTCATTCCTACATACTGCTATTATCGTAGAATGTTCGGTAATATTGATTTCTTGCTAATCAACTGCCGCATTGGATTTTATCTGAAACTTTCCCAAAATGTATCCTCAATATTCAACATTCAATACAATATTCGAAAATTTTTGGGTAGAATTTATAAAAGTTTACATTAAAAAAAATAACAAACACAAAACATTCCATTACAGCTACACCATTGACATTATCTCGTAGTCTATGTAATGGTATGGCTAAATACTGCATGTATGTTAAATTTCTTTACCAACTTTTGCCGAATACAATGAGGTGTACCTATTTTATTAATGTCACACTTAACCAAGCGCCGTCGATAGCCAACGGTAAATGGATGCATGCTATCAATCGCTTCAATTCAAAGTTGCGCATTCCGTCAACTGCACGCTACTCCGTTTGGCTGAAGATGATCATGAACGCGAGTCCAACTATTGAAATCCCTGCAGTTGTTGCAACATAGAGTTGCAGTCCTATATAGTCGGCGCACCCGCCTGATAGAGCTTGGTTTGCATCTATCGGGAGCACTTTTTTTCTTTTTTTTTTGCACACTCACTCTGGTTTTGACGCTTAACCAGAGTTGAGAAGCAGTGGCAGTTGGCATACAAATCTTCCCTTCAATCGGAAACGATCGGCAGCTCCTAAGGTGGTGTTTAAAATAGTTGTGGGACGCTTTCTTCCACGAGATGCTTATCGCGCTTTCAAGCGTCACTCCCCGACGCTCGTTATCCTACCCTGGACCATAACCGGATCATTAACCGGTCATCTAATTGATCCAGACATGGTTTGTCTAATAGAACTCGTCGCCCAATCGTTACCGCCTTCCACATAGCGTCGGCTGATTTCTCGTTAATTCTAATGCCTTTCAAGCCCTCGAAAACTCCCCCATCGTCAAACGTACACTCGCGCAGAAGTTGGAAGGTGCAAGCTGTCTTTCAAAGCGATCGCTTTAAAGCAACCCTTAGGTACCGACAAAAACACCGCCAAGGAGCGCAAATGGCCATTGAGGATTGATTCATTGTTTAGGATGCATTGGAACATTCGGTTTAAACATTGAGCAGTGCGAGGAGGCAAAAAGCCCGCTACGTCTCGGTGAGCCATAAATTGTTATGGAGTAGATTGATAAAAAAGAAATTTTGCGTGGGCTAAGCAGATTTTTCGAGACCGTTCTTGCCGACGTTCGTTATACCGTTCGACGGTAGGTGTTCGATATATCGCGGTGTTCTGTGTTCGACGAAAGGTTCGACCAGTCCTGTGCCATCTGTTTACCGTTAGATAGCTGATGCACTGGCGGCCATGTGCATGTGCATAGCTCGGTTAATGCAGCGACATGAAATGGGGTAAACTTTCTACCGACGAGGGCCACAGGAACGTGTGAGAAATCTAGCATGATTCAAGCGATATTAAATGCACACACTTAATTTTCTAGCTATCGCTAACAAATTTCATCTCGCCACGCTTGGAAGCATAACCGTTAGGCTGCAGTTTACAGGCCACCATGGGATATTTTGAACCATGGGAACATCACATTGATGCCAACCATCGAAATCAAACTAAATCAACAAATATTGTGTTGGTAGAATGAATGTTACTGCTTCACGATTTAGAGCAACATCAAAACAGGCTCAGAATGCATTTAGTCATGTTTTCAATCGACCTAGCGCATCCGAGTTAAATCTGAGTTTCGATCTCCAGACCGGGTCGCGTGTATATTTGCGTATCGATTATAAAACGCACACCGTAATCGTTCACTGAGATAATGGCTTACGATTTAAGCAACTGGAAGCGAGGGAAGAATGAAGTAGTAAAACTAAGTATTAATGCCCTTTTGAAGCGCGTTAAGGAAGCGGTATCGTCGAGGGTTATTTCTCCTCTCATGATACTTTATCAGGCGTAAATAAGCCAACGTTTGCGCTATTCAATTAGCCCGGAATCCAGTGTGCGAATGTAATATTACATTATTCGTAATTCGCATTATCACACAACGCACCATGAGAAGCTGCCATGGTTTTAAACTACGGCTCAATTCACTGGCCTGTGGTTAAATTGTGCAAGCTGCATGTGGGGCGAACTTGAGAATTACAATTTATTTTGATTACGTTCAGAAAAAAATGGGAATACGTAAAAAGAAAATAAAAAATATAAAGAAAGGAAAATAAATGTTGTGAAATGTTTGACAACTTTTAGTAGTAGTTTAGTAAGTAAGTTTTGGTAAACTTTTAGTTTTAGTAGCAAAACTCGACACATTTTTATCATAAATGGATTCGCTAGGAAGCAGTCTCAGAAAAAATACATTCAGAATGTATGCATATAGAACTTGAAAAAGAATACATGCATATAGAACAAAGCCTTCAATCAATGTACAGCAAGTCTGACATATTTATAAGGATCAATAAGCGTCAATTATGTAACTATTTTTACAAATACAATTTTTAGGTCAATGTGAACGACCGTATTGTTTTTTAAAAAATACTATTATTGGTCAAAAACTAAACATTGGTCACCAGAGGTCCCGTATGGTAACCCTTATGAGGCCTCTGATTATGTTAATCCGCCACTGAGTGATGCAGCTGAATGTTTTCGTAATTTTGAACCCATTTTGGCGTACTTACAATATTCTTTCGCGAGCATCTAGCACTATGCGTGAGCGGTTAACGGATTTCATATATAACTTATACGATTTGTTTACGATTACGGATTCACCTACCTTTTATAGCAACCGATTCCGGCAGAACCTTGTATCCGAAGATGGCATGCAGATTTTTGAACTCGCAGTGTCCAGATACGGCCATGCAACCGGCAAAGAATGTTATGTGCCAGAGGTAGGTAAAGCAAACGGCAAATCCGCTATACGCGCAGAAGATCTGCACGGACGGGAACGGGCTGAGGATACCAATCCAGAAGGAGATCATATCGGTGAGCGAGGTGATAGTGATAGAGACGGCTGCTTCCGACATCATGTGACCCATACGTTCTGGGACGGACAGTTTCACGGACGTTCGGCGCCAGGCAGCTAACATGACGAACGTGTCATCGATTCCGATACCTGAAATGGTGTAATGTTATTATTAGAATGTTTAGATGCATATTTCTCACCGCATACGTTTCATTTTTCATTCAAAATTATATTCAAGTCATATTTTGATTCGAGATTTAGTTTGTGACGCGTTTGAAAGATGATACGATCATGTGTATTTGCTAAAAGCACTACGTGTTGCAGACATGCATAACTATGTTGGTGCAGCTTTGGGGTGGATAATTACAACCCACACGCACCACTCTCCCGTACCACAAGCGTTTTATTCGCAATGACATAATCATGCGTTCATGTATAACCGACGATGGTCGTTTTGTGTACAACGATGGCCCGACTGATACGTTCACAAAACTTCATTTGCCGATAGGCAATAACCGATAGCCAGCGGTAAATGATCTATAGCTACTCGCCGAAAAAGAATCGTTAGCAGAAACTTCGCCGTTTGAAACGTACCACGAAATAGAACTTGGGTTTCTGCTTTAAGGCATCGCGCATTTAGGCATCGCTCCACTCGAGCTTCTTATATAGTGTGCAATGGTAGTTCAATGCAATGCTGTCGTGGAGGGCTGAACCGTTATTTCACCATTCTAGGTAGTAGTGCAATTTACTGCTTGTGACACCTAATCACTTACCCACGGCCAAATTTACCTGTCAATAAGCTTAAGTGGTATGAGACACGTACTTTTTGGATGAAACTTTTTAGAGGTAGCAAATGCCCACTAAGGCAAACTAAATTTAATTTGTAGTGTATATGACTTTAAAGTATTGTTTATAATTATTAGGCTATCGTGGGTTTGCGAAAGGTATCCATTAACAGTAGATTAGAAGTAGGTATAGTGGTATCGGTGCATACTATTACAAGACAGGATCGGTACCAAAACTCTTCGAGTCTCGAGTCGAGTTAGCCTCCCCATACGAAGTGCTAGCTGTTCAGTATGAATTTAAGTCAAGGGAATAAAAAAAGATAGGTCTCACAAGGTCTAGACAGTATAGAAAAAAAAGAACTATTAGCACCAACTGTGATAATATAAATTATAGATTTTTTGACAAAATATTTGCTGACCTCAACGTTCCTCACATATATAAAAAATATATGCCCTTGCATCAAGAACCCATCGTTTAGGGTTATGTGCAAAGTCTACGTTGATTTAGCTTCCGGTATACGGAAGCTTATCAGACCAAGGTGTGTAACGTATAACGTAGTGGTACAAGGGACGGCAATTTGAATGCGTACGTGTGGACTAACAGCTTCAACAACCTTAGGTAGAGTCTGTGATGGTATTGCTCAGCTATCAGTAGTAGTTTATAGCAAAACTAACATGCTACAAGACGGCATGGTTGCGCCACAGGTGCTGGTACAAGAATTTGAAGGTTTGGGTAATTAACCAAAGACGTTTGCGCATCCAATACATAGAACTGTGTACGTTTGGGTCGACCTTGAAAGAATTAGTTCAATCTCCTGTATCATGTTTTACTCGTTTACGCTTCATTTGGTTCGAGGAGTTATTTCCGGAGTGCAACAGATACATTTTACCAAGATCATACTAACGTGTAAATCAAAGTAACAAAGAGCTTTGTAACCAATGCAAGGTATACTATTCTTTATTGTTAGTGCTAAAAATATTTTCCTAATATTGGTGGTGTAAGGTTCGGTGAAATCTTCGTTTGTAGTAGTTTTTCCTCTGTTCTGTCACAATAAATCATTTGTTGGCCTAGATCTGGCTAAAAAAGACACACAATAATGCGACCAACAATAACCCCAACGATGGACGACACCCGATTGATTGTGGCAAATTCGACTGCCAGTTCTTTAAGGAACACAATCTCAACTATCTCACCGTTTTGTTAAGCTTGCAGAGATTGCAGTGACTATATATGCACAAAGGCGGCAACAACCCTTTGCCTTAATTTGGAACACCATTCACTATCAATTGCAGCTCGAAATAGACTTTAGCAAATTGTGTCGGGCATTAAATTCATGTTAAGCAAGAGGTGCTGCGGTTATCAGGGCTGATGTTTTATGACACTGATGCTGCGGTTTGAAGATGTGCATTACCAATCCGACACATTTTACAATCAATCGATACGAGGAAGCGCTTGCTATAGTGTTTTGTAAAATGGTTGCCTCACTGTTTCGGAATGCCTGCTGACTTTAATGTGCGTGTTTTTTTTTTCATCGTAATTCTTTAATGAAGTCATGTGTTTGAGCGCGTGCTGCTTTAACGCAGGTGACATTTTTGAATAATTCACGCAAGATACGCATTATCTGCGCTTCTATTCCTTTGTGAGTTAACATGCTCATGTGATTATTTTGCACCAAAATATTTCATCCTCTAACCAAAAGACCATGGGACCGTCAGATAATGGTGATCTATTTTTCCATTACATTATATTACCCCGGAGAGTACCCAACGGTGAGGGAGTTGTTCGTAAATGCACTTATGGCTGCAACCGTCGTTTGCGGCGCACCTTTGGTGGACGTAAATTGCTGGCAATTGAGTGCATCGGTCATGCTGATTGTTGAATTCTCCAATACGCTCGCACCCGCTACTCGCAAGCCAAAGCAACCCGGCGCAGGCGTGCGTTAGTGTAAGACGCACGTATGGCTTTTCTTTTCACCAGCGCTCAGCTCACTGGTACTTATCTTTTGGCATCATTGGCAAATACCATATAGTTTGGAAATTGTACACATATCTCTTTTCCAAGCGGCACTTGTTACGTAACTGCCTTTTGTGTGCTACGTATCTTGTGCACCGCGAAATGGGGAGTGTGGGTTTTTTTCACATGTTTAATTGGCATGCTGACTGCTTGATTTCTTTTCGGTTCATTGCATTGCACCGTGTCCCCCATGCCCCTTTTATCATTCGTACCAGTTGTTTTTATGTATATTTTCTTCTAGCGGAACAGTTGCATGGGCAAGATGAGCAAAATAATTCGAAAATGTTCAGCTCAACACCGACGCGGTATTACGGTAATAGTAAACATTTATAAAATTGGTACTGTTTCCTTTGTGAATTGAAATGATAGCGAAATGCAAGCACGAAAAAGAACAGACAACAGAGAAGGAAATGATGCGCAGAAAGCTTCCGGACAGTTTCCGATGCGAAGTGCAGGAAAAGCGTGATAGCAAAGTTGATTGATGTGATTTGAAAACGCCGTGAAAATCTGTTTGTTATGAGACGCTGATTACCCAATCCACATATGATTTTGAGGTCATAATGCAAAACTGGTGAACGGTATGTTGAACCAGGAAAAGGATGTAACCAATAACCAGACAACACACCACCGATGTAAAAGGCATGCAATATATCAGAATCGGAAATACAATTTGAGTGCGGCGTCACACCAACACAATCTGAGCACTGAATTAGCTACAAGAAAATGATCGGTGCTTTGCGTAATCTAACATACATTTTATACTTCATGGCAGCGGGTGACCATTAATTTGTTTATTGATAAAAAATACCCACCATGTGTGATTGCTACTATGCACCTTGTGATCGGTTACTTGCCTACTTAAACGCTAATTAGTATTCTACTCATGGACTATGAGAATCGTCGTGCTGATTCACGAATGCAGCACAGTACACTTTGTCTTGGCAAGCATTGTAAGCATGACAGAGAGAAAACTTTGACCGTCTGGGGTGACATTGTTTTGGGGAAGGTTTTTATAGGTGGTCCAATGTCGCCCTAAAGATGATGCTATTGGTAGTAGTCATGGTCGTGGTGCCATAATCACATTTTATACAATGGAACGATGGCTATCCGCAACAGAGAAGTTTATTCAATTGTTCTGGTTTGCACCATTAAAATTAAACAGAAATGTTCCAACGAGCATCACTTTTATGAAATAGCTACTGCCCAGTATTAAGACATATTCATACGTACGTTTCGGGTTAAAATAAAGCACTCAACGCAGCTTACATCACTCACATCGGATGGCATCCATTGCAAGAGATCAATTTTGTCGACAACAGGTGTTAGGACACTGAGCCATCCAATAGGGTATGTTAAGTGAGCAGCAAAAGCTTGTTGGATCTCATCATGTACGTGACGCGTGAATGGATTACGGTTTCGGGTCGATCGTTTTCCGCCATCGTACTGTGCGACGATGCAATTAGAGCAATGTGGCAAGACTTACCAATCATAAGAAACGGTGCCGCCAAATTGATTCCGATGAACTCGATGCCCAGATACATGGCCAGTCCGAACGCGGCAGAGGTTGCCATCACAGCCGAGACGTTACCCATCAGACCGAGCCAGGGTTTGGATCGTACCACGTCACCCATCATGCAGGTTACCACGCTGAGAAGGTAGTTGTGAAAAAGTATGGATAAATGCCGAAAAGGTTTAACAAGTTGGTTGCTATTAACCTTACCTGAACGCTATCATCAGGATGAAAGTTGAGCTGAAGTACGGCACCACAGTTCGCGTGTTCCGCTCCAGCTCGTGGTCGAGTGTGCGCGAAGCGAAACGTGCAACAGAAATGTATTTAAATACTCCATTATCTTCCGCGTAGCCAACGGCCTCAAGAAACGCTTCCTCCCAGGCAGCACCACGCGCATCCTGGCGTTTGGAATCAGCCGTAACAAAGTAAACTAACTGCAGCGATGGCACCGAAATGATCAGATTATCTTCCGATACTTGCGTTCCACCAAAGAATACCGGAAAGACGTGCGCATCCCACGTCACGGGATTGAACATTACTGGGAAAGTCAAATTTAAGTCACCTGCTTCAACCTGACGAATAAAACAAAATCGATGTTTACATTATTGCACTTACTCCAATGAATCCTAGAAGCTAACTACTTACCTCATCGATGATTTTATCCAAGTTAAGAATGTCGTTCGTAAAGCATTCATTTTCCCATCGAGCGCAAGCTTCACGGTAAGTGAATGTTTCTCCATCGTACTGGACCGTGGCGTTCTGTATAATTCCATCGAGTAGTCGCAGCTCCTGCCAAACCTCACTTCGCAAGAGATTTTTGTTATGTTCGTCCTTCGAAATAACAATTACTCGACCGAACCGTCCTGTGAGGTAAAATTGAATGAATGACAATTTTCCGCTCTATTTATACGATTGAAGCAAGGTTTTGCTATCGATATTTAGGTTTTAATTCCCATAGTCAAGGACAATATTTGATTGAGTTTTTGCGAAAGATATTCCTTTTCGATATTCTGAAATGGCTGCATTTAATTTCGTTTTCCCTTTCTGTTTATGGATTTGATTTGTGTAGGAATGGTAGGCAATAATACCTTATATCCGATATTTGTGTAAGTAATTTAAGTTTGTAATTTTGTTATCAAACTAGAAATGCTCAATGCGTCCATTGAGCAGACAGTCTTTTGTTGAGCTACTGTGCCAGAAAAGATTGCTTGCAAGCTTCAACTAATTGTTGCGGTGTAAAAGGCTGACACTACATGTACCAGTTTCCTCGCACGATAATCGGCGATCGGAATCAGTAACGGAATCTACATATATCAGTTGCACGCGCACTCAATCAGGCTAGTACTAATTAGCACCAGTGCCTGCTATCAAATTAGAAACGTTAAAGAAGGTAGTGGGGTCTACTAGTAGCAATAATAATGAAGTAGTAGTAATGAAGGACATTTGATGTTACTTGTCTATAACAGTATTTTATGTGTTGGAAACTGTGATTTAATATTTACAAGTTTCGTTTGTGCGTAACGCAGAAGAAAAGAATTAGAGTAGAAAAAAAAATTAATATAATTTAAAACAAACGTATGTTTATAAAAAAAACGCAATAAATACACAGTTTATGAGTCAAGGTAAATGATTTGGTAACCCAAAGACGCAAACGGCGCCCACTGTAGCTTCCAGTTTTCTTAAACGATTTCTGGTAGCACAATATTGCTGGACATTATCAAGCATCTCATCATCATTCATCTAGTATATTTTCATGACTGGCGAGATATCAACAGATCTATTTATTTACCTCCCTCGTGTACCAGAAAAAAATTGCACGTGACGACGAATCAGTTTGCTAGACATAAAATTATCCTAAATTCGATCAATAATTAATTGCTCTCGGTTGTAAAACAATGGTAGTAATTTCTCCTCACAAAAGCGTTCGAACTGATCTATCGGTTTCTGTAAGCTACGGATTGAATACACTTTACGATTAGCTTAGTAAGAAAACAAAACAACCCGTGGGATTTATCGTCGGGATAAATCATGGTTTACACCTGTGCAATTTACGTCATTCACGAACACTTTTATGACACGTGCCGTATGTTAGATTTTTTTCAGTTATGGTGCATTTTGCATTCAGTTGAATTATGTACATAAGCATTAACATGCAATCGAATTATAGGTAAACAAGAATATGTACTCCTCATTTATTAAAAAAAATTCAAGTAACGATGCACGAAAAAATAGACTTAAAAGTAATTCGATGTATTTATCTTGTTTTTGGTAGTATTCTTGATTGCTAAACTGTGGTTAGAAATGAATACAAAAGACTTGAGCATATCAATTTTAAGCGACGAACCTTTGTGTTTTAAGAACTTTTGTTTCGATGTTGTACATCAATGAATCCGTCATGCATTCAGGCTAGTTGACTATTAAAGCATAAAATTTAAACATAAACTCTTTCTGGATTAGGTTTAAATCACAGTTTAATGTTCAGCTATGGATAATTCCAGTCACAGATAATCCAACATTGGACAAGGGAAATTTAATACAGACAGGGGTTGTAAAGGCAAATACCAATTAGGACAATTTGTTATGCATTTAAACTAAACTTACGCGACTACATTCGCTAAATTTACATGCATACGTTACGTAAATTGTGAAGAACTTGTATGAAGTTGTGGTACTAACAGTGCTCCTTTTGTATTGTGCATATGATTTTATCTCAGCACATGGGATAACTCTCTGTTGATTGTTCTCTCAGCGAACTTATGTCGTTCAAATGCAAATTATAACGCATGTTATATGCGTCTTACCTACGAAAGTGACGGATAGACGGTGCAAAGAGCACGCTCTCATTCTCTTCACCATAACTTCACACCAGTTTTATATACCCGTTAGTTTATCGGTTAGAAATGAAAGTAGTCAAGAAACGACCTGACGCTGACAATCTATTGCTGAAGAGTGGAACTACCTCAGAGGACAGCATTTATAACCGGTATAATTGCACTACATCCTGCACTACTATGTTCCCTGCATACAGCGCAATTCCACTTGTTCGCATCCTTACCCGGCCGAGTAATTCTTCCAACGTTGAAACGGTGCGTATAGTTGACCTTGAAGTAGCTCTCAACGATGGCACGTTCCGATTTGCCCTCACCGCGGATAGGCGAGAACAAATACTCTGGGTCGATTTCGTATTTGATTTGTTGAAAGCTGAAATAGATAAAATGAACACAGGTAACGATGATATAGGAAACCAATCAAGTCCAGAATCTAAGTACAGATATTAATGTTCATAGTTATTGCGTTTAGCGTGACACTGCCCTTCAAAAGCTGTGCCGTTATCAAAGAAAACAACATCTCCGGGCCATACATCGTAACAGCAAATGCTCGTAAAGAAAAAGATATCACATAGAACGTGTCTGAAGTTAATGAAACCCCATCAAGATAAATGGTTTAGACATCATAAAACCACAATATGCGATAATTGAGCGGTTCGTAAAAATTCAACCTTTTCCTGTAATTTAAAGTACGTGCGGCGATTAGTCAATACAGCAATGTGAAATACAAGTTTAATCATGATTTCAATCATGATGAATATAGTGTCATCTTTTGCATAAGCAATGGTTTGTTATTTAAAAATTTCCTCAATAATTTGTTTATAAAATCTCAAATAGGTTTTTAAAAACATATTAAATATTAAAAAAACGTATAAGAAAGAATGATGATACGCTTACAATAGTTGATTTATGAAACGTTTAACATTGAAAGCAGCTTTTGCTGTCCTGACGCATATTTACAACATTTTTTTACTATCAAAACAAACTTTTTACTTTACAACTTTTACTTACTTTTACAAACTTTGACTTCCAATTTACTGCTTTTTAATGCTTTGTTTTGATTTTTATGTTTGATGATTGAAATCTAAATTTCAATCCAGTGATTTTTTTATGATTCACAAACATCGCAAGTCTATAATGCATTTCATGCCAAATACTTTCGCTTTGCGTTTTTCCTGTTTTTATTCACTAATGAAGCGTTGCAATTTAGTGAAACCAACAAGACTTCGAGACCGTTTTCCGTTACCGTTACTGAGATACGCCAACCCATAGATTAGTTACTACGCTTAACAGTTTTCACATCCACTACTACAACTACTTACCCGGTCATACATAGAAGAGCCAATAAGACAGGTACTATCAGAAAGTAGCCCGGGTGCCTCCCGATAAAGAGACCCAGCTTGAAGAAGGATTTGTTTAGTGCATTGTCCACACAAGAAATGCCGCAAGTCATCTGAAAAGAAAAAAGAAAATTTTTGTTTAATAGATAAAAAACGGAGCATTGTACAACGCACATACATTAGCTAAAAAGGTAATTGAACTCATCAATCTTTTCAGCTAATGATGGATTAAAGACATCATGACGCACTAAGTTTAAGTGTCTTAATGCGTCGATACGATTATGTTCAGAGCTAAAGCAACTTTACATATGCTAGTTGAAATAAAACGAGTGCACGCCACATTGAAAGTACCCCAAAGGTAAGCTGGTTTGTATACCGTTGGTGCTGAAAGCCTGGACGAACATAAACATTGTGAAAAGATTTGATTTTCTCGTTTGATTATGCCGAGCGTATACCACCATGCCGGGTAATTGTACAGCATAGACGCCCAACGTGTACAACAAAACTTTCCATTTCTATGGCGTGGTTCAAACCGACCGCGCTGAAGTTCTTTGACTGTGAACGAAAGGGAAAATCTCAAGCAAGTTAATTTCCCACTATTTGCACGATTTGAATAGTTATGTTAGGGCCATGGTCGACTGTAGGCACTGCAAGATAAGGTTATTGAGATCATGCATGCTTGGTTTGACCTCCGACAACCAAACGCAATGGTTTACGAGCTGAAGAAAAAATAAACTTACCAGCGAGGGAAACAAATGTGACGAAGTGTTTGAGGATTCACAATGATACACTGGGCAGTAATGTTTTAACAAGTGCTAATCATCATGTTTTGCAACTCATTTCAAACTGCATACAACCTACGCTCTTAGCGTTTATAGTTAACGTGGTTTAAGTTTTACGATGCTAAATAATTCAAAAGAATGCACAAGATTTCTATGTTCCCAAAGAAAGCTCATTCACTGAGATAAATGAAACATAATTTAACGTAAAAAAGCTCATTTTTGTTATGGCTTCTTTTAATGCCACTTTTGTAACCTTTGACGTGATTAAATTGCTTGAATCTATGAATCATGTCAAAACATTGTCGGTGTTTACTTTGAAAGTGGCCAATACATGTTTGAAAACACCAACAAAAAATATATCACTCTCTTTACCTTTATCTGTTATATCTTGTGCTATTAACCGTCGCACATTGCGCAGTATTGCATAAAGTTACCCAAACCATTGGGTAGCAAACAATAGTGCACACAATCACGCAAAAAAAACATGCCACATCCGACATTGACCCACTTTACTTGACGATAATCTAATGGGAAACCTAAATGTCATGTGACTGATCCAAGTGTAATGCAAGCTGCGTTAATTACGTGCGACAAACGGACGACTATGTTTTAAACATCCGTTTTTTTTGTAACTGAGGTGAGAAATTTTGGCGTGGTGGTTTTGCTGCGTGAGATAGTTTGATACCAATTATGATTCCATTTCCAGCTGGTTGTCGGCTATATGTAATGATAGTTTTGCAATGCTTCGTATCCTAAGACTCCTGTGAGCTCAATGTTACTGTTCCATCAGCATATCCGTTTCACTTTCTATCAACCGAACAGGAAATCTAAAGGTGGAGATATTTCTTGCGGTGTATCCCGCATCGCAAACAAGTTTGCTAGAGATGCAAAACAGTGAAACGGTTTGCAAAGGTCGACAATCTGTGGTCACTGCAAGAAATAATGCTGTTGCCACGAATGCGCTCGCGATGGCGATGGGCAGTGTTTTCTCTTGTACTGTGCTTATCGGTGATATGTGTAGTACTGTGTATGATATGTTTCGATACTGCCCGTTACAATTGATAGTTGCATTAATAAACAATCCAATACGGATAATAAACAGTAGCAGCTGTGGCGAGATTTGCTCATTTGATGCGAGGTTTATGGGGTTATTTTTGTTTGTTTCTGTTTTGTAATTTGAACCTCGAATTTATTATCTTTGGGTAACAATGTAGAATGTAGTACTCTGATTTTAACTAATTGATGGTTGATTATTTACCGTAGTGATTGAATTTAGTGGATGTTTGTTGGTTATGTTCATTCCATTCCACTTTCTCAGTTGTTTAGTTTTAATTTATAATGATTTTTTTTTAGTTTTAATTTATAATGATTTAGTATAGCATTTTCTTACAGTTATATAAAGCATGAGAACACTTTACAGCAATGTTTTGATCAATTATTCAACTGTGTTTTGTTTCGTAATTAATTTTATTTATATTCTATTTTAATTTTTTTATAATTGCTCTTGGGACAATTATATTATATCCTGGTCGGTGGTGTATTTGGTAGCGAAAACTGTCTTCACAAGGCAAGACCGGTACAAAATCCCATAAGCAGCAATTCCCTGTACGCAGGACTGACTATCTAGCTACGGGTTAATTCTAAAGAAGAAGAAGAGTGTTTAAATCGGACTAGTTAGATAAAAATACATAAGATCCCGTTTTTAAAATAATAATAAACCAACTAAAATTCAATGCTGTAAAGTTTGATGCCATGAATCTCAAACTGTGGTTTGGTGGCCAATAGTGGTTTGATGAGAAATAACGGTAGGTGTCGCGAGGGTATTCATACAACTAATATTATTAGCATCTATATTCCACTTCAGCAGTTTCGAGCAATGAAGCACCATGCTTTGCGAGATCTATTAAGCTCATACATTAACACGCTATCGCAGTATTAGGGCGTGATGCTGTGTGCAAGTGCAATTCACCTGTTTTCTTCACGTTACTCTAAAATACGGTGTGCTTCTATCTTCCGCTGGGCATGGCAGCTAAGTGCCGATGAATGATACTGCAACCGGCCCACGAACGAAGGTCGACCTATTTTCAACTGGCCTGAAGAGATCCAGAGTTTGTTGAGTGATCTTAATGTTGGCCTGAAAAGGGGAAACAACGCCTTTCTCCGGTTCATATTTCACGTCTAGATCAGCCACGTTACAAACATGTAAAAAGCATAGCAGATTGTGACATGTTTCAGAAATCCTTGTTCATATAACTAAAGATTTGTGTACATTTTATTATTATAACGAAAAATAACTTCTCTTTCCAAGAAAAGCAATTATCTCTGCTAGTATAAACTAGCAAGAATGCATTCAAAACCTACAAGTAGAATGTCGCACATGATTACTGTTGTTGTATCTCCACAAAGCGTTATTTTATGTACAAGTCCGTACGAATTAGAATAATTCTATTTTTAAGTTATGTTCACAAGTTTTAGCGTTTTTCGTTCTCATTTATTTTAAATTAATGTTTTACTTCATTAGAGGCGCAATTAACCCAGGTATTCAAGTTCGTTGGTGAAATGACGGATGAGTTCATTAGGAGTAACACCTAATGGAATGTTATTGTTTTCAACGTCTAGAAAAATATTGTTGATCGATGATCTGCGTAATAATTTTGGCAGAAGCACTAAGTATGTGGTAACTCATTTTTAATGACACCACATTAGCTACAACCTGCGTCAAATCGTTTGTTCCAAATTGTCTAATTCAATCGAAACCATCCCTCTGTCATAAGTTCCGATGTTGTTAAAATGTTTTCTTTTTCTTCTTTTTTATCGGCACCACAACCTCAAGAGGTCTTGGCCTGCCGTTTCTGGCTTTCTGTGACTTTATCTACCCGTAGCTGGATAGTCAGTCCTGCGTACGGGGGATTAGTCTATTTGGGATTTTGGTCCAGCTTGTTCGTGTGAAAACCGGAGCCGCTACCATCATGCCACCCGGCCGCCCCAAAAGTTTTCTCAATGTATTAAAACCGGAAGGTGTATGACAGCAGACCATGTATTGCGGAGGGATAAAAGCCCAATTATATCTGATGGTGCGGTTTGAAAATACTTCTCTTGAAGGAATGTTGAAATCGGCAATTAACCATTAAAGTCCCAGGAGAATATAAATATAAAAATTTTTACTGTAGGAAGGTGAGTGCAAGAAACAGAGAAAAAATTAATAATTTAAAGCTATCACAATTTGTATGATTTCACATCGTTAACCTTGCACTATTTTCTCCCTACCAGTGCAATAGAAAAGATTCAATGTAGTTGATTGTTATATTTCATCCGTTTTCTCCCTGAACTCTTTTCATCGTATGCTATCCGAAAAGAGTTATCAGCAACAATAGCAATTTTGGTAGCAGAGCGTTTCATTTCTTTTTTTATTTCCTTACTACTAGTTTACTGTTGATGCCGGCCAGATAGCGAAAATGGTCACTCAAGCACCGATATTTGGCACAGATTGCTGTCATTGAGCAGCGTTAATTGCAGATAATATAAAGTGAACGGATGGCTGCTGTTGTAGGTACTCAGAATATATTACAACTGATCTACTTTACGGTGTTTGCACTGAGATTAATACGGCGCTTTCACTTTTTGATGAGAGTTAACGGATACCTAAGAAACCGGATATTTGTTTACATCAAACATCTAATTTTCCGATTGTGCATATTATTGGTTTTGGTACACGATTACTTCTACCTACTGCTTTGAGCTGACAAACTGTAATGACTGGAAATGAAAGCAATTCACTGAGCTGAATGTTTGTTTTATCCAACGGTAGCGTTGAATAACTCGCGAGCAACTGAATCTGTAGGCCTCGCGAGACCTTGGTGTAATGAGACAGCAGATCTCGTTATTTCTTCCCCTTAGTAAAGCTAGCCTTAAGGTCAACATATTTACATAACAGTCCATCAAATCTGCTTGTGTAGTGGTAATTGTTAAACACAGTTACAAAGTACATTTTTCAATCAAGTTCTAACAATCCGCTTAACAAATAATGACAAAGGGAGAAGAAGGTTCCAGCAAACAAACGTTATCAACTTCAAACAGTTAGAAATTGAAAGATTTCATAATTTGATGGTTAAACGAAAGACTTGAATGCAACCAACCTTCAAAGAGTAAAATAGGCTCAAATCTAAGCTACGTATTTCAGCACCTTTTAACCATTATACGACACCTATTTTACTCTTTTGGAGTGTGTATTGAAACCGTACTGAAAACAAACGACACGAATACTATTTTGACGTAAATGATTGAATTTTTTCTACTTGGCATCAATCACGGAGTATCAAGAGCTTTTTTTTCCTTTCGTACGTGCAAGCAATGTAATGGCTGGTGTAAAAGAAACGAGCGTGTTTTAGGTGCTTACCGTGATGCTTGACTAACTGGTTGTTGGTTGTATAACAAAACTGGTATACCAGTTTGAGTAACCGAAATGACCAAGCAAAGGGAGACAGAACAAGAGTTTACCACATTGAGATGTTCCATCGACGCATGTTCGATTAAATGGGTTATTATATTGTAGCAAAGCCGAGATTCAATTACTGCAATCAACTCTGTAAACTCAAGCGAAGCAAATGTTATTGGTGCTAAGATGATAAACTGGAAAAGTACCATTTCATTAACCATGACGTAATATTTATAGTGTCAACAAATATTCTTCTATAAGATTGTTTCTGTGTTGTAACCGAGTGTGATAAAATGTTAGGATTTGTAGGCAGAATAAATGACTTTACAGACATTCAATATATTTATTTCCATTGCAAAGTGAATTACAATTTTAAATAAATTTTAAATTTATTTAAATGATATAAATTTATTTAAAATGTATTCCTTGAAATTGCTTAAACATGCTTAATGGTAACCCAATAATACTGGTAGATCAAACCTTTCTAAATCAGACAAATCACTCCATATGGAAACTTTTTTATTTCTTTAATGAAGATAGTATATTCTCCTTTGCTATCTAGTTTTATTACCTACATAACAAAGAAATGCAGCAAATCCTTGCCGTGAAATGTTTATTGACTTTATTGGAATGCTGCGTTACCATTCCTCAATATCACAAGAATACTCAAAACAAACTTTAATGATAGGTTGATTATGATGTTACGGAAATCCCTTTGATGCTAAGATTAATCCAAGTGCCCAGCTGTACAGAAAATGAATTAATAACCCTTTCGAGAAGCCGTTATCATAATCTGGTACGAAACTGCAAGGGTGTGCAAGAGAATTACTACTTTCGTTCATAAGCTTCCGGTCAAATGTTCCAGCAAGCATTTAACACCACAGCGGATTGTTCCCGGGAAGAGAGCATACTTAACACCGGTTGTTTTTGTTCGGTATAGTTTTTCTACCGGAATGTAAAAAATATAGCTCGACAAGACTGATGAATGCGAGATTCGCAACGGAAGTGTTTTCGTGCGGATGGTAATGTGTAATTTGCAGTAATGCTAAGGTTTTGCCAATGAGCTATCAAAAGCCTTATGGGCAGTTCACTTGTGTCTGCAACATCTGATCGTTTAGGCGACATAATTTCCACATTTTTTTTTCAAATCGTGCTTTTGATTAAACCCTTTGATCCTGCTGTAACCGACAATTTGGTGTATGAAAGGTTTACGTTTCTACAGTCATAATTTGATTCCCATTATATTCAGCTATCTTACCACGTTGAGCAGAGTGGGTGTCATAGGGCGATGGTAACGCTGAAGTTGATCTCGTAAGTCACAGTGCGATAGCCAGTTAACCAAGTTGATAATTATTTTAAAATTTCTCAGTAGCCACTCAGTGAAGCCAGTACAGTAAAAGCAGAACTATTTTGTGCAACTAAAAAACTTAAATACCATCGACTAACAGATTAGAAAACACCACGTTGGGGTGTTTGGTGCAAAATTGATTTAGCACTTAATTTTTACAGTTTTTAAAACTACAGCATGTAGCCAAATTACCTCATTCATAGCGCTGCCGCTAACGAAGAATGCGTTAGATAACCTCCGGCATCGGTTGCCAATAGTTGACGCTGCATGTGTATCAAAACATGGAACATATTGCGCCAGTAAAACAAAATTTTGCAGAGTTTGGTGGAATAATTAAAACTATACTTGTTACTTGTTAGATAACTCATCTGTAAATACCGAATAACGAAAGAGAGAAAGAGAAAATCATTCGTTGGAGAAGAGGTAATGAGAGCAATGAAGCATGGATTCGTTTCTTGGTTGTTTATGGCGAATGTTGAAACTGGATTTCTCACTCATTGCATGTATATTCCCTCGTTTGTAAGGTAGTCTTTGGCAATGGTTGCTTCTGAGACGTAGTTGCTGTACCGTTTGGCAATATCAGTGCCAGTGTAGTACTGCTAGTATGCAGCATGAAGACCGTGGAACTCAGCTGTTTTCATTTTATGCCATGCGGTATGTTTATTAAAGTTTGTTTATTTTGAATTTGAACATTAACTGATTTTCATGATAGTTTCGCTCAATGATTCGCTAAAAGTCATATAACGGCTGACATAAATAAAAAAAACCTGCGCAACAGGGAAAATTTAATAAAACAAGCTTGCTATTTATTGCAAGATGCAACATAAAAAAAACGTTGAACAACGTCGTTATACTTTTGAAGGTCATACATGAAAAGTTGTGTAAATATGTTTTTAGCCAAAAAAGAGGAACTTTCAACTAAATGAAACCGTAACTGCGGAAGGAAGGAAATGTATGTGGAGAAAGGTTTTACAGTGCGGATGTAGTCCGAACTCTCAGTGCGGAAATAATGACCCGCGGACGGGAGATTGAAGCGAAAAATAATCAGTCCGTGTTCGATTCGTTTCATTAGCCGAGCAAATAGTACCGGACATAGCCGACATCGGACGAAAAAGCAAATTAAGCACAAATGCCTCTTTTTTAATCTTTTCAATACCTTCAGTCTTTAGTTTGAGCAAACGATACACAAGATGTGTTTTGTGTATCAAATTAGTCGTTTAGAAAGATTGCAGAAAAATAGTCAATAAAATTTCCATTTGACGTTCGTTCTTCAAAACTAGGAAACCTAATTTGACAACACATTGATTGGTTTTCACAATTCTTAAGAAGTTTTCAAATCAACTGTTTACATTCAATAGGTTTAGGAATTTGCATAAAGCTCATCCAATATTTGAATAATGGCAGCGATTATCTGTTTGTTTGTGAAATGTTTGTACTGCTAAACAAATCAATCTGCAGTGGCTTCATTATCTTACAGATCTACATCCCAATAGCTTTTGTTCTTTAAATTATCTTTCCACTCTCTTCCAGTTTGTGCTTACGAGGGAAAAGGCGCGTGGATGTATGAGTGCAGCCTGAACTTCTAGTTGGGAAGTGGTGCAGAACCGTAATGTTTGAACATAAGCGTGTTAAAATCACCTGCATGCAATCTTTTCCCATGTTTTAGCATTGTGTGTTCGAGAGGAATTTTACCGGCTTCAATTCCTGTTATTCGACCAGCGCTCGAAAGTACGAAATATCTCTAGCCACAAAACGAAGGCAAAGGCACCCTTAGGAAAGCTCTCAAATGGAGAGCACCTTTTCCCATAGGATAGATTATTAAGCAAATTGTGTGATGTACCAAGTTTATGTACCAATCTATAGAAACCGTTCCCGGGAGAAGCAATGGAAGGTGTTACCAAATATGCTACCAGTACGGTTAATGCTGAGAATGCATTGATTCATCAGTGGTATGGTTGAAAAAAAAAGATTTGCATGCTGGCTATCATTCTCATCGGCAACGATGAGTGCCTTTTGATGTGTTTGTTAGATACTTAGGTCTATTACTGTATGTTGGATTAACCCGTTTTACTATGTCAACGTTTAGCAAAAAGAAATCCAAACAAGGAATGTTTTTTTATACTCCAATTACTGATATCCAATAAAAATGCCTGTCATCAAAGATAATGCAAAATACAGCAATCAGTGTGAGCCGTCATATTTGAGAAGATGTAAAACGATATCGAAATAAAGCTACCTGGCTGCAGTTTTCAAGCTTCTAATTTGTTTAAATTTAACTGAAAATAATGTCTAACTAACGACCAACGACGCTACGAAAAGTGAAAAACTATTGTAATGTACACCTTTTAGTCATAACCTCATAACAGTCAAGCAGTAGATGGTTAAATTAATTTTGGCAACGAAACATGCTTAAAATACTGATCATAATCCGAAGATTTACAATTAAACCAAAATGATGTACTGTTATGCTAGTGATGTTTGTGGACTTGTGCGCTTATGGTAAAAAATCGCCTTCACAAACTTGAAGCAGATGAAAAAGTTTGCAGTGTTAACATGGTTGACCATGTGCATAACTATCATTCTCCACAATCAGTTTGCTTGACATCTACATTCTAGACATTATCACAATGGCATGATCTTCACAATATCAGAGAAGGCATTTTGCGGTAGGTCTCTCTCGTTAGTTAAATGCGAAAAATAGCCGGGACTGGCAAATCGATCGATGTAGTCGAGGAAAATCAATGCTATGTTTATTTATGCGCTCAATGAGGCATGAGCTGATATCATTG
This sequence comes from Anopheles marshallii, assembly GCF_943734725.1. Taxonomy (NCBI): domain Eukaryota; kingdom Metazoa; phylum Arthropoda; class Insecta; order Diptera; family Culicidae; genus Anopheles; species Anopheles marshallii. The sequence continues at coordinate 55,950,803 of NC_071326.1, forward strand.
CTCGCAAATGGGATGTTTTTGCGCGCTTGGCTTCCGTGGTTCTCGACATTTACACAAGCATCCGTTTAAGGCAAATGCTGTTCCATGCTACAGTACGGAAGGAATGATCAAACTGAATGTTTCAGAGATGGGGGACTTCATGGGACAGAAAAAAATACGTCGAACAAGTTATCAGCGAAAATCCGTTAGGTTTGATGCGCTTTTCTGTTTGTACATAGTGTTGTTTTTCTGATTCATGATGATGTGAATGCATCAGTTTGACGGCAAAACTTTTAACGTAAAATTAAAATGTGCATTCAAGCAAGATGTAACGTTTCCACGAACTTTTGTAAATTATAAAAATTAATTAATTTGACAACACATTGATTGGTTTTCACAATTCTTAAGAAGTTTTCAAATCAACTGTTTACATTCAATAGGTTTAGGAATTTGCATAAAGCTCATCCAATATTTGAATAATGGCAGCGATTATCTGTTTGTTTGTGAAATGTTTGTACTGCTAAACAAATCAATCTGCAGTGGCTTCATTATCTTACAGATCTACATCCCAATAGCTTTTGTTCTTTAAATTATCTTTCCACTCTCTTCCAGTTTGTGCTTACGAGGGAAAAGGCGCGTGGATGTATGAGTGCAGCCTGAACTTCTAGTTGGGAAGTGGTGCAGAACCGTAATGTTTGAACATAAGCGTGTTAAAATCACCTGCATGCAATCTTTTCCCATGTTTTAGCATTGTGTGTTCGAGAGGAATTTTACCGGCTTCAATTCCTGTTATTCGACCAGCGCTCGAAAGTACGAAATATCTCTAGCCACAAAACGAAGGCAAAGGCACCCTTAGGAAAGCTCTCAAATGGAGAGCACCTTTTCCCATAGGATAGATTATTAAGCAAATTGTGTGATGTACCAAGTTTATGTACCAATCTATAGAAACCGTTCCCGGGAGAAGCAATGGAAGGTGTTACCAAATATGCTACCAGTACGGTTAATGCTGAGAATGCATTGATTCATCAGTGGTATGGTTGAAAAAAAAAGATTTGCATGCTGGCTATCATTCTCATCGGCAACGATGAGTGCCTTTTGATGTGTTTGTTAGATACTTAGGTCTATTACTGTATGTTGGATTAACCCGTTTTACTATGTCAACGTTTAGCAAAAAGAAATCCAAACAAGGAATGTTTTTTTATACTCCAATTACTGATATCCAATAAAAATGCCTGTCATCAAAGATAATGCAAAATACAGCAATCAGTGTGAGCCGTCATATTTGAGAAGATGTAAAACGATATCGAAATAAAGCTACCTGGCTGCAGTTTTCAAGCTTCTAATTTGTTTAAATTTAACTGAAAATAATGTCTAACTAACGACCAACGACGCTACGAAAAGTGAAAAACTATTGTAATGTACACCTTTTAGTCATAACCTCATAACAGTCAAGCAGTAGATGGTTAAATTAATTTTGGCAACGAAACATGCTTAAAATACTGATCATAATCCGAAGATTTACAATTAAACCAAAATGATGTACTGTTATGCTAGTGATGTTTGTGGACTTGTGCGCTTATGGTAAAAAATCGCCTTCACAAACTTGAAGCAGATGAAAAAGTTTGCAGTGTTAACATGGTTGACCATGTGCATAACTATCATTCTCCACAATCAGTTTGCTTGACATCTACATTCTAGACATTATCACAATGGCATGATCTTCACAATATCAGAGAAGGCATTTTGCGGTAGGTCTCTCTCGTTAGTTAAATGCGAAAAATAGCCGGGACTGGCAAATCGATCGATGTAGTCGAGGAAAATCAATGCTATGTTTATTTATGCGCTCAATGAGGCATGAGCTGATATCATTGCTCGCAAATGGGATGTTTTTGCGCGCTTGGCTTCCGTGGTTCTCGACATTTACACAAGCATCCGTTTAAGGCAAATGCTGTTCCATGCTACAGTACGGAAGGAATGATCAAACTGAATGTTTCAGAGATGGGGGACTTCATGGGACAGAAAAAAATACGTCGAACAAGTTATCAGCGAAAATCCGTTAGGTTTGATGCGCTTTTCTGTTTGTACATAGTGTTGTTTTTCTGATTCATGATGATGTGAATGCATCAGTTTGACGGCAAAACTTTTAACGTAAAATTAAAATGTGCATTCAAGCAAGATGTAACGTTTCCACGAACTTTTGTAAATTATAGTTACCATTGAAATTTTTTAAAGCTGATGTACTTGTTTATGCTGAGAAATAGGCTAAAATTACAAATATTTCAATTTCCTTGACAAAAATTCATGATTTTAAGCTATCCTAACAGGACTCATCGTTAGCTTTTGAAAGGTACAACTACGCCAAGTTCTATGCTTATATACAAATTGAAATACTGCTTTTGTGTACATGTTTATCCAAGGAGATGATAAACCACTGCCTTAATCTGTGTTGGAATATTTCCCTTAAATAACTGTATCCCGTATAAACTGCTGAAATGCAAATCACTAAAGAAGGTGATACAAATATTGGTGTCACCTAACCAATCAGACCGGACAACGGAATGTGTGCCGAATGAATTCATTCGATTTTTACGCAGCAACGTTATGTTTGTACCCACACCATTATAAAACTTTTTAATGTAGTCAAATCCTACACATGATTATAATGATCGGTGCCGAGCAGTGACCGGAATGTTGGATAGGCAAGATGAACAAATCAGCTTAAGCCAAGTGGATGTGGATCATGCACAGCTGACAGAGCAGCACGGTCGGCAACCCTTGTTCCGAGAATGGTCAGGAATGATCTCGTAGTCACTAGCCACAACGAGCATCGCCGCCAAATCTCATGAGGTCAAACTGTACACAGCCGTGGAGAAAGTGAATTCGTTCCCGGTTAACCTGTCATACCCGAAAAGGGGGCTAACAGGTTTTATCAAACCGCTTCTCATTTTCCCGCATTCGGTCTCGCTCTGTTCGGTCACTCTGTCACTCGCATACTGGCGGTGCTGTTTTCCAGTCTACCCTTTATTAACGACACACATTTTGACGGACCGGGTCATAATGATTCGAGCGAATGCCGAGGGATTCCGGAATCCCCGGCGGGAAGCGAAAAACGAGAAAGGAAAAACAAAAGAAGGGAGAATACAAAAACGCACCATGCTCACTGACCTGTACCACCCTGGAAAGAAGGTCGGAAGGTGTAAAAGTGAATTATTCTCAAAATGTTTCCAAAAGGTACCTGTTTTTGTTTGGTACTCTAGCAGCGGTTTATCACAAATCGCTCGACTACGTCATGGCCAAAGAAGCAAAGCCGAAAGGAAGTTGCTCACACATTCCACCTGGCACTAGCTGCAGAGTGACCCTTTTTGGGAAATTTTTCCATTCTCGGTCTGCCTTTTCCTAGTTCTGACGCATACACTGTGACTCTATTGACTGCAGCCGAACCATGACAGGATTTTGTCAATGGTTTAATTACCATACACGTCGGACCCAAGAATTCACCGAAGGTCAATTATCCGCATCGCCCCGTACTGGATAGTATGTAGAAATTTTCATTACACTTGAGACCTGCGTTTTCAACAGCGATGACATGTTGACGTGTAACTTCTAGCCCTTACCTTGATTAATTTTCGGGTTTCCTAAAGAAGATCTTCGGAATGGTACGCAAGCACAGTGACACAGTAACGGTGTTGGTGGTGGTACGTTGCAAGGCACCTTTCACAAGTAATTTTACGTTTCTTTCGTCTCGTTTCGTTACACAGCGTTTGCAAGAGATACCTTGTGGGTAGTTTGCGAAAGACACAAAACCATCGACTATTGCACCGAGGCTGACATACTATTCCCACGTGAGGCAACTACACTTGCACGCCTGCAATGGATATCAACCGCTCGGTGCGTGCCCGCGATCGTGCGTGCTTGATCATACGTTTGTTCATATGTGTGAATTGCACTTGGATAGATTCGATTAACTACACCGCCACGATCATAAACACCGAACAAAGTAAGTTGTATTATCGAGCGTTAAGTGGCCCGTACGAATGATTATGTTGGGGATAAGGGTTGAAACAAAAACAATAACCAAAAAACGCACACGTCGAAACACTTCACCAACACACTTTTGAGGTACACCAAAACTTGCCTTAACTATTTTCCTTCGCCTTTAGGGCCGGAATCAAATTGGACGTTTACAGCACACACACACGATTTTTTTTAGCCGATCACACACGAACGAATTGGTTGTCTGAAGAGTAGGGAGAGGGCGGCACCGAAAAAATGCTACGCAACTGACCATCAGACTGAAATTGCCGTTTCGCACGGTGCATTTGCCCCACTTGATGGGTAGTCGGTGCTGTTGCTGGTGTTTGCCTTTCAAGCGATTGCAATAAAATGGCTAAATAATAATAAAAAACAATCGAGGCAACCCCTGGCGAGGGACTCCAAAATATATCCAACTGCTAAATTGACGGCTGTGCAGTTACAATCACACTTGCACTTCAACAGCATTAAATAACCGAATGAAGTTGGGTGGGTATGTCAATGAAAGTTCACAAGACGAATTATGAAACCGGCTGCTAGCATGTACACTGGATTTGGCAGCATCAAAGAAGAAACTGTTATCTAGCCCTCCGTAGATTCTCTACACGCGTGCACGTGTAAAGAAAACTGCAACAACCACTCTTCCAACGACCATTTTGGGAGATATCTTTCGATTGTATCTGCTCGGATTTAGACGTCCGGCACTGCTACTCCAACGATAACGATCCACACGCTATATGCGCGAACGAGCACCAAAATTCACCTTTCAAACCGATCTACGCGGGAACCACTCTGCACACGCGTGCGCACTCTCAAACCGTTGAATCGAAACTCAAAACATGTTCAGCTCGCATCTCACAACGACGCGTAGTGTGGTATCGTGGAAGAAATGCAGGGTTCGTAGGAACCTGTGCAGGGTTAATACAGGATTATTAATGCATTATTATTGTATTAACTGGTGGGCTACACTGTGTTATAATTTATTCAAAATCTGATTCATTATTATTGTTAATTTCAATCGTTTCAACGTTCAAAGAATTCTGAACAAAATTGGTTTGTGCACATGTAAGATAAAATAGTAAATTAATCTAATGAAAGCCTGTACCAGTAGTATTTTACGAAAGTTCATGTCCAGGATTAAATAAAAAATAAAACTTAAAAACAATAATTCTCTAAATTTGAAAAATGTTAGAATAATACTTTTTATTTGTTATATGCAGATATATTAGAAATATTAATTAAAATTCACTTAACATTTAAACTTGCGCCCTGTTACCTTTTGCATTGAATATTGGATCATTTGAATTTTATAAATAAATTTTTATCCGAAATTTACACCCCTATCCGGAATACCCCATACCATCACCAACAGTTTTAAAAGAAGAGTGTTATTATGACACACGTGCATGTCCAGTAATACGGCCTGGCCGTTCATGATGAAATACATAATATATAAATTTAAAAAAAGTTTATGTCCAACGATTAATGCTGCTGCCTCAAAGTGCAATATTCCTTGAAGATGTAGTAAGAGTGAGTGTGATAGACAGAGGGACAGAAAGAGAGAGGGAGAGAAAGAGAGACTCTGATGAACTTGCATACATTGCTTCTCTCTCGTAGATTGTCTGGTTCATTGTGTAAGTGAGTGCAGTTGCAACAAACGGCATTCATTCATTTTACTTTTCGGAAGAGCTCCAGGGCTGTACAACATCCTTTATGTTTATTTATCTTTGTTGATTTTATTTTTATAAAACATGCTACTGAATATTTTTAAATTTTCAGTACATAAAAATCACACTTTATTGTGATTTTTTAATTTAGTTGTGCACTTTTTGTTCTTTCTCCAAGTTCATCCATGTCTTGCTAATCCAAAATGACCGATTGAAATATACCGAAAATCCAAATACGATTTGTTTTTATTTAATATCCTTAAGATCACATGACAGGGAACGCGATACATTTAAGAATAAGAAAATATTCAAAAATATGCATACAATATTTTCGGCGTGAGTTGAAATATATTTTTAAAGTGTGATTTGGGACATATGTTTAAAGTGTGATGCAGGGTTACTGTATAGATAGGTGACCAATTAATCAAAGCGATCCAAAATTTCACCTCTCTTTGACTCTCTCTTGAGGTTAGTATCGATAAAACACTAATGTATAATTAACGTTGCTGTACGCGCCCGGTGCTGGTCGCCATTCGGTGGTTTTACAACCTGAGGACAAATTCTCCATTCGAAACACGTGTTGCAAGGATAGCTGCTTGAACTATATAGAACCTATATATTTTTTCAGTACTAATCTTCAGATCTATCTTCTATCCTCAAAGAGATATATAAAAGATCGCAGTTTAACAGTGATGTATCGCTTTTGGCCGCTTTAGGGAGGAAGATACCCAGAAGAGTTTTTGGAGCACTACGAATTCACTATCGTACAACAAATTTTCTCGATAGGCTCCGTCAGGCTATCGTCAGAATGGCACGGCACCTCTAAGATTTTTTAGGTTGTCTATATATACAGAGTAGATATGGTATCAATTTGGACGAATTGAAATGAAATGATGGCGTTTATGCATCTCCTAGGAAAGCACTGGCTAATGATGCGTTCGACCATAACCTTTGAAGAACATTTCTGAAGTAGTCCAAACCACTAAACAATTGTAGAGCCATAAAAGCAGATAAGTAAAATGAGTAAATCTATCGAAAAATAATCGTTAGTGATCGTATAGTATAATAATAATCGATATAAACATTGCTACTGGAAGGAAAAAAACGACTAGGGAAAAATATTCATGTGTTACTGAAAGTATGCCAGTGCACTAGTGAATGTTACGGATTGTATAAAGTTACAATAAGTTCATTCTTCAAATTTTAACAAACTTTGCTTGATAAACAGACAAAATATATAATCTGTTTGTTCATTATTGTGAATCATCCTTCAACAAAATACATTACACGACTTTTAAGCAAAACGACTTTTTAGTTACTGGATTATTGAATGTAATTTATCAAAATTACATTGTTTTATGTAAAAGAATATTTACATAATATTTACAAGAATATTTGTAGAACAAAATACAAAACCGAATCAAATTCAACATCATCCCCACTTTACACTTCAAATGTAACATTACAATTTGTATTGATTTGCGTTGCTCTCACGGTATGAGTTCGATGATTTCTCCCGACTAACTGGTTTCGATTTCACTGATCGAAGTGCAGTGTTTTCACTTTCTTTCTTTGTGTCTAAAATGTAAGTAATTGCAAATAAGCGAGCATTTTCATAGCATATGTGCCGATATGTTGTGAGTTCTGTTGCTTAATGAAGCAGTTAAATGCAGCATTAAATGAACATGCCAATTGTTGAGTTGAATGATTCATGAACAACGCGTGAGATGATCAATTGATAAGTTCGATTAGTTTATCGAGTACCCCACGTCTATCGCACACCTCATTCAAACTTAACAACTCCACTTGATTGGAGTACATTTAGTACTGATATGGGGTTGGCATAGCGAGATGTATGTTAAATCATTTTGTTCAGGTTTTAATTTAGCAGTAGTATATGTATGTGAGTACTAAGATCTATTAAATTCTTGATCAATTCTGTATTCTTTTCTAAAACAAATATCATTTGAATCATTTAAATATGGTAGTGTAACAAAATGTAATTAAAAAATAATCAAACAATACTGCTACAAATAAAATTAACATACCCTGGGGGTTTGTGTAGCCCTAATAGATATGTATCCTGTAAAAGTACCGGCGATGAGTTATTTTCACAATGAAGCATAGACAAATGTCAAATAGACCTAGTAATAATTTAAAAAACCAATCGTTAAATAGTATAATATTACAGACAAGGAGCATCCTGCTTCGGAGAGATATTATTTTCTTTGTTTAATTATTATTCTTTTCTTGCATGGTAATGATAAAGTAATAAGAATTGTAATAGAAGACTGTGATCAAATGTAATTTTTTAAGGCTAATTTTGTAATTATGCAATTTTTTTATTTTATTATGACGTCATATGCCGTATTTTCTACATCGCTTACGTTGAGTTTTGTACAATCGTTACAAGGCAGTTTTCCGTTGTAATTTGCCTTATCCTGGGTATACTCGGCTGGATAATTACACTATTATCAATAGCTAGTTATACAAAACATCAATTTTTAATGTTTGTTATTATACATAAACATTAAGGCGCCTCTTTACGGTTTGGGTAAGAAAATGTCTTAAAACCAATGGGAATTTTATTTTTATTATAATCTGTAGTTAGTACAATATGGTTAGGCCTTCCTAATTAAATAAATGGATGTAAATAATCAGTTGGAAGGTAATGTAATTTTATTGGAGCACACACAGTTCTGCAATTTCACGTCGCTTTAGCATGTTTCCGCTTATCACCCAAAAGATGTCAATGCTTAACGTCATGTATTCGACGAAGGTAACATCTAGCGCATCTCGAATTCCTGAGACAAGATCATAAACTACGATAAGTTTCACTTGCTGCCCGCAGATTTCATTAATGTGGCCATGAGTTTTCATCTTATACGAGTGACATCGTAAGTGCTGAGACTACGAGGGTCGCCAACGAGGTAAAATCTGTCTAGCGTATGAGGTGCTGACCTTGAAGTGTATAGAGCAAAAGTATCGAGATGATTGCGGCGGTTAACAAAACTAATCTCTATACACTACTCTCTCTGATCTAGTTCTGTGGCGAGAGCAAAGTTTGACCTATCGTGTAATGTTGTACACCACGAAACCCTGAAAGTCATTCTTTACTCGGAGTTTATGGTTCATTCGTGTTAATTGAGTTCAGAAGTATTTCTTTAAAAAAAACATTTTGCTAGCTTAATGGGTAAAAACATGACAAAATTCTATTTATATGATAAGCATTGTGTTAACAATCGTAACAAAAAATATATATGCAAAAATAATATTTTTGAAAAAGCTGCAATCATGAAACTAAAGTATTCAACTTGAATGATACCAGATGAAAGTTTAACAGTGGCTTTGATAATCGAATATGTTATGATTTGTAGTATTTAAAGTTACGATACAATCGAGTTAAAAATTACGATTCCAAAATGTAAAAATTAAGCATTGTAAAGGAATCGATATTGTTTTAATTAATGATGTAACTATAAAAGACAACTAAAAGAATTAGTTTTAGCACATATTACAAAGAAATGACGAAAAAGCCAAACTTTATACAGAGCGACTAAGCTTTTATGCATAAGATATTTCGATTTCTGAAGATAGTCAAATAAAAATTATGTTGCCCATTTTGGGTCATTCCTAAATGGATTACAAAACTTCAAGTCGTTTAGATTAAGATGTTGTACGCATGGGATGTAATTATGAAATGAAATATGTATGAAGTTATTAGTGACATTCTTAGGTAGCGTTTTAAAGAGATTATGCCAGGCTTTAGATGCTAATCATCAACGCATGCTAAGTCCTTTTTTCTTCTTCTTTTACATTATATGATAATGTAAATTTGTTTATCGACGCCAAATATTTCTCATTCTAATAAATTAGTTTTCATTTTTCACAGACCACCGATCAACCGGACACCGATTTTCATCTTCTAGGCATCCCGTTCTAACCATTTCGACCATAGAAGATTAGGCACAGTGCATTTTTCTTCATAAGATTCCTTCCATAATTTCGGGAATTATTGACACCCCGTACAACAAAATAATTTCCTAGCTACAGGTAGACCGGTCAAAACGTACCAAGTCCACATTAACCACATTGAGTTTTCTGATGATCCTTATATTATAATTAGTTGTTATATTATTATGAGGTATTGCAGTTTGTCAAATTTGGTTAAACGATGCCAACGATTACCATCATCCGTTATTAGCCAATATTGTATAAATTAAAAGCCAGTTGTACGGTTTATGATATTTATCTCGAAAAAGTCATATCACTTCAAACTAATATAATATATAATAATTTATAATAAATTATATATAATTACTTTCAATGAAATATTCAATAATCAATAATAGCGTAATCCAGTCAATTAAGTCTGTTTAGTCAATTGAAATGTGCAATCCACGATAGAAATAAATCATTTTCATTTGCGTTGAAATCTTGCAGAACTATGCTGCTGCTTACGCTGATTAGTATGCAATCCGCAGCACACTGCACGATTGTTGCACGCATTGCTTTTAGAGTAACTAAACATGCAGTACACATGGTCATTACTCATGCTATGTTATGCGGGAAAGCATGAAAAATATACTGTAATTCTGAATTTAATGCCGATGAAGCTGTTAGTTAATAGCAATCTTTTGCTAATTTCGTTCCTTGAGTCTTCAATATTTCATCACGCGCATTTAAGATTTACATTAATGGAAATTTTAGTTGCACTAAGAAAAATTTTCATACATTCCACGTTTAAACTTACTTAGAGCAGCAGCACACATCTCAAATGTGTGTTTGACATTTAAATCTTAATTTGCGTTCGTTTAAAAAAAAACAGGTGAATTTGAGCGGATAACTTTAATTTTATATAGATAATAGATACCAAAATAAATTAGCCGTAAATTATCTTTTGTTGGACATGCAACTCCATGTAACATTTATGCATTATAACGAGAGACAGTCAGTGTTATGTCCTTTTGGATATGAATTCTTTCTGTCCTAGGAGCAGTTGACACGTGAAGGCTTATTGAAGTGGAAGATATATTTCAAGCTTTACTACAATACACGTGCGCGGGGTCCTGAATACGGGTATTGATTACGGTGACTGAAAAGAGTGTTTTCCTTCCACTCTCTCGTTTTTCAGACTACTGCTGGTCCCGCGCTTTGCTCCCGTATTATGTCTTCCCTATTCTCGCCCGTTTCCGAAGTCTACTTCGTATTTTTAAGGAACATTTTAATGAATAGGCGCTTTGTTGCAACAGTCAGTTTTGCTCAATTTTTTAGTTATAGAATACAAGTGTACTGCAATGTTTAGAGCATAATCTTCCACTTACTTTCGTAGCGTAGCAACCTACCTAATTATAGATTAACGACCTACCATCTCTAGCTTATTAGTCTTATTTTTAACACATAATCACAATCTAAACACACCGAAGAAAGGTATGTAAAAATGATCGCGTTATGACACAATGCATAAATGCGATAAAAAAGGAACGGTAATTCAACTCCTCTCACCTCTCATTGCACCGTGTTCCGAAACTGTACAAGAAGGCTGTGAGAATAGGTTCCCCAATAAATGCAAAACCACCCACACACCCACTTGACCATCACTAGTGCTGGGGTCAGATAAGATTTGGAACCAGTGTGTCGTGTGAGCGACCAGTACCAGTAGCTACCCCACCGTTCCACTACAAATATATCTCAAATAGTATAAATGAAAATTTGCTAGTTTTTTTACTGGGACGAATCTAACAATAAAAATTACGATTTCGGATTCCTTTAGTACTCCAAGATTCACACACACAACACTACTCCGAGTCAATTGATTTACTTTATTTACATTCCCGGTTCAAAACATCAATTATACGATTTTGAGCATTACACTGTTTGGTGAAAATTAACTGCTACGTGTTGAGCTATGAGCTCATTTTCCACCAACTGCGGGCTACATTCGTACCATAACAACAACTAAATATAAATTATGGGTACGATTTTGCATATTGGACAATTCCTTAGCTAAGAAAAATGTTTTACTACAAAAACTATATTATACAATGGATTATGTTAAACATGTCAGCAGAGTTTTCTTTTTGATTGCACTTAGAGTTACAGAACTTATGTTGGTATGCTATATAGAGGATTAAATGTTAGAACCGGTTCGGATGATCACTTTGCACAACACCATTTGAATGCTGTTCGAGATAATGCTACTCGTAGTGTCTGCTCCTCGGTATTGAAATGACTGCATATTACATATGATGTGCTGGCACTTAGCTGCTTTTCGTGTTTGATTTAGCACATAAAAACGGATTTAATCCACTAAAAAAACGAATCGGAACGATGTATTATGGTGGCTCGTGATCGAATGCACTAGTATATCATAAAATAAAGCGATCAATTTCGTATAATTACCTCAGTCATTCCCATGCTAATGATACCATCCTGATTCGTATCCTTTGCTTTAAACAACTCAAAAGCCATAGTTAGATGCAGGATGGCAGAAATGAAGTCAGCCAGTCGAAGCGTTCCATCCCTTCGCATGTATCTGGAGATAAAAAAAAACTGAGCATGAGTCTGCTCTGAAAGTCGCACGCTTTTTTGAAAACAATACCGTAAAATAAGGATGGAAATATTATCCGTACTGAGCTGGAATCCGACATCGAACAGTGCGTCCCGCAATCGTTCTGCCTTTAATATGCCCGATTTTTCTTTCGTATGCATTTTGAACACTCCCCACCAGGTTTTCAGGTTGATCATGAACTTGTTGAAATCATTGAAATTTATACGACCACGATTCGTTTTCTGTCGATGAATGTTAAAAGTGTATGATTGAAAAAGTGCATGTTGCACAAAACCTATTATTGGAAATACGTACATCCATCAAACAAACCACCTGCCGACAAACGTCTATACTGGCACAGCTTCGAATATAGTCATTGGGAAGGCACGCTTCGAGCAGTTCCTGGAGATCAAAGCAATTTAACGTCCTGAAACAAAACATTTGTATGACAATTATAATTCGTCTACTTTTTTCTATCAGCAATCATTCTGACATGATCATTCATGGTCATTCTTCACGCAGAAAGTACGAATGGCATTTGGTTTAATTTTTAACGTATATAGAAGCGCGCTCACATAATTATAATTCTTGTCCATCTATTGAACGACAACGTCCAACCTACCTTTGATCGTCAGCAAGCTGCATAAACACTGGTTCGTACTGTGCCGTACTGCATGCGATACCATTGTTGTTGTTATTGTTATTAGAAGAATCGATCGTGATCTTTGTGTTGGAATTGAGTAGCGGGAAAGGATCTAGCAAAAGCATGGTCTGTGTTTCAAGAAGCGCCAACCGAATGGTGCTACCAAGCACCCTCACACTAAAAGACGCTTCTTCAGCCGGTTCGAATGTGGTAGCCATAATGAGGTAACGCCCAGGATCAAGTGAACATCGATGACTAATTTGTCGCGAATTGGTGTATTGAGAGTTGACTAAGCTTTTATGCTTTTTGAAAAAATTCTTCGAGAGACATCCATTGATATTTTGCACTAGTTTGAAAAAGGAGACACGATGAAATAGATCAATTAAATTCCCCAACCCTATTCCACGTCCATTGACATACGTACCACTGTTTAGGTTATATACGGTAAAACCGATTACTTTCGGTTCCAGCACACTGTGTTGATTGACTGAGATGATGACATCTTCCTTTTCGCTAAGAAATAACTGCAGCTGTGGGTTGATATGGAATGAGTCCGGATTATTGCGGCACCCGCCTGCCGTAACTCCTCGCTTCCATGACCCTTGGTACAGTCGCATAAGCCAACGGCGACTCTTATCCGCCAGTTGAGGTTCATCCCTAGCTGTATCCGAGTCGAGATGGACGCACTCAAGATGCGTGAAAGTTTGCGTCATATCGAAAAACGACATCCAGAACTCGCCTGGTTCGAGCTGCTCGATCAGACGATTCCGTTCGTTCATCGGAACGCGCTCCCAGGAACTGGAAAATGACGACCAGTCGCCGTTAAAGCTTGAAGATTTGCTGAGCGTCTGAGCTAAGGGGTTTCGTAGCCGTACTAACTGAACTGTGTCGCCCATGATAGTTTCGGCCTGTAAAATATTCATGAAATTGAAAATATAAAATCATGTGTTCAATATTGCCGCTGCATCTCAACATCGCTGCACCCATACCTTATCCATCGAACAAAGACGATAATTAATTCCAACGTGGATGCCGTTCGGCAAAGCTTCAGTTTGGTTACGAATCTGTGTCATGGTACCATTGTTGATCGTGCAGGTGATGATGCTTGTCGTATCTAGCAGGTTATGCAGTAGTGGAGGCCGTATGAGGATGTTGCTGTCCATCTTGATGGATATCGATTCAGTGATGCCCCCGGTGAGGTCGGCTAATCCGTCCAGCAGCGTACCGTACTTCAACGCCTCGTACGATCCATGCAATCTGGAATGAAAGAAGGCAACATATATAAATATCATGCAATCTTTCAATAACGCAACCCCTTGCGGAATCAGCCAATGCATCCAATCATTCGTCACTTACTTTGCGTACGCTTTCTCCAGCAAACCGGGCCAGAATGAGTTGGTGTTCTGTGCTTGAAGGAAGGCCAGCTTGCCGTTTATTGTAGGTAATCGATCATCGACCAGTACTTCCAACCATTCTCCGCACCACCAAAGCCGAAAGCGAAACACACCATAGTACGGTTTGTCGAAGTTCTGATCGGCCGGTACAACGCGGTAAAACAAACCCTTTGATAGGTATAGTACACCCAAACACGACACCAGCCACCGATCACCCATCTTACCGGGAACGATATCGAACTGTGCGGAGGCATCGTTCACGAATACCGGATTAGAAACGATCTCGTGCGGTCTTTTCCATTGGAAGGTGAAGGGTGGCGTTTGGTGGTAAAAGACGGACGACTGTGTGGCCGGGAAATCTTCGTCCTCCCATAGTACGCCCTTCTGTTTGCATTCTGATTTGATACGTTCGTAAGACGAAGTCATTTTGTAGCTTTTCAACTGTTCCAGCCGAGAGGGAGTGCCGTTTATGTGTCAACAAGAATGAATAGATGGGTGTTGTTCCTTCCTTATGGAGTTTGGAATAATTTCTTCTGTTGAGTATACACCGATATACACTCGCTCATCAAATGATGAAAATCACTCATTTCATGGTTTCGGTATTGCAATTCTGGAAAGAAACAAGGAAAACAGATATTTGAGCAAGAGCAACCAAAGAAACCAAAATGTTACTATTTATTTAATTTCCAGTATGACGGCAAAAAAACCAAAATGTAATGTCTATAAATAATACATAAAACTATTTGAATGAATCTTGCACGGCATTCAAACATGAATTGCAGGTTATTAAACTCACTGCTTTAATGCTTCATACTCTTCTATTCAATGTAAAGTTTGCATGGTTGGGCAATCAAATCTTTTCACTTAGACCTACATTTATAGAATCGGTTTAGATTTATGTAACCGCAACCAAATAGAGACACTCAATTAAATCCACTATCTACACATCTACCGCATTATTTACCATTGTGTTAAAGCAAACGCATATTATAATCAGTGAAGCGTCTCCGTAAAATCCTCTTTTCCCTCTTTCGTTTGTTATCAGCAGTGGACGCATCTTTTGCAAGTGTCAACGTTCGATGCAAACTTTAAAGTAGAAAGGAACCATGGTTACTAATGCACTTTTGCGTGATCGTTTCTCATGGTAAAGCAATCCAACGAAAGTGCTTGCATTGTTTGCTATAGGTATGGTTGAAAGTGGGATGGGCTTATTATGTTATTTTGTCTACAGCAAAGCGTGACGAATGAACAGCAACAAGCTCACCACGATGCCTCTATCACTTTACGTTTACGCTAACATTTCATTCATTACTGTGGTACTGATTGAAACACCTGAAATAAGAAAGCTAAGAAAAACTGTTGCCTGGGCATCTGTGGAGAATAATAGGTTAAAGTTTGATAATTTCTATCTTCTGTAACGTTAACCGTTTCGTTACAGACTTTGCAACTGTAGCCAAGCCAAATTTAAAATATAAAGTATTGAAAAAACTACACAAGTTATTGCTTTTGCTGAATGTTAAATTTTAATAAACCCATACGACTAGCAAAATATTTTAATTACTCTTATTTTAAATACTAATACTAAACACAGCTAATACTGACAACTTCTCTAGAAACTCTAAAGCACGCTGCCATGCTGACTAATTTAGTTGATCGTTTGTCGTACATCGTTTGGCCATTTGGTCACACTTTAGGAAAAGCTAACGTAATCATAACCGAAACATAATTTATGATTTAACCAACCGCCCTTAACCAACTCCCCATTCACAAGCCGTGCTCAATTAACCATTCCATGTTGCACAACGGCAAACCACGGACAGCTAACTGCGGAAGAAATCAAACTCACTGTAGCTAAAAATGAAAAGTGTATCAGATTCGTTCCTTGACAAGCCGTTGGTTGGTAAACAAATAACAAATCATTATTCTTAACCAAAGATAGTCAAAAGCAATTATTAATTACATTTCCACCGTGCACATTACAGCGTTTCCAATGGACGAACAGAAGATATTTAAAATTAATAAATGTAAATATGTAATTTTAAATTATTGCTTTATAACCATAGAATGAATTATGGACATTTATTACCAACTACTGTAATAGCATTATTGCTTAGTAAAGATTATGCTTAATCGAAAACGAATATACATATTGAAACTAAATCAACATTTATAAGGCACATTATCCTAACGGAACCCAGAGGATCAGTGGAGATGCACATAAGCGTACGTAAAATCATTATACTTTGATGAATTGCAATCAAGCAAATTTGATAAACCTAATTTTGAATTTGATAGCAGATTAAGGCTAATACTGCTACATAAAGCAACGGTCATATGGAGAAGCATTAAGCAAGGCTTACAAAAAAACATAGGAGCTCATTTGGTTGGAGAATAAATATTTGTTTTGTTTGTTTGTGTTGGTTTGTTGTTGTGGTTTGTTTGTTAATGCATTTGCTTGAATGTTTTAATATTATTTAACATAATTCTGATCGCAAAAAATCACTTAATCAACTTAATATCTAATCATTTGTAAATTGATTCAATCGTGAATAGAGTCAACAATTCCATGTTTTTTTTTTTGTTTTAAAACCATTACAATGCAATAATTTTTTACTTGAATTACTTTTTACTTGAATACACAACAATAATCTATCGTTTTTTTGCGATATGGTACAATTCGAGTCATAAAAATATGGTAGTTCCCACCTAAACATGAAGCCAAACGAAACGATTAACCCCAATATTATTTATTACACTCTGGAAGGTATCGTAACGGCACATACGCGGCGGGAACTATGCTCCCATTCGACATTATGTGATTGACAATTGTTTTATAACATTAGACATGCGTACAATGCTTTAGCGATCGCGGTCACATGCTGAGACGAGTCAGGGAAATATAGGTCTTCAAGGGAGCGGAGGTGGAAAAGGAGAAAGAAATTAAAGCTCTTGAAGGGGGCAGAAAGAAAAAAAACTCTTCTGTTTTATAACAGCTAATTGCTTTATTTACATTTTCCATCGCTAGGTCGGATCGGTGGTGCGTGGTGGGGAACTATTGGAAACTGTTCCTACTATGCGTTCGACCATTCATGTATAGCGCCTGCGTGCTATGAGATCCAGGAAACGAACAAACGGAATTCAAATGCCTCTGGGTGAAGGAGCGAACTCTCAATTGTGTAAGGCCATAGGGCATAATCATGTCTGGAAGAAATCGATCATTAACAATCGTAACACAAGGTAGTACTAGGAGCTAATAGATTAACTGGCCGCTCTGCAATATACTATTAGACTCAAATCCATTTCAGTACGCAAATAATGGTGATAGTGTTTGTCCAAGCTACTTCACGCCAGTGTGAGTCGGAACCGATCGGAACGTTATATGATGTGTGTGTTCAGCAAACGTCCCTGAAGCACCAACCAATTCTATCAATCAACAAAATTCCCCGCAAGTTATTAATAATGAAATGAAATGAAAATTTATTTCACATATATATTACTTATATATTACTTTTTGTAAATCATAATCAAAAAGACGTGTTTATGACAAAACAAACATTATCCCTACACTCAAATTACAATCTCTCAAGAGCAGTGCAAACATTTTAACTTTCACTTCATTCCTACTTCATATGTCTTACTTTTGGTAGTAGTATGAGCTACCCAAATCTATATTATGTTCGAATATCAGCAAGACTCTATTGATAAATAGATACCTAATGACAGCACATGAAAACGAGATAAATATAGGCATTGGCCAAATATTGACCTTTTTGTATTGTCTGAGGGTTGCGTTTATTATGTAATTTATGGGAATACGTGTTGTGTTGTTGCATTTCACAATCGTCAAACACAGGTTATGCCAATAAACATTGATCATGTCAAAATACGATGTTTAACTGTACTGTATGCAATAAGTAAACAGTAATCATTTAGTTAAACAACGATATTCCTCTAAACCCTCATCGCACATTTTCATCGCCATCGCATAGCCGATTACGTGGGAAACAGTGGCGAGCTGTTTAAAGAAGTGAACATAAGTGACGTCTAAATGAGATACGTAACAACAAACAAAAGATGATTCTATAACAGTTCACCAATGTTTAACGAGATTTGTACAGACAATTAAATCTACATTATCGATTTTTAACAAAATCAATTACATGTAGCTCTTTAAAATGATGTTAACATCGGATAATTGAAAATTGTTTCATAAACTTAATAAGTAGAATATTATAAATAAGACCCAATAATACTGTTCTAAGCTGTCAGTGGAAACAACACCATCAACCGTGAGTGTCGGCTCTATTACGATCCACTCCAGTGCGCCAATGGCTAACTATTCATTTATGTCAATACACCAGCAATCAAAGTATTAGAATTAAGATTAATGTTAACAACAATTTTAATGTAACAATTGTCAATTGTATGAAATGAGCCAAAATATCATTGATTTTTAAACCTATCCTACGCAAAAATCGAAATCCAGTAGTCAGCAATATGGTATGTTTTCGACACGTTACTATTTAAACGCCTTATCCAAAAACGATGCTGCAATAAACTCGCATGCCCATGCGAGCATCCATTGAAGATGGAGGTGAAAGTGAAATCTTGATGTGATCAACTTTTCCAGCCCCGTCCCAGGGTTGTTCCTGATTCGTAAAGCACAAGACAGAGAGATACTGCCATAGTAATCGTTATTTGATTTTTCTTATCCGAATGCCAGTGACGAAATGTGTAGCGTTTAGCTGTTTGACTAGGTTCAAAGTATGCGATAGTCTCTGCTGTGCCGATTTCTCTTAGCATCCTCCCGGCATTGGCATCTCAGCAAGATTTAGCTTTCGCTTTCGGCCCAATCCGCACTATCCTGGCACGCCTTTCAGCCTGTAAGTGCAAGAGGTTGTGAAAGTTTTGTGGAACTTGATTCAAACCTGTGACTTGATCGAAATGAAATATACTTTGGTAAGCTTTTCTCAAAATGACCCTACATTGTTGCGAGTATTGCAATTATAAACGAGTATTATAACCAGCGCCCGATAGTTAATTCAGTATTCTACAGTGAATAAGATCATCGATGCGCTTACAGATCAAACGCGTGATCTGTATAACGCGTTACGCGTTTGTTGAGTTTATTCCAAAAAAGAACAGAAAAGAAGAACGGATGATTGAATTAGTAGGAGACAAGCAATAACTAAAATTGTAAACTGTTCTGTTTTATGATCTTGCCCTCTTAGTTTTTGCTCACTAATACAGAATCACTTTGATGCACAGATACATGAGAGCGTAGACATGGAAACTGTTAAAGCTATGTGTTATCTTCATGCTTCCGCAAGCTTTTCTGTTTCAGCTGTAGACCGTCTGCTTACCGAGACGGTTAGCTATTTTAATCGTCACTGCCGTATGGCAAGCAAACCAGGTGAACAAGGTACGATTGTTTATGTGTGTAAAAACCAGCATCCCCGAAGGAAATGGGACGGGAAATATCGGGAACAAGTGGTATATTATAACTGTTTTCCTTTTTGCTACATCACTGCCTTCGAGCGGAATGCTCTTGCATGAAACAGACACACAGAGCAACGTATTCGTTCTTATGACGATCATTCGCTCGGTGGAAGTACTTCGAAACATCTCACAAGTCAGAGATGCTTGGTTTATATTGGGTTTGCTATCATATTTTCTTCTTATTATTCCCCTCCCAACTAAGCGCTTTTACTACATAGGCCTTGTACTTTTCTATCATCATGAGCGAAGGGATGTTTTCTTATTTCTAAACCATTGCTGGAATAAAAAAGTACAACCTGTAACAGATGACTACAGAACACTGGCGTGGAACAACGCTTTTATTGTGCAAGCATGTGCAAAGGGAGAAACAAAGCATTAATTAAGCTGATAACTAAAAACAATATTAACACAATCCAATAAACTCAATTTTCTCCAGAACAGTTGTTATTTTTCCTACATATGCATAAGCTAATAGGTTGCTTTATAAAACGAAAATATTGTTTCATTTTGCCAAGAAAACAATTTTTACATACATTATTTTCATCAAAGAAAATCACTTCTTATATGTTTTCCCATTTAGAATGATAAGTTGAATCTTATTAACTGTTATATGCAACCAAATTTTGAACGTGGTTGGTTATCAACCTTTTATTTATTATGATTATGATGGTTCTTCGCTATAGTATCGCTCAAAATTTTATATTTAATTTTCGTTTTATTTCCAATTTGTATTTTTGCTACATGAGCCTGTTCTTGGGCATACATCGAGTACATTGATGTACCAAATAGGTTAACTTTTGAAAAAATCTCAGTAAGATCCCAACTATTTATTTATAAGTGTAAATTGGGATATTTGGTTCCAGGTATGATTGCAAACCCAGAAATAGTATACAAATATCACAGATGTAACATTGTAAACACAATCCCACTCCGGACAATTAAATTTTCATCTAAATTCAGTTTCAAAATATTTTTCATAAAACCCTTGAAAATTCCATGACCATCCCTAATTTGAAATAAGTTATTAAATTAGTTTTTCTGTTGAATAATCAGTCCTGTGTAAAGTGGAACAATTGCGCTAGAATTTGGTATCGCTCCTTTCGAATGAGAATCCATAGCCCGTAATTGTGCACCTAATTTTTTTTTGTTATAATAATGGAAATCATGTAGTTACACAAAAGCAGTAAACCATATTGCAGATTTGTTTTTCTTAAAGAACCAACAAAACGA
The DNA here is from genome assembly GCF_943734725.1 of Anopheles marshallii. NCBI lineage: Eukaryota > Metazoa > Arthropoda > Insecta > Diptera > Culicidae > Anopheles > Anopheles marshallii. The sequence goes on from NC_071326.1 coordinate 55,971,797, forward strand.
TGCTTATATTTTTTTATATCTCAATGAATTTTGAAAATCAAAATTTTAAAATTTAAATCTGATTATAAACTCTATAACTAATTAACTAATATCTCAACTCCGACGCATGTTGATAAAATTTCATAAACTGTAGTTAGATGTATCAGATATGTTAAACTTTAATGCAGTAAAGAGAATGAAACACCAAACTTCGTCAATATCCTGTTCGTTCACATTCACATTCAAAACATTCTACACAAGTAACTATTTCCCTCAAGTGCTTCAATTCTTTATTCTTCCCGCAGTTTTACAAGAGCACATTTCGAATTTCGAGCACATTTCAAAAAATTTAACACCACGCAGTATCATTGGAATTTCAGTTAAGGTTCATAAAGTATAATGTAAACAGATGAATTATAGTTGTTGGTGGATCGTAGCGATCGACGGTGAAATTTTAGGAAGTAGAGCTAATTGATAATTCAATTAATGTACTGTGTAACTAATATTATATTTATCCTTTAAATGAATTTATTATGCAAAAATCATTTTAAGAAACTCACATAAATTTACGTTTTATTCCATTTCAGCTCAACTGTTAGAATGATTGTTTGGGCAAACGTTCATGAAAGAATGTAACATTTGTACAAATCTACTATCGTTAGAGAAGGCATATTAATGTTATAATTCCTGCAGCGAATATTAATGTGCGTCGTTGTGGGTGATCTTCATGTATGTTCAATGTAGCAATCAATCACGAACATAAATTTTATCAAAATTTTCCAGCATACCCATTAGATAACTGAAGTTTTATGCTAAAACAACTGTTTTCTTAACTAGTACATAATTTAACATTTTCTGGCTCGTGTGTTAATAACAATTAAGGAAATTTCTTCTTTGAATTTGTTTAAGAGTACTTCCATAACTCTAGGCATGAATTTGGTAGTATGGGCCAGACTTGACCGGTGATGTATTTAGCAGTGGTGCCGATACCATGCCCACACGACATGATTGAGACAAACACCCATCCGGACCGTTCACCCGTAGCAGAGACAGACTGTCCGGCTACGTGGGCCAATAAGTGTAGTAAGTCAGAAATGGCAGACCAAACTTATTAGTAAGTTGTTATGCCAAGTGCAATAAGACATACATTTTTCATATATTATCCACTTCTGCTGTAATAAAAGAAGCACGCGTAAATCAATCCCCTATTATCACTTAGTAATTAAACACTTTTAATCAATTTGTTGCATTTCGATTCAGACATCTTCCTATTGCAAGAGCACATGTGGTTTAATGAACAATCATAACAATCATAAGTAAAATAATTTAAAACTGCATCGTATCAAAATGCATGAAGATAGTGCTTTTGTGCATAAAATCGTGTTGAATATCATTCAATCTACTTAAAGTACTATTTCCCAAACAAACTTTTCCTAACACGCACGAAGCGCCTACGAACACAATTAATAAATAACTTGTCCCGACACAATTTACTCCCTAGTCACTTGGCACTATAAACTAGGAAACACACGATGGAAAAAAGAAAGCCAAATGCACAAAAGGAAACAAAAAAACGACGTACAATGGCATATGACATTCGAAGTTTATGGTCAGCTTAAAACATTAATATGCGACAAGATCATGCGCTCGTGTGAGGGAGAAATCTATCGTTGCCACTCCTCCTATCTTGGCGTTCATTTAATGCTGTGCGAGAAGTGAAAATACATTTGGAAACCTAAAAAAAGAAAAAGTGACCTTCCGAAATAAAATACGAGGACGGGGAAGATTCATTATAGTCCACTCTGAAATGCGTGGTAAGGTAAATGATTGTGTGGAACTGCAATGTTAGTGAAAGCCACACTGCAACGATGACGAGTTTCAAGGTTGTGAACATCATAGTATCGATTAGTTGCGTTTGGGAAGTGCACGATTTAATAATTCCAAAGAGGTTGCAAGTACGCGAAAATTTTCTTAGCCGTTAGTTTGTAGTACTGCCGACTGTTATGGATTGAACTTCCGAAAAACCGATACCAAGTTTTATTTCGTTGGAACCGGACTTCTCATTCACTCAAGTCCTACCAATTGATGTTTTGAAACCAAAAGGTTATAAAAATATTCAACTGTTTTTAAAAATATAACCCGTCAAATGTATTGTAAAAACTAAATCAATACAAAATAAATCCAGCTGTAGGTACCACAACCGTTCGACAACAGAATCGCATAAGATATCGAAAACACGTTTCGAAAGGTGAGTAATTCCACCATACGACCGCTTACCATGTAAGGAACGTTTGATCGCGTTACTAGTTGACCGGTGCACAGAATTGAAGCATGTAGGTGTTTAGGATTGTACTTGATCCGTCGGTCACATTTTTGAGTGGCACCAGACTGGTTTGCCCACTCGCTACCTTGCGGCTGCTGCACCTGGTACTTTTGCATCTGCGACTGCCGATTGTACGTCTACGCATTGTACTATTGGAAGTTGACGTAATATCCCTAGTGCCGTGGGAGTCTACAAGTTGTGCACGAGTGTGTACGTAAAGAACGCTCATTAATTGCAAATTTTTCAGTGATCCAACGGATGTTGAGCAATGTAACGTGCAAAGAAATTTACATAAACCGAATCATCTTAGAACGGCAGTCTGAGTTGTGGCTGAACTGATGCTCGTTTAATATGTTTCACATTTTCGGGCACTGTTGAACATTATTATTATGCTACCCCAATGTTTAAAATTAATGGTTTTCAAGCGTATTGCGTTATGGCTCTCTAACCATGGGATCTTCTCGTTCAGATGCCGTTGGACAAACAAACGCCCTGTTACCAAACGTGGCCTGTTTTTGCATTCCACCGTAGGTTATTTCATCGTTTGCTTTTATGGACATTGGAGGAATTCTCAAATGAGCTACGACGGTTGCATAAAATACGCCGACCAACCTTCCACGCCTTCACAAACCTTTGTATCGCAAATGAAAACAATGCAACGAAGCGTATGATGATACCACCCAGTACCACTGTCACAAGGAAAAGAGCCACCGGTAAACGATCAGTGTACTGAAAAACCTCTAGCTGTGAAATTAAGTAGCTTAAATTATGGTCACCGTTTTGATAAAAAATTACGCTCTGGTTGCATGGTTATCATTTTTTACCAAATCTTGCCAGCTTGGGCAATATCTCAGCGAGTAATTGCACACAATTCAAAACAACGACCAGCACCAGTTTTTATGTATGTTTTTATGCTATGCGTCAAGCGTATCTCTCTAAATTGTGAAAGATTTCAATGAAGGTAAACGAAACAAACACAAGCCAAATATGCTGTTATAATATTTTTGGATTTTATTTGCACATCATGTTTATTCGTATAGCACCCAATGGAATATCCAAATCATGTACTAATGCTTTTTTGTTTACGCATACGATAATACCAGTATTTTCAGCAGCTCATTTAAATATATTCAATTTTAGAATCTGTAAATCGCAACGCTGGAAGATCAACGACATCCTTCGCAATGTCGAATTGTTTTAACGATGGTCGGCGCATGGTGATTCGTAAGCATATATGCTTCATGGCCAGGTATTGGACTGGCGTGGGGAGATTGCCGGTTCTTTGGACATGTTGACGTAGACGGTAGTTTTACATTTTGTTCTGTGCTTTTCGATCGAACATATTTTTCTCCTTTTCGCGTACGTTGCTCGCGTCACTCAATTCCCATCTGTGTGTTTCTTTTCTATGATTATTTTTTTAAAACATGTTTGCGTACGAAGAATAAACATAAACTTTTTGTTTGTCCACTTCACAACTCTCATTTGTTAAGCGAGAATTTCGTAGCTTATTTTGCTGTATCGTTTATGCAAATAGCAAATTTGAAGAAAAAAATCATTAGTTAGTGAGATAGTTCACATAGTTGTTTTAACATCGAATAAGAAACATTCTCAAGCAGGATATCTGAGCGTTATTTTTGATAGTTTAAATCATGTGTCACATTTACAGTACCAATCACAGTATCGGTTGGAATTCGCTTCACACCACCAAATGTGAACTATCCATTATAAACTATCCCCTAAAAGGTATTAAATTCGACAGTTTTCAACAGTTCAACATTCGACAGTTCAGTTCGACAGTTTGTGACGCAACGAAGGCCACTCATTGCCAACTACTTTGCAGCGGTTTTTACCTCGCTAGCAATTTACCTATTTTACCGATCGCTTTTTGAACCTCCAAGCTCACTGAAAGGCTTTGCATGATCTCATGGTTACACTGTACAACGATCATAATTAACTGTTACCTTTTGTGCATCGGCTACACTGCTGCACATGTGGTACAAGAATGTCTAATGAGACTGTTTGAAACCACAAAAAAACAAATTCTCACTGGTTGCGCACATGGCAAAAGAAGAAGGATGGCTCAAGAAACCATAACTCGTGCTTGGTATGGATTGGAAAGTTGTGTAGATTGTCACATATCCTGAGCATCCACCACAGAAATAAATAGTCCATCATTTATAAAATTGGTTTTATGATTTATTATCATTTATCTGTTATTATAATATTTTTATTGCATACATAATATGATGCGTAGCTCTTTCTTAAATTGCCACCAATGATTTCTAGTTGAACATACATAATTGACAACTTCCTCGTATTTAATTATCTCAATGGTTAACGACGTTAGGCCTGCGTCATAAATCTAATGTATCACACACTTTAAAGACTGTACGATGAATCCAAGAAGCACACTTAATGAACAGATAGCATAAAACCATCTATACAACTTTTAAGTTACATATCAAAACGTAAGATCGGGCGAGATACATCTTAAATAATTTATCCGTTAGCTGCTCAGAAAAAAACGGTAAAATTCCTGAGCTGCATTATGTTGCTGCACTCTCTCACACGCACACACTTACAAACAAGTCTGCATTGAGCACATGTAGCCGTGTAACGATAAACAAAGTTCTTTACGATATTAGAAACACCATCCCTTCAATTTTCACGATAAACTCACAAAAGTATACAATAAAATGCATTTTAACGAGCATGCAATGAACTAAATATCTATATCTTGGTTGTTCTCGACGATCCAGCTTACCTTAAAAGCCGCATGACCGCGCGAAATAAGGGAAAATCATGCTATACAATCCAAAAACCACAATCACACAACATGACCTTTAAAAATTAATAAATATTAACTGTTTTCAATAGCACTCTCGCTCAGTGTGTCACTATTTTCCAAACAACTAGTAGTTGATGAATGAGAACTTTATCTTGAACATGCGCATACACTTGTATCATACACATACACACTCATTCATACATGTATACACGTTACACTTTTCCGCTATTGCCAGGGTAACCTTTCCGCTGCTCACAAGACGTTCGAAAGCCGGCAACCTAAATGCAGGACGGCACCCAAAATATGCTATGAAATATTAATGTGTGATTTCCAATCTGCTGCGAAGAGCGACCAGAAAGGTAACGACCCACAAAGCGTGAAAGTATGCGCGATGCACGTTGAGCTGAATTTCACTTCACCTCAGGCCAACGATGACTTTAAGAGGAAAGTAGTCGAAATATGAATATATCACTATATGCACACTGTGGTTTGTAAACACGCACTTGATATTCTACTATCAATTATAAGCACTCTGTGATGCACAAAACACCAGTGGTTGCAATGTAGATTTTTCGTTGCCCTCAAACTTTATACACAGAAGGTTTCACATGACGTTTTACTATAATTTGTTGTTAGCGATCATATTGCAGATTAACATGTTACTTGAACAAACACTAGCAACTACAACACAATATTTTAAGTAGCCTCTGACATGGCCAACGTTACAGAAACGCACATTTCACGGGAGTATCTCTTACCGCAAGAGGGTTCGTGTCTTGCGTTCGTCACAACTCTTTCAGTCGCGAACTGGTTTCAAGTGAAAATATCTTCCATTTGAGCGGCACATACGAGTTCACGTCGGTACCGAGAATTTGCGATCTTCACTCCATTTATGCGCAAGGGCACTTGCGGGACTTTTAATTACACTGACTAAAACGTACGAACCTTAACCGCTCAACACAAGCTTAACGTTACGCCTAACGATGTCTACGATTAATGCTGCTTCGATTCGTTACCTTGCGCGCAGTACCTACTTTGCATGGAATTGCTGTTGATGTGATGTTCGTAAAATTCTTTCACCATTAAATCGGACGACTTTTAAGGAGGGAAATAATTAAGAATACGGAAGCATTCCGCACTACCACCACAGGGTGGGGAAGAAATGTATATTGAACGCACCAAAACGACGTGAACGATCGCGACTACGCCCGACAAGGAATTTCGATGAACTGGTCGTTCCCTCGCGCATACCACTACCATGGCGAAACAAGCATACGCAATCGAATATTCGCCCTCTCTCTGTTGCTTTGTTTGGCCCCTTCATCATACGTCTGTTGTGTGGATGTGCTCCACAGAGAAACTTTGTAGGAACTTCACCGCTTGTTATTGTGTGATATAGAGAAAAGGTATCGAAATTTTCACTTCGCAATACAACAGGTACACAACATGATCACGGGTGTAAACGAGATGATGTGTTCTCTTAGTAGATGAGGATTGAACCTTAAAAAAAAATATTCTTTGTATTTTACAATCCACATTTAGAGAGATATTTTCATTTGAAATATTGAAAAAATCGGTGGCAATGTTAATTTTTTTGTTAAATGAAGCGCGATCACTTGTATTTCTAAATATGTTGTTGTTGTTTATTGTTTTTATAGAGATTTTGAGCTGGGCAGCTTCATTCGCCTCTATTTCTAAATATTATTATTTATCTTCAGAGTAAAAGATCAATAGTAATTTAAAGTTGTCTTTCAAAATTGTTTTCTTTTGCTTTGCAAAGGTATTGCCACTGTACCACACAGGAGCATTCAGCGTCCAGGGACTTCTCGTCACTCCGTCGTTGTGGATTTTCATGTTTAATTTCTGCCAACTGATACTCGTAACCAGATAAGGTTGATATTTCACATGTTTTCTTGCCATATCAAATATTATATCTCGTTTTTCTTTTTGCATTTATAGGTTCTACTAGGATATGCTTACCAATAGTCAATAAATGATTTGTTTTTAGTAATTTCTACAACAGTGCTTTACTAAGACTTATTATAGTGCTTTAGGGGGATAAGTTGATTGTACCAACTCTCTCTGCTATGCTGTGCTCCATTGTATTTTTAGTATGCTGTATATCAGAGAGAGGTCTCCATCAAGTTCTCTTTTTAATCCGTACGCTCTTGTGATAGTTTTTTTTATTGTCTTCCTGCTGTGTAGTGCTTGTAGGTTTAGACTAAGTCCGATATGCTTTCCTGCTTCTGTTTTTTTGAAAGCCGTGAAATTATGAAACTGTACAGAAGTTTTCTTGCATTAAAAATCTATGTACTTATTTGGGGACAAATTTAATAATAAGATAAACTAAAAATATATTGTAATACTTCATGGACTCTGTGAGCTCAAAGCTTTTTAAAAATGCAGGTGAACAGGTGAATGGTTAAATTAAACAACACTATTGGATGCAAAGGTACAGCGAGTTGTGCGGTTTCATATTTACACTCATGAGCATGCCACACTGAAATGGCCTTAGGCAACTTTCATATCTTGCTGGGGAGCGCAATACAGTACTCGGCGTAGGGATGCGTTGTTCATGTGTGCGTTCATGCTGCAGTTCGTTTGTGGATGTGTGGATTTATAGCGGAATTTTTGTACGCTTCTTGGTGTTTATTTGCGCCGCCAACTTCGATTGAGGCTTGACCGCAACGAGCAAAGCTCCAGGGAATGGAAGCTCTCATCGCGAGTTGCAATATTTTTTTTATTTTGTTTTCTTTTTTCTTCTGGTCAGTTATTTTGAATCTGAGCTGTCCACACGCATTCTTTTAAACTCTTTTTCAACACCTGTCTTTCTGGTATCTTCAGTACTCAATATTTCCTAGTCGATTTCGACTAAAAGTAGAAATACCGGTATGGTGATGATATAGTCGGAAAAAATACTCGTGAAAGCATACCTTTGACAGTGCCTTTAACAGCATCAACTATTATCGTCGTCCCAGTTTCTTTCTACTGGTTACATGTAAGAGCCTACATCAAGGCCAATGTTAAAGTAGTTACGGATCGTCAACTATTAATTGATCAATAGTATTTTACTCGTCATTAGAATCGTTGTTTCAAATAGCCATGTCTCCTTTTACAGTGGTAAAATCTTATTTAAAAAAAAAAAACTGTAAAGTAAAATTGTATCGTATCTCGAGTACTACCTGTATACAGTTTTTAAGAATTTAAATATTAATGCTTTTCCTGGCTTATTAGATTTATTACAGATTAGATTTTACCACATTGTCGGATACTCAGTCCCTGCTACGGACGATTGGTCCGAAAAGAATTTTGGACCGGTCTTGTCGTGTGAAGACTGTACTTATTTTTTTTTTAAATTTGATATTCATTTAGTTTTAATTCCAATATGAAGATATTTTCTGTATTTCCAACTCAGCTTGAGTTGATTTTCGCACATTTCGTACAAGGCATTTCTTCCTCAGGCCAGTACCAGGCATTCACAGTTGACATACATATTGAACAAACAAATAAAACGAATTCAGCCTACGACTTTTTTAGTAAATGGTTTTACATGTTAGTACAATAAATTCTTAAACTGTATCACTATCTTTCTTCACTAGCCGGCATATTTGTTCCAATCCAGAGAGACTGAAAGTAGCGAAACCTTTCCTCTTTTCTTGTGTTTTAGGGTCTCATTTAGTGAAATGCTGACACAGCAATTGGAAATGGAATACGTCTTCGTTTCATATTTTTCAATTGATTTCATTTCCATATAAACGAAATAATAAACCAAAAAAAACACGCCCAGATAATGCGAAAACTCATCACTGGAACATGTATGTATGCATATAAAATTAGTCACTGGTTGTCCCGTCACCACACGCAACGAAATAAGAAAAATGTGCCCGTTTATGGAAGAAGATCGATGGGGCAGCCCTTGAAAGACAGATGGAAGTTAACCGACAGGTGTACATGGGAGGAAAACAATGGTCATTTTGGAAGAATGTGATTGATACGCGGTGTCCATTGAAAGGGAAGCGTATCAGTGATTGTTAAATCCTGTTTTATTGGTAGGCTTTCAGGAATGTCGAAAATGAAAGTTTTTCTTTCACACATTTAAATGACCTCGAAACTTTCTAAAAATCATATACAAAGCTTTTGGTAAATGTGAGAAAAAATAATATGTATTTGTTGCTGATAAAGCAGCATTTTCTTAAATTAATTTTCATAGCCAAATAAGGGTCATATTTGTCTTCGTTCAGCTTTATGGTTAATCTAATTGAAATGCTATTTTTGTATAAAATGTTTTAAAAACTACTAATACATAAAGAATCACATTTATGTACATTACTTTTCCTAATAAGTTAGACGATCTATTTTGTACGGCAAATTTTCGAATCACTTTCACATTATACGTTAACAACAAGTCATATTAAACATTTGGAGTTTAAGTTGGAGTTGGAGTTAAGTTTAAAAATATATCACCATTACACTAATCCAGTATCAGTGCTAAACACAACTGAACAAACAGTTGGAACGAAACAAAGGAAACAATTACAAAACAGCACCTGATGTTAATAAGAAGACAATTACTAGTGTTTCATTTGCTCTACTATACTTGTTATTTGGGAGATGATTGAAACCGAAACACTACTTTTAGCACATCCAACTATACTAGACACCTAAAGTTTTATAAAAAGAATATGTTAAATGAAATAAATCAAACAAATGGGATAAAAATTTAAACCAATAGTGGCAAACTGAAAACACCTGTATGGAATTAATTAATGGAGAGTTGAAATGTCACCAATATCGTGTTCTGGTTACGGAATAAAATTTGGTAAAAATCGGTAAAAATCAATTGTCAAACAAGATAGCTAATCGCGTAAAAACGTGTAAAAAGTACCAGGTATGCGCTATGAACAACCCATGACAATGCTTAGCACTGGTGAGAGGGAACCAGATGTTAAATTGATTCAAACTTGTTGGCGATTACAGTTATTCACAAGGCGCACACTCAATTCAGTAAATTCAAAAGGCCAATAATGCTGAAGACATATAATTGGAGCCAGTGGATTGCATAAGCTTAACATGGGGATAAACGTACCAACGACAGAAGAACATATTTACACCTCACCAATCATCTATAAACATTCATCCTTATAGTCTTATGAATTACCTCATACGAATAAATTAACTAATCTCTAAACCTAACCAACAAACCATGTGATTTTATCAACGTACGTTTCAATCAGTAAAAAATCAATTCAAATTTTAGAACACACGTCAATGCTGCATGCTGTCATCAAATAGACTTGTTTATAGCAGAGTTGAGTTGAGCTTCACCTCGTGAAGTATGCTTGAAGATGCGAAAAGTGGCGAACAAACAAACCGTATTTTTACATTCAACAACAAAACAACCCGCCATCTACCTCGTGTTCATATGATTACACAGAAAAAAGCAACCCGCCGATCGTAATTAAATTGTATTCCAAATTCAACAAGTGTTCCTTATATCAATATCCAATGGCATCGAATATTGCTAACCATGAGGGTAGCGCTACAGGTATTCCCATCGATACGCATTCATCTGTAGAACCTGAGACCAACAACGATCAAAGCGAAAGTGATTCCGAATGCTACGCACCTAATGATTTACTTTCGGACAGTAAGAGTTATTACAACAATGCAAAAAACTATTGGTCGAACGTGTCTCCCACAGTGGATGGGATGCTTGGCGGGTTTGGCAGCATATCTTTCATCGACATCCGCGGATCAGAACTGTTCCTGAAGCATCTGTATAAGCAAAAACCGGCCCCGGGACGCAGTAGAGCCTTAGATTGCGGTGCGGGAATCGGGAGAATCAGTAAGAATCTGCTTTTGCCATTGTTCGACCATGTGGACCTGGTAGAGCAGGACGAACATTTTTGCCAAACAGCTCGCATTGAACTGGCAGATTACGGCACCAAACTGGGTACAGTATTTAACGAAGGTTTGCAAGATTTTGTCCCCGAGGAAGGGCGTTACGATATTATTTGGGCCCAGTGGGTGCTAGGCCATTTGACGGATGAGGATACGGTACAATTTTTCCACCGTTGTACGAATGCACTTGCCCGTGGAGGGATGATAGTGATAAAAGAAAACTTTACCACAAGCAATGTGGTAGACGTCGATAGAACCGATTCGTCGGTAACTAGACCGTTGTTACAGATGAAACTATTACTAAAGCAAGCCAACATGCGCGTCGTTAAGGAGCAACGTCAAACGAGCTTCCCCAAAGAACTGTATCCCGTGTACATGTTGGCACTTCGACCTACGATAAAGAAATAAAATTGCACTCTAATGGAACAAATGGTTTCGCATAATTTTGTACGGTTTTCTTTATATTTTGAATACGTCCATCGTTTCTTCTACATCATCCTTAAACCAATAACTAGTTTATCGCTTACTCCAACATTTGTGTACTAACACTCAACCGGAGAAAACGGTAGACCAAGCTATACATCACACATTGCATCTATCAATCCTCATCTCCGAACTTTCCCCACTGACGATCGTAATCATCCTTTCTTCAATTGTCTTTTCCATAACGTCACGTACGGTGTGGTCGACCGACAATATATGTTGCATAAGCAAGAGAGTATCATTTGTACGATAGCATTACTACTCCGCTAGAAAAGTAGACTAAGGTGCTGCATATAGTAATAAGTCCAAAGTATGTGTACTCCGCATTAAACTAAAGTTTGGGTGCATTTCTATTTAGAAAAAGGTAAGAGTGAGTGATCCGATGTAGTGATAAATTATGGTTTTGGGATACTAAATCATCACATTGTTTCATATAAAGGTAACGTGCGATCTATTGTATTCTGTTCTCCAAAGACATTAGGGGGGCACCTACCCAAAATGCCGTCCCTTTCCAGTCACACTTTTGTTGAAGTATATACGGACCTTTAATCTGACAATATGAATGTGACAAATTTTAAAAGATATATACGTATCGATCGAATATTTTAAACATGATCTGCACTACACATACCAGCTTATCTCCAAACGTGTTTGTGAGTAAAAACGTGAACCCATCATAAAAACACTCAACAGCAGCAGTACCGGTGAACACTTTGTACCAATTGAGCGTGTTATTGGGCTAACTCTCTGAGCTCTGATCTGGATTTGAAGGTAGTACCATTCTGCCGGAATATACTGGCCACAACTCAATAATTAGTATAATAAACTCAACCATACACAAATAAAAAACAAAAATAAAGAACATTTCGGTTGGACAAACAAACGAAAACAAAAATAACTAGCTTCCTTTTTCTCTTGAAAATTATTACCCTTTTCACCGTAAACTTAATTTTCAAAAGCATATTTACAATCAAACATCAGCCTCGTATCAAATGCAATAACATGGTTAAACTCATAGCACACAAAACAAAACTATACATAACATAATAACGTTGCAGTAAATTTAACATAAAAAGCGCGCTAAGTGACGCATAATCAGGAAACAGTTTGTCCTATAACTTGCTGTGGAATGAAATCAACTGCAACGTACGCGAATTGTAACAAAATATAAGTAGTGAACATAAATATTTGTATCAAAGGACTTATCAAAATATAAGCTACAAAGTTAAAGTGTTAGAGAAAAATAACGTAAAAAAATTATATACCTAGGCACAGCTTTTGTTAATACCTTCCGAGCATCTCGTTGTCGTGTTCTGTAATCTTAAATTTCCAAACGCTTACGATGTCCTTTTTCATTTTGATTATTTTAAGTGTCTCATGAAGGTTCTATCCCTTTTGTCCGTTCTGGCTCTTTTCGCATTTCTCTTTTTGTGTTCCATCTTTCGGTTGCCTCTTACTATTTGTCGTCTAGCGACAGTGTCTGTGTTTCTACAAATGTTCATTCCGTTCCACTTTCGAGTATTTTCAAACCGCTCTGTTTTCCTTCGTATTGTGTGTTTATGATAAAAGCGCGCGCGTGAGTGAAACTTTTCCTACAATCGTCCTCCATTCATCGAGTCGTGCAAACTAAAACAATGTAAAGGTGGAGACATGTGCGTCAATACTCCAAATAGGAGTACGTTCCAACACAGCAATGCCACTTTAAGCACTAAGCACAGCGAAGCGAGATCATCAATCATAGTCTTGAATGGGCGATTAAACGATGATTCGTTCGGTTGTTGTGATGATGATGGTGATGGTACGATAACGATGATGACATTTAGATGAGTACTTCAGTTTCACCGTGGCGCAGGCTCTACTTGGGTATGAGACCACGCGCTTTTGGGAACATGTTGCCTGTAGCCGGCCCGGTGCCTCCGTGGCTGCTCGACATAAGCGCCGATGTGGACACTTTCTTTACCGGTGCTGCTGAATGTGCTCCGAATGCAGGCGCGGCCGATTTTCCTCGGCTGTACACCGAAGATCGTGCCCGACTGGTGCTGGTTCCAACATTGCCCAATAAACCACTACCGGTAGCACTGCTACTCGAATTAGTCGCACCTGACACACCACCGCTAACACCGACACTTGCAGTTCCACTTGCCATTGCACTGCTTGTCGAAGAGTTTGACGCTGCGTGTTCCTGCACGTTGCGCTTGGTGATCTGATCGAGGCGCATTTTCATCATGCTGGCATAGTTTGACTGATCGGTGATATCGATATCGTCCTCAGTTTGCATGGCCTCCGCCAAGACTGCTTGTAACGAGGCCGACACTTTCGGGTTCGAGTATTCGTACGTCGTTCTGAGCGGCATATCTAGCTCGTAATCGAGTATGTTTTCACCCTGCAATGGTACAGAAAGAGATCCGATTAATATTTTCCCATTTACTCACCACTTTCTACCAACCTTGAAGCGGATGGCTTCGCTAGACTTCGTTTTAATCATTTGCAGTGCATATTCGCTCATCGGTCGCCGGCGGTTCGGATCTGCGACCGGACGGGTCAGCATTTGGTGGTTGCTCAGCATTATACTACCGTTAAGGAACCATTCTTCCGCTTCATCGTCATACTTGGCCTGGGTATACAGTCGCGATTTTACCTCAGCCGGTACAAAGTTGTCAATTATTAGCAACAATCGCTTCAGTTCCTTAATCAGTTCATTCTGTGTCATTTCCAATTCGCGCCGGTCACGATTATGCTCATCACGCGTATCCTGCAGCTCTTGCTTCAGGGCCATACACTTGGCGTAACATTTCTTCAGCTTGCGAGTCTTCAGTTCTACCTCCTGCTGCAGCGAGGTGAATGTTTCGCGAATTTCCATCGTAGATTCTTCTTGCAGCTCCAGCTGCTGTTGCATTTCGATTTCACGCTTCTTTCGTTCAGCTATTTCTGATAGCTTCTTCTCCAGCTCAAACTGGCGCTCGGTGTACGTGTCGAGAATATTCTTGCCACCTTTGACTAGCTGTCCTTCAAGCTCCTGAAGCTTTGCGGCCAGTGCGACCGTCGCTTCCCGTTCCTTCATCAACTCTTCTTTGGCTTTCGTGTCCAGCTCATTGAAGTCCTGCTCATTTTCCTTCTCGCAGTCTTCTTCCTCTTCCACCTCGGAATCTGACTTTTCATCCGATTGCGTAAGGCTTGGTTCACGCTTTACACGAGAGGCCTTCTTTTTGGCCTTCTTTTCCCGATGCACCGTACGCTCCCGCTTCTGCCGTTCGCTAATGAGTTTGCGCAGTTCCGCTATCTCATTTTGATATTCGCGCAGCTTCGTATCCTGCGGATCCTCGTTCTTTACCGGTTTGTTTTCGATCGTCTTTGCGCGATGCGCGTACCGGAGGGTGGTAAGCGTTTCATTGTAATTGAACTCGGAGGGACCAATGTTTGCAATCATGATAGTCTTCGAATTCCCACCTAGCGAATCCTGCAGTAAGCGTGTCAATTTCGAGTCACGGTAAGGAACGTGGGGTGATTTTTCTGCCAAGGCCGAAATTACGTTACCCAGCGACGAAAGCGCCCGGTTGATTTTGCTTGCTTCCTTAAGCCGCTCGGCAGTGGCACCCGTTTTCGACTGTCTTTCACTACCGGCCAGATCGATCAGATTCAGCTTGCCGACCTTAACCAGGGTGGATCCAGCTTCGCACATTTCAATCTTAATTAGAAATATCGCATGTGAACGTGAACTGTGCTCATTCATGTTCGTGAACCCGACCGTACGATTCTTGTTGCCTTGATGCATCACGTTCAGCATGTCTTCGACGCTTTTGCACAGTACGGAATGCAAGTTCGGTACCACAATGCCACCGTCTCGTTCGCGCAGCTCCAGCGAACAGGTCGAATTTGGTTTCAGCAGATCGCGCAGTTCCTCCATGTAAATTTCTAAATACGAAACCGCCACCAGGAAGTTCATGTTTTGCGCTCGGTTTATGTGTGCCCAGATCTGCTCGAACGCCCGCGGTATGATGCCCTTCTGCTCCGCATCATTCTTGATACCTTCCATCGTGTGCGTTTTACCCGTTCCAGTTTGACCGTACGCGAAGACGCACCCATTGAACCCTTCCATTACGGACGATACCAATGGACGTACCACTTCATCGTAGATCGTTTGCTGTGTGGAGCTGAAATAGGTGCAGCAATTAAACTGTCACAAGCACTGCCAACAATTGCAACGCAATCGACCATACTTACAGACAATCATACACCGCATCGTACGTAAACATCTTTTTGTTTTCCCTCGAAGCTTCATTGCAGTTCAGGATTTCGATCACGCCTCGACTGGGAAAAACATCGACCACCTTTTGGAAGTTTCCGGTTAACTCCTTATTATTAAGCGGCCGACAGCGAACAACCACCTGGACACATTCATTTTTGATAGTGTTCTGCGAAAATAAGGAACACAACATTATTAGTAAGTGAATTTACAGTTCCGCGTCATTCGCGTGCATGAAAACGGCAGTTCTGCGAGTGCATGCAGCGAGTGAAATGGTATCATCGGTTACGTTACTCCATCGCCAATAGGGGCAAATTTAGCTGCTGATGCGTCTCGCATCATCATTTCGACACTTTCGATTTTAATAGCTTTTAGTCACAGTTGGTTGGCACCACGAGCATGGTACCGTCGGGAGTGCCGCACACGATCTGGCCCCCAAGGTAGTGGGTTCGATTTGATTCCACACCCTCTGCGTGAACGAGGCGTGCATTATTACGCTGGCCCACCTGTAGTAGATGGTTCAATAAACAGTTTGAAGTTGTGCAATTGATTCGCATTTAATTCTTGCAGAGCATTGAAACACGGCACAAAAGTAGATAACCCGAAGCAAAATATGAAATTTTAGAAATACACGACAGTGTGCCGTGCAACTCCAACAACGCAGTGGTCTCCAAATGTAAACGATGATGCCATCGCACCCCTTTCAAGGAAACATGGAAGGTTCAAGGAAAACCGTCCACTTTCACGAACCCGTCCTGATAGTTTTCAACGTACCGAAAGGTTGTTTCTTGATTTCATATTACGATCCATGACTGTATCTTTTGTTTTTCACCCAATTTCCAACGGCAGCACCACGATTTTCCTAGCACAGAACTGTTTTTTCACATCGAACGGTCCATTCTGTGTAGGAACAGATTTGTTTGCGTTATCGATTAGCAATGAAAAGTTATTTGCCTCTGCCCATCTTACGTTCATACGCACACTCGCACACCCGTGAACACAACACAAAACACACACACACCCACACAACTCACAAAGTGCGACAGCTGTCAGAAATGGGACTGCCTCTTCGGCTTCCTTCGTGTTGGTATAAACGTTATACCACTTCAAAACTGCAATAAAAACCGTTACGATCATGAATTGGAATTTATTTTCGTTTGTTCTTATGTATGTTACAGCTCTCATGCAGCTACAGACCTGCCATTTTTTACAATTAACATACAAAGAGAGTTTTATCATAAGCAGCAAGCTTTGTTTGGACAGTTTGTCTATTTGTTTGAATCTCAATTATATATTGAAGACCCGCTAGTACGTATCGGCAGTGCATTGGAGCCTACTTACAATGATTTACGTAGGCTTTGTGCTTCAACGAGGAGAATATAGTTGTACGACAAAATCTGCATGAATAATCCCTTGTTGATGACACATTATGTGGGAAAAACACCAATTTAATGAATGTTTTTTTAATTACTATTTTGATATTTGTTAGTTATTAATTATCAACATCTCCCCCTTGAAGCGGAACAACATTACATACACAACATTTGTCGATTTGTCACGTTCAGTCATTAGTCAGTTTAACACGTAGTACGTAAGGCCGCACGGCACGAATACAGTATTTACAGTCAGTTATTTCCTTTTATCCTTTTTTAATGATTTCATTTTTTTTATATTAATTTATATTTAATCTGTACGTATGTGGTTCTCATATTTTTGGGCGGCTCGGTGCTGTATTGGTAGCGGCACCCTTCTTTTGTGTCGACACGACCGTTTCAACATCCCTTCCGGGCCGATCCCCCAAGACGCAGGACTGACTATTTAGCTACGAGTAAAAGAAGTCCAAGAAAGCCAGAAATTGCAGGTTTAGACCCCTTGATGTTGTGTCGATAAAAAAGAAGGTTATCATGTTTACTGCCTTAACTTTATCCGCAAACTACATTTTAAAATAATAACTTAAAACTAATTAAACTCGAACTGATCAGTAGCTTTCAACAAACAGAAATTTACGGATTTTTTGCAATGGTTATTGCAAACATTAGGTAAAAACGGATATCGTTATAATAAAGATCACGATCTTTCGTGAGATTTTCTTTTCCGAAATCCATTATACTAACTATCAAATCAGACAAACAATTCCTTCGTTCTGAAACATTCTTACATTATTCATCAAAGTATCAATAAAGAATATAGATTAACATGAAGTATAATGTATTCTACTACGTTTCGTAAACGACGTCTTTTCAAAATATTGAAAAGAACCTATACACAATTATTGATTGGACAAATGCACTGGAGTTTTGGCATCTTGATGGAAATTTCGAATGACGATCTACATTACAAAATTACGTTTCGTTACTAGTTCCCTTGCGTTTGGAAATTCCGTAACGAGATGACAAATCAGCCGCAGCTAGTGCATGTTGCAATTGTCGCAAACATATCAATCACCTAGAATGCATTCCTTCATTCCGACGTATGTGTGTAGAAAAAGTGCGACCCAACGGGTTGTACTGCCGTATCACTGGGATGTACATGTGAGGTAAGTTGTGAGCGTAAAACATACTACTGCAACGGATCAGTTCCGAAGCCTCACAGATACGGATGGTAAGTCGACGCTGCCCGGTAGCATAATATAAATAAATAAGGCCCTCTGTAAGGACGGTAGTACAGTTGCGGTAGTGTAACGGTAAAGAACGATCTGATATTTTTTTGTTTGAAACTCAACGCGTAACAGTGCATCTGCTGGTGGTGTTTGGTGTGAAACTTTTGTTATTTTCAACTAAGAACGTAATAATTTAGTTAGTGCCAGGGCAATAGCAGCAACAACCATGGTGAATGAAAAGGTAAGCTGGCGTTGATGCAGTATGATAAACGTGATGGATATTCTTTGTGGTGAATTACCTAGCCGCATGCCATCAACGATCGGTAACGGTTCAAAGGAGTAAATCGGTCTCTTTGCTGTGACCTCGATCGGGGAACGGAGTGCAATCAATTTCGACATCCGGTTCGGGGTGCTACATAATCGATCGAAAGCCAAGTTTCATCATTCGATCATTAGAAGATGTGGCAATCTGTGATTCATATTTTACAGGGGACGTGGTTCGTGGCGTCGTGTTACGATTACTCCTACCGGCAAAATGTTTAATACATGTAACAAACGTGCGTGCATGTGTGTGTGAGTGTATATGCATTTTCTGTTTATATAGTTTTGCAAAATAAAACCAACGACATTAGTTAGTTTGTACGCTCTGGAGAAAGGTTTAACAACATTATGCTAATGTGTTTCGATTTCGAGTAATCAGTTATCTCGGCACCTACCCTTATCATAACAGAGTTTCGTTAATTTAAAAGTATGCTTCCGATTACATTCCAACTATGAATGAACCACAAATTACATCAATTAAAAAATAGCATTTTTAAATTTCCAATAATCCATCACAAGTGAATTGCCTATGTAAAATGGAAAATTTTGAAAAGCACATATCAGATCGTTTCAATTAGTATAAAATAAAACGGGCGCAATACCTTTGCCGGCAAAACCAGGATACGCGTTGGCAATGTGACGATTGACGTGTGTAGCTAATTATGTAATTGCAATTCGATTGCAAGTTCACGGTATCACCGTGAGCAAATCCATTGTTAATGCGTTCGGCGTCACCGTTCCTTCCGGAAGATACCTGGGCTTGTAAAGAAGAGGATGAGACACACGCGTTATCTATTCTTACGATTTTTTCCAAAGTCAGAGCCTAAAGCGTTTGAATTCCCTTTTCAGTTTGAATTTCATTAGCAAAGGATAAGCTTTTGGATTGTTTTGGGAGTAGATAAGGAAACCCCTTTTTGTCTCTACCCTCAGGGGGTACGGGTGCATTTAATGATTTTCTTTTGCGGATAAACATCTTTATCATATGATAATACGGCAAACGCCGTCATCATATAATAAATAAAATCTGTATCATGCGTGTCGTTTTCATTGCGTCTGGATGATGTATTGTCGTTCCGGAAAGATGGTAGAGATTTTGTAGCGCACCACAAGCTGCTTATCAGCAAACGCGGTTATGCTACCTGATACATAGCAACAGTGGCGATGGCATAATCTCTACCCGCTGGATTATTAGCCGCGAACCGATAACCTAACAAGCAGCGGTTAATAAGTGATCGGTTAATATTTTTTGGTGAACATTGCCCTGTGAGTTGTTACTATCCATTGATGGAGATTCTGCCCCGGCTCGTTTCCGTTCTCGTGCTGCGTGACTGCCTCTCTTCCTTCCAGGCTAGGTACACATCACAGAGCTTTCACTTATCAGCTTCTTTTGACGTGCTACTAACCGAACGAAGAAGGAAGTGGGTTGCACGCATTGCGCCTTACAATGTGGGCAGACAGCATGTAGGCTAATAGCTGCCGCACTCTGAACCATGCTTCTGTCGTGCTTGGACCTTGAAAAATGAGTAACACGGAACAAAGCCGGTGGATTATGCTTTAGAGAAATGCAATCTGGCAGACAGTTTGCGCGATTGGCGTGTGGTGAAAATTGAAGATTAGCGTTACAGTGATGTGGTGGCGTGTAAGGAATGACCACCGAATAATACGTGGCAAACATAACAACATAAAATGAAAAATCATCACTGCGAATGGGTTGGTTGCATCCAAAGCTCTAGCAAATCCAGGAGAAGAAACAGAAATAGGAAATTCCTACCCAAACAAACCGGATAGAACCATGTTCAGAGATGATCGATTATGTTATCAATGGGCAATAAACCTCTCTAGACCTTTTAGACGTGATTTCGTAATCGGATGGCACGAATTCGACGGTGCTTAAAATTACTTCAAATTGCTCATGCTTTGTAGAAGTTATTTCTTAGTTTAATTCTTTAATGAAAATGCATTCTCTCTCTCTCTCTCTCTCTCTCTCTCTCTCTCTCTTTCTCTCTCTTTATTTCTTTATTGCATTTAGGTTAAACAAACCTACTGTGTGATAGGAGCCGGTACGGCAGGTCTTTGTGCTGCGCGTCACGCACTACAAGCAGACGGGCTCGTAACCGTGTTCGAGATGGGCAAACAGCTTGGCGGCACTTGGGTGTTTAGCGAAGAGACAGGCAAGAATGAATACGGCATCGATGTACACTCGAGTATGTACAAAGGGCTGAAGACGAATCTGCCCAAGGAAATCATGGGCTATCCTGACTTCCCCATACCGGAACAGGAAAGCTCGTACATCCCGGCGGAGGAAATGCTACATTTCTTCCAACAGTTTGCCGAATCATTCGGTATCTTGGAGCACATTCGCTTCAGCCACTACGTGGTACGGGTGAAGCCAACCATCGACGAGAAAGGATGGGAAGTGATTGTGCGAGATTGCCCGAATGATCGGTTGGTGACGTACACGTTTGACTATGTGCTCATTTGCAACGGACACTACCATACGCCGAACTTGCCCAAGTATCCCGGTATGAATGGTTTCCGCGGAAAGCAGATGCACAGTCACGACTACCGAAGCAATGAAACATTCGAAGGTACATGATGGGATGAAGAGGAATAGTGCAATCGTACTTAAATGAACCTTTATGTGCATTACAGGGGAAACAGTGCTTGTCATCGGGGCAGGCCCGTCTGGAATGGATATGGCATATGAGATCTCCAAGAAAGCAGTTCGCGTTACTCTAAGCCACCATCTGAAGGATAAGCCCCAAACGGTGTTCCCGGACAACGTTACACTGAAACCAGACGTAGTGCGTATTACCGAAACTGGTGTACAATATGCGGACGGTACCAGCCAAGACTTCAGTGTCATTTGTTACAGCACCGGTTACAAGTACACCTTCCCGTTTCTGAGTGTCGATTGCGGGATCACGGTTGAAGACAACTACGTGCAGCCGCTGTACAAACACTGCATCAACATTCGCTATCCCACGATGGCTTTCATCGGACTTCCGTTCTATGTGTGTGCGGCTCAGATGATGGATCTGCAGGCACGATTTTGCCTAAAGTTCTTTAGCGGCGGAAAAGCGTTACCAACGCGGGAGGAGATGAGTGCCGATACGATGGCTGAGATGGAGGAACGTTGGAAGCGTGGTTTGAAGAAACGGCAAGCACACATGATGGGTCCGGTGGAGGATCGCTATTACGATGATCTGGCACAGACGGCGGACATTGAACCAATCAAACCGGTGATCAAGAAGCTGCATAAGATCAGTGCAATGCGCTTCTCGGAAGATTTGGTAAATTTTCGAAACGATAAGTTCCGGATAGTGGACGATGAAACGTTCGTGAAGATTAACTAGGGTGCTTTCTGAGCATACAACATGGGTCCCTTACGTTTGTACGCAGCACTAGAGGGTATGTGATTTCATATACGGTAAGATAAATGCGCAATTTAGTACAACTATGGTAGAGTGGTAGAATGCGTAATATGTAATCGAAATATATACATATAATGTACATATAACAAGTGAACCAAATAAATTCAACAAAAATACTCGTGTGGGTTGTTAAAGGAACAAATGTTACAATGGCTATCCGAAGCAATGGGTGAGCAATTCAAATTCCTTTTTTTTCTTCCTGCTGACGCTGACGTCAAACTGAGTTGCGTACACTGGCAAAATATTTTCATTTACTGTATGAAGTATTTAATGCAGCCTTGCAATTTATTTGCTTCATTTAAGCTGATAATCTCAGCACCACATCAAGATGCTGATAAAAACTCCTGGTTCAATTCTATCAGTCATACAGTTTGTTGTGTTTGTTATGTTGTTTACAGCGCTTTGTTGCTCCAACTCCATCTCTTGCGAGATAAAGAAGGGCTTCAAACATGTTTTTAGTTCTACATAAACAATTGTAAACGATTTGCGTAAGTTGTTTGTTATTATTCTGTCAAATGCGAGCAAGAATAATCGAATCCGTGATCGCGAGCTTCCGGCAACATAAAGTGCAGATCAAGTGTACTCCTGCGTGTAAGCGGTGAACACGTATGTTTCATTTGTTCTCTATTGTTTACTTAATTATTTTCTTTCAGTTTCAATACCCCATAAGGTCCAGAAGAAGAACAACCATTCCTAACATTAAAATAAAACCAATCATAAAATTGTCTACCCTCACAGAGCAACATCATTTATTGTTTCACATATTCAAAATGTTCATCGTCAACAATCTTAAAAACATCCTCTCGAAAGTGTATTAAATCGTCAACAAAACGTTGACTACTCTCGTTGTGTAGCTTTGTCATAACCGGAGCAACGGATTCAATGTCTGCCGTGCCGGCTAGATCATCATAATACCGTCCCTGTTCCGGGCCCATCATGTGTGCATGGCGTCTCTTAAAACCTCGGCGAAAACGCTCTTCGATTTCCTGCACCATATCCTTCAGCATGGTAGTTGGTGGAGGTAAACGCTGTTTGCCGGTAAAATATTGCAAACAAAATCGAACCTGAAGGTCCATCATTTGTGCGGCACACACATAAAACGGTAGCCCAATGAAGGCCATCGTTGGATGGTTAATGTTAATGCAATGCTTGTAGAGCGGTTGCACATGATTATCCTGCACCTGGACGCCACAATCGTCACCAAGAAATGGGAAGCTGTATCTAAATCCTGTACAGTACAGGATAACGTCAAAAGATTCCTCCTCACCGTTGGTGAACTTTGCGCCGGTTTCGGTAAGTAGAGCGACATCCATTTGCTGGGACAGGTTGGAAGGGAACGGAAAGGTTAGACGCTCCATATGATGACTGATCGTTACACGGCGTGCTGTTTTCGCGAGTTCTAGCGCTATGTCCATACCGGAAGGACCTGCTCCTATGACGAGTACTGCTTTGTCTACAAATACCATGAATAAAGCAACGTTCATCTAAGTTCAACGATTTACTTTGTTCATGTTCTGAAACATTACTCACCTTTGTAATGCTCTGTGCTGCGATAATCATGGCTGTGCAGTTGCTGACCATGGAAGCAATCTCTACCCTGCACATCCGGCATGTTTGGAGTGTGATAATGACCATTGCAAATGAACAGGAAATCGAAGATATGCTGCTGCTTTTGTTGCGTTGTTAAGTTTTCTACTTCCACCATCCAGCGGTCACCCACAATGGGATGGATTTGTACTACTAGATGTTGGAACTTAATATGACGTTCGATATTGTACCGATCAGCGTACAGGCGTAAAAAGGATAAAATATCTTCTGACACAATGTACGAAGCGCGTTGTGTTGGTATCGGGAAGTCAGGATATCCCATCACTTCCTTAGGCAGGTTTGTACGCAATCCCCGGTACATGCTCGTATGGACAGGCAGTCCGAAACGATCGATTCCAACCTCATCGGTGTACACCCATGTACCACCGATTTGATCCATACGCTCGAAAACGGTAACCTCTCCACCGACCTCAAGCACACGCCTTGCGGCTGCCAACCCAGCCATGCCAGCGCCTATGATGCAGTAGCTCATGATCGCTTGCGTAATTCTCGTGATAGACACTAAACGTACGTGTAGAATTCAAAACTTCAAACGCGTGCAACACGACAACGTTACAGACGACTGCGGTTGAGCGCTGCCTGTTCAACACATTTATAATGCACCGTTCTGTCGCTTCCTGCTACCGTACGCATGTGTGGAGAAGATGCATTCGCACATAGACAGCATCAGTTGGTGCAAACATCAACACGAATAAGATCAGATAATAACAGGGGAACAGCGTCGTCTGCTGATACCGTCTAGCTAGGTTGTTGTCTATTGCTAACTCGGTCAACGCACAAACCGTAAAGTCGTACGTAAAGGGGTCTCGGGTAAAGGGTAAGGCCAAAAGGCGAATGACCGCACTCATACCTCGCACCTAAATATAAATAGTTTACATGGTTTTCTATGTTGATCAGATTCATTGTAAATATACCAGCGTACGTCAATAAAACATACCTGCGCTTGCAATACTCATAAGGTTGTTGCTCTTTCTAATTGGCCATATTATGGAGATGCTCGATTGTTTTACTATTATATGTCAAACGATATTTTTACAGCGTAGTTTCTACCGAGCCGATACTACAATCAAACACTAAAAGTGGTTTGTGTATACTATTCGGATACGTCTGCTTTATAATGGTTTACTATATGCTATATAATGGCTACGGTTTTTTTTACTCTCACAAAAACAAACAATCAAGATGGAACAAACAATCAAAACAAACATCCAAATTAAATCTCATCTGGAACAACTGGAACAACAAATAAAGTTAATACGAATTAACATGATAGGTCAAGTTATCGTAAGTTTGTAGTATCAAATCAAAGTTGAATAAACTGAACTCCATGCAACGGTGCCGTGAGACCGCACCTTCCCGACCGATAGGTTAATCAACACACATCAACAATCTACGCACTCAATAACCGTTCAAAGCATTGCCTACCTGGTGTAATTTCACATGAGTTTTGATAACACCTTTATCCAAATATCTAGGGTAAGTATTCTATCCAGGGAATTTTACGAAGACGAACTATTTAATGCAAAATGCATTTCATGCAAATATTGAATAGCCAGTATTTTCACGAGAAAGTATAAAATTCAAGAGCACTTAAAAAGAAATTATCTGAAAGCACAACAGTTGAAATTGTTTTATAACAAAACGACATATGTTTAAAGCTAAACATTTAAATTTAAATATCAGTGTTTGCCTAGGAATTTACAAAAATCGTCCTAAAACTAAAGCCTCTTGTCAAATAGTAAAGAACTGCTGATGATATTATTAAGTTGTGGCGACCAGAGCACCCTCGAGCAACCAGAGCGCTACCTAGGTAGAAACAGATGAAGCATAAAACATGTTGATCGTACTGGAAGCACTAAAACAATAGTACCCTTACTGGGTGTAGAGAATAGAGCATTAAAGAAAAAATGAGAGGAAGTTGTAGAGAATAGAACAGTAATAAGAGAGTATGTACATGAGAAATTAAAGAAACCTCAAGAATAAGAAAAAAAAGAGAATTCGTCTTGAGCGCTCATGTGCAAAGGGATTACAAATGAGCACAAGAGAGGATCTGTGGGAGAACGACAGATCCTTTCGAAGAGAGGACTGAGTAATGATTAGGAAGAGAGTAAAAAAAAACAGGCAGTTTTTGGACAGACGTTTTAGGCGATGGTTCAATGATAGCAGCGTAGGATTAAAAGTAATAGAAAAGAAGTAAAAAAAAGTAATAAATCGGAAAATTGACGAGTTTTTGAAAGTGTTTAAAGTTGTAGAAAGTAATAGTGGAGAAAGAATGGACGAAGGTCACGACACTGGGGTACCTGGATAAGAAGCAAAAGTAACTTGAAAAATCTAAGGACAGTGGCCATTAAACAGAACAGTCAGATCAACACTGTTCAACACTGTATCTATATCGAAAACAGTAACAAAAAAGTCCAAAAATAGGAAGGATCGAGAAACGGCCAAATGCACTTATAGAGCGGTGGCATGTCCGTACCATGAACGTACGGAGTTTTCCAGTATTGTTGAAACTCTGACGTGGAGTTCAGTTGTGAATGGCATACCAGTAAGAGGAAGGGTCAATCAAAGTTGGATGGAACTCCGGCTGAGACCCCTAGAAAGTTAAACTGTTAATTTTTTCAGATTTCGGTTTTGTTGAATTCTAACCAAACCGTTACTTAAAGAAACATTATTTACATTTATTACATTTATTATTTATTTTAACAAAAAAACACTCCCACGAAAATGACCATATGTATCGATTTGCCATATGTGCAAGGAATACATGTTGTTGTTGTGTTGGCTTGTAGAGAAGCAAGTAATTGATTAATCCTCGAAGAAGCGATTGAATATTAGTTGAATTCTTCGCATTGACAGACTCAATGCCGGATAAATCCCCTTGGAGCCCCTGAGCGGAATGATGGTTGCGGCCCCGTATTCTAACACGGTTGGGCGGTAGGGGGAGATCAAATCTCAAATTATTAACGGCTAATTATGTTGGTGGTGAAGAGGGGGGGGGCGTTCATTATCCTTTAATGAGACGTCGTTGTATGGGGCCCCTGACTTGTCTCACTTTGAACAGGTTGAGGGGAGCGGGGGTTTTGCCTGTTGATACATATTTAACAACAGATGACCACAGGATGGGAAGTGTTGTCGCATACCAATTTCTCTCGACGTCGCCTTGTAGTAGGCCCCCTCCAAAAGATGGACTGACTTGACTTGAAAGCCAGAAAGAGAAATAGCAACTCAACATTTCGATATTTTTAGACATCGCGAACGCTACAAAAACACTAACGTTATACTTTGCTTACTTAAGCTTGCTTGAGCTTTATATCCTTCATGGACTGGTATGTGACTTCCTATATGCATGATTCAAGTCACACATGAAGGCAGGTGAAATATAGGGCCAAGTAAACGAATAAGACGATCGGAGTAGAGTTGTAGAGTTTCATATAGTTTTGTATGTGTGGAGATGTGTAGATTTTGTATGTACGCCTTGTGATGTGTTCCAGTGAGTGGTATTTACTAACAAACGGTACTAAGGATAACTTAACCAATTATGTATGTGACAAAATGAGTGCCATGTGCGGCTTGAGGGAGATTTTGTTGTTAAAAAAAAAAAATAAAAAAAAAACATTTTAATTACATAACAACTACCAATTATTCGCTTGTTCGAAATCCATCAGAAACGTTTGATTAATATCGCAGTTGTAAGACTCGGTAAAGTCTCTAGATCATGTCTTTTCAAAAAGTGAATGTCGACAAGTGGGTAAAAAAGCATCACAAGTATAATCTTTCCAACAAAAATTGTTTATTTATTTTAATAGTACTTAATTTTTGAAGAACTACAAAACACATTGGCAATGCGCACCTAAGGGTAATCAGTGAGTGCCACTGAAGCACTCCTCTTATCATGCATATTTCGACTGTGCGCCAGTCTCAACGTAGATACCGTTCGTTTTACACGCGTTGCGCAGAGTTTTCCATCTTATGGTAAGTTATTATGCTTTCAATAGCATGAATCCAATTGTAATTAAATGTTTAACCATTTAGGCTCCCTCTACTACTTATTGCATTATCGGTGCTGGGCCTTCCGGTTTATGCACCGCTAAACACGCATTGACCTTTGATCATAACGCCACGGTGAAAGTGTTCGAGCAGTCTCAAAAAATCGGTGGCCTTTGGGCGTATTCTGAGAAAACCGGAAAGGATGTGAACGGTTTGGACATAACGTGTATGTATGCGAACCTTCGCACCAACCTCATTAAACACGGCATGGGATATCCGGACTACCCAATCGACGAACAAGCTGGAACGTTCGTGACTATCAGCGATGTGATAAAGCAGCTGGAGGGCTACGTTGATAAATTTCAATTGAAAAAATATATTTATTTCCAACATCAGGTTGTGCGTGTGGTTAGAAATTTTGAATCCAGTCAGTGGAACGTAAGTAGAGGATCAGTACGTACATTCAATATAGGTTAATTTTTTTGTCCGTTCTAGGTATTGGTAAAAGACTTGGCTAGCGATCAGTTCACTATGCACCAATTCGATTTCGTTCTGGTGTGCAATGGCCACTACAGTTCTCCGATTGTACCATCTTTTCCCGGACGGAGTATATTTCGTGGACGGCAGCTACATAGCAAAGATTACCGGCGCGGAGAAAATTATAGAGGTGAGCGCGTCCTGGTAATTGGTGGAGGTCACAGTGGAATGGATATTGCGCCCGACATTGCAGTGTACGCTGATAAAGTTGTCCTGAGTCATCGTTGTAAAGTTCCGGTTCATACCGGCGATCATGTAGTACAGAAGCCCGAAGTTGCGCGCCTAACGCTAACCGGTGCTGAGTTTGTGGATGGCACAGAGGAGCATTTCGACACAATCATCTACTGCACGGGGTATCGCTATTCGACACCATTTCTCTCCGTAGATTGCGGAGTATCGCTCCACGACAATGCCATCAGTCCCTTGTATTATCACTGTATTAACATCAATCAACCGACTATGGCCTTTATCGGGTTGCCATTCAATGCATGTCTAATGCTAATGATGGATCTACAAGCCAGATTTTGCATGACCTTCTTCAGTGGTCAGAAACCGTTGCCGAGCAAGCAAGAAATGCTGGACGCATGGCAACAGGATCAAGACGAACGAAAGGTGCGTGGATTAACCGGTAAACTAACGCATATGCTGGCTGGCGATTTACAGCAACGATACTACGATGATGTCGCACACATTGCCGGTATCGAATCTCTTAAACCGGTGCTAGCCAAAATGCATGCTGATTGCATCAACAGTAAAAATGAGGATGTTAATTTTCGCAACTTTGACTATCATATCATTGATGACGAAAACTTTATAAAAGTAAAGATACCCCCGAAATCGGTATCCTCAAGTATTGCTTAGGAAAACTACAGTTGTTTGAGTTGAAAACTACAAAATTGTTTGAAGATTGTAAAAATGTATGGTTCAGCGATATTTTACAAAACCTATCTTGAATAAAATTTGTTTTGATGATATTTAGCATTATGTTTACATTCATCGCAAAATTGCTTGACAAAACAAAGTTGCAGATGGTTGGCTGGGTTCAATAGTTTTGAAATGTATTTTGACTCGATTTTATCTCATTTCACTTTAAATTCATTCGGATGTAATAGTAGCTACCGAAAGATAGTCTAAATTTTTTTATATTGCCTTATAAGCGACGAACGTTAGAGTTTTAAGATCGATTGCAAATTTGTTTGTTGTTTGTGCATTTTTTTTTTAGATTTTTGACCTTTCGGATCACGTATCACGTAAAAGTATAGACATATAAAGAAACTCACACAATTTGTTAACATAATTAACTGGTCTGGTTAACGAGAAGCACTTGCAATCGATCTATCATCTCTGATCTATACTATACTTTTGATATATTTGCATACTACTAGGAAGCACATATTACGGTAAAACAGCAAATTACACGTGGTAGTACATATTTCTAGAATGATGTTTACGGAAACTTTGTTTAACATACTATATTTATTGTTAAATATTATATCTTTCTTAATCATTCATGCCTCACTCTTTTCGATGGAAATGGAATGAGTTCAAAGGAGTCAAAATATAAAATTTGGCACTAAAATTCAATATTGGGCGGCGACATCAGCGACATCGGCGATTTACATCACAGTACATCATACTGTACATGTAAAGATGTTCACAAAATCAGTAACCGAGACAACCGAGTGGAACGGATACCGACAAATTCAAAGTTCTCAATGTTCTCAGGGCAATTTGTACAATATTTAGGATTTATTCGAATATTTTTATAAAGCAGCAATAAGATTCTAATTTAGCTACATTATTTGGTAAAACTTTAGCAAGCTTTGGGATGGGATGGATCATCTTCGACAAAGACCCATTGTGAAAGTGTCAAACAGCCGCATGTGGCTCGCGATACGAACTTAGCAGACCACTCCATTATGATGTGTTACTATTTTCTTATAGATACAGATTTATGGATGTATATAGACAATTTGTTGAAGGTTTATACAGTACATATACTGTGTTAGAAGACAACAATTTCTAATAGAATGACCGTGGGGCAGTCGTTATGATTCTTCTTAACTTCGTTATGATCGTATTTAAGCATATCGGGATGTTTCGCTCGATTGAGGATATGATATCATGGTTTCATTGCACTTTCCATACCAATTACCACAAAGGATACAATGTAATGGAAAAATATAATGGAAGAAAGAAAAGATTCTGTGCACCTAAAAAAGGACCGTACACCAATTCAATAGAAAATTAGAATAATGTTCCAAATAGTGCTGCTCCTTATATACACATAGCTCCAGATTATTTTACATTAAATTTTATCTCCCTCCTCTGATGTAATTCAGAAATGTCACACTTCACAAAAGTGTTGTTATCCACAATGCGGTACACATCGTTGCGATAGTGTTGTAAATCTTCCTTCTTTCGCCTTGAACTATCAATATGCATATCCGTCATGACCTTTGGTATAGATTCGATCCGTGCACGGTCCGCCAGAGATTGATAGTACTGTCCTTGATATTGCGCACCCATCATATGAGCCTGCCTTTTCTTCAATCCATTACTCCACCGCTCGTTCATTTCTTGCTCATGATCGAGCATCATTTCTTCCTTGCTGGGCATCGGTATTCGTCCACTATAAAATTGTACACAAAATCGAGTCTGCAATTCGAACATACGTGTTGCGCAAACATAAAACGGTAGCCCAATGAATGCCATCGTGGGATGATTAATATTCAGCACATGTTTATAAAGCGGTCGAACCCAGTTATCATCCACCTGCATATCACAGTCAGAATGCAGAAAAGGAAAACTGTATCGGTAACCGGTACAGTAGAAGATTACCGTTACGGGATGCTGCGATCCATCCACAAATTCAACACTATCCTTCAGGATCCGCAATACGTCCGGCACTTGCAACACATTCGCAGGAAAGATTAGCTGCTTCAACTTTTCTGGTACGTGGTGACTGAAGTATACGGTGTTTGCCATCTTGGCTGCCTCCAATGTTAAATCCGTTCCACTAGGTCCAGCACCAATTACCAGCACTAGCTGATCTTTGAAAATGTCTGACCTACGATAGTCGTGACTGTGCAGCTGCTTGCCTTGGAAACACTCAGCGCCTGGATATGGTGGAACGATTGGTGTGTGATAGTGCCCATTGCAAACCAACACGAAATCAAACGTTTCTGTCGATATTTTCCCACTAGTCAAATGTCGTACAGTAACATTCCAACCATCGGTACATTGGGGTGCTGGTTTTACCTCTTCGACCAAATGTTCAAACGCGATCCATTTGGTAACACCATAATGATCAGAATAGTCTCGAATGAATTGCAGCACCTCGTCCCAGCGAACATATGACGCATCTTGACTAGACATTTCGAAGCCTGGAAAACCCATTACTTCCTTCGGTAGATTTGTTTTAAGGGTTTCGTACATGCTGGAATGCATTGGTAGTCCATAACGATCGGTTCCGACTTCGTCCGTGTACACCCATGTGCCACCGATTTGGTCGGATCGCTCGTATATAGTTACGTAGCCTCCCGTATCTAAAATCGTTTTAGCCGCGCAAACACCCGAACTTCCAGCGCCAATCACACAGTAGCGTTTTTGCTGCTCATTCTACGCAACGTTCAATTGTAGACACAGGGAGCATGTTAAAGACAAAACGATTAGCTTTATTGTACAGTATCTTGATCAAATAAAAAAAACAACTTACCATTTCGCCGATAGATTATAGTTTACCAAGCGTATTTTTGAATGCACTACTCAGAAACACACTTTTTCAAGCAGACTTCCCGTACTGGTACTAATATGTGCACAGTACTTTCGGCAATCACTATTGGATTATCATACGGACACGGTGGATCACTGGTGGGCTCGATTTGACAATAGCGTCAAGAGGGCAAGAGATCAGCTGATTTCGAGGTTTAATCTTGTGCACGACTGTCACTATGGGCCAATGAAGCATATACTGGCCAAATAAATCCACAACCATTTCAAACTAGATCGTAAAAACCACCACGGCAAAAGAGCCAATCGTTATATTTATCTATTATATCCAATTCTTCATTACCCGATCCAGTTCGATATGATTCGAATTCAAACAAATATCTAACAGACATGTCTCCACTTTACGCATGTTTGTTCGTATGTCGTATCTATAAATCTCTTGTTCTGTTTTATTACTTCAACCCTCGTTTGGGTTGTATTTTCGTAGTTGACAATTCTATAACAATAGTTTTACAGCATATCAAACGCATTAATGGAACACATTGTGCAAAACCCAACATTTGCATGTAAACTGTATAAATCATCAAAGTAATCGGCCAAACTATAAAAAAACATGTTTTATCTCTCTAGCTAACAATACAGACACACACAGACCTAAATATTGCTGCAAACAAATGTTAGTTGTATTGTGTACGAATGAACTTATATTTATCACAATAGTTATCGATGTCGAATAGTTTATCCATAAACACATTAAAACGAAAGTATTTGTCTCAGTTTGTTGAGCCGTCGTTAGTCTTTGGGTGCCTTCTTCGCCATTAGCTATTGTTCGCGGATAGCTTAGACAATGCCTAACCTGTGACATATGTAAGATTTACTATACAGGAAGTCTTTTGATAATAAATGACGTTTTAACTTAAGCTTTTGCCCTAATTATGTGAAACAGAGATAGTAGAAATTATGCTCAGTAAATCATAAAGCTAACATTTTTAAAGTAATCATGTGTATTGCGGAATCCTGTGCAAAGTTGGTAAACCCGACACGAAGTGGAAGTTGCTCGGAGGGAATGGATAATATTAAAATAGTGATCTGTACGAAGGTATACAATGCAGCTGGTAAACTCGTCGTTTATCTTAACAGAGTTACACTATGTACTATCTACAGATAATGTGATCTCCGGGTGTATATTTGCGTAATACAACTTAGTCGTCTGTCTGATGATAACATTATTCTTTTGTTTTACTTTGTTTTTCTGTTTTTTTGTGTTTCTAATGCTCGCTTTATAGTATGCCAATTAGTATGTAGAAACAAAGATAAAATATAGAAGGAAATAAAAAAAAGCTACTGTAACAGTACAGCACAACTGCGGGAAAAATTTGATTATTACAACAACAACAAAAATCACATAATACTAATACATTTGCTTTTATGCCTTCTCTACTTGCAGTGTAACTGTTGTACATAGTCCTTAGCAAAAAAATCTTTGGATATCACGCAGATACCGCTTATTCCGAACGAAGTAAAGGTTCTCCATTATACCCTAGCTGGCCTTAATTATCTTCGATTTAGATGAAATTCAATAAAAGTTCGACATTATAAATTGCATGCTGTTGCCGACAATCTTTTCAGTGCTGTAACAGCATTTGAGCGCAGGAAATGTTCACAAATGCAACAAACAATGGAAGGACGGTTTTTGGTGTGCATGCGATTCATATCAGATCTGAAAATAAGGATTTGAAAAAGAATATCCGTGTCAGGCTACGTGAAAGAGTAGCGGGTGCAGCTTACAAATCGATTTTGTGTACATTCAGTTAACATTTTTAGAATTTAGTAAATCCGCCATGTGCGTAGAAAATGTACGAATTAGTGTGTACGAAGCTGTGTGCGTGGATGGTACGTAAGTTTTGGATTGATTATTTCTTCCTCTGCCATGTGCTATGACACTGTTCGTATCATAGTTCATGTTTGTGAAAACATTCCGCTTATTGCTGTATAATATTGTTTTTCGAATGCTTAGTTTACTTCTTATATCAATTTACTATACATGAGACAAGTAAGTTGCAAAATGTGACTCTTTCATATTCAGTCGATACTATCAGTCCCATACCACTGGATTAATGGATTGATTGTGTTGTGTAATAAATTATAGAATATGCTCAGTATGTGTACATATATGCGTATTTTGTTAAAAAATCAATGTAGTGATAGCATATAGTGTTCCATGAATTGCACTATTATCATTAACATATTGTTTGCCTATTAGCATCGCAACCTGAGAGTTGAATAAGATTTTAGACAGTATCCCAAACAAGTTTATGAAAAAATGAACCAAATTTGTTGCAGTCACGAGACGAGTATTACGATAGATGTTTTTTTTATATAAATTGTAAAATATAAACAATTTGCATATTCTGTGCGATTGGCTCAACTCAACTAAACAACAACAGTTATAATTGCTTGCACATCTCATTTGAAATTTGAGCAATGACATCGAACACATATAAATGGAAGATTCACAGACATGTTTAACAAACTTAATCGATCTACTCCATCGTACGTAAACTATACACATTTTAATGCACTTAATGCGTTGCACTCTAAGGAAGTGGAAATATTAAAGATTCTTATATTGCGCCACGTCTTTCAAGCTTATTCGATCGATGCCTCGGCAAACAGCTGTCCAATGTCTTTATTTTCAAGCGTCTCTGGCGAGAACGGTTCCTCATACGTGAGAAAACTATTCGAGTTGGAGATTGTTGTTTTGCGACGGACATTTTTCGCTTTTGTACCAGGTGACGCTGCCACCGGTATGGTTGCGGATTTTACAATCCGTCCTTCGGTGCTAACGGGTCGACCAGCGTTGGTAAGCCTTTTCTGTTCGGTGCTGTGACCTTCTACACCAGCCACTGATAGAGTTTTGGTCGGTTTCTTGCGTCTGCTACTTTCGCGTCTACGATCAGCCGCATTTTGGACGATGATAACGTCCGAACTAGATTTGGACTTTCGCTTGACAAACTCGTCCGAAATAAATATCAGTTCCACATCGTCGCTAGCAGGTTCGGAAGATTTGGGATGGGCGGACAGCTCATCACCTTTTCCTGAGGGCCCGAGCGACATATCATCGACAGATTTTGATATTGATTTCGAAGTGCTGCTTTCCCTGGTTTCAGTCGTATTGACCACTATTGTTAGCATCTCATCGGCTGGATCTAAACCGTGTACGGTACTAGGCAGTTGAAAGCTTCTTATTGCCACTGGCCGAAGAGAAAGTGACAGTGGATGGCGTTTGTCAATGCTTTCCATCGATTTGGAAATTTTCTTCGGACTTTTCTGCACCCGGATTGACTGTTGATCACGCAGCGATTGTCTTCTGAATTCATCGGAAATTATGATGATTTCCTCTGCCTGCGGTATACTTTTCCCGTGCGTACGCAATAATGGAGTTTTTTTGCGATGGTGTCTCGAGGCATGCTGGATTCCGATCGAGCGTCGTTCAACTGTTTCACTATGGCGCCGTTCGAGTGGACCTATTACTGGCACAGGGGAGTTCGGCGAAGGGAGCGGAGAGGCCGAGCTTCCGATCAACGAATCATCAGCACGCAGCCCCATCATGGAATCGTCGATTGTGAGCGGAAGTGCTGAACGGCGAGAACAAGAATCATCTGCTCCAGGCGAACGAGAGCAACCGATGCCGTCACACTCAACTGTGTCCTTTTTCGTCTTTATGTTAACGAGCTGCTTTAAAATATGCTTGACGTCTAATGATAATCTACACTTTGTACAAGATGAGGATGGGCTGTCCGTGGAATCGTTCAATTTACACATTAACCTATTCAAATTGCCCTTATTAATGGCTAGCATTTTTTTACTTTTACCTTCTTTCCTAAAAACTCCGCTGCCCGGACCAACAATCGCGGTACCGACAGTACTACTATCGGCATTGGTTGATTCCGCTGCACCTGTTGGACTGGTTCGTTGCATCTGTTGTAAGTTTTCTTTGGAGATGTTGATGATGTTCTCGTTGCAGGCGCATTTGCGAAACTTTAGATTTAGCTCAATCATGCTGCTATCAGAGGAATACGAAATGAACCCCTGTATGTCGTTATTCTGGCATTGAGATCGTCGATCCTCATCTACGTCCGAATTCTGATGAAAATGATCCACCGCCACACCATTTATGTGTACAGCAGCTTTCGCGCTTCCTAAGACGTTTGCATTGTCGGCACTGTTTTGCATCTGGTTATCTTTTAGCTGACCACTGACAGAATCCAGAGGACTAGATGGCGGTGGTTGCTGTTCTTCCGCAGTATCTCTACCGTCACCTTCGGAACGTGCGAGCGATAAACTGACTGCAGGCGGTATCGGGACGGATGAGGCAATATCAAATCCACTCCCTCCACCGGGCTCCTGATGCTAGAGCAGCTTTTCTATTGCCGATGCATCATTGGTAGAATTTGAGCTTAGTGTAATTGATGCATTTAATATTTCATCATCTGCAAAGAGAATCCACAACGATATGTTCGTATGGTATTGTATTTTCATTACTTACAACCTTCTTCCCACCGACAACACATACCTGTATTTAAATCTTCATCCTCATCTTCTTCCTTATCATCCTCATCATTCACTGCATTCTTTTGACCGTCACCATCACCTTTGGTACGCTTGCCACTGCCAATGCCGCTGGAGCGTTTGTTCTCCTTTTGTCAGTTAACCAACTCAACCGACACGAATTGCTTCAGCCGCTCCAAATATTGGCTATACATTTCTACATCATTGTGGCCGGCTCCTTCGACCCAAAGCGGTTCTACAGCTCGGGGACACTTTTCATAGATTGTCATGCCGTGAGAAAAATCGATCACTTCATCTTCGGTGCCATGTATTACCAATACTGGGGAAGTGACCTTTGGAACTTTGTCAATACTGTGGAGAATCGGAAAGATAAATATAGTATAGCACAGTAGTTATAATGACATTGTGTATACTCTGTGCTTGTGTTATGTACCTTGGAAAAGCGTCGAAAAACCATGTACGCTTCGTTGCCGGAAAAGCTACACGCATACCTGACATCAGTGGCGAATGCAAAATGACCGCACCGACCTCATACCGACTGGCCAAATCTACCGTTGGAACCGTACCGATGCTTTGTCCGTAAAGAATGATATTTTCTGGGCTGATGCCGTACCGCGTTCGCAAAGCATGCCATGCTGCATCGATGTCAGCATAAAGATTCTTCTCAGTGGGTTTTCCAGAGCTTTGCCCATAGCCGGAATAATCATAGCTAAAAATGTTACAGTTAATCCGTTGGCCTAAACCGATGAAAAATGTTGTCATCTGCCCGAGATCGACAGCATTGCCGTGAGAAAAAAGGAGTGTAAACCTTAAACAAAAAGAAATAGACATTTCTTAATTCCTGGTTGAGGAAAGTTGAAGGGCTGGAGGACTATTAATTATAATTGGATTCGATGGAAACAGAGATATTAACATAAATAATTAGTAGTACAATAGAAGAACTTGTTCTAATCTTAGAGGCTTTACAAAACATTATACTCACCGAGCGTTAGCACTGCATTTTACGAATAAACAGGCGATTCTGTTGCCCCTAGAAGACCGTGCGTAAAATACTTCGAAACATTCTTTCTCGCGGTCAGTGTATTGCCAGTCGGCCTTATCGTGTAGCGTCAGGGTAAACTTGCTGTTTGTACTGTCAGCTTCCGGTTTCAGATCGTAGCTGGCTTCGGGCGGAAGAAAGGCCAACTTCGATGCAATCCGCCCAGGACAAGGAGGGCAACAAAACAAACAACAAAGCTCACTGAAGCTTAAACCGTTCATCTTTTTTTTGTCGACGTTCGTTACGCTCGTATCCGTTGTCGTCGACGCCTCAACTACCTCCGCAGTGCCACTTACGGCTCTCGCTAAGGTTGAGGAACTACTTTTGTTAGTTTGAGCTTTCCTTTCTCGTTCCAGCTTGGCGTTGATATTTGACGATCTTAGAAATGAGCCCAAGTGCAAACTCCAAAATGGAATAATGTTTAGCTATCCCGAACAATGTAGTGTTTCACCCAATTTTCTCACACACAGCATACACGAACGGAGGAGAAAATGCTTTAGAGGGCATGAACCCTTGTACTCTTTTTAAAGACACACTACGTTAACGCAACAACGAAATGCCTGTTGGCCTAGGCCATACAATTTGTACAGTTACATGCGCTGCAGCTCACCGATATTTGCATTAAAAGTGAATTTCAAATGTTTTTTATTGCTATCGAATACAATTTCTTACTGACTAACCGATGTGAAGCAAAAACGATACGAACAAGCAATCAAAACTTCTTTTGTTTTTTTTAAATTGATTTTCGTTTTCTTTTCATGCGGCTGACAGCTGTCATATTTCCGACAAGTTCGACATTATGTACCGACAATATGGGACTCTACAGACGAAACTATTCGATTGTTGGTGAGTTTTACAACAAAAAAAAAATACAGCCAATACCCTCGTTACGCGGTTCTGGATTTACGCGGATTCGGAGATACGTGGATTTTTAAAATCCCCAAGATACGCGGTATTTGTAAATTTGGGCAAAAGATTTTTGTGGTCCCCCGCTATAGGGTTTGAAGCTACCCTGGACAAAAATTTGACATACCACTATGGGCTGAACGTAGTCATGAACGAAAAAACACAATAAAAATGAAAGTTTTTTTATTTTTTGGTTCTCGTTGCAGTGGTGGTTTTAAACGGTGATTTAAGGGAAGTAAGTTAAGAAAAAAAAATGAATACATGTATTTTATTATTAGTCAAAAGCATTACTGCTTAAAGATTTTACTCCCGTGAAGCATGAAATATTTATTATAATTTGTCTAAAGATGTAGTAAACATTTATGCAAGGGAATATTCCTAATAAATTTAGCAAAGTTAAATAAATTTATGTTTCAAAAAAGTTTTTTTCATTAAAGATATTAAGTCAAGCTTCAAACCCTATAGGGGGGACTACAAAAATCTTTTACCAAAAATGTAATTGGGTAGCAGTCATAGAGCAAACACCTCACATCATATTGCATTCACCTTGATTTCCAGCTGTCAAATCTTGAAAAAACCGGCCAATGTGATCGCGTTCCGCACGAATCCAACGTTATACGAATCTTTCTATTGTATTCATTTCTACCTATAAGTACGTTCATAAGAAACGTGCGCGTTTTTAGAGGAGTAAATGACCAAGAAAACAAGCAGTTAAGCGTTTTGCAAATGAAACAACGTAATTAATATTGAAACGTATCGAACAATGGGTGTTCTATTGTGAACATAAAGTGAAAGTGATTCCTACGAAAATAGGTTCCATTATGCATCAAAGTGCGTTAATCAAGCAGTAAGAAGTATCTACAAATGAGCGATTTATTGTGAACATAAAGTGCTGTATAGTGTATAGTGTTTATTTGTATGATATGATATGCG
Organism: Anopheles marshallii; assembly: GCF_943734725.1. NCBI lineage: Eukaryota > Metazoa > Arthropoda > Insecta > Diptera > Culicidae > Anopheles > Anopheles marshallii. The sequence goes on from NC_071326.1 coordinate 56,011,182, forward strand.
AAAAGCTTCCACAAAACATTGCATGGATGATCCAGGAGACTAGGTAAGTGGAGGAGGTAAGTTTTTTTTACGTAATTTAATCTTAGGTACAATTCATATTCGTTTTGGTAACATTTCCTTCTCCTAACAATGAAAGGGCACCTTATCCCGGTGTATCCAGCACGAAATGTTGAAATACCTAGAAAAAAAACTCTTTCTTAACACTTTGTTGACGGGTGCTTATACCACAATATTTGATGCTATGCATGAAACAAGCTATTAGAATAATTTTCATGTAAGCTAGCACCGTTTGTGTGTGTGTGTGTGTGTGTGTGTTTTTTTTATTTTTATTTTACAAGGAGTTGCAAATCTTCTAAAAGTTGTGGGATTTTTACCACAAAAAACTCTCCTTGGACCCTAATGCACCCTCCCACGAATTCACCTTGCGGAATCACCTGTAAGGAAGGGTCAGTGCTGTGGCACTCAATCTGGCTTTGGGTACGCGCTAGCAACATTTACACTCTAGTACACTGCACAACACTGCAAATTAAATCACTGTACACTGGACGCACACACACACTCAACCACTGCCTAACAGTTGATCATGCCGCCACTGCCGCTGGAGTTTTGTTAAGATCAACCGCATCGCCGACGAAACCGCTTCCCAGAAGTCAGCTCTCTGCATCATCACCTGCACTATGTTCGACTTGTTCACCCTCACACTGCACTTAGTGTTTAGTTCCTGTCGCTTCCTGTCGAATCTGGGACAGTGAAATAGGACGTGTTCCGGATGTGTCATCTTCGTTCACACATAGTGTACACCGTGGTGAAGAAGCATGTCGGAATCTGTGCAGATAACTCCTGAAGCAACCGTGGCCGGAGAGAAACTGTGTGACGAAGAAGTTCACCTCACCATGTTCCCTTAGTAGCCACGTTTCTACATCGGGGATCAATGAATATGTCCATAGCCCCCTCATCCACCCATCAACCCTACTGACTGCATCAGTGGCTAGCATCTCGATTTCCTCGATTGTCGCTCCAGTTACAGTCAGGGCGATGTCGTCTGCGAAGCCAATGAGTTCCGCTCCTAGAGGCAGTGTGAGCGTCAGTACCCCGTCATACATGACATTCCACAGAGTAGATCCAAGAACTGATCCCTGTGGAACGCCTGCCGTTATGTTAGCTGACTTGACTCCTTCCTCCGTGTCGAATTGTAGTACGCGTCCGTGGAGATAGCTCCTTACTAGCCTGCACAGATACGGGGGAACTTTCATACGGGTACGGGGGATACGGGGGAAGGCGTTTCTGACGTCGATTGTTATCAGCGCGCAGTAGCGAGCTCCACACCTTTTCCGTTGGAACGCAGCAATAGCCTTTGTTTAAAATGACTACTATCGCGTCGACAGTTGAACGCTTCTTCCGGAAGCCAAACTGTTGATTCGAAAGGCCGTGTGGACCTTCCGTGTGTACTGTCAGTCTATCCAGAATTGGCATTTCCTGTACCTTTTCAAGGGAGTCAGTGAGCCCCAAGGGCCGTAGAGCTGATGGGTCGCCCGGTTAACTGGCTTCGGTATCAGAACTAGCTTCTGCCGCTTCCACATTGGCGGAAGATGACCCGATGTGAGCGCATCTTGGAGTATGTTTTGGAACACTGCCGGGTATGCTTTCATTGCTGCTTGCACTGTTTCATTTGGGATACCATCTGGACTAGGCGCTTTCCCAAGTTTAGGGCGATTGGCAATCCTCAAGATCTCATCTTCTGTTATTGGGTCAGGCTCCGTTTCTGTAGTACCGAGAAGGCTCAGCTCTGGTGGATAATGAGTAGGGAACAGACCCTCTATGATCTTTTTGAGCCTCAACTTTTGACATCGCTCAACGGGTTCGTGACGAGATTTCACTTTCTGCATCACCGTCCTGTAGGCAAATCCCCAGGGCTTTCGGGCGATTTCATCGCAGAGCTCCCCAAAGCATCTCCTTTTGCTGTCCCTTTTTTCTCGCTTCAAATCAGATCTGACTTTAATATACCTGTAAGATGGACACATTTCGCGCTGTAACTTGCGACGCACAGCAATGCACTCGATCCGATGTCATGCGGCATGCTGGCATAGCAGGCTCCTGACAGAATTGTCACCAACTCTGGTACGTTGTGGACGTCCCCAAACCCTCCAAACTCCAATGCCTTTCAAACATCTCCTCGTCAGAAAACTTGGTTTTCTACCTTAGTGTTCCTTTCGGGGACGATGTTACCGACACCAGTCCGCTTTCTTTGGTAATCGTGTATCGTATCACTCTGTGGTCGCTGAGGGTGAACGCTTCACTCACACGCCATTTCAGTCGTCGCATTTCAGAAAGATCAGAGTCATGTATTTTACATCCCTGCCAACCAAAACATCTCGTATCGGTGTATCCGGGATTCTACCGCTGGATGCTGGATGGACTGCTCTTATCAAGGAAGGTCTGGCGGTTTCGAATTCCACGCAGTACCATAAAAGATGGTCCATATCACGGAATCCGACCCCACAGCCACACACTTTTGTCTCTGCCAGATTGATACGCTGTAGATGTGCATCCAATGCGAAATGATTCGACATGAGTCGGGACATCATCCGAATGAGCGCATGATCTACAGGGAGCCCACCGAACCAAGGCCGCAGGGACACTTGCGGAGAGACCGAGAAAAGGAATCCCCCGAGTTCATCCGCCTCCCACATGCTCTGCCAACGAGACAGGAAAAGTTGCTGTGGAGTGCGTAAGAATTCGTGGAAAGAGACGGATCGGTCGTAAAAAATGCCTTCTCTGACGCCTGTTTTGGCCAGTGAATCTGCCTTCTCATTGCCGAAAATTCCACAGTGAGAAGGGACCCACATTAGCGATATTATGAACGCCTTGTTAAACATTGAGCCGAGCAATTCAACAATTTTTACTACAAAATAGTCTTGGCTCTTAACAGCCCTTGGAGTTTTCAGTGCTTCAATAGCACTAAGGCTATCTGTAAATATGAAGTACTGATCCGGGGGACTCGCTGCTATTAACAATAGTGCGCAAAAAATTGCGGCAAGCTCCACCGTGAACACGGAACATGATGATGGCTGCCTCAGTTTGAAGAAGGCTTCGGTGTTCTCACTATACACACCCAAGCCAATGCCCTTCTCAGAGGATGAACCATCAGTGTAAATCTGGTTCATTTTGTCAATATGGCCGTACTTGTTCACAAAAATGACTGGTTCGACTCTCGGACGAAGATCATGAGGAAAGATCTTGATCACCTCACGCAACGAGGAGTCTGTACTAACAATGGAACTGTAGCACTCAGGAAGGGCAGCACGGTTTACTGCTTGTGGGGCGCTAGGATTGACTTGTAGAGCAACAAAATCATTATAATTTTTAATGAATTTGCTCTTAGAATCTGTCTCTATACGCGCTTTAAAATTTTCTGTGATCAAGGGTTTGATACTGAAGAACGAACTAGAAGGCGAAGCGACAGCATTTCAAAACGTAATCTCAGCGGCATCACTCCGGCCATCACTTTCAGGGACATATTGTGAGTAGATTTCATGCTCCCTAGTGCGATTCTAAGACTACGATACTGTAATCTTTCCAACTTAAGGAGCTGCGTATTGGATGCCCAATGGAAGCATATGCTTCCATTTTCCAATACGGAGAGTACCGTAGTCTTATACAGACACAGGACATCTGAAATATGAAATATGAAATACAGACACAGGACATCTGGCGCACACCCAGCGCCCCACCAAAACCCTGTGACTGTCCTTAGAAAGTCGATTCTTTTTGTACAATTTTTAAACAGCTGGGTGATATGCATGCTCCAGTTTAGCCTGGAATTGAACCAAACACCAAGGTATCGAAAATTGTTGGTGATTGATAACTTTTCCCCATATAAAAAGACATCAATGGGGTAGATCATCCCAAAAGTTAGAAAGCTTAAGCTTTAAGCCTGTATCTGCCAAATAATCCAGGTACCGGGCTGTATCATTCTGTACAGATTCGTAAAGGACATAGCATTTTGACATAAAGAATGACACAAGGGATCATTTTTGTAAACTACAATTTGAGGAAAATCGATTTAAGCTTAGTAATTTAATTTTAATTTCAATGCAATGAAATAATATACAAGTCTGATTATTAAAATAATCTTTTTTAAGTTGTTTTCGTAAAAAAAAAAATTGTTTGCCTTTTTTGCACACGGGAAACTTGGCCTAACCTGGCTCAGACCAGCTAGCAAAATTCTTTGTTTTGACATTTGTCGAGTTTGGGTTTTGGGTACTTGGGTACTTTCATTGAGAAACCAATCTAATCCTTCTTTCCTAGGCTTAACTTGGCTTGCCATTTGTATGGCGACGCATACAAAAAACTGGCTTAGAGCGTGATCTACCCCATTGTCCGAGAGAGGAAGTGGTCCTTCTATATCGATATGTATATGATCGAATCTACCCGATGGAATGTCAAACTGAGACAAAGCTGTGTGAGTGTGCCTGTTGATTTTAGCTTTCTTTCAATTAGCGCAAGCTTTAGTCCAATTGTTTATGTATTTGTTCATACTAGACCAAAAATATTTTGATGAAATGAGCTTTTTGGTCGCTCTGATTCCGGGGTGAGAGATATGGTGTTGTTCCTTGAACAGTGAAAATCTGTATGGTTCCGGAATGTAAGGGCCAATGACTCCTGTAAACGTTTCGAAATACAGTACTGAGTACTCACAATCGGACACTTGAAACTCAGTCACTTTTTACATTTTGCGATGCATGTAGAAGTTTCCCAGAATTACCAATCGTCGCGAAAACTGTGCAGTGGGCTTCTCCCAGCTCCCCCCTACACGAATATGCGAAAAAAAAATACCAACAATGCATGTGTTACGACAATCACAGGAAACAAACGAAAAAAGACTTTATATCGCCCTGGGCATTCAAAGTCGGACACCTTGAATGAAATAACTTCAATATAGGTTTATTAATATTTAGTAGCATTGCCGTTAGCATCTATTACAGTCTGCGATCTTTTGGCATGCTTTGGGCTAATTTTAAACATAAGTTTGCATCTAATTTTTGCCATTTCTCGCTTACCATTGATTCCAATAATCTTGAATTGGAAGGTTTTCGTTTAGCAACATTTTTTTAATTGGTACCAAATATGCTCGATAATATTCAAGTCTGGTGACTGGGGAGAGTAGCTAGTAGTTGGGGGAGTAGCTAATACGGTTGGGCAGTTGTATAGCAACCACATTTGTGTCATCCATGCCTTATGCTTCGGGTCGTTGTCCTGGTAGAATGCATAATTGTTTGCTATACCCAACTGTTCAGCAATTGGAAACATGTTCCTTCAATAAGTTAATGTAGTACTTAGCATCTATATTTCCACGTATGACATGCATTTTTCCAACACCTTGCGCTGCTATACAACCCCATAACATGATGGAACCTCCCCCATGTTTAACTGTTTTGATAGTGAACTTTCCACTATACTCTTCACCAGGTTTTCTCCACACGTAACGGCGGCCATCATATCCAAAAAGGTTAATTTTTGTCTCGTCCGTGAACAAAATCTGTTAAAAACAATCACAACACATATAATTACATGACAAATTATGCGTACTATGAAAACAATCTGCCTTCGTCCAAAACTCTATATCTTTATCGATATGCTTTTTGGCAAACTCGAGCCGAAGCACTCTATTTTTTTCCGATATAACTGCAATAAAAATATTGCAACTCTATCGAGCAAATTGTGTTTTCTCAGATAACGGCTAACTGTAGAAGCATCTATATCAACACCCCGGATATCTTTAAGATTGTCTTTCAGCTCAGCAGAGGTCAAAAAAGGATTGGAACGAATTTGTGGCAGAATGTGTCGTCCATCTCTATCATTAATTATTCGTTTTAACTCGTTTCTATTCTTCTTGTTTTCAATTCTACCGTCTGTTTTATATCGTTTGATATATTCCTGTTCCTGTTTGATTAGTGATTTCACTGATTTCTCTAACACTTTTTCCCTGTGTTATATTGAAAACCACAATTTTTCTAACTTCAACAGATGTTTGCTTTGGCATTTTCAAACAAGCTTGTTTTGATGCTCATCAATCCTCTACTAAAAGCAGTGGTATATTTTAGTTTGTACCTAACCAAAATTTGTCCATAGCAGACGAAAATTCCTAGTAAATCGAAGTGTCAGACTTTGCATGCCCAGCGCGATATGAAGTCTTTTTTTATTTGTTCCCTCTGATTGTCGTAACACATGAATTCTTGGTACTCTTTTTTGCATATTCGTGTAGGGGGGAGCTGGGAGATGGGCTTTTTCGAACCTAATCGACAGCCGAGCGTCGATCGATGACCCTTTTGTCGAACCTAATTCTGCTTCTAGCGTCACCTAGTGTGCGGCCCTCTAAACAAATTCGCTATCAACAACACTAGGTGACAACTGTTTCGCTCGATAAGACGTTGTTTTCATCAACTGATATCTCGGTTGTTTTCATAAATCGCGTGGTTAGCAAATCGTGTCAACAACGATATTTGTGGCAGTTGTGTAACGTATTAATGCTTATTTTATTTCCATAATTCGTAAAACATAGAACTTATTTTCACATATCGCATAATAATTCGAAGAAAGTAATTCAAATAACATGATTCATGAATAATAATTTCTAACAAACAAATATTTAACAACTAGTCACAAATTTATAAATTCTGAATAACAATTAAAAACTTCATAGTAAAAAATTATAAACAAACTTCAATATAGGTCTATAGAATACTTAATTATTCTAATGACAACTATGCATATAATTTTAGAAAAAAGATTTTATAAATCGTTATATATGCTAAACGAACAATATTTCCTTCATTTTTTTGGCAACAATCAAGAGCGTTTCTGGTTATACATTTGACCTGCTTTAGAAAATAATCTTTCAAACGGGACCAATGTACCAGGTATGCATAAAATTTTACTTGCTAGCGAAAATAACGATGGAAATTTAACATGATTTTGTTTCCACCATTGAAGCGAATCCTGAGACATGTTGTTTAAATTAAGATACATTTCTAATTCATGTGTCGCTAACTGTTTTGGAGTTTTGTTTTGCTGATTTGTATTGGTAGAAAATAGTTGCTTGTAAAATGAATCTGTATCTTTCTTTGTTTTTTTTTTGTATTTCAAAAGATGTGACATTAATGATAGGAGCTTGCAGTGGAATGAGATCTATTATAATATTATCATAAGCTTCTTGGTAACTTGATAAGTTATTTTGGAATCCTATCTTTTTCATTCAGGGATTCGGTAACATTGCTTTTGAAACTATGTCGCTACTGCGGTAAACATCAAGCCTCTCCTTTATGCCTCCATTATTTGTTAATGTTTGTGCTTCAGGAAGCATGTCTGCATTATTCGATAGATCTGTCATTTCCTCCAAAAGAATAGTACAAATTAGACCTACATGGGAAATAGTCACGTGTTTTTCGCCAGATACTATTTTTCTAGCAGTGTAAAAAATTTCAAGAACGGATAAAAAATGTTCTATTAAGATCCAGTCTTGACTTTGCAGAGAAGTTTTAATCTTAAGGGTATTAAAGCAATTGAGCAATGATATTTTATTTAAAAAAATCTATTTAGCATATCGAAGATTGCACGGATTTGCGGATTTCGGATTATTTTCTTTCTTAGTAATATTTACCGGACTCGTAGTAGATGTAGCGTAGAAAAAAAGAGAAAAAGAGTTTAATTTCATTGCACCCGTATTTATAATAATTATTTTTGAGTGCTGGCACTCACCCAAGGGAGCAAACTCCGGAGTTTGGGAACTATTTTCAACCGAGTTTGGTCCTCCGAAATGTGGTCCCGAATAGTTCCGGACTGCAGCAGTTTGGGCCATCGAGGAACCCAAATTTTATGGACTCATGAGTTGAGTGAGCAGAATTTGGGACTTATCACTCAAATTTACGACGAATCTCTCCTTCGTTTGGACTTTGGAGCGCTTTTCCCCTGCGCAGGGAGAGAGAACAAAAAATATGTGTTTCTCTGCTCTACTTTCCCCTACCTATCTTACACTTCTCTACACTACTGTTGTACACTACCGCAGTACTGTTCTATAGCTATAGGCAGTATGCTTAACCTGCGCGCCATTTTCGACACCTCTTCCGTACTATTTTGTCTTGTAGGAGAAGATAGTGTGCATTGCTCTATTCTGCATGTGTGAATGGTTGGATGGTTTTGCGTTCGGAAATGGAAGTGCGTGCATAGTGAAGGGGAGTGTGACAGATATTTTTGTATTCGTATGATTGCACGGATCAGCTGTTGAAAGAACGAGAACAGAACTTTTGTATTATACCATTTGATACCAATTTACCTCGACGGCGAATCGATGCGGCCACGGAGTCCCAGTCTAAGGGTAAGCAAACGCGTCGGGTTTTGTTGTATGATCAGCGCGTCGATCGATGCGTCGATATGCAACATTGGTTTGAGTGCATTTTGGTCATTCGAGATGCACCAACCGAACCATACCATCCTTGGGGTAGATCACGGGATAAGCCAGTTTTTTGTATGCGTTTTGATGTTTCCAGGCTTATAAGCTTACAGCTTCCCATACAAACTGCCAAGCCAGATAAACCTGGGAATCGATGGTTAGATTGTTTTGCTTATGAAAGTGCTCGACAGCTGCTCGACAAATATCAAAACAAAGCATTTTTCTAGCAGGTTTAAAATAGGTTAGGCCATATTTCCCATAGGCTTAGGATGTTAAAAAAGGAAAAAAAAATACATAAATACGCATAATTAATAAGTTTTTTTTTAATTTCTGGTGTTCTGGAGTTTAACAACAATTATTTTTATAAAAAAATCAGTTAAAAAAAACAGATGAACATACCGTTTGTTGTTGCGTTGTGATGCGCAAGCTCATTTAATTTAGCTCACCCTCGTAGCTTCTATCCTTTTAAAAAATATGGTGATGTATTACTTTCTACTTCATGGAACTGTTTCGTGCATTTATACATTTTACCGTTTGATGTCAAACTTCAACAACACGGAACCCAAACTAAGCGATCTAGAGTAACTAACATTTTGTAGTCCTTTACTTTAATTAAACCCGGTGCAATTTACCGTTGTACATGGAATTTTATATAAAAGACCCTGGCATTCTGTTAGATTCGAGATTCACCGACTGCTTTAAAATTGAGCATGTGCTGTTAAGAATAAACAGAGATCTTAATTACCTGCAACATTTGGAATGTCAGTTTTGAAAAATGGGATGCTTGAGAGTGCTATACAATTTCTTTGGCTGAAGTATGCTTCTATGATTGGTGTCCTTCCTTAATACGGCTATAGCACGAGGGGAATGATTCGAAGAAGTTTTCACACGACAGCGCAAGGTGTATGGAAATACATGTTCAACGAAACCTCCGTACTCTAAGCGTTGCCAGTTAGTTCGTTATAGTTCTTCTCTTCAAAGCCATGAACGTCCGTTCCTTATACTTCTCGATCTCTGGCTTACTCATGGTACAGCAATCATCGCTCGTAATGAGAACGTCATAACCATACTGACGGGAAGCCAGCAAATAATTCGTTCAGCTCTTATCAATCTATCAGCATTATAGGCTGCTTCGATGGTCAATCACTGTTTAAAAAAGTTTTTTTAGTGCCGCACCATGACCGTCATGATCTGGATTATATTCTTCGAGTCCGGCCGTATCAGTGTCTTCCACTTGCTATGTTCTTCATCGTTGATACAGTAAAATGCTTCGGATATATTCGCAACGTCGTTCTAAGGATCATGCTTCAAACTCGAACGTTTGTCAGTTAACACACTAAACACTCGAAAATGCGACATGCATGTGATTTCTCCTTTTATTTATACACCAGATTTAGCTACATACGGATCGCATACCAACTACACCGCCTACTTTGAACACAACTTTACTATAGAACGTTGCGTTCGCTTGCTATGTTTTACACGTTCAGCACCGCATCACTCGATTAAAGGTGATGCCAATGGTTAACGCCTGTATCACCGCCATCGCTATACAAATTGTAGTTAGTAGTATCGTAACGCCGTAACGTTTCCATGGTAACATCGTTTTTCGGTACACTCTTCGATCATTTTCTGTGTGGTGCATTCACCATTTCACATTTTTGCTGCAAAACTTACCCTTTCAATGCCTGCTACGTGATTCCAGCGCTAACAATGCAGTTTTCGATGAGAACTGTTGTTTTATCATTGGAAGTTATTTTGTATGTATCCAAACTTTTTACCGCGCGCGATTCGAGAGTGTTTTTAACTGTTTTTCTTGGGTATCAGTTGCCACGCGGTCCTCAACAGTTTTCAACCGGTATTTTAAAGAGATTTTCAAAATTAATTTCCTTTCCCTCGGTGATATAGTGAAAACGATACCAAATACAGAAACAATGACCTATGACGGCAAAAATTTCAAAGTCGAAAAACAAATAAATTTTAATTACAATAGTTTCAACGTACCGGACATAAAATATTGTTTTGCTTTCCGTTATCCATTCCTCAGCACTTTTAATGGAGGCCCTTGCTGATTCAATTCAACAGCAAGCTGTTGCCAGAATGCTTTTTGGTTACCCTTAACAAAGCCCTTGGCAATATCTGGCCGCTGTTCCATTAAATCAACCAGTTTACTGAACTGCGCTTTATTCGTTATTGGTCTAGGATTCCTAGAGTAAAGAATGTATCAATTATCGAAAATTTCAAATCTATGCTTAACACGTTAGTTGCCGGGTATTTTCTTCAAAGTCAGTTATTTGATTTACATATAACTTATATACTTTTGGCTATCAAACATAATAGCCATGGCTACCAACGTGTTTAACAATACATTAACAACCTAATTGCTTTTACTTACATGTTGTCGCTAGGATCACAAAAAGGATGTTTCTTTAAACACAGTATTTAAACGAATGAGAACGAAAGAGCGAATGAGATATAATCCTTTGATTTTTTTTAACATGTGGCGTGACGGGTGCCGGGTTAGTTGTCAGCATCGGATTGAATTCTTGAGTTCTTCGCTCGACTCAACAATTGATAATTTTTTAAGTTGAATGTTTTTTTTTTTAATGTTGAAATAAAGGAATTTCATCCTTTATAAATCACATAAAATTGTTTTTGACTCACGATACTTGAGGAAATTTCTTAGCTTGTATTTACGTATTCCCATAAGTATGAGTATAAAAAACGGTTTGAACATGCTTGAACCAATCTTTTGAAAGACATGTAAATACCGAGTAGGATTAATATGCTCATAAAGGTTTTTGAACCGGCTTTTCTTGTTGAGACGGCTCAATTGACTGAGATATAAATAAAGTTAATTATTATAAGTATCTATGTATATAAAAAATGTAGATACAATTTTAAACTAAAATAAAAAAATTAATATCCTGAAATTCTCGGTACAGAATACCTAATGTCATTCTTTATGTCAAAAATCTATGTCCATATGTGATTGATGCAACCCGTTACCGATTCGCCGCTCGAAATCTGCTCGATTATTTGACACATACCGGCTTAAGCTTAAGCTTTCTAACTTTTGGGATGATCTACCTCCTTATTGGGTTCAAAATGCAAAGGAAAAATACTTAGTCCGATGCCTATTATGGCAGGTGCTGTTGTATGCATTCATGTAGCAACTAACATTAACGCACAGCTGATTGGAGCATGTATAAGATCGTACTTTGGGAGTAAAAGTAGTAAGCCAATTGACTTGCATCAGGTGATGCAAATACCCTGCACGGTTTTGACTCGCCGTCGAAGCTGTTAACTTATAAATAAGTATATTATTGAAAAATGCCAGTTATTTTGTCTTGTTATTGTTCAAATGCTGTATAAAAAGTCATCTTCTCATTCTTGTCGAAGATAAGAATCATTATTGGATGCACAATTAGATTGTCATCATGCAGTTAGTTGTTGCATTATGGTGCTAAAAAGGAAAATATTGATGATGAATGGGGATTGCTACCAAAACATAATTCAGAAAAAAGAGGCTAGGGTACTTTAAGCGCATTCTTCCATTTTTGCTCCAAGTGATAGTCGACGACCGATCAGGTTGAGAATATCATGTTTATTCAATGAAATATGACAAAAATAAAAAAGACACTCCCAGCAATTTTCGTGCCCATTAGTCGCTATACATAAAACGTAGATCGTAGAGTATGTCTGCATGCAATGTATGAACATATACACGCATACACGCGAAGATAACGAGACCGCATACGCTCACGGTACAATGTGTCGGATACAATGTGTCTTCTTCCTTTCGGATTTGGATATGATTCGGACATTCGATCTGATTTGAATAGAACAAAATTCAGAAGTAACTAGTTTGTAGTAACGAATAGGAATAATCAACTGGCTCTCCGTGTGGAATAGATCCACCGTTTAATGAAAGTACTATTATGTCATCAAAGACAATGCTATGTTCATCGCTTCTGAATGGTGTTGGGAGAGTTGAGGTTTTCCGTTAAATGTTATCCATAAATCGGTCTACCTATCGGTCGGAAGGAAAAATTTTACCCAAAACGTCCGATCGCTGCAGCTGGGAGATTCCTTGCATCTCAAATGCAAATTGCTTCGGCAGACACCGGCGCATTTCAAGATGTTTTTGTCTACGCGATTCTTAACTATGTTTGCGAGAAGTAACGATTGATACTAACGTATGCACGTTGGGCGGTGTAGGCAACCGCCTAGAGCCTCATAGCAAATTGCTATGCTGGATTAGATTATCTAAACGTATAGAAGCTTATCTGGATTGTCAAAGCAATGCTTTAACTCTTCCGCAAGGTATAACAGTTCCAAATGTTGAACAAAGAACCGCCAAAAGAACCCCTCCACGCCATGTTGCAACTAACATCAACGCACAACTTCAAGGCTCCCAAACCATCCTTTCGGTAATGGTCTGAACCTATTGTTGGATTGATTTTGAATAGGAATAAAAAAAACGATTAGGATAATTTCAAGAAACAATCTGCGTCGTCTGACCAGATCTATAGCAAAGGCCGATAGAAAGTGTATGTTGCCCTTTGAATAATAATGTTATGTTGGCGATCAACTGGCTCTCCGTGTGGAATAGATCAACCGTTTAATGAAAGTACTATTATGTCATCAAAGACAATGCTATGCTCATCGCTTCTGAATGGTGTTGGGAGAGTTGAGGTTTTCCGTTAAATGTTATCCATAAATCGGTCTACCTATCGGTCGGAAGGAAAAATTTTACCCAAAACGTCCGATCGCTGCAGCTGGGAGATTCCTTGCATCTCAAATGCAAATTGCTTCGGCAAACACCGGCGCATTTCAAGATGTTTTTGTCTACGCGATTCTTAACTATGTTTGCGATTGCGTTCACCTCCGGGAGTAACGAAGAGCTCAATTTACCCTGTACTATCAGTCCTGTTGACCGATCATGTGGCCTCCTCTTTTTAAAGCATATGTATCGTATGTGTTTTTTTATCCGTTTCAAAGCGTGCAGGTTCGACCAAGCTACTCCGAAGGGAGGGGTGCAACTATTGGTGAATTCTTTTAGCTAATTTATTCACACATACAAACAAACACTAACTATATGTAACAGCCGGTTCCGGATGGTCTGTCACTACCCGTATGTGTCGCACTGTTCTTCTACACGGGTAGAGCTGTAACCAGCTGGTCTGGTTATCCGGCGGATGCTGTACTACTGTAGTCCTACCCGTGGGCACCGATTCAAGCCAGCAAACAGAATGAGAACGAAGGTGTAGTCTTGAAAAGGGCTGTTCTTGTCTGTTGAGGCAATGAATTGGGCTGTAGGCGCTGGCTCTTGAAAACTGGTCTGAATGGTAACTCGAATGGATCGCTGATGTGCACTTGATGTACTGAAGTTGCTAGTTGGTCTAGATGGCTATGCATGGTTATATTTCTTTGCACAGGTTACTGATGCGGAGAAATTTGATGAGTTTGCGTTGGAAGTTGCTTTCCCATTTTTTGGTAAAAAAATGTTGTCCTTTTATACTGTTAATTTGGAATTTTCTGTGGTCAAAATGGATCACGCTCTGGTAGCACTTTCGCGTCTTTTTCTTATTCCATTTGTATGGTTAGTTTTCTGAATATTTTACAGTATGCATTAACCATTACATTTAAACAGATCGAACTTGAAATACGTAAAAGTCAGCAGGTGAGAACAAACCTGTTAACACAATACTGGAACTTACATTTGATTTGTTTGACTGTTTGTACCTGCGTAAAGACGTAAAATGCTTCAACCATCCTCTGGCCATGCCATCACCAATGGCAGCACCAGCGACACCAATGTGGAGTTGAGAGAAAACCATCGGTTTAATGCTGGTCACAGATATCAGTGGTGATCTATGCATGATCTATCCTTATTGGGACTGAAGGCTGAACCTGAAGGCTTATGGCCTGTACGGTCAGACTCGTAGGGATGCATATCCTTCCCGTTCCCGAGTTAAGTCTCTTGTGATGTCCAGTTCCTTACGCGAATCTGCTACTTGATCTGTATCAATTCCAAGGAGTCACGCGCAGTGTCCTACGCAATATTTCCAGCGCTATACATTTCACTGTTGTGTGCCAGAAAGAAGCCCACTATTCGAGAAGTGTCAGCATTTTGTACTGGGCAATGAAGGACCAAGAGGAAACAAAAACGTGCGGACGGATAAGGGCTGATACGCACAGTTTTGCACTATGCGTGAAAAGCTTAAGTGCATTAAGTGAGCAAAATTACACTCTATAGCGGATCATGGTCTTTGGAAATTAGTTGAAATTAGGTATTGGTATTATTGATGCTCCGAGCCCCTTGCTCCTCGAGACCTTCAGAAGCGATTAGTTTGCGTAGTGTGTGATCCGTTTCTGACTGCACTGCATAGTTTCAAATATTTTTTTGTTAGCGATGCATTGGTGCAGGCTAATCTCCGATCAAAAAGTTGGGTTAAAACAAGGCAAATCGTGTGGAGCTAATGTATTATCACATGGGGTCACACACTAATTCATAGTCACAAAACGATCAGCTGATCGATACGGTTATGTGTGACGGAGAAGAAGACATGTGCAAGGAAGACACATTCATTAAACCCACCTATACTTGCAAGACCGATGTGCGCTACGTGTACAAGTGTGCGAGAATGACGGAGGAGAAGTGCAAAGCGTGAGAGAATTCTCTCAAATCGGTCGACCCATCGATGAGTGTTAAAATTCCGTGCGGGTGCAAGCAGGAGAGAAATAGCGGTTAGAGCGAGCACTTCTGAGTTCTGTATGGCGCTAGGTCTAAATGTTCCCTTTGGGTCACCTTCCGGCAGTTGACGAAACTTAACGAAACAGATCGTTAACTGTCAACTTTCTGGCTTCGGTGTTATTTTGCGTGACCAAAGGTAGAATTCTATCTTGTGAGTACATTTTGTTTCAATTTTAACTAATCTTGATTTAATCGTTTTTTATGTCTGCTAAAGTTTGCGAAGCTATAGCACTTTTTTTAAGTGTATCACCAATCTTTTTACTTCATAAACAATTGTCTTGATGCTTTACTGAATACCACTTTGCACTATTAAATTCAGAGTATGCAAAGCACGTAACGTAATTGAACAGTAACTCACTAATTGCAGCAAACTTTATTACTTTTTAGACTTTAACTGTACACTTGTTTTAAACTTGGTGGTACGATTTAGTTCTGATGGATTGTGACTATGACTGAGACTGCGACTGCGATTGCGACTGCGACTGCGACTGCGACTGCGACTGCTTTTTGGCTCCGCGCGAGCCTCCTTTTATATGAAATAATTACATTGTCCTTATGGGCGTATTTGACCCTCTACTTCTGTTATGCAACAACATAATCAACTATCCCTTTCGAACGAGTGTATTATGCGTACGTGATTTTTCACAGGTGCGTTTTTGCATATTTTAATGTTGGTAACAATTCCTATTGTCTTGCTGCGCAATTGGATTTCTCTCTAATTTACATCATTTGCATAATCGAGTGTGCTATAAAAATATTACCTCGCTGTGTCTAAAATTCCTGCGCATCTTTTGGTGGTATTTTATGTTGCGATAACTTCTAATAACTGATCTAAGTTTTTATTAACAGAAAAACAACTTTGTGTGAATGTATTGAGGACGCCACTTCTCATGCTATCTCATTAGCTACACTGGCAGCACAAAATCGCTAAAAGTACACCGATTAGAACAATTACAAGGTGTACGATTAGGCGTACGGACAAGAAGATCTATAAGTACAATTCAGATTGACAGCTCTGATGCTTCCCCCAAGGTTCATAATAATTATAATTTCTCAAGGTTATTAAATATTAATAAAATAAGTTTGTTTTTTGTAAACATTATTTTATTTCACTTGAATGTTTTCACATTACAATACATTACCGCACAATATTCAAAAAAGGTCTAGCGACGCTTTTCAAACGAAACTGGAACATACGACTGGAGCCTCCAGTACCGACGAACGCAGTCCATGCTTGCGATGATGATGTTGATGATGCCCACCGGAATGATCATCGCAGCAGAATCATCTTTTTCCAGGATCCGTGTTGGATTGTCCTTGGCCCCGATATTCGTCAATAATGTCGAAATAGCCTTCCTGCGGTTGGTACTGGTTCCTGCAGCGGAGCTCTCTTCTGTACCACCTGAAAATGTAGTTATGATACATGTTTAATAGAAATTATGACTTTCTCAACAGTTCCAGCTAATGTATGTGATAAGTACTTACTTGTTGGTACATATTCATTGTAGAATCTATGTTCAGTTGATCTCCATTCCTTGAAAACCCGTTCACAACCTGCAACTACTTGGCACGAACGTAGAGTCACCACTGACGCCAAACAACGAGAGATACAAACCACACAAGGCAAAGATACGACGACGAGCTGGGTGACACACACGCTCGCGGACACGCACATATCTACACAAGGGTAGCATAGGCTGCATCGGTTTGACAGCTCGCCTATTCGTACAATCTAGCCGACAGGGTATCTATTTCCCTTATTTATCTAATCCCGACTGCATTAATTTATTTTGATCCTAAGTGGTTTAATGCTTAAGACGTTTCACTAATCTTTGTGTCTTAGCTACTTTAAATTGTTATGTGTTATTTATCAAAGGTGTCAAACCTACATGTTACACAAGCAAAGATTTCATATCCGAAGTCAAAGATTTGTTGAAGTAATTTTCGATTAGCATTTGTGATGCTGATTGCCGTGGTTCGTCTTGTACTGATCCTGTTTGGTGTGATGGACCTGCTTCGTTTTCTAGGTTGATTGGTGGTACTAATTTTTCCACTCTTTTCACTATTCGTCGAGGCCATAATCGGTACTGAAAACAAAATCCGGATCGTTATTATTCTTCCTTTCAATTCCGGTATAACTCTCATTACCTGTTGCTGGCTCTATGCTAACAAAGCTAATATAATCTTTTGATAAGAAACAAATCCTTTGATATGTTCGGATGAAAAGTTGCAATTTTTCAGGCAATCTTGAACGATATTAGAATGGCCGAGGTCTGGAAATGGTGCAGAACGCACTGTATTCGAAAAATGCACGTTACAAACAATTTTTTTTTACAATTATTACATCAATTACCCCGTTTGAACCTCACAAATCACTCAAATTTTCGAAACTTGCGGAATACTTGAAGCGACTTGTTGTGATTCGTTTTGCTTTCGCAGGAGTAACACGGTTAAGGTAGCGGTAATCGCTCGAGCGTGAAACGCGGCGTATTCGGAAAATGTATGGATTTTGAAATACGCTGCATTTTACGCGCCTTCGCCGCATGTGTCAATTTCCAGTTGCCAAACTGATTTGATTGCAATATCTTAAAATAGAATCGGTACCGGTAACAACACGGGAAAAAATTCGAAATGATAACAATTTCATGATTTCTTTTTTGCATTAAAAAAAGTTCTCAGGTAAATGATTTTATGCAAACTGTGTTTTGGTCAACATTTACCAGTTTTGGATAGAGTTTTGCTGCTTTCAATCTAATTTAAAGTTAAAATACGCAGCGTTTTACGCTAGTGCGATTACCACTTCAGCGTGCGTATTTTTACGCTCGAGCGATTACCGCTGCGTAACTGAATTACTAGCGACAATAACTCGAATATGGGTATATTATCTAATAACCATCTCGAGCAATAGCGAAAATTTATACATATGTATTCAACACTTGCTCTTTACTCATACCAACCAAAGTCTTGTATTTTTTTATCTAGTACCTCTTTCATACCTGCAATGAATATGTGAACGACTAAATTCGCTCACGGTTCTGATAGTTCTCTGATCTATCAGTTCAAAATAGTTCACATTATGAATTGCGGAATTTGAGGCAAGTGTGCCGTACCCCGTTCTTCGTTCTTCAAACGACCGTAACAGTATCTGTAAAGTGTTGTCTTGTCTGTATGTATCTTTTTCATACCTGTAGTAAATATAAGTAAATATGTGATCGACTACATTCGTTCACAGTTCATGGTTCATATTCGAACCGTTTGTTATTCTTTCATTTGAATTCAGAACTAGTTCACATTCTGAATACCGTTCACCCTTTCTCTCACGTACAGTAATCGGTCATATAAAGCATATGAAGCAAAGGTTAGACTACTGTGGTCAAAACATAAGGTGACATCCCTGCGAGAAAAATCATCATACTTTCTCGCTCGGCCTTACTAACAATTAAATCTGTCAAAGCAAGATAGGATAATGGATTTGTTCCGCAGGGTTTGCAATAATTTCAGAAGCTGTGCATTTATTCTGCCAAATCGATTTCGTTCGAAGTTTTCTCCTTCTGATGCACTGATGATCTTAAATGCACTTGTTCCAATGAATTATCCAGTTTTCGAAACAGTTGTTGAACTCTGCTACAGAGATCGCTTCGTAGATGAGATCGTAGAACTGAGGACGATCAGTTCCGTCCTCGTTGCGGCTTGGATCTGTTCGATAAACTTGAAGCGATGTCCTCGAAGCGGTTTTTTTAGTTTATTGAATAGCAAGAAGTCGAATTGTACCAAGTCCGGAGAATACGGTGGTGGTGGAACGACATGGGTAAAGTTTTTGGCAAAATAATCACGGAGAACCTGCGCAGTGTGGGATGGCGCATTATCGTAATGCAAAAACCAAGAGTTGTTTTTTAAGATTTACATATTATTATTACATACAAAGATTTACATATTATAATGTTGGTAACAACGGGGCGGTCCGGTGGCATGATGGTAGCGGCGCCGGTCTTCGCACGAACGGACCGGACCAAAATCCCATCCGGACCAATCCCCCGTAGCAAGGATTGACTATCCGGCTACGTGGTAAAATAAGTCGATACGGCCAGGCCGTTCTAACGAAAAAAAAAAAAAAAAATGTTGGTAACAATTCTTTTTGTTTTGCTGCGCAGTTGGATGAACTCTCTCTAATTTACATTGTTTACATAATTGAATGTGCTAAAAAAATATTACTTTGTTGTGTCTATAATTCCTGCGCATCTTCTGGAGGTTGTTGTGTTGTGATAACTTATATATATGTGATGTTGTGATAACTTCGAATATATATTTTTATTAGCAGAAAAATAACTTCATGTGTGTAAAAAAGTTAAAAAAAAAAACAATAAGAGTCACCCTGTGTGGGAAGGAGAATTATTATAGGCAGCTGACACACTGGAACGGAACAGCACCGAAGCCGCCCGAAGTCATATAAAACGCCAAAAATTCTGTTCAATGTTTGTTCCCACTGCTGAGAGTGGAACCAAACGTTTAAGAGAGTAAATGATCGGCGATCGCTCTGATGAGTTATCTTTTATGTGTTAGTGCGAATGATTTGAAACAGCATTTGATCTTGTTTCCGTCGTAACGACCAGAAATGCTACAAAAATACAATTTTGTATTTTGGAAGTATATTTATATGTGCGTAGACACATAAAAAATAAATCACAATTTCATTATATTATTTTTCGTGACTACAAAATCGGACAGATGATCGAAGGTATAATCTGCTGCTAGCAACTGCTACCTGTGCGTGGTTTACTGATCAGCTGTCCAGTCTTTGTGCGGCCGCTCGCGCCCAAGACGTTGCAGCATGCGTACGCGTTGTTTGTTTTTCTGCATGAAGACGGTGTTGTGTATTTTTGCTTAGTAGTGTGTAATGTCGGATGGTTATGTAAAACTATTTTCTGCAAATTATCATAAAGGACACTACGTCCTTTTTGATAGCCACGCATTTGATAGCCCTTGATACGAAGTTTTACATCGCCTTCTTAAACACGCAACGTTTTCTTTGTTCATCTATTCGCGATTCATAAGGATTGTTCGAGCCAATCAGTGGCGGATGTACCTATGGGGGAGGGGAGTGAGCAACCCACGGGGGGTCCCACAGAAATTTGGTTGTGTAGGCGAAACGGGATAAAAAATCCAGAAACTGATGTTGTAAAGATAAGGAATAACCTCGCTCTCTGCTATCTTCCTCCCGAAGATTTTTTTTTTACAGTCCTAGCTAATTGGCCCGGTTACAGTACTACGCAACTTAACTCTGGAGTGTACGTATCCTCCTATTGGTATACAGAGAGGTTTTCTGTCTAATAACTAATGCATATTTAAGTTCAGTTATTCCTTTATAAAGGGTTTAGACGTTTGAAATGTTTGAAGAAAATCTGTTTACATGAAAACTCATAGTTTTCCGGTACAATGAACAAAAGCGTTCAATGGGTTTTTTTTTCAACTAAAATAGGAACTTGTTAGAATGTTTACCCTGTTATCGGGCGCCATTATAGGAATCTATACCACACAACTTAACAATATGTCAAAACTCTGCTCATTATTGGTTCTTAACAAAAATATCGAAAATGCCTATTCTAAGTCATCTTAAAGTCATTGCGTCGTGTTAAAGTTGTTTGGTCATGGTAGTTGATCTGTTCTGATCCTTGGTCAGTTATCACTATTAAATGTAACGGAACAATATGCTACAGAGGAAAACACATTATTGTTTTTAACTTTTACCCTTTAACCTTTACCCTTAACTTTTATACTTTTAACTTTTTCTACATTTAGGCAGTTTTAAATAATTTTGAACCGTGTAATGATTGATCCATTTGATCATTTTGGGCAGGACAAAAAATGGAACTAACGGTTTGAAACGGATGATACACTTTCTGATGTAAAATTATAAAATTCTTGCTGTCATTTTTTATGCATAAAAGGATTATGTTGTTACAGTAATGTCGAGCAACATGCACAGTTTGAGGTACCAGCTGGTGGTCATAATACAGCAGTTCGGGGAATATTGAGTGAAGATGTGTCGTCTGGCTACACGTTTCATACATTTAACGATTAAATTGCTATTGCTTTGCACCGTCTTCATAAAGTGTACATTGCTTACATCACAACGGTACTTTGGAACAATAGTTCCATTTTCTGCACAATGAAATTTACCTGTACCAATTGCATAAATGTTAATACTACGCATTATGTATACGCCGCAGTCAATTTATCTTTCTCGAAATAAAAAGTGTGATAATTTGCAATGTTTGTTTGTATGTGTATCATTACTTTGCTCATCCGTTATTGGCTTCTTTCGTTCTGTAGTGCACTATACCTGCTGGTGTATCGTACTTACGTACGAAATAAACTAAAGAACTTTGCACTACTACTGGTGGCCTTTTACTGATAATGGTCTGATAAGCTTTCTTAATAGCAATTAATTTTTCGGGGCACTGTCTTGAAGCTGTACTATTTTGTCTTCAACAACACACAACTTGTATCTGAGCGATCGGACCAGCCGTCTAATGCATCCGTATGCGTGTACAGCGATACGAGTCTAGGCACTTGCTCCTGGGTCTTGCCACCTTGATCTACTGTGTGTGGAGCTGTAGATCTGTAGAATGAGAGGGTATTTTTTGTTTTGTGTAGAAGTTTGAAAATAGCTCGTGTTATCAATATTGTCTAAAATGTGACCGCAGTCTCTGAATCTAAACGAACGGGACAGGAAGGAGATTTTGTGCGAGCACCTAGAGTAGCAAAAGAGTAGCTAGTGGAAATTAATAATAGCAGCTCAGAATGAGTTATAGCAACGATAGTATCAGCGATTTTATCGAAGTGTGGCATTCTTATCCCGAGCTATGGAATATCAAACACGTCCAGTACGAAAACAAATACGCGAAAATCAGAGCTCTTGAGGCATTGACTCAAGTGCTAAAGAGAGAAAACGTTGATGCGACTACGAAGGATGCGAAAAAGAAAATATTTAATTTGCGAAAATCATACAAATCGTCTCTGTAAACAATCTGTACGCTCGGGTGCTGGTTGTTCCCAAGTGAGGAAACTAAGATTGTGGTATTTCGATCACCTACATTTTCTCAAGGACAGTTCAGAAACAACACCATCACGAATCACGAATTTTGATGCACCTATTGCACTCCTTGCACAACGTGCACCACGTGCATCAGCAACTAACAATTCCTCACTAAATGTGCTACCGATGGGTCAACGTTCTAGTGTGAGTAAACACGATCGATTATTGTAATTTAAAATACTATAACAATCTTTGTTTCGCCTTCTTAACAGGCGGACCGCAGTTCTGTGTCTGCTATTTTACAAAAAGTGACATCGATACTGGACAATGTGCAAGATGAATCATCCCAAATGTGCTTATCTTTAGTGGTTCTTTTGCGACAGTTACATCAGTTACAGTAAAAGGATTACTGTATTTTCTGCAATGCAAACAATGGTAATAAGGGAGATTCAGGCGCACCTAGAAACGACTCCGAATTCGGGAGTTGATACAGCAACCCAAACTGTTTTACCGGAAGATTATTTCAGTTCCAGAAATGTACCACATGTACCACCACAGTTAAATTTTTAAAATAAATTTCCATTGACTCATCGTGTTTAATTTTGGGAATAATTTTTTTTTATTTTATCTTTATTGTGACCCTTCATTATTGAAAAAATCACAAAATATATCCCTTACATTTTGGCCAGAATTATTCGAAGTTCTTCCAGCATTTGGAAGGTAGGAACTGGACGGGAGGGAAGCAGATGGGGTTAACAATGAAGCAGAATACGAAGGTGATGATTTTTTTTAATTATGCAAATAACAAGCATCATGTACAATTTGTGTTGCTTTTCCAGGAGCTGCTCGAATAGGTTGACGGAACACCTAAAATCGAGACACCATGTGCTCAAAAACACACTCTACAACATTTCGCGCTCTAGAAATTCTATTATCGAAGGTAACCTTGGAGCTGATAACGCAGCGGCACTAAATGGCTTCATGAAATGCGTTGTGAGACGGAACGCTTCGTCTCCGATGAAGATATGGGGAACGACTGTGTCTGTTCCCGGTAATCGTGATGGTGGAGGCAAGTTCAGTTCGTTGTTTTCCAACAACTCACCGAAACTCGAATCACGCATAACTCCGCCATCCGATATTCTCCCATTAGCTGCGATATCGGCCGATATAATTTCATAATTCGCATTGGTAACAATTAGCAAAACAATGCTAATCCCCTTATAATTACAATACGTAGATCCGGAATGAACGAACTGGCTTTTGTATCATAATGTGTTTCCCGTCCACTGCACTGCAACAATTTGGAAATTGTCATTTGTTACAAAAACATTCGCCTACCTTTTCCACTCTTCAGCATAGTGCGGCAACTGTAACAAAACGTATTAACACAGAATTAAATTTGGACGACGACACTCTTCTTCTTCTTCTTCTTCTTCTTCTTCTTCTTCTTCTTCTTCTTCTTCATCATCTTCTTCTTCTTTGGCCCGCTCTTAGTGTTGAGCACGTCGTGCTGACATGGCCTGGTCACCAATACGTTCCTGGAGACTCGATCCTGTGCTGCCGCTCTCCATCCTCTGCTGCACCCGATCTCCGACAGGTTCTGCTCCACCTGATCCAGCCAACGGGCCCGCTGCGCTACTCTGCGTCTCGTGCCGAACGGGTCGCCGACGAGGACCTTTTTGGTGGGGCACGAGTCCGGCATCCTGATGACGTGCCCCAACCAGCGTATCCTTCCGGCCTTCGCCACCGTGAGGATGTCAGGTCCCCCAAACAGCTCAGCAAGCTCGTGGTTCATTCTCCTCCTCCACCCGTCGTGCTCCAAGATACCGCCAAAGATCGTCCTTAGCACACGGTGTTCGAAAACACCGAGTGCATTGGTATCCTCTGTGAGCATGTTCTAAGACTCATGACCATAGAGGACAGCCGGCCGAATCAATGTACGGTATATCGTGCATTTCGTGCGCAGAAGAAAGTTTCTGGATCGTAGGAGTTTGTGGAGCTCGTAGTAGGCACGATTCCCCTGAACGTACCGAGGTAGTAGAACTCCTCTACTACCTCGAGATCGTCGTCGTCGACCGATACGCTGCTTCCCAGCCTGGCCCTATTACGGTCAGAGCTTACGGCAAGCAGGTACTTTATCTTCGTCGCATTGATCAGCAATCCAATCCTTGAGGCTTCGCGCTTCAGTCGGGTGTACGCCTCGCACACCGTCGCAGATGTCCTTCCGATGATGTCGAAGTCATCCGCGAAGCCAAGGAATTGGATGGAACGTGTGAAAATCGTGCCCCGTATATCAAAGCCCACAATTCTCATGACACCTTCCAGAGCGATGTTGAACAGCAAACAGGAGAGTCCGTCACCTTGCCTCAATCCGGTGAGACTCGAACGCATCCGAGAGCATGCTCGATACTCTCACCTTGCACTGCACCCTGTCCATGGTGGCCCTCAACAGCCGCACCAACTTTTCCGGAAAGCCGTACCGCTGCATGGTGTTCCATAGCTGCATCCGATCTATGGTGTCGTAGGCCATTGATGACCAGGTGGTGCGTGGGGATTTGGTGCTCTCGGCATTTTTGGAGGATCTGCCTGAGAGTAAAGATTTGGTCGGTCGTCGATTTTCCTCCAACAAAACCGGCTTGATAGCTCCCGACGAAATCTGAGGCAAGTGGGGCAAGTCTGCAGAAGAGAATTCGGGACAGGATCTTGTAGGCAGCGTTCAGGACTGTAATGGCACGGTAGTTCCCACAGTCCAGCCTGTCGCCCTTTTTGTAGACTGGGTGGATGATGCCCAGCTTCCATTCCTCCGGTAGTTCTTCCTGTTCCCAAACTTTCACGATCAGCTGGTGCATACTGACGGCAAGCCTCTCCGGGCCCATCTTGAAGAGCTCGGTAGCTAGGCCATCGCTGCCTGCTGATTTGTTGTTCTTCAGCTGCTTGATGGCACTAATTACCTCTTCCAAAGATGGCGTGGGCACCTCGTCACCTGCCACCAGACTGATGTGCTGCTCGATTCTGCATTCAACCCCTAAATCTAGGTTTCCTGCCTGTGCTCCGTTAAGATGTCCGTCGAAGTGGCACTTCCACCTGTCGATCACCTCTCGTTCGTCCGCCAGAATACTCCCCTCTGCATCGCGGCACATTGTGGTGTTGCGGACATCACCACTCCGCGCCGCGTTCAGCATCCTGTAGAACTTACGAGTTTCCCCCGACTGAGTAAGCCGCTCCATCTGCTGCTCCTCCGACTCCCCCAGAAGACGCTTCTCCTCCTGAAACAGTCGGGTCTGCTGTCTCCTCAGCCGTCTGTTGTTCTCCACGTTCTGACGAGTTTCCCGTTGCAGCATGCGGGTGCGTGCTGCATTCTCCTCGGATAGTGCTCGCCTGCTTTCATCATCGAACCACTCCTTTCTCTGGCTGCGCGTCACGTAGCCGATATGTCGTTCCGCTGCTTTGCTGATGGCATGCTCCACTATACGCCAGTGGGCTGTGGGGGGCATCGTGGTTACTGCGCCGGCAGAGCCTCCCCGAGGGCTGCCGCGTAGTCCCCTACCACATCAGCTAGTTTCAACCGGTCCGTGTTTAGCCGCGGGGTAGGCGAAATTGGCAAGGCGCTGGCCGTTGTCGTTCGACAGCTGATGGACACTGAAGTTGCCTATCGCTGGTTTATACACCTCCTCCCGTCCGACCTGAGCATTAAAGTCCTCGATGACGATCTTTACATCGTGTTTAGGGCAGCGATCATACTCCCTCTACAGCTGCCCGTCGAAATCGTCCTTATCGTCATCGGTGCTACCAAGGTGCGGACTGTGCACGTTGATGATACTAAGGTTGAAGAAACGGCCACGTAACCTCAATCTGCACATTCTGTTGGTGATCAGCCACCACCCGATCACCATCTTGCGCATCTCACCTAAGACATGGAACGCCGTACCGAGCTCGTGCTTATCTCCACCACTCTGGTAGATCATACAATCGCTGCGATACGGACGCTCCATCACTCCCTTCCAGCGCACCTCTTGAA
This sequence comes from Anopheles marshallii, assembly GCF_943734725.1. Lineage (NCBI taxonomy): Eukaryota > Metazoa > Arthropoda > Insecta > Diptera > Culicidae > Anopheles > Anopheles marshallii. The sequence goes on from NC_071326.1 coordinate 56,037,445, forward strand.
GTGCTACTATTTCGAAGTCACGGGCCCTCACCTCGTCCGCGAGTATTCGGGTACTCCCAGCGGACGTGAGGGATCGGCAGTTCCATGTCCCGAGTTTCCAATCGTTAGTCCGTTTCCGTAGCGTAGGTCGTACATCGTTTGGTATATCAATCGGTATATTACACTAATGACTGTTCGTTGCGGTAATACAGGGGGTGGTTTGCAAGTCCTCTCCCCCCGCCACCTGTCGCGTTGGTGGTCCGACGCACCCTAGCTGTTTAACGTCTCGTAGGATGCCTGTTTGACCAGGCTACCCCCTCCCCTTCTCAAATTTAGCCAGCTCCTCCCACCTCCCAAGGGATTGGGTTTTCCCGTATACCCAAGCTCGTCTATAGGATAGAGACTGTTACCGTTCTGTACGACGGGGACGTATTTGAGTAAGAGTAGGGGCAGGAGAGCCTATGTAACCATAGAAAGGCGACGGATCCTGTCCCGTACCGGAGGTGTATTGCTACACAATCGTCAACAAAGCCGTATTCGCGTAGAGATTGTAATATTGCTTCGCATGTCTCTATTACAATCTGCCCAATGCTTTGGCGAGACACTCGCGATGCATAGGCCAAATCTGTAAAACTTTTCCCAGTCGCCAAATATCGTAGCGTTATAATTAATCGACTACGAGCAGAAACTGCTGCTCTCATCCTCGTGTCTGATTTGACTATAAATGGATGAACTCTTTCCAACAGCGAATTGAACAGGGTGTCGTCCATTCGCAGGTAGTTACGAAAATCACTTTCGTCTTCAGCATGCAGCTCACGGACCATCGGACCCGTATCAATTTTTCTAGAGGCATTGCTTGTGGTACACTCCGAGGCCCCTTCCAGCATACTACAGGGGAGGGTTAGCGTGCTATACAATTTTGTTCCCTTGTCGTCAGGCGATGAGGCCCTGTGTGGCCGCCTACTCCGCTCTCCTTAGATCCGCAATCGATTTAGTGAAACAATTGTCGAAAAGCATTTGAGGCTTATCTGTACATGTAGTACAGTATCACGAATATTCTCTCCAACCTCCTGGCATGGTGCGGTAAAAAATTCAGTTTTTTTTCTTTTCGCATTACATGTAGTTTAACGTTAACTCGAATCGTGATGCTTATTTCTGTTATGTAAAGTCAAACGTCAGCGCTGCGTCAATTGAGTATTAAGAGTTTGCAGGCTTCACAAAAGGGTTTTTGGTTGTTTCTCTTTTTTAATTGTTTCAATTTTATAGAAAAGTAATAAAAATCAAAATACAAATGTACAAAAAGCTATAAAAAGAACCGAGAATTGAAAAATGAATCAACCAAAGCTAACTCATACGTAAAGTATTACTAGTTTTACTGGTAATAATGGCAATAATACCAGGTAACCAGGAATGGGCAACTGGGTAACAGTTAGACACAACCAATTTGCAGAAACAATATAAAGAGATTATTGCACTCATTTAAGTATATAATATATGCTTGTGTTGAGGAGTAAGGCGTCTTACAACTTTTTTTCAATATAATTCTAATGTTGCTGTTACTTCTTTCATTGGTCATAAAAAGATTGCTTTTCAGTGATCGATAAAATTATTGGCCACATATCTGTGGTCCAGATTTAAAACACGTCCAATGCGCATCCATCAGGGACTTTTCTATCGTCTTCACACTACATTTTTTATGCCGCAGTTCAATAAAATTTTACTACTTTTTTGTGCTGTAAATTCAGTAACCCGGGGGTCTACAGTCATTGAACATTGAGCAAGAACTGTCAAATCGTATGGGAATTATGTTCGATGAACACACATTTTCCATACAATTTTTTTTAGACTTTGATTTCGACGTGTGACGTTATCTATACTATTGTTGCCTGTGTTTCGTTACCCTATTTTGATATGTTGTATAATGTTTCTTCTAGATGTAATTCAGATTGGGCTTTTTATAATATTTGACACGCCGTCAGGCTGTCTATGTATATTGTTGGTTTGTTTAGTTTGTATATATCTGCCAGGTCAAGTGCTTTTTCTATTGCTGTTAGTTATATTGTCGTTGTCGATGGTATGTTAAGGTTATATTCGTGGTATATGTGCCTATATTTGTCATGTATGTATAAGCCTATGCCTGCCTTTTTTTTGTTCTGACTCCCATTGCCAGACTTCCCATAAATGATTGTGTTGAGTTTTTTCCTATTGTTTTTGTTGCTGTTATATATGTAAGATGACCCCGTTTCCAGGATGTTTCTAATTGTAGCTCTGTAAATTAGTAGTGCCTTTTCTGAATTTAGGTTGTTTTTTCTTCCACATAGGATCTTTAGGATGTTTAATCTGTTAGTGGCTTTGTTTTTTTATGTATTCGATATGGCTTTTGAAATTTAGCTGTTTGTCTATGTTTGTTCCTAGGTATTTGTACGAGTTTGTTTTTTCGATAGTGTTATTTCGTATTTTTGGATTGATATTATTTGTTAGTTTATTGTTTATTTGTTTTGTCTATTTGAATTGGGAGTTTAAGGAGTTCAATTTCTTGCACGAAATGGTTTAGAGCTATTTGTAGCTTAAGATGTAGGTCATTTTCGTTTTGGCCACTTCCTATTATTACGAAATCATCTGTGTATTAGATTATCTTGATATTGTTGTTTTCTATTTTTTTATGTATGTCTTTGGTGTAGATGTTAAAGAGAGTGGGGGACATAACGTCTCCTTGGGGTAATTTGCCTGTGACTAGCATCTTGATTATTTTTTACTTTCGATTTCAATCGTTCTGTTTTTTAGGAAGGCATTTACCCACATGGTTGTATGTTTCATTTTTCCTATTAGTGTTCTTGTTTTTTACGTTATTGTATGCTTTTTCCAAGTCTAGAAAGATCGCTCCACTTATTTTGTTTTTTCGTTTGTTTTGATATATCTGGTATGTTAGTAGATTTATGCATTGGTTTATCGTTTTGTTTTTTTCTGAAACCGTAAGAGTTATCAGGCAGTGTGTTGTGGGTTTCTATGTGTTTGTTTAGTTTGACGAGTACTGCAGAGTTCAATACTTTGATTGGGGTTGGTATCAGTACTATTTGTCTATGGTTGTGGATGTTGTATTGATCTTTGTTTGGTTTTAGTATTGCCAAGATTTTAAATGTTCTTCGTTTTTTGTGAATTTTTCCGTTGGTCCACATTTTGTTGGCATTTATCACTATGTTTTCTACGGTTTGTTCATTTAGGTTGCGTAGCATTTGGTATGTTATTTTGTCTATTCCCGGTATTGTGTTTTTCATTTTCTTTATGATTTCGTTCCAAAGATCCCTGTCTATGAGTGATGTGTCTATTCGTCTGTTTGGATATACTTGTAATTGGTATTTAGAGTTTTTGTTTTCAATGAAGTTGGCCTTGAGGAATTCTTTGGCCTTCTGTTCCTCGTTGTGAATTAGATTGTTTTCTTTGTTTGTTGTTGTAGTGTTATTGATTTTCCCAATTAGATACCATAATTCTTTTGTGTTTGTTTGGGAGTTGATGGTTTCTAGTGTGTTATAGAATTCTTCTTCTTTGTGTTTTTTTATTTTCCTCGTGAGTATCACTGCTCTTTTTCTGAACTCGATAGCTTTTTCTATTGTTCTGTTTCTGTCGAATTTATTTTTGGAAAATGTTCCTATCGTTTAGTGTCGTTTGTAGTTGATTATTCCACCAGCTTTTGGATGTGTGTTTCATTTTATGTTTGTTTTTGAGATGATTTGTTGTATTTTTTGCATGCATTGTAGTATGGTGTATATGTGTGAGTGGTCTATTTGTTGTATTTGTTCTGTTACTTTTTTTTTGTTGATTACCACGGTGGGGATGTTTTTTTCTTTGTGTTGTCATTGTTATTTCTATAACTTTATGATTACTAGAGCCTATGTGGGTATTTAGAATTATTTTGGTTGTGTTTTGGTATATATCCTTTGTGACTATCGTTAAATCTATCGTTGTTTGTCTCTTATTTTTTTCAAAGGGGATGTAAGTGTATGTATTATTATGGAGTATTATATAGTTGGAGTTATTGAATTCATTTACTATGTTTCTTGTTTTTCTCCTTTCTGTTTCTCCTTTTATATCTGTTTTGTCGTCCCCCCAAAAGGTGTGGTGTGCATTAAAGTCTCCAGTAATAATCGCTTTTTTATGATACCTTGCGTTGTAGACTATTTATGTTAGAGTATTTCGTATTTCTGTAATACTGGCCTGTAGGGCTATGTAAATGGACGCTATTATTATGTTTGTCTCGTGTAGTTTTATGGCTGTTGTTTGAATGGTTTCTGTTTGGTTTGTGATTTTAATTTCTTGGAATTTTATTCCCTTTTTTAATAAGTATGTCCTTCCGTATCCGTCTGTTCTGTCTATTTTGGACATGTTGTATCCTGGTATTTTAATGTTTTTGTCGACCTTCGTACATGTTTCTCGTAGGCATATAGCGTGTATTTCTTTTCCCTGTGTAATGTGTTTCAGTTCTTCTTTGTTTTTGCTAAGACTTTGTATGTTTGCCTGTATTATATTTAACGTTTCTCTACGCATTTAGGTATTAAGGTGTTGTAAAATTTCAACTGATCGGCAAAGACGGTTAATGTGATATCAGCGAGTGATCGGTTTTGCGCGTTAGGAATTTAATTTGCTACTGTTTATTAAACTGTCCGGTTACATAATTCATTCGGTAGAGTTCATCATTTGTGGTCATTTCGAAAGTTCATTCTAACATTCTGACATACATTCGCGTCCGATTTATATTCTATATTCCTAGTGTTGTCATGAGTGATTAATGCTAACAAATTCAAACAAATAATTTCTTGTAACTATTAAATTCTAACACGTGTGTTAAGCCTGTTTTCAGTAGTAGTAGTAGAAGTAGAAGAATATATTTGATACAACATTATTTAGTACAGTATAGAATTATTTGATAATTATGTAACGGGTTCGAATCTGTCTTTCCTCGTTATGTGTAACAAATCTTTGAGCTTATCGTTCTTAATTTTAGTTACCTGTTTAGGCGTTGTGACGGGAGTTGCGCGGGGAAAAAGTTTTGATATAAAAACCCGCATTGAGTGTAAAGAGAAACATAGAGAAAGGAGAAGTAACAAGAACGAAACCTAAGCCTAATCTTATTCGAAGTTCTAATCCTAGCTAATTATAACCTATCTTATTTATTGTTTTGCAAATCGTTGTATATAATGATCTGTTTTGGCTATTCTGTTGGTGATTAGGTACCATTTTTGAATAGTAATAAGGGATTATCCGGATAGGATATGGGAATGTGGGTATGGGTGATATATTTTGGTGTTGTCTTATTTCATCAATTGGAGTTCATTGTATTCCTAACGTTGTAATTTGAGGTTAGTTTTGATATAAATTGTTGAATGGTGTTTATATTACAGGCTTTGTGAATTAAATGCGTCCTATGCCATGGTGAAACATTTAGTATGGTTTTGAGGTACTTATTTTGACATATTTGAAGTTTCTTTTTGTGAGTTTTGGCACAATTCATCCAGACTGGGGAGGCATACGTTAAAACAGGTCTTATCAAAGCAGTGTAGAGCTTTAGCTTGTTTTTCAAATCCAATTTAGATTTCCTGTTTATAAAACAATAAAGGGTTCGGAAAATTGTTTCGTATTTGATAATTTTGTGCTCTATGTGCTGTCTAAATGTAATTCTCTTATCTAGTATTACTCCAAGATATTTAACATTACTCTTCCACGGTATATGGGAGTTATTTATTTGAAGATGTGAATTTGGGATTTTATGATACTTGCGGAAACGCGTGAAAAATATAGCTTCCGATTTGTCCCCATTTAGTTTTAGTTTCCACTTTTTACAGTATTTTGAATACCTTTTTAGGGCGGAATTAAGTGTCCTAATTATTGTTTTGGCTCTATTTCCAAATGAACCGATTGCTACATCATCGGCATACAAATATTGAGTGCAGTTTTCCATTTTTGGTATATCAGACATATAAACGTTGAACAAAATAGGCGATAGTACGCTTCCTTGCGGCACACCGGCTACGGGGGTGTATGGATCTGAGGTGCTATTTGAAATATGGACAGCATTTTTTCTTTTAGTTAGGAAACTTTGAATAATATGTATAATAAATTTGGGAAATTTAAATTTAATTAATTTATTAATCAGAGCGTTGTGCCAGATAGTGTCAAAAGCTTTTTCTGAATCTAATAATACTAATCCTGTGGACTTTTTCAAATTTCTGTTGGAAATTATGTCATTTTTAAGCCTGTTTAGTTGATGTGTTGTTCAGCGTCCAGGTTGAAAACCGAATTGAGAACTAGGAATTATGTTATTCCCGTTTATGTGCTTCCTTAACTTATTAGCAATTACTTTTTCAAAAATTTTTCCGAGACAGCTAAGAAGACTTATAGGTCGGTAATTGGCAGCTAGGCTACCATCCTTCCCTGGTTTTGCAATTGCAACAACTTTAGATATTTTCCACTTTGTTGGGAAATATCCCAGTTTGAGACAACTATTGAAAATTACAGTTATATAAACTATTACATTTTTCGGGAGATTTTTAATGGCTCTATTATTTATTTGATCTGGACCAGTAGATTTCTTTAGTTTGAGATTCTTGATGATATTTATAATTTCTTTAGGTTTAATTAGTTCTATGGGACTAAGGTTCGGAATAGGATGCTTGAGAAAGGTCTCAACTGTACGATTTACTTTATTTTCTTGCGTGCTGGAGTTGTCGAATGTTGTGCGGTGGGCTTGTTCGAAATGTGTTTTTAGTGATTCACATTTTTCAAGAGGGGTTAGCAAAATTTTTCCATTATCTTTTAAGGCTTGAATTAATTTTGGTTGATTTTTAATGATTCTCACAAATTTCCATAATCTGTCGGGATTGTTTGGGTTGTTCATCGATTCCAGATTTTTCGACCACGCTTTATTACGCACTTGAATCAACCCATCTTCAATCTCTTTTATGAGTTGGATGTATGTACTTTTATATGTGGAATTGTTTCGATGTCTTTGGATTTTTTTCCTGTACATATTACGCTTTTTAATGAGGCTGAGGATCGTATCAGGTACAACTATGTTATACTTTCCTGGAAGTCTTTTTGGTACAGCAAGATCATGCGCTCTGTTAATTCCCTTCGTAATTTTATTAAGCAAATTATCAATTTGTTCATGGTTGTTTATGTTACTTATATTGACTTCCATTGTCTGGATTGTGTTTTTCAGATGGTTTTTGAACAAATCCCAATTGGCATTAGAATAATCGAATATTAGTCCTTTGGGTTTAAGAGTAGGTGAGAGATTTTCAATATTAAATCTGACTGGTAAATGGTCTGAAGTAAAGTCAATCGACGTTAGGGGATCTGATAAACTATGTTGATTATTGGTTAATATTATGTCTATTGTTGATGGGTTGCACTTGGAGTTTACCAGAAAATATGTTGGTGTATCTGGGTGGTATATAGAAAATATTCCTTTTTGCAATTCATCAAAGAGGATTTTTCCTGCTTGGTTTGAGGACACACAATTCCACATGTTGTGTCGTGCATTTAGATCTCCACAAATAAAAAAGCTATTATTAGTATTTGTGAGAGCTTGGATGTCACTTTTGAACTTTACCGTGTCGGTATTAGCGCCAGGGTGGTATACTCCAATAATGGTTATGGGACTATTGTTAGATCGGACTCGAATGCCTATGGCTTCCAGTACCCTTAAGTTAAATGAGGGTAGTAGCTTATGCTCTATGTTGCTTTTGACAAGTATCATTATGCCTCCTTTTGCAGTATGTATTCTGTCAATTCTGTATGTTATATAATTAGCCACACTAAATGTTTGTCCGGGTTTGAGGAACGTTTCACAGACGGTCATGATATCAATTTTGTGTTTTTGTAAGTAATTAGAAAGTTCATTTTTTTTTTGGTAATGCTATTTGCATTCCAGTATGAAACTACAAAACTGTTACCGCCTGCCATCACGGAAAGCAGTATTTTTGTACAATTTTGAAAACCACCATTATTTGGTCTTCTTTGTTTTTGCAGTTCCTCATGCTTGAGAAAGTTCAGTTATTTCCTCCGAGTTGAAAAGATCATTTTGATTACTTGCTGTCGCTTTGGCATAGGAGGTATATGAAGATCGCTGCGATATTGTCATGTTAGTATTTGTGTTAGGTGTGTTTATTGTGGAAGATTGTTTTGATGGGAGATGAGGAAAGTTACTATCCAAAGAGGGTACCTGATTTTGTGCCTTTGATCTAGTCTGTGATTTTTCAGCTGCTGTTTTATTCATGCGAATCGGGCATCCAAAGTAATTCGCAGTATGGTTTCCTCCGCAGTTAGCACATTTTAATTTGTGCGTCGGTATAATACCATCAGTTGAGTCCTTTGCCACCGGGCAGCTCGCTGATCCGTGATGCTCAGCACACTTGATGCAAACTGGAGGTTTGTAGCAGTTCGCAGCACCGTGTCCGTAACGTTGGCAGTTCTTGCACTGCATAATTGAACTGTTGTTCGTATAATAGCGCCATTTCACTATATGGTGATCAAGTGCACTGATCGTCCGCAACACTTTGATGTCAACAGGACCTTTTTGAAAATGTAGAAGGTACGCAGCCTGATCATCGTACCGCTTGTTTTTTATATTGAGTTTCTTTATGGATGCTGGTGTGATGTTCTCCTCTTTCAGTATATGTGATACCTCTTCCAGCGGCTTGTCGGTCAATCCCAGCAGCACGATCTTTGTGGTTTTGTCGTCGTACAGTTGATACGTATGAAAGTCTGCGTGCGCTTCCTTTAGGTAGTTTATTACCGCTCGAATTACCGCTCGAATCGTTGTTGGTTGTAGTGCGTACCAAAGTTCCGTTATTTGTAATCGATGTCGTGTATCTTACTACACCGGCTGCGATAATTTTTTTGTGGACATCACCCACGTTAGTACTTGCTATCACGATTGGTGGTGGTGGTTTTGTCAGATTTTTAATACTTGTACTTGTATTGGTGTTGATCTCCTGATCCTCGATCGTTTGTAATATATCGAACGGGTTATGTTCAGTAGTTCTTCCGTTTTTTGGTGGATTTCCAATGGTATCCACCGCTTTATGTAGCATACTTAGAGTGATCGATGCCCTCCTCTTACTTATTGTGTGCTTTTTAGCACCCATTTCTGGGCGAAAAAGTACACTGTTTGATTTACTAGTATATGTGTATGTGTTCTGATTCCAAGCTCCCGAAATACGTCCGTTAGCTATCGTGTCTGGATGTGTACTGAAGCCTGTTTTCATTGAGTGTTTATTTATTTCATTTAGAGTTTTTTTTAGTTCTTGTCTCTTTTGGGTATATTTCTGATTCTTGTAGGTAAATTTCTGTGTCGCTAAAGTCTATTGACTCGCTTCTTTGTCTTTTTGTTATTTGTGTTTCTTCTTTATTTTCATTTTTTCATTATTCTTTTTTTCGTTTTGTTTTTGTGTTTCCGATTGTTTTTCTTGTTCTGCTGTTTCTTGTTTTCCGTGGTTTGTAGTTTCTTCGCTTGTAGTATTGTTTTTTATGTTTCGTGTTTCTATATATTCGTTATCTTTTTGCGTAGTGTTTCCTGCTACTGTATTTGCGAATGTTTTCCTAGTGTATATCCTAGGTATCTGGGGTGTACTTTCTCTTCTTATCTTTCTGGCTTCTCTGAGGGGTATTTTCTGCTCTGTTTGAATTTTTTATATTTCGTATTCATTTTTGAAGACGGGGCATTCTTTATTTAGAGTGTGGTGGTTATCAGCACATTTTGCGCACTTTGGCTTGTTGTTGCATTTTTCGTGATAAGTTTCATTGCAATTTGCACATTTTTTTTAACCAGTACATATTTTTTTGGTATGGCTAAAACGCATACAGTTCATGTAACGCATAGGCATGAGGTTGTATTGTTCCACTTTTTCTAGATAGTACCCGATTTCTATTGTTCTTGGTATTCTGTTTTTTTTTAAGTCCGTTCCGTTAAGCCGTTCTGGTGTTTACTAGCTCTGCCTTTGAGTTTTTCCTTTTGAAGATGTATACTTCTTCTACCTGTTGCTACCTGAGCGTGTGTGAGTGTCTATGGCTGGGCATACACGTACGTCCACTGAACGTCCGAAATCCACGAAATCATACAAAATTTCAAAATTGGGTCCTGTCGTCCAGTGGACGTACGTGTGTGTCATGCCTCCTCCCTTACAGACTCCCTTACAGATTCACACACTAGGTGCTTAAAGGATTTGGAATTCAAAAATTCTGACTTCAATTCTTTGCTTTTATCCCTCTCTGTTTTGTTTATTCAACGCCATGGTCTACCCGTTGACCATGGCGGTGCTTCAATAGCGATACATAGGAATTAATTCATTCGTCGTTATTTCAAACCTAACTAGTAATTCTAACTTGTAAACCTTATAAATGTTTCCTTTTAAAAGTGGCGACACCTAGATGGCGCAACTACATTGACAAATTCGAATCCTGCATACTATATTTCATTTCGCACATTTCACATCAGTTTCTAGAAGAAGCATCCTGTTATACCAGCTCACTATTCGAAAAGTTTTCATCATTTACAATTTTTTAAGGGTTTGTTCCAATCATCCTTCGGAAGCGCATATTTGCATAAATGGTATAGGTTGTACATTTTCACTTTGAGACGTGAGTGTTGCTGCCATTGTACCATATTGTTCAAGTGTTGCAATGTTATTGGGCTAGTTTTGCAACAATAGCACTTACCACGTAAATATACATAATTTAGATAAATATAATTTAGTTTTTCGCAAAGGAGATCTTTGCATTTGATAATCGTCCAGTTTAAAATGTGTGGAACTAATCACAAAATGTGTGGAAGTTTTCCAACCCAAAGGCTGTTGGTATCGAATAGAATAGAATAGAATCCAGCTGCTTCGTACATCATCTTCCTTGGGAATGCGATGCGAGTCGACTGTGCGAGAAATACCGTAACTTCGATCGGCTAGGTATAACGATCTCGGTCGGACTGTTTACATTTGTTAACACTCCCCCGTAGAGTTTTCATCTGAGGAGACACTCGTCACGACTAACGGGTACGTCAGTCAGCGGATGGCAGCTTATAATATGCTCCATTTCGATCAACCAGCTTTGCAAGATCGCGTCCGTTGGACATCTGGTGAAACGTACAAAATCCAGGGATTGTTTAATGGATCGTATTAACCTTCGCCATGCTCCTCCGAAATGCGGTGCTGTGGGCGGGTTGAAGGTTCACTTCGTTCCAGTAAGGTTTGCCTCTTCAATCATCTGGTTCATGTTCACTTCTTTTTTAGGGCCTCGCGCAGCTCGTCCGACAAAATTCGTTCCTTGATCGGATACTATCTCATTTGGCGTACCACGACGTGCTATGAAATTCCTAAGCGCTAATAGACAGGGTCTGGTGGACATGGAATGAGCAAACTCGATATGTACAGCACGTACTGTCGGGCAAGTAAACAATATTGTCCACCTTTTTTCGGTCTTGTGACTACTGTTAGGTAGTGAGCGAAAGAGCTACCAATTAGCGCTCCGAAAAGCGCACTGAGCACTGCGCGATTATTGGGGCAGGTCATACCAAAAGTTAGAAAGCTTAAGCTTTTAGCCTGTACCTGTCAAATAATACAGGTACCGGGCTCTAAATAGCTCACTATCGAGCGCCTTCGTCTGTCAATTCATTATTCCGGTTTTTCTGGCGGACAAATCAACGCCATCACTCCATCTCAGTTTGGGCCTATCACGCTTCCTCTGTCCATGTGGACGATCTAAAAGGACTTTAGGTAGTACGGGCTGGGTCGTCCGTTGTCATTCTCATGACGTAACCAGCCCACCGGAGCACACTACCTTGGAGAGACACTACCTTGGAGAGACTTGACTTCACATATAATCTCTTACTATTACTTATGCCAACTTACGCACTACTCATTTGTACGTACACATTAATTCGACTTAAACGAAGTTTACTATCTAATCCTGTTACATCTCCCCCTTAACGAATTTTCCTTATTTTGGGTATTTAAAACGTGGTTGTCCTTTTAGTCTTTTTTATCTGCGTGGTAGTTAGAGATGTGCTCGCTGAGTAAGAGTGAGTGAGTGATTTGAAACCTTCGAGAGAGTGAATGAATATAAATCAGCACGAAGAGTTTTTATGACTCCTTTAACCATTCTTTTGCGTTTATACTCACTCTCACTCTCTGTGCCGACTAGAAACTCACTCAGGAGTGAGTAAAACTGTTTTATCACTCTTTGGATTATAATTACTCTGTAAGAGTGAGTAAAAGAGTATTATCAATCTTTGGATTATAATCATTCATTAAGAGTGAGTAAAAGAGTATCATCACTCTTTTGGCATTGTAAGCACCGATGATGCGTGTGAAAATTATGGATTTTATTCACCGCTCGTCTGGGGATCACTTGACGTTTCCTGGACGTTTTCTTAATCATCCACTCAATAACGAAATAACAAAAATCTACATGTATCCTCTCGAAAGGACGTAGACTTTTTGGCCATTTTGTTGAAACCAATTCCTTCAGTATGACTTGTCTAGACTGGCATATTTGACAAAATCTAATGGCGTTATAAAAATCCTTGTCCTGACCTGCAAAATCCTGACTCCGCATTTTTTGACCAACCGCATTTTACTTTCTCATACACTTGTTTCAATAGTACATCGTTCTTCTGGTACTTTCTTATCATTTCAATGTCCATAATTTCATTTGACGATAATACGTTCAATGACACTTCAATCTCTTTTACAAATGACTCTTCTGCTAATGGTAACCTGCTCATAGCGTCTACATGATCCATGTTTTTTCCAGGCCTATGCTCAACCACATATTCGTAGTTTGCTAAAATTAACGCCATCGGCTTTATCTAGCCACTGCAATTGACGACGTTGATCTTGAAGGCTTCGCTCCTGCATTATCCGTTACTAGTTTGAGCCTTACTCCGTAACTGTTTGCGGAATTTGTGCACTCCGTAAATAACCGTTAACGCTTCTTTTTGGTCTTGGACATTTTTTTTGAGCTTGTGATAGAGTCGCTGACGCAAAATAGATTGGTTTCTCTTCCCCTTCCACTTCATGCGATAATACCGTCAATATTATCGGTTTCTTGGAATCGTACGGTTCTAATATGTGATTAGCCTTTAGCCGTGATTTTGTCCTATCGAAAGACACCTGACATTCTTTGGACCACATAAACCTCACATTTTTTCGTAACAATTCGTGTAATGGTCTTAATACATTTGCTAAATCTGGTAGGAACCTTCCGTAATAATTTTGCCTCCCTAAATATGCTTGTAGCTGCATTACGTTTTCTTGTTCTGCAGCAATATCTATAGCTTTAACTTTCTCTAAGTTTGGTTATACCTGGTGTTCGAATTAGTATTTGATCTATTATTGATTGGAATATATATTTGAATATATGTGTTTATTGTACAAATATCTTGCGGATTTTTTTTGATAATTTTTTTTGTAAGTATGCTCCGGAAAGATCTTTCTTACAAAATATTTTCCAGTTTGTGATCTTGGCCAATAAATCATCTATTTTAGGCAATGGGTAGTGTTCAACGGAAAGGAATCGGTGTATTGTCAATTTTCCGTCAATACAAATACGTACATAACCATCGTACATGCTCCTGTCTATGTCCCTCACCCACAACCACCTCCTGTCATGATTTCATGAAAGGAAAGAAATCGAACATGGTATGTCACCATACACCTAAAGGCTTCATGAGAACAAACAAAACTTGGTTCAAGTAATACCGAACATACACGCATATACACGCTTTTTCCTTAGCTATGCTATCTTATTTCAATTCGAACAAACTAGCAATGGGGTAGATCACGCTCTAAGCCAGTTTTTTGTATGCGTTTTGACGTTTCCAGGTTTATAAGCTTACAGCTCCCCATACAAACTGCCAAGCCAGACCAAGCTCAACAAATGTCAAAACAAAGGATTTTGCTAGCTGGTCTGAGCCAGGCTAGGCCATGTTTCCCTTGTGCGAGAAATGTAATCGAGTTTTTTTTAACAAAAGCAACTGAAGAAGGATTATTTTAATAATCAGATTTGTATATTATTTCAAATGAATTGAAATTACATTAAAATTTCTAAACTTTAATCGATTTTTCTCAATTTGCAGTTTACAAAAATAATCCCTTGTGTCATTCTTTATGTAAAAAGGCTATGTCCATTACGAATCTGTACAAAATGATACAGCCCGGTACCTGGATTATTTGGCAGATACAGGCTTAAAGCTTAAGCTTTCTAACTTTTGTTGTGATTTACCTCAATAATAGTTGACTCTCGATGTACGATTTGTTAACTTCTGCGAAAACTAACTCCATGATCCATCTTGACCTTCTTTGTGCGGTACTGTACCTTTTGCGCATGAGTACCGTTATCTTCGTGCGCACGCATATACATCTTCACACGTTTGTTTCAGACTCAACCAATGACTAACACGGTACGCAAATTGCTACCTGCCAGATTGGTCATCGAATATCATTTGGAGTAAAATGGAAAGAAACCATGTTAAAGCTGCAGTAGTCTCTTTTTCCTGAATGATGATTGAACATCCATCATCAAATATTATCAATAGTTTACTTCCTTGCATCGTAATTAGAGATTTACACGGTGAGTAAGAGTGAGTGAGTGATTTGAAACCTTTTACAGAGTGAATGGGTATGAATCGTAATATTTACAGTGTAATATTTTTCAATGAATCTTAAAAGAGTGAGTGAAGGTTTCTAATCTTTAAACCCACTCTTTGACTCTGATTCAAATCATTGAAAAGAGTGATTATTCTCATCTATAGTATTGTGCCACATAGATTCCGACACCAACGCGATCCCTCTTCGACAAGGCTGCATTTCCGAATATCCACGGTGGCAGAATAAAAAACAATAAGCACGGTTGTATCGCTCATACCTGTAACTAGTTTAATGTTACACTAATTCTACGTGCCTGTTTTATGCCACCGGTCCATAGCACAGCTCCTAAAATAAACCTGCAACAACATAGCTATCAACATAGCTAATATAGCATAGCATAGTATAACATCACAAACCGTCACAACACCACTATCGATACCAACCAACCAACCAACCAGCATCCGCATCACCATGAACGAGTCCATCACCACCACCATAATCGCCACCACCACCACTGCCTCAACCCGAATAGCATCACTCAATCCGAATCAATAGCCACAATTGCCCACATCACATCACCATCCGCCACTGCAATCCATAGTTATACGTTAGTTTATAAGACAAGCCAGTAGACCCAAACGAAGAATGGACAAAGGCGGATTCAAAAGCGCGTGCCACAATTGGCCTATACGTCGAAGATGACCACATCGGTCTTATACGCGATTGTAAAAGTGCAAAAGAATCATGGGATGCACTGCAGAAATACCACGATAAAGCATCCGACATCTACTTGCTAAAACGATTGACACGCCTCGAACTAGCGGAAGGAGGAAGCATGGAACAACACCTCCACACATACACAGATCTTATTCAGAGGATCAACGGTACTGGTTAACGAATACCAAAAAGGTGGCAGACAGCGATGTTATTATGTTCCTTGCCGGATTCGTATGAAACCTTAGCTACAGTTATAAAACAAGGTCCGATCGACGAACTAACACTAGAATCGGTTAAATCTAAACTCTTTGCAGAATCCGAAAAAAGGAAAGAATTCATTTTAAAGCAATCCTATTTAGTAGCAGTTACTGTCGGAGAAACAAAAACTGATAAAAATTTGCTTTTGGAGCAAACCAAAACACAAAACGACACACCGGTTGGCGTGAGAAGAGGTCGGGGCCGAAAGAAGGCTACTGAAGCTGAAGAATCGATTTAAAGCAAGACTAATAGCTAAAGGTTTTGGTCAAAGATACGGTTGGATATCGGACTACGAAGAAATATCAGCACCCGTAGCGATGTTACCAACACTACGCACACTATTGGCCATAGCTGGACATAAGAACTTATTAGTGAAGCACTTCGACATAAAGTCGTTTCTACACGGGAAATTAGAAGAGGTAGTCTAGATGCGGCAACCCGAAGGTTTTATATCATCCTGACAGGAGGAGCTTGTATGCAAATTACGGAAGAGCATGTATGGACTTAAACAGGCTGCAAACGTATGGCACAAAACTATGAAGAACATTCTGAATGAATTAGGATTCAAGCAATTGAGTGCAGATACTTGTTTATTTCAAAAAGACACAGAAGAACAAGAAAGAGTGTTTATACTGATCTACGTAGATGACATAGTCGTAGTATCAAAGCATCGTAATGAAATAACGGAGATCGAAGAAGCGTTACGTAATAAGCTTCCTATAACTACACTTGGAGATGTTAAATGGTTCCTTGAAATTCGAATCCAGAAAGATAAAGACGGATTCTATACACTATCGCAAAGTCATTTTATTAAAGACATCATAAAACGTTTTGGTATGGAAGCAGCTAAAGGATCTAAACATCCAATGGACACAACCTATTTCAAAATTCGAAATGATAGCGAAAAGCTGAAAGACAACGTCGAATAACATAAATTAATTGGGTGTCTGCTATACTTAGCAACACACATGAGGCCCGATATATCAGCAGCTGTCGGAATACTAAGCAGACATGTTAAAGATCCGAACGCAACAGATTGGCAAGAAGCAAAGAGAACAGTACGATACTTAATTTCAACAATCGACTACCGACTAAAGCTTGGTAATAACGGAACCAAATTAGACCAGGTTGGATACTGCGACGCCGGCTGGACAGGAGACACGGCAAGACCGTAAATCTTGCAGTGGATACCTATACAGGTTAGGAGGAGCTACTATATGCTGGACAAGCCGGAAACAAAGCTGTGTGGAAATTTGAGATGTGCACGATGAGTAAGAGTAAGTGAGTGATTTGAAACCTTTTACAGAGTGAATGGGTATGAATCAGCACGAAGAGTTTTTATGATTCCTTTAACCATTCTTTTGCGTTTATACTCACTCTCACTCTCTGTGCCGACTAGAAACTCACTCATGAGTGAGTAAAACTGTTTTATCACTCTTTGGATTAAAATCACTCTGTCACTCGTTTTGGATTGTAAACACTGAGGATAAGTGAGCAAAAGTGTTTTATCACATTCTTTGGATTGTATTCATTGCCCGGTTAGGGGATGTCGGGTTAGAAAGAGTGAGTAAAAAAGCATTGTCCCTCTTGTTGGATTGTAAACATTGAGTAAAACAGGGAGAGAGTAAAAGATTGTGATAATGTTTTATTATTCGTTTTGGGTTGAGATCGATGAATAGGAGTGAGTAAAAGTGTTTGATCACTCCGTCTTTATTGAAATAAATCGGTAGGTGTGATTAATTATTCTTACTACATTTTTAATATATAATTTTGTTTTTTTTTATATGATTTATTTTTACAAGTTTGCATTCCATGTTAAATTCATAACGTATTGGAAAACGGCTCTTATTTTCGGTTTTCCGTATCAAAATGAACGAACAAAATTCTTGTTGTCCATCAGTCCCTCTAAGTGACCCATTGCATCCAATTGTTTACTTTCTTTATAATAAATAATTTTCAATAAAATACACTGAAATGAATAGTAAATAATAAATAAATAATAAACACTGAAATAAAAAAACTTCTTCTACTCTCTTCCTGTTCTACTCAATGTTTAAAATCCAACAAGATAAACAACACATGTTACTCATTCTTACTAACCCAAAATCCCCTGGCGGACGGTGAATAAAATACAAAGAAAATGATAAAACACGTTTGCTCATTCATTCTCAGTGTTTAAAATCCCAAAAGAGTGATAATACTCTTTTACTCACTCGTACAGAGTGATTATAATCCAAAGAGTGATTAAATAGTTTTACCCATTCTTACAGAGTGATTATAATCCAAAGAGCAGTAAAACAGTTTTACTCACTCCTGAGTGAGTTTCTATTCGGCACAGAGAGTGAGAATGAGTATAAACGCAAAAGAGTGGTTAAAACATTAGTACAGTGTAACATTTTTTAATCAATTTTAAAAGAGTGAGTAAAGGTTTCTAATCTTTAAACCCACTCTTTAACTCTGATTCAAATCATTGAAAAGAGTGATTCTCATCTATAATCACTGTACACTGCACGAGGAAAATGTAACGAACGAGAACAACGCGCATAGCAGCGGTAGCAACACAAAGCTGTAGACGCCATTGCAGTATACGAGAAGCAGCTGTCGAGCGGCACAACGAGCATCACGCAGGACACGAAAACGATAAGTAGCTGTCAGTAAGGTATTGTAACCAGAACTATGGGATATATACGTAGATAATTTGAATAAAAAGATTAACAAAAACAAAGAAACAATTTCATTGGACTGTAGAATCTAATTTACGTTATTTATTTAATGGATTAGTCTTGCATACAGTAATAATCAAATTGTAACTTATTGTTTAATGAGTAATAAAATTAATTAAACTTAAATTAAATTATACTAGTCTACTATTTCTACTAGTATACTATGGTAAGGAATAGTTTATAGTGTTCTTCCATAACATAACTAGTGTGTCAAATACGCCCATAAGGACAATGTAATTATTTCATACAAAAGGAGGCTCGCGCGGAGCCAAAAGTCAATCGTAATCCATTATAACTGAGTCGCGCTACTAAGCATACGCATAAAAGTGTACAAATCAAAAAGTTGAAAAGTAATAAAAGTTTAACTTTAAAAGAAGCAACCAACATACCCCTATCGATTCGTGTTTGAACGAGATAACACCGGTAGATTATCCGCTACACAAACGTTGATGTTACAACTAGAAAGAATATAGTACCGTTGTCTTAGACTCGTACTAGAGAGCATGAAATCCACTCACAACATATCCCTAGAAGTGATGGCTAGAGTGATGCCGCTGAAATTTCGTTTTGAGCTGCTCTCGCTTCGTCTTCTGGTCCGATTCTCAGTATCAAATCCCTTGATTATAGAGAATTTTTAACCACTAATAGAGGCAGATTCAAAGAGAAAAATCATTTATGTAAATAAATTTTGTTTCACTACAAGCACATCCTAGCGCCTCACAAGCAATAAACCGTGCTGCCCTTCCTGAGGCCTACAGTTCTTTTGTATGTACAGACTCCTCGTTGCGACAGGAAACCAAGATCATACCTAATGATCTTCGCCAGAAGGTCGTTCCGAGCATTTTTAGGAACAAGTATGGCCATTAGACCCTTCAAAACAGTTCTACACTGATGGATCGTCTTCTGGAGAGGGTCCGGGATTTGGTTTTTTTTTTGCATAACAACGGAGGCTGCGTACAAGTTAAGGCAACCATGCAGTGTACACAGTACCGAATTGGACGCAATATTTTACGCGCTACTTATCATAGCTTCGAGCGCTTCTGGTCAGTGCTTAGTTTTTTTTAATGATGGTTTATGCGCAATTGAGGCGCTATAAACAGAGAAGGCTGTTAAGAGCAATGACTATTTTATTCACAAAAAAATGGAAGTACTTAGCTCTTTGTTTGAGAAAGCTTTTCGCATTTCAGTAATTTGTGTTCCTTCCCATTGTGGAGTTCCCGGCAATGAGAAGGCCAACTCACTGGCCAAGAAAGGCGCAACCGAAGGCGCATTTTACGACCGCCCTATCTCAACCCATGAGTACCTTCGTACCCCACAGCAACTTTGTCTGTCTCGCTGGCAGAGCGTGTGGGAAGCAGATGAACTCGGGCGATTCCTTTTCTCGATCTCTCCGCAAGTGTCACCGCGGCCCTGGGTTGGTGGGCTCTCTGTGGATCGTGCGTTCACCCGCATGATGTCTCGGCTTATGTCGAACCATTTTGCACTTGATGCACATCTACAGCGCATAAACCTGTCGGACACGAAGTTATGTGGCTGCGGTGTAGGAATTCCACGATGTGGATCACCTTCTGTGGCACTGCGTGGAATTCGTGATCGCACGACCTGACTTCCTGAGAGCAATCCGGGGGATCGGATTATAACCGGGTGTTCCGATCCGCGATATGCTAGCCAATAAGGACTGGAGGTATATGATGATTATATACCGCTTTTGCCGAGAAAATGGACTTTTCCTTTGATTCCTTTCCTTAAATTTCTTGCCATCCTTCCAATTGATCCATTAAATGTTAAATGTTGTCCTACGTCATATTCGTATTGTGCCACATAGATTCCGACACCAACCCTCTGGGACACGGCTGCATCTCCGAACATCCACGGAGGCAGAATAAAAAACAATAAGCACGGTTGTATCGCTCCTACCTGTTACTAGTTTAATGTTACACTAATTCTACGTGCCTGTTTTATGCCACCGGTCCATAGCACAGCTCCTAAAATAAACCTGCAACAACATAGCTATCAACATAGCTAACATAGCATAGCATAGTATAACATCACAAACCGTCACAACACCACTATCGATACCAACCAACCAACCAACCAGCATCCGCATCACCATGAACGAGTCCATCACCACCACCATAATCGCCACCACCACCACTGCCTCAACCCGAATAGCATCACTCAATCCGAATCAATAGCCACAATTGCCCACATCACATCACCATCCGCCACTGCAATCCATAGTTATACGTTAGTTTATAAGACAAGCCAGTAGACCCAAACAAAGAATGGACAAAGGCGGATTCAAAAGCGCGTGCCACAATTGGCCTATACGTCGAAGATGACCACATCGGTCTTATACGCGATTGTAAAAATGCAAAAGAATCATGGGATGCACTGCAAAAATACCACGATAAAGCATCCGACATCTACTTGCTAAAACGATTGACACGCCTCGAACTAGCGGAAGGAGGAAGCATGGAACAACACCTCCACACATACACAGATCTTATTCAGAGGATCAACGGTACTGGTTAACGAATACCAAAAAGGTGGCAGACAGCGATGTTATTATGTTCCTTGCCGGATTCGTATGAAACCTTAGCTACAGTTATAAAACAAGGTCCGATCGACGAACTAACACTAGAATCGGTTAAATCTAAACTCTTTGCAGAATCCGAAAAAAGGAAAGAATTCATTTTAAAGCAATCCTATTTAGTAGCAGTTACTGTCGGAGAGACAAAAACTGATAAAAATTTGCTTTTGGAGCAAACCAAAACACAAAACGACACACCGGTTGGCGTGAGAAGAGGTCGGGGCCGAAAGAAGGCTACTGAAGCTGAAGAATCGATTTAAAGCAAGACTAATAGCTAAAGGTTTTGGTCAAAGATACGGTTGGATATTGGACTACGAAGAAATATCAGCACCCGTAGCGATGTTACCAACACTACGCACACTATTGGCCATAGCTGGACATAAGAACTTATTAGTGAAGCACTTCGACATAAAGTCTGCGTTTCTACACGGGAAATTAGAAGAGGTAGTCTAGATGCGGCAACCCGAAGGTTTTATATCATCCTGACAGGAGGAGCTTGTATGCAAATTACGGAAGAGCATGTATGGACTTAAACAGGCTGCAAACGTATGGCACAAAACTATGAAGAACATTCTGAATGAATTAGGATTCAAGCAATTGAGTGCAGATACTTGTTTATTTCAAAAAGACACAGAAGAACAAGAAAGAGTGTTTATACTGATCTACGTAGATGACATAGTCGTAGTATCAAAGCATCGTAATGAAATAACGGAGATCGAAGAAGCGTTACGTAATAAGCTTCCTATAACTACACTTGGAGATGTTAAATGGTTCCTTGAAATTCGAATCCAGAAAGATAAAGACGGATTCTATACACTATCGCAAAGTCATTTTATTAAAGACATCATAAAACGTTTTGGTATGGAAGCAGCTAAAGGATCTAAACATCCAATGGACACAACCTATTTCAAAATTCGAAATGATAGCGAAAAGCTGAAAGACAACGTCGAATAACATAAATTAATTGGGTGTCTGCTATACTTAGCAACACACATGAGGCCCGATATATCAGCAGCTGTCGGAATACTAAGCAGACATGTTAAAGATCCGAACGCAACAGATTGGCAAGAAGCAAAGAGAACAGTACGATACTTAATTTCAACAATCGACTACCGACTAAAGCTTGGTAATAACGGAACCAAATTAGACCAGGTTGGATACTGCGACGCCGGCTGGACAGGAGACACGGCAAGACCGTAAATCTTGCAGTGGATACCTATACAGGTTAGGAGGGGCTACTATATGCTGGACAAGCCGGAAACAAAGCTGTGTGGAAATTAGAGATGTGCACGATGAGTAAGAGTAAGTGAGTGATTTGAAACCTTTTACAGAGTGAATGGGTATGAATCAGCACGAAGAGTTTTTATGATTCCTTTAACCATTCTTTTGCGTTTATACTCACTCTCACTCTCTGTGCCGACTAGAAACTCACTCATGAGTGAGTAAAACTGTTTTATCACTCTTTGGATTAAAATCACTCTGTCACTCGTTTTGGATTGTAAACACTGAGGATAAGTGAGCAAAAGTGTTTTATCACATTCTTTGGATTGTATTCATTGCCCGGTTAGGGGATGTCGGGTTAGAAAGAGTGAGTAAAAAAGCATTGTCCCTCTTGTTGGATTGTAAACATTGAGTAAAACAGGGAGAGAGTAAAAGATTGTGATAATGTTTTATTATTCGTTTTGGGTTGAGATCGATGAATAGGAGTGAGTAAAAGTGTTTGATCACTCCGTCTTTATTGAAATAAATCGGTAGGTGTGATTAATTATTCTTACTACATTTTTAATATATAATTTTGTTTTTTTTTATATGATTTATTTTTACAAGTTTGCATTCCATGTTAAATTCATAACGTATTGGAAAACGGCTCTTATTTTCGGTTTTCCGTATCAAAATGAACGAACAAAATTCTTGTTGTCCATCAGTCCCTCTAAGTGACCCATTGCATCCAATTGTTTCCTTTCTTTATAATAAATAATTTTCAATAAAATACACTGAAATGAATAGTAAATAATAAATAAATAATAAACACTGAAATAAAAAAACTTCTTCTACTCTCTTCCTGTTCTACTCAATGTTTAAAATCCAACAAGATAAACAACACATGTTACTCATTCTTACTAACCCAAAATCCCCTGGCGGACGGTGAATAAAATACAAAGAAAATGATAAAACACGTTTGCTCATTCATTCTCAGTGTTTAAAATCCCAAAAGAGTGATAATACTCTTTTACTCACTCGTACAGAGTGATTATAATCCAAAGAGTGATTAAATAGTTTTACCCATTCTTACAGAGTGATTATAATCCAAAGAGCAGTAAAACAGTTTTACTCACTCCTGAGTGAGTTTCTATTCGGCACAGAGAGTGAGAATGAGTATAAACGCAAAAGAGTGGTTAAAACATTAGTACAGTGTAACATTTTTTAATCAATTTTAAAAGAGTGAGTAAAGGTTTCTAATCTTTAAACCCACTCTTTAACTCTGATTCAAATCATTGAAAAGAGTGATTCTCATCTATAATCACTGTACACTGCACGAGGAAAATGTAACGAACGAGAACAACGCGCATAGCAGCGGTAGCAACACAAAGCTGTAGACGCCATTGCAGTATACGAGAAGCAGCTGTCGAGCGGCACAACGAGCATCACGCAGGACACGAAAACGATAAGTAGCTGTCAGTAAGGTATTGTAACCAGAACTATGGGATATATACGTAGATAATTTGAATAAAAAGATTAACAAAAACAAAGAAACAATTTCATTGGACTGTAGAATCTAATTTACGTTATTTATTTAATGGATTAGTCTTGCATACAGTAATAATCAAATTGTAACTTATTGTTTAATGAGTAATAAAATTAATTAAACTTAAATTAAATTATACTAGTCTACTATTTCTACTAGTATACTATGGTAAGGAATAGTTTATAGTGTTCTTCCATAACATAACTAGTGTGTCAAATACGCCCATAAGGACAATGTAATTATTTCATACAAAAGGAGGCTCGCGCGGAGCCAAAAGTCAATCGTAATCCATTATAACTGAGTCGCGCTACTAAGCATACGCATAAAAGTGTACAAATCAAAAAGTTGAAAAGTAATAAAAGTTTAACTTTAAAAGAAGCAACCAACATACCCCTATCGATTCGTGTTTGAACGAGATAACACCGGTAGATTATCCGCTACACAAACGTTGATGTTACAACTAGAAAGAATATAGTACCGTTGTCTTAGACTCGTACTAGAGAGCATGAAATCCACTCACAACATATCCCTAGAAGTGATGGCTAGAGTGATGCCGCTGAAATTTCGTTTTGAGCTGCTCTCGCTTCGTCTTCTGGTCCGATTCTCAGTATCAAATCCCTTGATTATAGAGAATTTTTAACCACTAATAGAGGCAGATTCAAAGAGAAAAATCATTTATGTAAATAAATTTTGTTTCACTACAAGCACATCCTAGCGCCTCACAAGCAATAAACCGTGCTGCCCTTCCTGAGGCCTACAGTTCTTTTGTATGTACAGACTCCTCGTTGCGACAGGAAACCAAGATCATACCTAATGATCTTCGCCAGAAGGTCGTTCCGAGCATTTTTAGGAACAAGTATGGCCATTAGACCCTTCAAAACAGTTCTACACTGATGGATCGTCTTCTGGAGAGGGTCCGGGATTTGGTTTTTTTTTTGCATAACAACGGAGGCTGCGTACAAGTTAAGGCAACCATGCAGTGTATACAGTACCGAATTGGACGCAATATTTTACGCGCTACTTATCATAGCTTCGAGCGCTTCTGGTCAGTGCTTAGTTTTTTTTAATGATGGTTTATGCGCAATTGAGGCGCTATAAACAGAGAAGGCTGTTAAGAGCAATGACTATTTTATTCACAAAAAAATGGAAGTACTTAGCTCTTTGTTTGAGAAAGCTTTTCGCATTTCAGTAATTTGTGTTCCTTCCCATTGTGGAGTTCCCGGCAATGAGAAGGCCAACTCACTGGCCAAGAAAGGCGCAACCGAAGGCGCATTTTACGACCGCCCTATCTCAACCCATGAGTACCTTCGTACCCCACAGCAACTTTGTCTGTCTCGCTGGCAGAGCGTGTGGGAAGCAGATGAACTCGGGCGATTCCTTTTCTCGATCTCTCCGCAAGTGTCACCGCGGCCCTGGGTTGGTGGGCTCTCTGTGGATCGTGCGTTCATCCGCATGATGTCTCGGCTTATGTCGAACCATTTTGCACTTGATGCACATCTACAGCGCATAAACCTGTCGGACACGAAGTTATGTGGCTGCGGTGTAGGAATTCCACGATGTGGATCACCTTCTGTGGCACTGCGTGGAATTCGTGATCGCACGACCTGTGTTGTCCGGGCTCCGCCGAGCACCAACCAGCCGCGAAGGTAGCTGGTCTCTTGGTGCCGCCAGACTCCGAGTAACAAGAATGCTCGCCGATTGTCGCCGCTCTATGGTGTCTTCACCGACAGGATTCGCGCTACGCAGCGACTGCCTTCCAGCTAGTTGCCCCAAGCTTGCGGGGGCCTATGCGGACGGAAGGGAAACCCTGCCAAATGTTGAACACAGCAGGTCGAAACGCTCGGAACGAGCCCTTTGGTTGCGAAGGAGAGGAGAGTGACCACCGCCTGAACGCCTACTAATGTCCAACCAAAATTACCTCGGGTAGGGTTCCGATTGGATTAGAAGGCTTGCGAGGAATGCGAACGATTTCGGTAAAAATAATTCTCTGCACTTAATTTCTCCTTGCTACTGATTTATGATTTATTTTCCATCCATAGTCGTCATTTTCATACATTTTGTTTTAGCGATGTTTAACTTTCCGTTAAGTAAAAACATATCCCTTCCGCTTCCTTAAGGCGCAAAAATAATTTACCTCAAAGCTCCGGGAAATTCAGGATTTGAACATCCTTAATTCCGCATACTAAGCTCGCTTGTTGCTGTTGTGCCTACGCACCTCCGACGCACTCGGCTCGCTCAGAAGCGCATAGTAGATGCGTGAGTAATCACGCCTCTTAGTATCTACGCTTGCTTTCTACCACTCACGCATTCTTTCATACGGTTACTTTTGCGATCGCGCATCGGCACCCACGCTTGTCACTCACGTAGTTAAGCCACGCCCCGTATGAGTGGCGCACTTAAAACTTAGCCTGAGCGACATCCTTCCCCTCGTAATACAACTACTATTAATTGGAGTACAAAACAATTAATCGCGATTGGCTAACTAACTGTCTTATTCTTAGTTTCGTTTCATTTTTGCGACATCGTTTCTTCCACCTATCTCATTTCGTCTTTTGCCATTTACATTTAGTATGTGTTCCTTCTGTCTAACATTCACTAATGCTACTTTCACCACCGGTCTTTTTAATACGCCGTTTACGGTTCGCACTTCTACTGATCGCACTTGATCGTCTGCCGCACGATATACTTTTGTGATTCGCCCCTTTAGCCATTTTCCAGGAGTTGCGTTGTCATCGGTCAGGACCACTAAGTCGTCTTCTTTCAGCGGCTCGACTTTGTTTGTCCATTTATCACGTTTTAGCAGAGTGGGCAGGTATTCTCGCTTCCATTTCCGGCGACCAGGTTACTTAGTTCCCTATCAGCTCCAATAAAGTTAGTGCCATTGTCACTGTACAGATGGCCGATTTTTACTCTCCGATGTTGAAAATTCTTCAAACAGACTAAGAAGCTGTCAGTGTCCAGTTTCTTAGCCAACTCTAGATGCACAGCCCTTGTGGACATGCAGATGAAAATCACACCCCAACGTTTCTCCGTCGATCTTCTTATGGCTACTTCGAATGGTCCGAAGTAGTCAACGCCGGTGTGCAGGAATGGTCATGTATAGGGATTGACTCTAAATTCCGGTAAGGGAGCCATCAGGGGTGGTGCTGGCTTGCAGGCATGTAAGATGCACCATTGGCAGCATCTTTTGACGTTGTTCAGGACCGCCCGCACGTTGATGATCCAAAATTCTTGTCGCAGATTGCCAATAACAACATTATCGGCTTGGTGTAAGGATTATTCATGGTAGTCTCGTACTAGTAGCTTCGTGATTCGGTGTTTTTGCGGTATGATAATCGGGCATCGAGTGCCCGGTGGTATTACCTCTAAATTCTCTAATCTGCTTCTTGACCGCATGATACCCCGGTCATCCAGGAATGGCACAAACTTGTTCAGTGTACTTTGTTTGCTCACTGGGGTTTCTTTTTCTAGAGCCGAATATTCCGCTGGAAAGCACTCGCGCTGCGCTCTGATGTACATCATTGCCTTAACAGCCGCTACGTCCGACGTTCTTGTAGTCGGTGAAAACCTTGTCTTGTCCTTTAGATAATGGACAAACTTTCGAAGAATTACTCCATGCCGCACTAACTTCCTCCAGTCTGAGTAGTAGTCCTCGTTTAGCAGCTTACGTTCTTCAAAATGATGCATAACGCGTTCCTCTTCTGCTGTAGGCTTTATGCGAGACTGTGGCCACATGGTTTCCTGTTGCAGTAAAAACGATGGGCCATGCTTCCATACATCATCAGTCGCCGTTATCTTCGTCGCTCGGTCGGCGGGATTTTCTTTAGTGGGCACCCACCGCCACTGATCCATGGCAGAAGTCTCGAGTATTTCGCTGACTCGATGGGCGACAAACTGATGGTATTTTCTTTTGCGGTTCACGATCCACCCTAGTACCGTTTGTGAATCACTCCAGTAAGTCGTCTTTTCAATCTTTACTCGGAGCTCCTGTTTCACCAAATGTGTGAGTCGCACTCCCAGCACGGCTGCCTGCAACTCGAGTCTCGGGATAGATAAGTTTATTAAAGGAGCCACTCGCGCTTTTGCAGCAAGTAAATGCGTCGTAAACTTTTGTCCGTTGAAGCTTCTGAGGTACACGCACGCCGCGAATGCTTCTTCCGATGCGTCTACGAACGTGTTCAGTTCGATTGATTGTGTTTTCGCCGGTATGACGCATCGTGAGACTTCGAATCGATTTGCCTCTTTCACTAGAATCAACCATTCACGCCATTTAACTCCAAAATCTTCAGGTATACGTTCATCCCAATCGGTCATTGCTCTGTGTAGCGATCGTAGCAATATTCTTCCTTGAATGGTTTTGTAACTGAGCAGACCTAAGGGATCGTAGATGCTCATAACGAAACTTAGTACCTCTCTTTTCGTCGGGTTCTGTTTGGACAAGAGATCGGTGCGGACGTTATCATATTTGATGTTGTACCCTAAACAGTCGGATACGATGTTCCAATGCACTCCCAGTATCTTATCATACGCGCCGTGTTTCTCTTCGAAAAAGACAACTGATTCACCACTTTGTCGTCTTTCAGAGGGGATCGCACTTAGCAAGCATTCCGAATTGCTGATAAAATTGCGTATGAAGAAGCTAGCCTGATCGTGGACAGTGATGACTTGCTTGGTAGTCTCTTTAGCTTCTATCTCGGTAGAAAAACTGTCAATGTAATCGTCTACGTAATGTTGGTTTAGTATGGCTTTGTAAGCTTTCGAGTGGGATTGCTTGCAGCGCCGCGCATTTTCATTCTTCACTGCTTGGGCGCATGCCGGTGAGCATGTGGCGCCGAAGGTCATCACTTGCATCGTGTAGATTTCTGGCGGTTTTTCTTCATTGCATCCGCGCCATAGGACACACTGCGCCTGTTGATCTTCGGGACGCACTTTCACTTGGTGGAACATTTCTTTGATGTCCCCACCAGCCAGTATCTTCCCCTCGCGAAATCTAATCAATATTCCGAATAGTGATGTTAAAGCATCTGGCCCCGGTAGGAGTTGCGAGTTCAGTGACACTCCTTCGATCTTTGATGCCGCATCGAAAACGATTTTGGGTTTAGGTTCTGGTTTGTTTCGATTAATCACTATGAAATGCGGGAGGTAGAACAAACGTTGGTTTGGCTTCAGTAACTCTGAAGGAGTTAGTTTTCGTAGGTATCCCTTTTCTTCATATTCTTTAAAAGTTCTAATTGCCCATTCTTTTAATTCCGGTTGTTTCTTTAATTGTCTTTCTAGACTTTTCAGCCTTCCGAGGGCGTTTCCGTAGCTGTCTGGGAAATGAATATTAGCTGACTTCCAGAGAAGACCGATTTCATATCTTCCGTCTTCATATTTCATGGTTTCCCGAATAATATTCAAAGCCTTTTCATCTTCATCACTACATACTGGTTTAGCTGTTAATTTTACGCCAAAATCTTCCGTCGAAAAGTATTGTTGAAGCATTTCGTCCATACACTCATCTTCTCTCATTTTAAACAGCCTTTCTGGGTCGTCGCTTTTGACCTCTTCATTCCCAAATATCATCCAGCCGAGTTTAGTTTCGATCGCTATTGGCTGGTTACATAGGCCTTCCTTCTTATTTAAGGGCACGATTAAGTGGCTGTGTTTAAAACCGATTAATATTGTTGGTCGAACGTTAGCGTAGCTATTTACTAGCACATTTTTAAGATGAGGGTATTCGTTTTTCATCGTTTCTACGTTGATGGTTTGCACGGGAAGATTTAGGTTTTGCACCGTTCTCACTTCATCGATGAGATGTTCTATTTTGTTTGCCCCCATAATGCTTAGCTTCACTCTGCGGCTTGTCATGTCGCAGGCTTGGATGTCCCCAGTCCACTTCATTCTGAGGGGATCAGACGCTCCGTCTAGTTCTAATAATCCGGCTACGCCTTCTTCTAGAAGTGTTAGAGATGAACCAGGATCTAAAAAGGCGTATGTTTTGAAGGATGAAGACCCATTACGCAGGGTGACTGGAGTAATTTGGTAGTATATCTTTCTCTTGTCGGTGGTCGTATCATGATGTTGTACGTGGTGCTTCACTGGGTGCGATTCTGTTTCCGTATTATGCATCAACGGATGATGTTTTCTCGTGCAGTCATTGACGCCACAACCCTTCCACAACTTACAATCCTTAATTTGGTGATTCGAGAAACGAAGACACCCATGACACAGTTTAGCTGCTTTCACCGTAGCCCACTTATCGGCGATAGTCTTGCCTTTAAAGCCCTCACATTGTATCACTGAGTGATTGTTTCCGCATTCTGGACACGTAAAGCCTTTCTTTTCGTTTGTTGGCTGTAGGGAGCGTTGATCTTGCTGTTTAAAATCGTCTTCGTGTAACAGAAGATGATCTCGTCCTGACCCTTTCACTACTCGTCGAATCTTACGAGCTAGCAACTTCAACCAGTCGTTTAACTCGTTCAGTGTTGTATGTTCTCCCGTTCGCAGCTCGGATGTATAATCGATCCATTCCAACTGATAGGATATGGGCATCCTTGCCATGACGTCATCGATCAACCTCGGATCATTTAAGTAGTTCGTACAATTCAACGCCGTGACGTTCAACATTAAGTTGTCGATCGCATCAGCCTGCTCAGGAATCTTATAGGGGTTCTCTATTCGTACCTTGAGAACTTCTTTCACCATTTCCCGGTACACTACTTCGGGTCTTCCGAAGGATTCTTCAAGCCTGTCAATGGGGTAGATCACGGGATAAGCCAGTTTTTTGTATGCGTTTTGACGTTTCCAGGCTTATAAGCTTACAGCTTCCCTTACAAACTGCCAAGCCAGATAAGCCTGGGAATCGATGGTTAGATTGTTTTGCTTATGAAAGTGCTCGACAGCTGCTCGACAAATATCAAAACAAAGCATTTTTCTAGCAGGTTTAAACTAGGTTAGGCCATATTTCCCATAGGCTTAGGATGTTAAAAAAGGAAAAAAAATACATAAATACGCATTATTATTAAGTTTTTTTTTTAATTTCTGGTGTTCTGGTGTTTAACAATTATTATTTTTATAAAAAAATCAGTTAAAAAAAAAATTATCAAAAAAGGTAAATTATTATTTCAATTTACTTGCAGTTTTCCAGTTCACAGTTTACAAAGTCTAAACATCACTTAAATATTGCCTTGAAAATAACACGAAACATAAATTATGCTTTAAAACTGAACCGAAGTTTGCGTCCTCCGATTATTTCTCTCGATTATAATAGCATACAGAATATGAACATACCGTTTGTTGTTGCGTTGTGATGCGCTGGCTCATTTGATTTCGCTCACCCTCGTACCTTCTATCCTTTTAAAATATATGGTGATGTATTACTTTCTACTTCATGGAACTGTTTCGTGAATTTATACATTTTTACCGTTTGATGTCAAACTTCAACAACACGGAACCCAAACTAAGCGATCTAGAGTAACTAACATTTTGTAGTCCTTTACTTTAATTAAACCCGTTGCGGTTTACCGTTGTACATGGAATTTTATATAAAAAACCCTGGCATTCTGTTAGATTCGAGATTCACCGACTGCTTTAAAATTAAGCATGTGCTGTTAAGAATAAACAGAGATCTTAATTACCTGCACCATTTGGAATGTCAGTTTTGGATAATGGGATGCTTGAGAGTGCTATACAATTTCTTTGGCTGAAGTATGCTTCTTTGATTGGTGTCCTTCCTTAATACAGCTATAGCACGAGGGGAATGATTCGACGAAGTTTTCACACGACAGCGCAAGGTGTATGGAAATACATGTTCAACAAAACCTCAGTACTCTAAGCGTTGCCAGTTAGTTCGTTATAGCTCTTCTCTTCAAAGCCATGAACGTCCGTTCCTTATACTTCTCGATCTCTGGCTTACTCATGGTACAGCAATCATCGCTCGTAATGAGAACGTCATAACCATACTGACGGGAAGCCAGCAAATAATTCGTCCAGCTCTCATCAATCTATCAGCATTATAGGCTGCTTCGATGGTCAATCACTGTTTAAAAAAGTTTTTTTAGTGCCGCACCATGACCGTCACGATCTGGATTATATTCTTCGAGTCCGGCCGTATCAGTGTCTTCCACTTGCCATGTTCTTCATCGTTGATACAGTAAAATGCTTCGGATATATTCGCAACGTTGTTCTAAGGATCATGCTTCAAACTCGAACGTTTGTCAGTTAACACACTGAACACTCGAAAATGCGACATGCATGTGATTTCTCCTTTTATTTATACACCAGATTTAGCTACATACGGATCGCATACCAACTACAACGCCTACTTTGAACACAACTTACACAACACAACAAAACTGTGATGTTTCTTTAATCACAGTATTCAAACGAATGAGAACGAAAGCGCGAATGAGATATAATCCTTTGATTTTTTTAACATGTGGCGTGACGGGTGACGGGTTAGTTGTCAGCATCGGATTGAATTCTTGAGTTCTTCGCTCGACTCAACAATTGATAATTTTTTAAGTTGAATGTTTTTTTTAATGTTGAAATAAAGGAATTTCATCCTTTATAAATTACATAAAATTGTTTTTGACTCACGATACTTGAGGAAATTTCTTAGCTTGTATTTACGTATTCCCATAAGTATGAGTATAAAAAACGGTTTGAACATGCTTGAACCAATCTTTTGAAAGACATGTAAATACCGAGTAGGATTAATAAGCTCATAAAGGTTTTGAACCGGCTTTTCTTGTTGAGACGGCTCAATTGACTGATATATAAATAAGGTTAATTATTATAAGTATCTATGTATATAAAAAATGTAGATACAATTTTAAACTAAAATAAAAAATAAATATCCTGAAAATCTCGGTACAGAATACCTAATGTCATTCTTTATGTCAAAAATCTATGTCCGTATGTGATTGATGCAACCCGTTACCGATTCGCCGCTCGAAATCTGCTCGATTATTTGACACATACCGGCTTAAGCTTAAGCTTTCTAACTTTTGGGATGATCTACCTCAATAATGGCCGGTACGTTGAGCGGATCGAGCATTAGGGGTCTTACGCTCTTTTCTGCTTCCCCACGTAGAGCACATTGTATTCGGTGAAGATTTTCGAGCTGGGTAAACTTGCCTTGTTTCGTTGTTTCCAACAACGTTTTCTTAAACCTTGGCCAGTCCTTTGGCTTGCCGTCAAATGTCGGAAGAATAATAAGGCTCTCTCGCCTGAGCATCGTTTCAATGTTCTTATCGTTGGGCCTTGATCCACCAAAGTCTCTCAAAACTTTAGTAATCCCCTTTACCAACGACGCTTCATCACCGCTGAACGTCCCCTGTTCTTTCCCCTTTGACGTTGACGACGGCTGCGAACTAACACTGGGGCGTAAAGAACATTTCACACATAGAAACGGCTGGTCGGCCGTTGGAGGTTCGGTGAGTTTTACACATTTCAAATGGAACCAACGGTCACAGTCATCGCACTGCACCATATGGCCATCAGATTCGTCAGGCTTAGTGCATAGCCTACACGATCCGTTTTCGTTATCCACAAAAAACTTCTTTTTGTAAACGATGCCACACGCTGGTCTGGTCGCACCGTCCGTGCTCAACCAGCTCCGAAGTCGTTGCCGTACACCGTCCGTGCACCCTGCCGCGTCTCGAAGGTTGACTAGACTTTACGCAGGGTCGTCTGCCCGAGTAAACGATGTCACACGCTGGTCTGGTCGCACCGTCCGTGCTCAACCAGCTCCGAAGTCGATGCCGTATACTGTCCGTGCACACTACCGCGCCTGGTCACTTCTTGTTTCGCGGTACGTATCCGCGCGCCTAGCGTACACTAAGCGTCGTGGAACCTAACGATTGCTAGGTTCCTCTCTGGAGCCACCACTGTTGTCCGGGCTCCGCCGAGCACCAACCAGCCGCGAAGGTAGCTGGTCTCCCGGTGCCGCCAGACTCCGAGCAACAAGAATGCTCGCCGATTGTCGGCGAGCATTTCAGAGTTCAGAGTGACCACCGCCTGAACGTCTACTAGTGTCCAACCAAAATTACCTCGGGTAGGGTTCCGATTGGATTAGAAGGCTTGCGAGGAATGCGAACGATTTTGGTAAAAATAATTCTCTGCACTCAATTTCTCCTTGCTACTGATTTATGATTTATTTTCCATCCATAGTCGTCATTTTCATACATTTTGTTTTAGCGATGTTTAACTTTCCGTTAAGTAAAAACATATCCCTTCCGCTTCCTTAAGGCGCAAAAATAATTTACCTCAAAGCTCCGGGAAATTCAGGATTTGAACATCCTTAATTCCGCATACTAAGCTCGCTTGTTGCTGTTGTGCCTACGCACCTCCGACGCACTCGGCTCGCTCAGAAGCGCATAGTAGATGCGTGAGTAATCACGCCTCTTAGTATCTACGCTTGCTTTCTACCACTCACGCATTCTTTCATACGGTTACTTTTGCGATCGCGCATCGACACCCACGCTTGTCACTCACGTAGTTAAGCCACGCCCCGTATGAGAGGCGCACTTAAAACTTAGCCTGAGCGACAACCTGACTTTCTGAGAGCAATCCGGGGGATCGGATTATAACCGGGTGTTCCGATCCGCGATATGCTAGCCAATAAGGACTGGAGGTATATGATGATTATATACCGCTTTTGCCGAGAAAATGGTCTTATCCTTTGATTCCTTTCCTTAAATTTCTTGCCATCCTTCCAATTGATCCATTAAATGTTAAATGTTGTCCTACGTCATATTCGTATTGTGCCACATAGATTCCGACACCAACCCTCTGGGACACGGCTGCATCTCCGAACATCCACGGAGGCAGAATAAAAAACAATAAGCACGGTTGTATCGCTCCTACCTGTAACTAGTTTAATGTTACACTAATTCTACGTGCCTGTTTTATGCCACCGGTCCATAGCACAGCTCCTAAAATAGACCTGCAACAACATAGCTATCAACATAGCTAACATAGCATAGCATAGTATAACATCACAAACCGTCACAACACCACTATCGATACCAACCAACCAACCAACCAACCAGCATCCGCATCACCATGAACGAGTCCATCACCACCACCATAATCGCCACCACCACCACTGCCTCAACCCGAATAGCATCACTCAATCCGAATCAATAGCCACAATTGCCCACATCACATCACCATCCGCCACTGCAATCCATAGTTATACGTTAGTTTATAAGACAAGCCAGTAGACCCAAACAAAGAATGGACAAAGGCGGATTCAAAAGCGCGTGCCACAATTGGCCTATACGTCGAAGATGACCACATCGGTCTTATACGCGATTGTAAAAGTGCAAAAGAATCATGGGATGCACTGCAGAAATACCACGATAAAGCATCCGACATCTACTTGCTAAAACGATTGACACGCCTCGAACTAGCGGAAGGAGGAAGCATGGAACAACACCTCCACACATACACAGATCTTATTCAGAGGATCAACGGTACTGGTTAACGAATACCAAAAAGGTGGCAGACAGCGATGTTATTATGTTCCTTGCCGGATTCGTATGAAACCTTAGCTACAGTTATAAAACAAGGTCCGATCGACGAACTAACACTAGAATCGGTTAAATCTAAACTCTTTGCAGAATCCGAAAAAAGGAAAGAATTCATTTTAAAGCAATCCGATTTAGTAGCAGTTGCTGTCGGAGAGACAAAAACTGATAAAAATTTGCTTTTGGAGCAAACCAAAACACAAAACGACACACCGGTTGGCGTGAGAAGAGGTCGAGGCCGAAAGAAGGCTACTGAAGCTGAAGAATCGATTTAAAGCAAGACTAATAGCTAAAGGTTTTGGTCAAAGATACGGTTGGATATCGGACTACGAAGAAATATCAGCAACCGTAGCGATGTTACCAACACTACGCACACTATTGGCCATAGCTGGACATAAGAACTTATTAGTGAAGCACTTCGACATAAAGTCTGCGTTTCTACACGGGAAATTAGAAGAGGTAGTCTAGATGCGGCAACCCGAAGGTTTTATATCATCCTGACAGGAGGAGCTTGTATGCAAATTACGGAAGAGCATGTATGGACTTAAACAGGCTGCAAACGTATGGCACAAAACTATGAAGAACATTCTGAATGAATTAGGATTCAAGCAATTGAGTGCAGATACTTGTTTATTTCAAAAAGACACAGAAGAACAAGAAAGAGTGTTTATACTGATCTACGTAGATGACATACTCGTATTATCAAAGCATCGTAATGAAATAACGGAGATCGACGAAGCGTTACGTAATAAGCTTCCTATAACTACACTTGGAGATGTTAAATGGTTCATTGGAATTCGAATCCAGAAAGATAAAGACGGATTCTATACACTATCGCAAAGTCATTTTATTAAAGACATCATAAAACGTTTTGGTATGGAAGCAGCTAAAGGATCTAAACATCCAATGGACACAACCTATTTCAAAATTCGAAATGATAGCGAAAAGCTGAAAGACAACGTCGAATAACATAAATTAATTGGGTGTCTGCTATACTTAGCAACCCACCTGAGGCCCGATATATCAGCAGCTGTCGGAATACTAAGCAGACATGTTAAAGATCCGAACGCAACAGATTGGCAAGAAGCAAAGAGAACAGTACGATACTTAATTTCAACAATCGACTACCGACTAAAGCTTGGTAATAACGGAACCAAATTAGACCAGGTTGGATACTGCGACGCCGGTTGGACAGGAGACACGGCAAGACCGTAAATCTTGCAGTGGATACCTATACAGGTTAGGAGGAGCTACTATATGCTGGACAAGCCGGAAACAAAGCTGTGTGGAAATTTGAGATGTGCACGATGAGTAAGAGTAAGTGAGTGATTTGAAACCTTTTACAGAGTGAATGGGTATGAATCAGCACGAAGAGTTTTTATGATTCCTTTAACCATTCTTTTGCGTTTATACTCACTCTCACTCTCTGTGCCGACTAGAAACTCACTCATGAGTGAGTAAAACTGTTATCACTCTTTGGATTAAAATCACTCTGTAAGAGTGAGTAAATGTGTATTATTACTCTTTTTGGATTGTAAACACTGAGGTTAAGTGAGCAAACGTGTTTTATCACTTTCTTTGGATTGTATTCACCGTCCGCCAGGGGCTTTTGGACCGATGACCGTTCTTCGATCACAAAGACCTGTTTTATCGCGCATCGACACCCACGCTTGTCACTCACGTAGTTAAGCCACGCCCCGTATGAGAGGCGCACTTAAAACTTAGCCTGAGTGACAACCTGACTTTCTGAGAGCAATCCGGGGGATCGGATTATAACCGGGTGTTCCGATCCGCGATATGCTAGCCAATAAGGACTGGAGGTATATGATGATTATATACCGCTTTTGCCGAGAAAATGGTCTTATCCTTTGATTCCTTTCCTTAAATTTCTTGCCATCCTTCCAATTGATCCATTAAATGTTAAATGTTGTCCTACGTCATATTCGTATTGTGCCACATAGATTCCGACACCAACCCTCTGGGACACGGCTGCATCTCCGAACATCCACGGAGGCAGAATAAAAAACAATAAGCACGGTTGTATCGCTCCTACCTGTAACTAGTTTAATGTTACACTAATTCTACGTGCCTGTTTTATGCCACCGGTCCATAGCACAGCTCCTAAAATAGACCTGCAACAACATAGCTATCAACATAGCTAACATAGCATAGCATAGTATAACATCACAAACCGTCACAACACCACTATCGATACCAACCAACCAACCAACCAGCATCCGCATCACCATGAACGAGTCCATCACCACCACCATAATCGCCACCACCACCACTGCCTCAACCCGAATAGCATCACTCAATCCGAATCAATAGCCACAATTGCCCACATCACATCACCATCCGCCACTGCAATCCATAGTTATACGTTAGTTTATAAGACAAGCCAGTAGACCCAAACAAAGAATGGACAAAGGCGGATTCAAAAGCGCGTGCCACAATTGGCCTATACGTCGAAGATGACCACATCGGTCTTATACGCGATTGTAAAAGTGCAAAAGAATCATGGGATGCACTGCAGAAATACCACGATAAAGCATCCGACATCTACTTGCTAAAACGATTGACACGCCTCGAACTAGCGGAAGGAGGAAGCATGGAACAAAACCTCCACACATACACAGATCTTATTCAGAGGATCAACGGTACTGGTTAACGAATACCAAAAAGGTGGCAGACAGCGATGTTATTATGTTCCTTGCCGGATTCGTATGAAACCTTAGCTACAGTTATAAAACAAGGTCCGATCGACGAACTAACACTAGAATCGGTTAAATCTAAACTCTTTGCAGAATCCGAAAAAAGGAAAGAATTCATTTTAAAGCAATCCGATTTAGTAGCAGTTGCTGTCGGAGAGACAAAAACTGATAAAAATTTGCTTTTGGAGCAAACCAAAACACAAAACGACACACCGGTTGGCGTGAGAAGAGGTCGAGGCCGAAAGAAGGCTACTGAAGCTGAAGAATCGATTTAAAGCAAGACTAATAGCTAAAGGTTTTGGTCAAAGATACGGTTGGATATCGGACTACGAAGAAATATCAGCAACCGTAGCGATGTTACCAACACTACGCACACTATTGGCCATAGCTGGACATAAGAACTTATTAGTGAAGCACTTCGACATAAAGTCTGCGTTTCTACACGGGAATTAGAAGAGGTAGTCTAGATGCGGCAACCCGAAGGTTTTATATCATCCTGACAGGAGGAGCTTGTATGCAAATTACGGAAGAGCATGTATGGACTTAAACAGGCTGCAAACGTATGGCACAAAACTATGAAGAACATTCTGAATGAATTAGGATTCAAGCAATTGAGTGCAGATACTTGTTTATTTCAAAAAGACACAGAAGAACAAGAAAGAGTGTTTATACTGATCTACGTAGATGACATACTCGTATTATCAAAGCATCGTAATGAAATAACGGAGATCGACGAAGCGTTACGTAATAAGCTTCCTATAACTACACTTGGAGATGTTAAATGGTTCATTGGAATTCGAATCCAGAAAGATAAAGACGGATTCTATACACTATCGCAAAGTCATTTTATTAAAGACATCATAAAACGTTTTGGTATGGAAGCAGCTAAAGGATCTAAACATCCAATGGACACAACCTATTTCAAAATTCGAAATGATAGCGAAAAGCTGAAAGACAACGTCGAATAACATAAATTAATTGGGTGTCTGCTATACTTAGCAACCCACCTGAGGCCCGATATATCAGCAGCTGTCGGAATACTAAGCAGACATGTTAAAGATCCGAACGCAACAGATTGGCAAGAAGCAAAGAGAACAGTACGATACTTTATTTCAACAATCGACTACCGACTAAAGCTTGGTAATAACGGAACCAAATTAGACCAGGTTGGATACTGCGACGCCGGCTGGACAGGAGACACGGCAAGACCGTAAATCTTGCAGTGGATACCTATACAGGTTAGGAGGGGCTACTATATGCTGGACAAGCCGGAAACAAAGCTGTGTGGAAATTAGAGATGTGCACGATGAGTAAGAGTAAGTGAGTGATTTGAAACCTTTTACAGAGTGAATGGGTATGAATCAGCACGAAGAGTTTTTATGATTCCTTTAACCATTCTTTTGCGTTTATACTCACTCTCACTCTCTGTGCCGACTAGAAACTCACTCATGAGTGAGTAAAACTGTTATCACTCTTTGGATTAAAATCACTCTGTAAGAGTGAGTAAATGTGTATTATTACTCTTTTTGGATTGTAAACACTGAGGTTAAGTGAGCAAACGTGTTTTATCACTTTCTTTGGATTGTATTCACCGTCCGCCAGGGGCTTTTGGACCGATGACCGTTCTTCGATCACAAAGACCTGTTTTTTTAAACGCAACTGTGAGGGACACTGTTGCATGCAACTGTGATGATCACATTGCATTAAATGTGATCCAAAATGTTGCAGGTGAAGTACGTGCCGAACCTCAACCCAAGAACCAAATGGTATGGAAAGACGAAGCCACTGCATGCAGGAGACCTGGTCTAGGTCGCGGATGGCGACAATCAGAAAAACTGGGTCCGCGGCGTTGTAGAGGAACCGATCCTCTCGAAAGATGAGAGAGTGAGCCAAGCATGGGTGCATACCAACAACGGTCGATATCGAAGAGCAACAGGAAAACTCGCGGTCCTTGAACTAGACAGACAGTAACTCCAGTCCGAGGCCAGACTGTGTTACGGACCGGGAAATGTTCAGGCGTTCAGGACCCCTGGGAGGTGATAATTGCCAATGGTAGAGCGAAAGATGTCACGAGTCGGGGACCGAAAGAGGACCACTGTGCGAGAAGGATATATTCGCCTGTAGGAGAAGGAAAGGGGGCTTTTTTGGAGAGGAAGTCTAGCAGTGCAGTCAGCGGACCAAATTTTGAACTTTCGTTAAACTTCATTATTTTCTTCCTGGTTTCAATAAATAAAATAAAGTATTTGTGAAATGGTCAACAAAAAATGAAGTGGAAGTGAAGAGGCGCCGGGTTGCCTCAAAGGAAGGTTTTCTTTTTGTCGAATAATTTTAGAAGGTAACACACTTTATTTACTTGACCCTTTGCCGGGTCGGATTCAACTGAACTGGTTGAGGATTTTGGTCCGTTTATATACATCAAAAGGATGTCGCGCAACTACAAAAGAATGTTCCAGAAGGATCTTGAAACAGAAAAAATGTAGCGTCAGTTACGCGCGCAATGATGATACCGATAATCATCGGCTATTATCCTAGCGTTCGGGATTGGTCGAGATGGTTTGCGAACGGGGCTAGTGTGAGTGTGTTAGTTGTTTTGATTTGCACGTTCACTCTCCCGATCACTCTCACGCTCACGCTCTCCCGATATCTGCCCAAAGAGCTCAATCAC
Organism: Anopheles marshallii; assembly: GCF_943734725.1. Lineage (NCBI taxonomy): Eukaryota > Metazoa > Arthropoda > Insecta > Diptera > Culicidae > Anopheles > Anopheles marshallii. The sequence goes on from NC_071326.1 coordinate 56,077,992, forward strand.
CTGAGCTGTAGCGAACAGGAAGTATAGTAAAATTTCGCTGTAACTGCGTCCGAACAGTAATGTACATCTACGTAATAAGCACTTACCCTCATGACAACAACCGAAAATTTCATATTGACCTCTCGTGTTTTCGAATCCGATGCAACCCGGTCGTGCACCTGGTTGCTTTGTTTAGGATTTTTTTTTTCTTTTGAAAGATTTCTTTCATCGTTTCTTTCGATCTTATTCTAAAGTGACGTACACTAAATTTGTTACGCGTAACACATATTTTAGTTTTTTTCTTGCTTCACAATTTTTTTTCACACGTCTTACTAATAATTTTATAAACAATAACTAACAATTTATTCACGAAGAATATGTAAAACACACTTACAGGGTTTAACAAGCCTATTGAATGGCATGCTTCGCCGGTCTTGAAATGTATTTCTTAACCTATGAAGTATTTCCTCCCGCTCAAAATGTAATCCGCTGGCTCGATGTGATTTTCACGACGATTTCTTTAGCTTTTTCCCCGGGATTCCGGGCAGCTTGTTGTCGTGATTTTTACCATATTTTGAAAATTAATTTTAACTACTTTTTTGCGCTTGTTGTTAACAAGGTAACATTGATTTGTAAAGAATAAGGGTACAGCTTAATTTTTTATTATAACTGAACCCCAATTCATTTGACTCACTTAATAATAAGCAGTTAAATCACGAACATTTATAAATGAAAATATGAAAACATTTATAAAAGCATAAACATGAAACATTTATAAATGCACTGCTTGAAAATCCCGCAATAGCGTAAAATGCAATAAAATGGGCTGTTATTGTGCATGAAAAGTACAAGAACTAATAAATTAATTTTTCTTTTATCATTTTACTGCCATTGTTGTTTTATTTGAAATATATAACTATTTTTTTTTTAAATACTATCCTCCAAGATGGTTTGTTTACATTTCATTCGAATTCAGTTTTGACACATGGCCTGATCGGAATTCGTTTATATTGTCATGTTGACTATGTGCTTAAAACATCTCGTATGAAATACATAGAAGCAAGAACTCGATCTGTTTATATAAATATTTATAATAGCGATGTTGAAAACGAAGCGGGACAGCAAAGCGGGAAATAAAATTTTCAGTAAAGAATTTTCCCTGGTTACTTTGCAATTGTGATTCAGTGATTTATGTACATATTCTAAGTGGCTGCTAAATTATTATCACCAGGTAAGTTCAAGACGTTTATCTAATTCATGCAATAATAATGTATTTTAACTATGTTTTTCGATTTAAGCGATGGCAGATAATATAGAAAATCATGCGTGTGATGGAGACGCACCGGCTAATGCTGCGACATAGCGTGCAACCGGATCATTGTCCCCAGGTATGTTCTAGACTTATGTTTAATTCCTACGGTATGGTGTAGCGCAGAAGTGTTGGCAGATACTATAGTAAATAGTTGATATAACATGAAGGTTCCCTATTCCCCAAAAGCGCGGCGGAATAACACAAAAAAAAACTAACAAATGCAGCTATAGGAGTAGAGATGTGCCAAAAGAATCAGACTCGTGAACTTCTTGCGGTTCTTTGAAAAGAACGAACGATCTAGGTTCGTTAAAAAAGAAGGAACGGTTCTTTTTTAAAAGCTTAAAAACATATGACTAATATTGTTTTTTTAAGCTATGCAAAAATATGCGGATAAAAATTTGAACTAGTTCGCTTTTAGAACCGTATATTGATTTTCTCATACAAAAATTAGAAAGAACCGAATGTTGCAATTTATCATACAAAATGAGAAAGAACCGAACTTGGTCGTTCAAAGAACCGTATGCCATAATTTACCATACAAAAATGAGAAAGAATCGCCTAGATCGCTCAAAGAACCGTGCGTCAGGTTTCGCCATACAAAATTGTGAAAGATCCGAACTAAGTCGTTCAAACAATCTTATGTCATAATTTACCATACAAAAATGAGAGAGAACCAAACTAGTACTCTCTGAGAACCGTTTCTGTTTGATAGATGGCTAGACGCCACACTGGAATGGAACAGAGCCGAAGCCGCCCGAAGTCATACAAAAATGATAAAAGCATTATTTGTTTTAACGTGATAAAGAAAATGAATTGAAATAATAAAAAAAATAATAATAATATGCGGCTAATGATTAATCAGTATTTTTTCATCAAAACGTGCAACTGTAAATCTTATATGTAAATGTAATGATGGTATTATAAAACCGTTTTTACGTAACGATTGCCAGATGCCTAGACTTTGATCTAAGATAAATAAACAAGTGACAACATTCAAATTTGTAGAATATTTTGGTATTGTTCGACAATAATACGTAAAATTTATAGATTATTGTTATGTAAATAAACTCCAAACCTGTTACTCAAAGCCTCTAGGCGGCAATCAAATTTAGGTAAGATCGAATTGCAATCAGAGTAAAGAGTACGGCGCGGTAAAATCTTCGGTTCTGTGATTAAATCGTCTTAGACGTGTGTAACCATACGTGTGTGTTCCATATGAATACTGCTGGAATGGAGAATCAATGTTTCAACTAAAATAAAAAAAGAATACCGAAAAATATTGTCCAGCTTGCTATTAACAGGTTGGCTGATAAGTCCCCGGTCTAACAAAGGAAAACGCATTTTTTTGTCAAAATTCGTTTTTATTATTCAACATAGTTCCCTTCAAGAGCGATACAACGATTATAACGACCTTCCAATTTTTTGATACCATTTTGGTAGTACTCCTTCGGTTTTGCCTCAAAATAGGCCTCAGTTTCGGCGACCACCTCTTCATTGCAGCCACATTTTTTCCCTGCGAGCATCCTTTTGAGGTCTGAGAACAAGAAAAAGTCGCTGGGGGCCAGATCTGGAGAATACGGTGGGTGGGGAAGCAATTCGAAGCCCAATTCATGAATTTTTGCCATCGTTCTCAATGACTTGTGGCACGGTGCGTTGTCTTGGTGGAACAACACTTTTTTCTTCTTCATATGGAGCCGTTTTGCCGCGATTTCGACCTTCAAACGCTCCAATAACGCCATATAATAGTCACTGTTGATGGTTTTTCCCTTCTCAAGATAATCGATAAAAATTATTCCATGCGCATCCCAAAAAACAGAGGCCATTACTTTGCCAGCGGACTTTTGAGTCTTTCCACGCTTCGGAGCCGGTTCACCGGTCGCTGTCCACTGAGCCAACTGTCGATTGGACTCAGGAGTGTAGTGATGGAGCCATGTTTCATCCATTGTCACATATCGACGCAAAAACTCGGGTGTATTACGAGTTAACAGCTGCAAACACCGCTCAGAATCATCAACACGTTGGTGTTTTTGGTCAAATGTGAGCTCGCGCGGCACCCATTTTGCACAGAGCTTCCGCATATCCAAATATTGATGAATGATATGACCAACACGTTCCTTTGATATCTTTAAGGCCTCTGCTATCTCGATCAACTTCATTTTACGGTCATTCAAAATCATTTTGTGGATTTTTTTTGATGTTTTCGTCGGTAACCACCTCTTTCGGGCGTCCACTGCGTTCACCGTCCTTCGTGCTCATTTCACCACGCTTGAATTTTGCATACCAATCAATTATTGTTGATTTACCTGGGGTAGAGTCCGGAAACTCATTATCAAGCCAAGTTTTTGCTTCCACTGTATTTTTTCCCTTCAGAAAACAGTATTTTATCAAAACACGAAATTCCTTATTTTCCATTTTTTTCACAATAACAAAAGTTGCTTGACAAAAGACGCTCTGTCTCACAAACTAATTGACATACAGACGACAAATTTTGACACGAATCATTTGAAGGTTGGTACTATATAAAAATAATATGCATTTAATACTAGCGGCGCCATCTATGTGTCAGACTGGGGACTTATCAGCCAACCTGTTAGATTAAGCGTTTTTTTATGTCTTTATAACTGGCTGGTCGTATCGAGTCAGTCCTTAACCAATGAATTAACCAATTCTAAAATTATTTGTTTGTTGAGTAAATAATAAAGTAAATTTTATGCTATTCTATTTAAATTTAATGAAAAATGGTATCAAATACTTAAAATCAAAAACATACGCAATAAAATATTATATATAATAAAATTATTAAATACTTGCACGAAACTGAACGAAAAAATTGTGATTCACGATTCGTTCTTTTTTGAAAAAGAGCTGGGTCGTACGAGTTCATCAAAAAGAACCGTTTTGCCCATCTTTATATAGGAGATGTTCAAACCTGCATTGACGAAGATTGTTCGATATCTTTGAGCAAATTGGTTCAAAAAGTATTCGAACGTCATAATATTCGAGTGAGTATCACAACCATAGCTCGGGCGATGAAGAAATTCTACTATGCATCACCAGGTGGCAGTCCCTGTCACCTGTGAGTGGAGATTAAGTACGGTTTCCACTCCGGACGTGCTTCATCCCGGTTGACACACACTCTCATGTTGAAAATTAGTATGCGGACAATGGCCGGAATCATACTCTAAGCCAGTTTTTTGTATGCGCTTTGACGTTTCCAGGCTTATCCAATTACAGCTCGCCATACAAATGGTAAGCCAAGTAAAGTCTAGGAACGAAGGATTAGATCGGTTTCTCAATGAAAGTACCCAAGCACCCAAAACCCAAGCTCGACAAATGTCAAAACAAAGAATTTTGCTAGCTGGTCTGAACTAGGTTACGCCATGTTTCCCGTGTGCGAAAAAGGTAAACAACTTTTTTTAACAAAAACAACAGAAAAAGGATTATTTTAATAATCAGACTTGTATATTATTTCAAACGCATTGAAATTAAAATTAAATTACTAAACTTTAATCGATTTTTCTCAAATTGTAATTTACAAAAATGTTATGTCAAAATGCTATGTCCGGTAGGAATCTGTACATAATGATACAGCCCGGTACCTGGATTATTTTGCAGAAACAGGCTTAAAGCTTAAGCTTTCTAACTTTTGGTATGATCTACTTCAATGATGGGAAGGTCGCTAAAAGGCACAGTGGCCACAAAAGTAGTTCCTCAAATACGATCAAGAAATATTTCTATTGTGTGTGCAATGAACCGGGCCGGAATTTTGTTTTACATGGTCAAAAATAGGGCAATAAACCAGGAGGCATTCGTAGGGTTCATAAAACGTTTAAAAGAAAATTTAAACGGACATAATGTAGGACATCGACCCGTCCTGATAATGGACAACGTTGCCTTCCATAAATGCACCGCTCTTCAGGAGGCAATAGATACCGAGGGGTGCGATGTCCAATACTTGCCGCCCTATTCACCTTTCCTGAATCCAATCGAAAACCTTTTTTAGCAAGTGGAAGAATGTGGTGAAGAGGACTAATTCCAACAAATGAGGCGGAACTAATGATCGCTATAGAGCAGGGGTCTCCAAACTTTTAAGATGGCGGGCCGCTTTGAGTGGAAAGCCGCAGCTGAGGGCCATCATCTGCAAAAATAATATAGCATTCAATTTGGATGGTGAGGGGAGGGGGGGCGGAGAGGGTGGTGTCGGATGTGGTTGTTTGAGAAAATACGAGAAATTATCGTAATTATAATTTTAAATAATGAAATAGCTGAATTGAAATAATTTTATAAAATAGGTTAAATGCAAAATTATACTCACAATATTTGTTCTTTATTCCTGTCTTTATAGCTCTTTATGTTACATTGCCACTGTATTTCACATTGTCTTGATTTCTTAAGTTTAGTTTTAGTTTTAGTTGAATTCAATTTGTACTTTTCTGTATTTATCTTTTGAAACTAATGCGAATGATGGCATTGCTTCTTGGATGCTTTAATTGCGGATAATTCGGGTTTCAAATTTGACGTACCTATCGTCAGTATAGATTCCATGTGTTTGTCCGTTAAGTTGGATCTCAAATTATTCTTTACGTATTTCATTCGAGAAAATGTTTGTTCGCACAAATATGTTGTTCCGAACAGTGAAATGTACTTACATGCAAAATCTCTCATGTTTGGAAAATCTTTTTTCGGCAAAAAATTGTATAAATCAATTGGTCCTTCTTTGAATTTATCTTTCAGGTTATCATTCGCTTGAATTTCGATGACCTCCAACTGAAATTCATTGGGACAATCCAAAACAACTGCATCGAATGGATTTTGAAAAATTCTAATTTCTGAAGCCTTTTCGTCTACTTCAGAAAACCTTTCACTGAACTGCTTTTGCAGGTTGGTTATTAAATCAAATGCATAATCAACTGGGAATTCTGCCTTTGCTTGTCCTTTAAATTTTTGACACTCTGGAAAATGTGTTAAGTTTATTATCTGTAGCTGTTTTAAAAATAACCTGAGTTTTAGTCTGAATGCCTTAATATGAGTGTACAAATCGGAAATAAGATTGTCCTGTCCTTGAAGTTTAAGATTCAGTAAATTCAAGCGAGTTGTTATGTCTGCTGCAAATGCCAATTTCCATAGCCAGTTTTCATCACGTAGCAACGGTTCTGGTTTGCCCTTTGTTTCAAAAAACTCCGTAACATCCTTTCTTATTTCAAGCATTCTTGTTAAAAGTTTTCCACAACTTAACCATCGTACTGCTGTGTAATAAGGCATATCTGGATAATCTGATTCATTGTCTTTCAACAAGCTTCTAAACTGTCTATGATTCAGACCGTGTGATCGAATGAAATTCACTATTTTAACTACGGGATGAAGTACACAGCTAATATCTAAATATTTAGCGCACAACGCTTGCTGGTGAATCATACAGTGGATGACCATAGGCTGAGGGACATTTCTTTTTTTGCACTCCTCCTTCACTAGTCCAACCAAACCTTTTTTAATATTGCCTGATTTATAATAGAGTTTCGACTAATTGGCTCAAATCGTTTCGAAAGACCTGCCAAGAGTGATTTAGCCAAATTGCGCACGGAATCATCCAGATCTTCAGTCAGTATATCAGATGTTTTTTTTGTTAAAATTTGAACCACGAGATCCATATGTGATAACGTCGCATTTTTTTCAGATGAAACTATTTTTGTGGCACTGTCAAAGTTTTGGAGAATTTTGATAGTTTGATCCATTACAGCCCAACCTTTGATTTCGAGTGAAGTGTGCATTTTGATGGAATCTAAACAAAACATAATTGGAATTTTATTCTTGTGGAATCTCTCGAACATATCGAAGGTCGAGTTCCAACGAGTTATTACGTCCTGTTTAAGTTTTAGAACTAGGTAATTAAATTTCTTTTGTGCTTCTATAAGATTGTTCCCGGCCGTACTGCTCTTTTTAAAAAAAGTTACAATGCGTTTAACCTCTTCTACTAATACATTTATTGATTCTGCAATAGAATGCTTGACAATTGAATTCAAAGTATGGACAAAACATGGAAAATGTTCCATGTTTAGCTCTTTCACAGCACTTCTCATATTTGCCGCATTATCAGTAACAATAGCAGCTATTTTATCTGTCAAATTGAATGATTGAATCACTTGCTTTATCCATTCTGCAATATTGACTGTCGTATGTTGCACCGTGAACTCCGAACATTGTAACAAATTCGAACATAACACATTATTTGTATTGAGATAATGCACTGTGAGCGCATAAAAACTTGTGTTGTTCGCATTTGTCCAACCATCCGATGTTAAAGCTACTTGAGCTGTGGTTGACAAAACGTTCATAATTTTTTGTAAGCTTTTTTCGTAATGTCGTTTCAGCATTGCTTCCGAAACAGTTTTGCCGTTTGGTATCACATAGTTCGGGTTCATAGCATTACAAAACGTTTTAAACGATTCAGATTCCACTATAGAAAATGGGAGGCATTCCTGGCATATTAATGTCAACAAAAATTCGTCTAGCTTTCCTTTTGCATCGCTAGATAATGATTTCATGGATACAAAATATTTGTCGATTGCACTAGTAGTCACAGAACTAGCTCCTGGATGATCTGGTAATGATTCTTCCGAAGGATTAGCATGGTCAAGTAGTAGCTGTTCGTAAAAACGGGATTCCGATATGTTTTGTATTAAGATGAGGTTTCAAATTCGATGTCGATCCTTTCGTAATCTGAATGATTTTGGAGCAATAATGGCACTTTCCTGCATGCTCTTTTTTTCAAAATGATTCCAAATGTCGCTAGTTGTTCTTGCCAAATTCATTATAAAAGCCTGCATATTGTTAAGGAAACGAAAAATTCGGTTGATATCTTATCGTTCTTCGCTGTTATTACACAATTTTGATGAGAAACTTACCTTATAGCGTTGCAAACTCAAATAAAATACGTATAGATTTATAACAACGATATATTGAACTTAAATCACGCTCGACAACCGACTGACTGCAGGAGAATGTGAACCTTTTTTTAAATTTATTAAGATTCTCAAAAAACAATTAAACATGCACGAACACGTCCTTTAAGTTATCTGCGCATATGAACGTTAGTTTTCTGCTCACTACCACCTATAAATTAATAAAACGAAATTGTCTGCAAGTCATCGTACGGCATGCGTACGGAAGAGTCGCCGCACGGATAGCGTGCGGAAGAATCGCTATTCTCAATAATGGGGTAGATCACGGTCTAAGCCAGTTTTTTGTATGCGTTTTGACGTTTCCAGGCTTATTCGCTTACAGCTCGCCATACAAATGGCAAGCCAAGTTAAGCCTAGGAAAGAGGGATTAGATTGGTTTCTCAATGAAAGTACCCAAGTACCCAAAACCCAAGCTCGACAAATGTCAAAACAAAGAATTTTGGTAGCTGGTCTGAGCCAGGTTAGGCCAAGTTTCCCGTGTGCGAAAAAGGTAAACAAATTTTTTTTAACGAAAAGAACTGAAATAGGATTATTTTGATAATCAGACTTGTATATTATTTCAAATACATTGAAATTAAAACCAAATTACTAAACTTAAATCGATTTTTACTTTACTTTAGTTTCACAAAAATGATCCCTTGTGTCATTTTTTATGTCAAAATGCTATGTCCTTTACGAATCTGTACAGAATGATACCGCCCGGTACCTAGATTATTTGGTAAAAAGGTAAAATAGAGTCCCAAACAAACATTTGACATTTCGAAAGTGCTAAGGGGCTGCGCACACGCAATGTGTGTTTCTTTCAATCGCTGGTGTGTTGTTTGTTTACATTTGGCATCGTGATCGTTACTGTGCAGGGAAGTGATGATTTTGTCCTCGCTTTGGATTTTATTCTGTTAATTGTTGTACAGTGTTTTAATTAATTTATGTTTCAGCTAATTTTATGCGACCTGCCGTGTACCGTTGGCGGATTTTTGCAGAATGATGCAATGCAGGTGATCGTTTGGTGATATTTTCCGGGCCGGTGCAACTCCCGGTCGAATGATTGCTATCGGAGGATGCAGCAGTAGACGAAGTGTATGACAACAGTAGGCGCAACGGTACCAGCGCTAGCAGCTAAAATGATGCGCCAAAACTCCCGGAATATGTTTTCTACCGCTGGAAATTGCTACCGGATGTTTTCCACCAACGTTTGGATGCGGCAGCAGCGGCTACTGGCGACAGTTCGTCTGCTATCCGAGCAGACTGAGGCACATTCCCGTTGAATGTTTGTCGTCTGATTATGCAGCAGCATAATCCAGGAGAACTCCCTGCGCGAAGTTCACCGCCAGAGGTTACCGTTGGAAAAGTGATAGGAGTGTTTTGTCATATACAAGTGATTGGTTATTGTATTAGGATGTGCACCGGATTGTTGAGTTATGTGTGCGTTAAATATATGTTGTATGTATGTTGCAAAGATATGTTGTATGAAAAAAGAAAACATCATCAGATAATATAAAACATAATCGTATGCCTAGCGTGATCGTGCTGTGGAAGATATTTTAGTGCGAGACATCCGAAAACGCTGGTGGAATTTAGGCTTAGTAGACACGTGTGCATAACGCCGTTGAGTGATATTCTGGTCGAATAATACTTACGGTGGCTGAACGTCTTGTAGAACCATCGTAGCTCTTGTAGAACCATCGTGTGTTGTAATTGAACATTGTTTCCTGTTTCACGGATGCTAGATCGCGTTAATTAATCATCAAAAGAAGGATATGTTACGATGTATAGCAGCATCGTCATGTGTCTGTCCTTCTTCATAAACCTTCTAATTAAGTGGTTCGGTTTCAGTTTATACGTTAAATATGGTAGTTGCTACTCTGCGGAAAAAAAGAAACCGTATTGCTGTTACACTTCGCCTTATGAATCGGCTGGGCAAAGGTGCAGTGATTCAGAAGCATCTTGAATTCGGCTCTGCCTCTTACAGATTTCAGACCATCGTAAAGTTCGCAGATAGAACAGATGCACGGGCCAGCTTGCCAGTGAAGTGGATCTAGTGCTTGCTGATCAGTAGCTCGTAGTGGAATCAGAGGGAATGAAGCACATGCGTTTAATTAGTTCCAATTCTACCGTCGGGATGGCACATACGTGACGTATGAAGTTAGTAGCCGAATGGATAGCACAGCTGGAAACGATCACTGTTAAATAAATAACAAAATTTACTCAACAACAAGTGCGTTCGTTGCCGAATCAAGTATCAATCAAGTTAAGTCAAGTTCATATCCAGGGTTACGTAGCGAACGGATAACGAATCTATGCAGCATCTCGTAGTAGAAGAATAAACGAAGGTATTTCTTTTAATTTTACCTGCTTTTTTTCTTTATTCATCAATGCAGTGCCGTCATAGACTAACGAGTTAACAGGATGTTAATAGGTTTATGGAGTTTGATTTAAATACAGAAGTGTTCGATATTGTTCTCTTGGATTGCACTGATTGATTTTCTGATACAAACTTAAATTACAAATTCATTTGATTGCTTAGATTGGATCTGATTTTTTGGTTGAAATGGATGCGATAAAAGCGAACATAAATTAATTCGGCGATTCGTTACACAAAAAACTGCTTCTGTGTTTAATATATTTACATTATTTCAATGCACGGATGAAATACATATCTCAACTGTTGTCCCCACAGTCAAATTTATAAAGTATGATAGAAAATAACGAACGAATGTAATTTTTTAAAATAAAGAAATTTAAATCAGATGTAGTTAGTTAATGTTAAATACAATACTCATTTGATAGCAGCCGACTTATTTGTATTTAACATTTATCATAACCTATACTAAAACACATAAATTTGATATTTCATAGCTTTAACGTCGCGTAAATGTTACAAAAATACATAAAACTTTATTAGTTAAACGGTACAACGCGCAAAGCCATCCGTTTCTGGATAGCAGCTGACGCTCTCTGATCGGGATCGAAATAACGATCTCGTAAATGCCGATCCTTGTTACCGGGCACTCGTGCTCATCAACCGACGAGAGGCTTCTTGCGGAGAGCACACGTGAGTACCAGTTTATGCGTTACGCACGCAACAATAACTAACCTTACTTCTGAGCAAATGCGAAATCTTGACGATTTGATACCTTTGTTCCCTGTATGCAATCATACTTCCTACAGCGGACATATGAGGTAAGTATGGTGCCATATCTGTCGTACTCCTGATTTACAATTATGGCCCCTGCTATTCCTAATTTACATCGACTATCTATTCCACTACTGTACCAATGAGATCATACCTGACGTATGCAAAAGTTGTGAAAATTTTCACTGCAGTCAAGTGACTATCGGCATCTGCAGGAGCAGACAAAATAATCAAAGCTTATCCCGGGCATACTTGACTCGACAGTTATTAAATGTTAGTTTTTTTTCCTTTTTTTTATTTTTACAAGGAGAGTGGATCTTCTAAAAGACACCCATACCCCGGGTAGTGTGGGATTCTTACCCACTAAAAACTCTCCTTCATATGCGGCGTAAGCTTCTTCCGACACCATTGAAACCAATATAGCGCAGATCAATAAAATTGGAAAATCTGAAAAACAGATAATCAATGGTTGGTTTTTTCGGAAGAGCTTGATAGCAAGTATGCACCAACAGAGTACATCCTTGAAAAAAAATTGTAATTCCCGCAAACCCTCCATGCTCGTGAAATAAATTTTCATCGAGAAAAAGATGTGCTGGAAAGAGCTACCGCCAGCTGGTAGGTTGTTGCCTCGTTCGTTCAGAACGCAGATGTAGCTAAAACGAAAATACAGTGTTAAAAAATTGTTCAAAGCATCTTTATATTCACTTAGATAGCTTACCGCTTAAAATATGTCACACATTAACGCCACAATGATGCAATGGCCTATGAAAACGATCTGAAAGCTGGAAATAGACGCTAAAAGAAATATCACATTTATGCTTAAATTTTTTTTTTTGTTTTTTTTTTTTTTTACAAGGAGGAGAAATCTGGTCCAACTTGGCATGTTACTGCCAAAACCCTCCTCCTCCTTGGGTCCGTATCGCATTTGATCTTCTCAGGACCATGTGAGAAGTTGCTGTGGGCCGCCCTGCTGAAGGAAAAAATAAAAATTATTTAAAATTTCCTACTTCGTTCCCCAAGGCATCAAGAAAGGAGACAAATACATCGTCATTGCATCGTCGAAATTGATGCTCAGCAAAGTAGTGTTCTATATTACTTTTTATATTCGTCCCTTTTTTCTTCAAAAATGCCTTCAACCATCGCCATACGTTCTCAATCCGTTGCGTATTGATGGTGTTATCGCTCGGGTTGAGAAAGTGGATGGAATGGTTGACTGTCGCATGGGGAAATCCATGGGCCATTAGCCCATTGTAACCGGCCCAACAGTCGGTCATGATTGTGGTACCGGCTTCCACATGCCGTACCACAAGATCGTTGAGGGTGGCTTGTGAGCGGTTTAGAACACGCTCAAGGAAAATTTCGCTCGTTTCACGGCATATACCTCCCACAAGCCATTGCGTGTTAGACGCACTTACCCGGCCGACATTGTACTTTCGACGAGAGATGGCAGTCTCGTCGATTTCCACCGTCATACCGGGCCCTCCGATCTTCCCACTGGTGCAAACGAACGTTTCCCAAAGAAACGTTCGAATAGTTTCATAAAACTTCAGCACCGTTTTGTGGGTGACGTTAATTTCCCTGGCGCAACGAGCAGCATCCGCATTGTTGGCCCACTCATAACAGCAGCGCATAAGCTTGCCTAGCGCAAGCTTATGGTTATAAAATATAGAGCCAACACGGATGCTGCTTGTTCCGCCACACTGATAATCGTTGCATACATACCTGTATCCATCGATGCCCTTATACCGCTTCAACCGCATATCCCCAGCACATTTCGGACACAGAACCTGGGGCTGAAGTAGTGCTCGCTGCTGCATCCATAAAATGCCTCCTAGATCGTTCTGAAAAATAGCAGTCAAAGAGTTAGAGTTGTATGCCATTGCAAACAACACTTTCACTACGTTAGCGAAATTAATCACTATTTGGCGCCAAAATTTAATGACGCTTACTGTAAAGTGAGGGAGTATAGGAAAGCTATACATTACCGATCCCAATACATGTATAAGCAAATAATGGATAGCTCGAATGTAAGTTTACACGAACGTATTATCCATTTGTTGAAAAATGGGATGGTTTTACATAATTGTAGATGAATTGCCATAAGAATGTTTTATTTCATTACAGGAAACAATAAAAAACAATAGAAACAAGTGAAAAATATATTTGAAACCAATTTCATTTTCATGCTTGATAATTAGTACAGGAAAATCCGTTACATTTAGTACATGTCCGGATAATCACCATTATCGTAGTGTGTGTAATTGTTGACATATAATCCATCAAGTAAACAAACCATTCCTGTTCGTATGATCAAACCGTATACAATAATCTGAAACGCATTATCATATGCAGTGCCTTAACCTGTAAGGGCAGCGGGCTTAATGCACGCATACTGTGCAGCCAAGTGGGGCCCGAACTGGAAAAGGGACTCGAAGTCACAAAGAACCGCCTACCGGTCAGCAGATGTAATGTGATAGAGGAATAATAAACCATGTTTGTTCTGTTCTTTGTTTACAAAGTGCAGTCGAAAAAGCACCTGTATTAGAAGGTACAAGGTTTCATAAGCCCCCATTATCGATACATTCGTGATGCATTTAACATCTTGTAGAATTTGCGAGTTTAGCCGCTTGAGACAGGTTCTATTTCAACAAATCATCCGACTCGTCGAAGATGCACTTCTAATCCTGGAAGAGTTCTATCTGCTGCTTTCTCATTCATTTCTAATTTCCCACGTTCTGCCGGGTCTCGCACTGTAGTATTTGGGCACGTGTTGCATTCGCCATAGTGCCATAGTGTGCGCCTGCACTCATTATCAAACCGTTCGCTCTTCTGATTAAATGTTATGCATTCAATTAGTCACTCGCACAAGTTTTTGAAAACTTGTTTTACCACGCATCAGTGCTCAAATGCAGTGCAAAAATCAACGCTTCTTGTAGCAAATAAATATCAGCCATATATAGATAAAAAAAATCATCGCTTTATTGATTACCGAAATCCGCAGAAATGACTGCACCGCTTTGTAGTAACTCTTTGGTACATATTTGGTACGTATATGAATATAATATGCTCTGTGCGTTCCATTCCACTACGTAACATGTATGTTCGCGCTGCTTCGATCTGCTTTACTTTGGTAGAGGGTAAGCTACATACGAATGCAGCACAAAGTCTACACAAGGGGTACTTATACTATTTATTATTTTTATTTGGGCACTACTGAAGTGCAACTTTTCATAATGCAATAAGTACTTGTTTAATCGCAGTGACTACTACCTAAAAAAATGTTCTACTGCCTACTCGGGGTAGATCATATGTTTTGTATAGAAGTTTGCATATGCTCTGGTCGCAAAGTTAATATCTTTTGATTTACTGGCCCTATTTGCTTGAAATTTTGAAGAAAGGTTGAGCTTCTTGTTGTTTAACTAGTAATATGTATATAAGAATTTTAATATTTTTTTCTGTTAATTATTTGCTTTCGTCAATTTTAACTTATATCTACTGTAGCCAATTGTTCGCTAACCTAATTGCTAATTGCGCTAATTGTTCGGTAAAACAAGTTTTCAAAAACTTGTGCGAGTGACTAATTGAATGCATAACATTTAATCAGAAGAGCGAACGGTTTGATAATGAGTGCAGGCGCACACTATGGCACTATGGCGAATGCAACACGTGCCCAAATACTACAGTGCGAGACCCGGCAGAACGTGGGAAATTAGAAATGAATGAGAAAGCAGCAGATAGAACTCTTCCAGGATTAGAAGTGCATCTTCGACGAGTCGGATGATTTGTTGAAATAGAACCTGTCTCAAGCGGCTAAACTCGCAAATTCTACAAGATGTTAAATGCATCACGAATGTATCGATAATGGGGGCTTATGAAACCTTGTACCTTCTAATACAGGTGCTTTTTCGACTGCACTTTGTAAACAAAGAACAGAACAAACATGGTTTATTATTCCTCTATCACATTACATCTGCTGACCGGTAGGCGGTTCTTTGTGACTTCGAGTCCCTTTTCCAGTTCGGGCCCCACTTGGCTGCACAGTATGCGTGCATTAAGCCCGCTGCCCTTACAGGTTAAGGCACTGCATATGATAATGCGTTTCAGATTATTGTATACGGTTTGATCATACGAACAGGAATGGTTTGTTTACTTGATGGATTATATGTCAACAATTACACACACTACGATAATGGTCATTATCCGGACATGTACTAAATGTAACGGATTTTCCTGTACTAATTATCAAGCATGAAAATGAAATTGGTTTCAAATATATTTTTCACTTGTTTCTATTGTTTTTTATTGTTTCCTGTAATGAAATAAAACATTCTTATGGCAATTCATCTACAATTATGTAAAACCATCCCATTTTTCAACAAATGGATAATACGTTCGTGTAAACTTACATTCGAGCTATCCATTATTTGCTTATACATGTATTGGGATCGGTAATGTATAGCTTTCCTATACTCCCTCACTTTACAGTAAGCGTCATTAAATTTTGGCGCCAAATAGTGATTAATTTCGCTAACGTAGTGAAAGTGTTGTTTGCAATGGCATACAACTCTAACTCTTTGACTGCTATTTTTCAGAACGATCTAGGAGGCATTTTATGGATGCAGCAGCGAGCACTACTTCAGCCCCAGGTTCTGTGTCCGAAATGTGCTGGGGATATGCGGTTGAAGCGGTATAAGGGCATCGATGGATACAGGTATGTATGCAACGATTATCAGTGTGGCGGAACAAGCAGCATCCGTGTTGGCTCTATATTTTATAACCATAAGCTTGCGCTAGGCAAGCTTATGCGCTGCTGTTATGAGTGGGCCAACAATGCGGATGCTGCTCGTTGCGCCAGGGAAATTAACGTCACCCACAAAACGGTGCTGAAGTTTTATGAAACTATTCGAACGTTTCTTTGGGAAACGTTCGTTTGCACCAGTGGGAAGATCGGAGGGCCCGGTATGACGGTGGAAATCGACGAGACTGCCATCTCTCGTCGAAAGTACAATGTCGGCCGGGTAAGTGCGTCTAACACGCAATGGCTTGTGGGAGGTATATGCCGTGAAACGAGCGAAATTTTCCTTGAGCGTGTTCTAAACCGCTCACAAGCCACCCTCAACGATCTTGTGGTACGGCATGTGGAAGCCGGTACCACAATCATGACCGACTGTTGGGCCGGTTACAATGGGCTAATGGCCCATGGATTTCCCCATGCGACAGTCAACCATTCCATCCACTTTCTCAACCCGAGCGATAACACCATCAATACGCAACGGATTGAGAACGTATGGCGATGGTTGAAGGCATTTTTGAAGAAAAAAGGGACGAATATAAAAAGTAATATAGAACACTACTTTGCTGAGCATCAATTTCGACGATGCAATGACGATGTATTTGTCTCCTTTCTTGATGCCTTGGGGAACGAAGTAGGAAATTTTAAATAATTTTTATTTTTTCCTTCAGCAGGGCGGCCCACAGCAACTTCTCACATGGTCCTGAGAAGATCAAATGCGATACGGACCCAAGGAGGAGGAGGGTTTTGGCAGTAACATGCCAAGTTGGACCAGATTTCTCCTCCTTGTAAAAAAAAAAAAAAACAAAAAAAAAATTTAAGCATAAATGTGATATTTCTTTTAGCGTCTATTTCCAGCTTTCAGATCGTTTTCATAGGCCATTGCATCATTGTGGCGTTAATGTGTGACATATTTTAAGCGGTAAGCTATCTAAGTGAATATAAAGATGCTTTGAACAATTTTTTAACACTGTATTTTCGTTTTAGCTACATCTGCGTTCTGAACGAACGAGGCAACAACCTACCAGCTGGCGGTAGCTCTTTCCAGCACATCTTTTTCTCGATGAAAATTTATTTCACGAGCATGGAGGGTTTGCGGGAATTACAATTTTTTTTCAAGGATGTACTCTGTTGGTGCATACTTGCTATCAAGCTCTTCCGAAAAAACCAACCATTGATTATCTGTTTTTCAGATTTTCCAATTTTATTGATCTGCGCTATATTGGTTTCAATGGTGTCGGAAGAAGCTTACGCCGCATATGAAGGAGAGTTTTTAGTGGGTAAGAATCCCACACTACCCGGGGTATGGGTGTCTTTTAGAAGATCCACTCTCCTTGTAAAAATAAAAAAAAGGAAAAAAACTAACATTTAATAACTGTCGAGTCAAGTATGCCCGGGATAAGCTTTGATTATTTTGTCTGCTCCTGCAGATGCCGATAGTCACTTGACTGCAGTGAAAATTTTCACAACTTTTGCATACGTCAGGTATGATCTCATTGGTACAGTAGTGGAATAGATAGTCGATGTAAATTAGGAATAGCAGGGGCCATAATTGTAAATCAGGAGTACGACAGATATGGCACCATACTTACCTCATATGTCCGCTGTAGGAAGTATGATTGCATACAGGGAACAAAGGTATCAAATCGTCAAGATTTCGCATTTGCTCAGAAGTAAGGTTAGTTATTGTTGCGTGCGTAACGCATAAACTGGTACTCACGTGTGCTCTCCGCAAGAAGCCTCTCGTCGGTTGATGAGCACGAGTGCCCGGTAACAAGGATCGGCATTTACGAGATCGTTATTTCGATCCCGATCAGAGAGCGTCAGCTGCTATCCAGAAACGGATGGCTTTGCGCGTTGTACCGTTTAACTAATAAAGTTTTATGTATTTTTGTAACATTTACGCGACGTTAAAGCTATGAAATATCAAATTTATGTGTTTTAGTATAGGTTATGATAAATGTTAAATACAAATAAGTCGGCTGCTATCAAATGAGTATTGTATTTAACATTAACTAACTACATCTGATTTAAATTTCTTTATTTTAAAAAATTACATTCGTTCGTTATTTTCTATCATACTTTATAAATTTGACTGTGGGGACAACAGTTGAGATATGTATTTCATCCGTGCATTGAAATAATGTAAATATATTAAACACAGAAGCAGTTTTTTGTGTAACGAATCGCCGAATTAATTTATGTTCGCTTTTATCGCATCCATTTCAACCAAAAAATCAGATCCAATCTAAGCAATCAAATGAATTTGTAATTTAAGTTTGTATCAGAAAATCAATCAGTGCAATCCAAGAGAACAATATCGAACACTTCTGTATTTAAATCAAACTCCATAAACCTATTAACATCCTGTTAACTCGTTAGTCTATGACGGCACTGCATTGATGAATAAAGAAAAAAAGCAGGTAAAATTAAAAGAAATACCTTCGTTTATTCTTCTACTACGAGATGCTGCATAGATTCGTTATCCGTTCGCTACGTAACCCTGGATATGAACTTGACTTAACTTGATTGATACTTGATTCGGCAACGAACGCACTTGTTGTTGAGTAAATTTTGTTATTTATTTAACAGTGATCGTTTCCAGCTGTGCTATCCATTCGGCTACTAACTTCATACGTCACGTATGTGCCATCCCGACGGTAGAATTGGAACTAATTAAACGCATGTGCTTCATTCCCTCTGATTCCACTACGAGCTACTGATCAGCAAGCACTAGATCCACTTCACTGGCAAGCTGGCCCGTGCATCTGTTCTATCTGCGAACTTTACGATGGTCTGAAATCTGTAAGAGGCAGAGCCGAATTCAAGATGCTTCTGAATCACTGCACCTTTGCCCAGCCGATTCATAAGGCGAAGTGTAACAGCAATACGGTTTCTTTTTTTCCGCAGAGTAGCAACTACCATATTTAACGTATAAACTGAAACCGAACCACTTAATTAGAAGGTTTATGAAGAAGGACAGACACATGACGATGCTGCTATACATCGTAACATATCCTTCTTTTGATGATTAATTAACGCGATCTAGCATCCGTGAAACAGGAAACAATGTTCAATTACAACACACGATGGTTCTACAAGAGCTACGATGGTTCTACAAGACGTTCAGCCACCGTAAGTATTATTCGACCAGAATATCACTCAACGGCGTTATGCACACGTGTCTACTAAGCCTAAATTCCACCAGCGTTTTCGGATGTCTCGCACTAAAATATCTTCCACAGCACGATCACGCTAGGCATACGATTATGTTTTATATTATCTGATGATGTTTTCTTTTTTCATACAACATATCTTTGCAACATACATACAACATATATTTAACGCACACATAACTCAACAATCCGGTGCACATCCTAATACAATAACCAATCACTTGTATATGACAAAACACTCCTATCACTTTTCCAACGGTAACCTCTGGCGGTGAACTTCGCGCAGGGAGTTCTCCTGGATTATGCTGCTGCATAATCAGACGACAAACATTCAACGGGAATGTGCCTCAGTCTGCTCGGATAGCAGACGAACTGTCGCCAGTAGCCGCTGCTGCCGCATCCAAACGTTGGTGGAAAACATCCGGTAGCAATTTCCAGCGGTAGAAAACATATTCCGGGAGTTTTGGCGCATCATTTTAGCTGCTAGCGCTGGTACCGTTGCGCCTACTGTTGTCATACACTTCGTCTACTGCTGCATCCTCCGATAGCAATCATTCGACCGGGAGTTGCACCGGCCCGGAAAATATCACCAAACGATCACCTGCATTGCATCATTCTGCAAAAATCCGCCAACGGTACACGGCAGGTCGCATAAAATTAGCTGAAACATAAATTAATTAAAACCCTGTACAACAATTAACAGAATAAAATCCAAAGCGAGGACAAAATCATCACTTCCCTGCACAGTAACGATCACGATGCCAAATGTAAACAAACAACACACCAGCGATTGAAAGAAACACACATTGCGTGTGCGCAGCCCCTTAGCACTTTCGAAATGTCAAATGTTTGTTTGGGACTCTATTTTACCTTTTTACCGATTATTTGACAGATACAGGCTTAAAGCTTAAGCTCTCTAACTTTTGGGATGATCTACCCCAATATTGTGCGGAACTCGTTCACTCATTTTAAAGATGGGAACGAATCGAACGGTTCTGATTCTTTGCGCGCATGCCTATTCGGTACGGTTTCGACTTTGTTGTTTGACTGGTAGTGGATAACTGTCGCGCTTTGGAAGGCTTCGCAAAGTAATCAATAAGACATGTCCGTCGATCGCAAAATTTATCAAGAAAATTCAAACACCCGAGTGACCTGAACATACGGCGTATTTTCGACGAATTAACTACACACACACCGATGGCTCACGCTCGGCGTCGACTCCGATCGATGGGATTTAAATTTGCTGCGCCTTTTTGTACGCGTTGAAGCGAGAGCGAATGTGCCAATTTTAGTGAATCGTACTCTGTTAGCTCGGATATTCGAGGCTAGGACGTATCCCCCCAGATATCGTATCCTTTGAAAAGACTGACTCTATGAAATTTATTGTTTAGCCAGCTAATCCAAGGCATAAAAAAATCGTGGAAAAATAGTGCTCTTACTGCATTCACTGCCGTGTGCATAAGTGATGTGCGGGTTAACCCGCATCAACTGGGTCGGAGCCATTCGTAAGCAACCCGTAGTCGAGCAGAAGGTGAACGATTCCGATAAGTACAAGAAAAACAAGTACAAGAAGATAAGTTGAAAACTTTCCTGAAATCTTCCTTTCCTGACTGAAATTACTCTTTATGTATTGTACAATGTACGAGACAAATGCTCAGAAAGGGATCCCTGAGACATGTGTGTTATGCGGAAAACTGTTATTGTTGTTAACAAAATCATCGTTAAAAATCAAAATCGAAAGTTTTGCGGGCCGCATGAGATTAGCAGTTTGAAGACCCTTGGATTAAATCATTCATCGTTCGGTTGATAATATGTAGGTCTTGGGCATCAGGGTTTCCTCTGATTCATTTCCAGACCGATCTTATCATATCGATGCTTCTCACTGATCGCTTTTTTGGCTTTATCTGATCAAAATTTGTGTTCAAATTTTTGATATTATATTTTGCAATGTTAATGAGTGATATATTACCTAAAATTTAGATGAAAATTGACTGGAATAGCCGCAGCTGAGGAAAAATCTATCAAAAGCTTGGCGGGTCACACAGGAGGGCCGTAGTTTGGAGACCCCTGCTATAGAGCAAGGAGCGTCATTAATCACGGCAACAGATTGTGAGGGATATTTTGGCAATATATTTGCGTATATAGAAAAATGTATGCTAGGATTAGAAAAATTCGATTAGTTTACGTTGATTTCAATTATTATAAACGTATTAGATTAGATTAGTGTATGGTTAATTAGTATTTTTACTTTATTTAGTTTGTAAAAAATACGTTAACACCAGTATAATATTTTAGAACAGCGGTGCTTCCGATTCCTCGTCGAGAGGAACCTGTGTCAGCGGGCGAGAATTGAGGATCATCTCAATTTCGGAAAAGGTTGACAACAATACTTCGTCGGTAGGAAGTCTCGAAATTTTCATCTCCCTAAGTACTTTCTTCACCGACTGTACTAGCCTCTCCCAGCATCCTCCAAAATGTGGCGCGCCCGGTGGGTTGAACTTCCAAGTGAGATCGTAATCGGTGAACTCTTCCATCAGTTTGTCGCCATCCACTTCGCTCCAGGCCTCGTTAAGCTCTCGTTCAGCTCCTACGAAATTTGTTCCGCGATCACTCACAATTTCGATCGGTTTACCGCGTCGAGCTATGAATCGCCGGACTGCCATAATACAGGATGCTGTTGTTAGCGTATGGGCGATTTCTAGGTGTACCGCCCTTGTGGTGAGGCACGTAAATAATACGCCCCATCTTTTTTCGCTGCGTCGACCAACCGCTACCGCCATCGGCCCGAAATAGTCTACCCCCGTGTAGGAAAACGCTCGTATGTTTATTCCTAATCGTTGTAGCGGGACATCTGCCATTCTTGGAGGAATTGGGCGTGCGTCGCGATTCTTACAGTGCTGGCAGGCTCGTCGGACGCTATTATATACCGCCATCAGTCTAGGAATACAAAACCTGGAACGAAGTTCATTTAATGCTGTTTGATGATGAACATGCCTGAACCTTTGGTGATGGCGTTCCAGCAGCAGTCGTGTTATCCGGTGACCTCGTGGCAGGATGATAGGACGTTTCGTCTCTTCGTTGATCCAAGCGCAGTTGGCTAATCGTCCTCGCGCTCTAAGTAGACCGTTTTCATCCAGCTCGGGACACAGCTTGTAAATCGAGCTGCTCTTATCAATCTTCGGCTTCCAAGGGTGCTGCGGATCATCCGTTTTTTGTAGTCGTCGGATTTCATCTACAAAGGCATCTCGCTGGGCTAGAATGAAAACTTCTCGTTCTTCGCTTTCGAGCTCGGTTTGTGTTAGTGGACCTCTAGTAAGGCTGTGTCCCTTCGAAAATATTGAATTGACGTAACGTAGAACATAGGCTACAGTCCTTACCAATCGCTGCCACGACGAGAAGCGGTCCACCAAGATCCAGGGTTTTTTAGACACTTTGTGATGAAGTAGGGTCTTTCGTATCTCCTCTGACGTTTCTGCTGGGGTTACTTCACACGTTGGCTATTTAGCTTCTGGTTACCAAAGGAAATCCGGTCCGTGAAACCATCGACTCGCAGGATCAAACTCCGGGGTTCTCTGCCACTTCGTACCTTCATCCGCTACGTTCAGCTTCGTTGGTAGCCAGCACCATTGATGAACCTTGGTTGTCTCAAGGATCTCGCTCACTCTGAAGGCTACGAATTGACTATACCGTCGATGGTCTGCTTGAATCCAACACACTACATCTCGCGAATCCGTCCAATACGTAACTCGCGTGATCTTCAAACGATGTGCGTCGACGATACTGCTGGCAAATCTGGTTCCAACTACAGCGGCTTGTAACTCCAAGCGTGGTATTTAAACAAATTTTAGCGGTGCTACTCGTGTCTTCGAACCAATCAGTGAGCATTCGATATTGCCACTCTCTTCGAAGCGGAAATATGCAATCGCCGCCATTCCGCTTTCACTCGCATCGCAGAACATGTGCAACTGAACATCCGTCGTGTTGCAAGATGATAATTTCCGATAGCAACGGGGTATTCTCACTTGGAAAACGTTTGGAAAGACCTTCACCCATCTTTTCCATTTTTCTGCTAGTTGCCCGTGTAGTTCCTCATCCTAGTCGAGACCTGCTCTCCAGATTTCTTGCAAAAGAATCTTAATATACATTAAGAAATTTCCAATCAAGCCCATAGGGTCGTAGACGGTCATTAATGTGCTGAGTACTTCTCTTTTGTTGGGCATTCTCTTACCGGACAGCAATTGTTCATCGTGCTTCGGGGGAGAGTTTAAAGGTGAACTCATCACTCGACGTATCCCACCACATCCCTAAGACTTTCTCGGTTGTGGCACCCGTGCACATGATCGCCCCTTCCGAAGTGCACTCTTTCTGCTCCATCTTGGCTGCTACACGGCTGGAATTGGAGAGCCAGTTTCGGATTTCGAACCGTCCTTCTTGATGTATGTATCGTACCTCTTCGGCTAGTGCGATGGCCTCGTCCTCCGTCTCCACGCTGGCGAGCATGTCGTCAACGTAATGCTTCTCTCTGATACAGCGTACGGCGCGTGGAAATTGTTGTTCAAACCTTGTCGCGTTTAAGTTCTTAACAAATTGCGCTCTACTTGGTGAACAAGCCGCTCCAAACGTCATTACGGTTACCGCGTAGACCGTAGGGTCACGGTCCGTAGCCTCTTTCCGATCCCAGAAGAAAAGTTGTGAACGCTGATCTTCGGGTTTCATCCTCACTTGGAAAAACATTTCCTTTATGTCGCCAACTATGGCGACCCGATGATTGCGGAATTTGTAGAGTACCGTCAGGAGCCCTGCCAATAAATCCGGACCCGCCAGTAGGAACGTGATGAGGCTCACACCACGCACCTTTGCTGCTGCGTCGAACACCAGGCGTACCTTCCCGGGTTTATTCGGATTGAATACTGGAAACACCGGAAGATACCAGTCGCGTTCGCCACGGGCGGTGAGTTCCGTTGATGTAAGTCTTCGAACATACCCCTGGTCTTCATATTTCTCCGTAGACACCCATATCGTTTAAGAGCCATCTCCTTAGAGCACGGAAAACGGACATTGCCAAAACGCCATAGCAGACATGTCTCGTAATGACCCCTCATGAGCCTGGTCTGAGTTGTGAGCATCTGCAATGCTCTTTCGTCGTCCTTAGACAGCATTGGAACAGCTGTCTTTGATATCAACGAGCCCAACGATTCAATGGAGAAAAACTCCTTCATTGCTGCGTCCGCAGCTCGCATGTCACCCGAGCTGCACAAGCATATGTGGTAGCTACGATGTATCTGGGGAAGAGAGGAGAAACCTGCGCACGGTCCGAAAACGACCCAGCCTAATTGCGTTTTCACGGCGGCTGGTTCATGCTCCCTACCTTCAGCATACCTGAGTGGTCGTACCAAATGGCAGTTATCTATGCCGATCAGCAAACGTGGACTAGCGTCGGTGTACGATGTTAGAGGGAGGTTAATCAATCTGCAATCAATTCTTCCTCGATAAACGTTCCCGATGATCCACTATCCACGAATGCAACAGTGTCAACCGCTTTTCCATTCCCGTAAATAATTACGGGAACATACTGGAACAACACTCCATCGTTGGCTGCTGTATGGGCGTTTATGGTTTCCACTGTCGCTTTGGAAATCGTCGGCGTCTGATACCTCGGTGTCCCATTACGATGCAGCATGTTATGATGTTGTAGAATGCACCCATCTTTGCCACACGGTTTCTGCACATTACACACACTCACGTGACTTCTCAAACACTTTCGGCACAGCTTTTCCTGCTTGACTGTGATCCACCGTTGATTGACATCCATTTCTACGAACTTGGGACACTCCGTTAAGCTCGTACACACACACTTTAACTAACAACGCACTTGTTCAGCTTAACAGGATCGCTCGGTGCTTTCTCGCTTACCATCGTATGTAGGTAGGATGTAGGCTTTACTTTCCGCTTTTTCTCTTCTGACGTCGATCTCTCATTTCTCGGCTCGTCAAATGAGGGTATCGTGTTGAAGCTGGCCGCCTCAAGCTCTCTCTCCATCCAATAGCTAAAATCCTGAATGCTTGGTATGCCTTGTCGTAGGCAGTGATGGGACCAATCGCGACGTAATACAGCTGGGAGCCTATCGACAATTTCCTGCAGTAACGATACGTTATACGCGTACCCGAACATACCGGAAGCAGAGATCACCGCAGCCATTTCTTGCACTGCGTTGCCGAAGTCTACGACGGAATCGATCCGCTCAAGCTTTGGCGACGGAAGCTGTCGAATTTTCCGAATCAGGCAGCTGACGATTAGTTCAGGGCGTCCAAAATGGCGGCGTAGTACGTTCATAATCTGAGGAAGATCGTTAGCCGTTAGTCTAGCTCCAACTATATCCCGAGCCTTACCACGAAGGGCCTTCAACAGCCGCTCGATGTTTTCCTCGTCCGTATATCCGTACATCGCCGTTGTTCGCTCCATATTGGACACAAACGTGGACCACTCCTCTGGTCGGCCAGAGAACGTCGGAAGGTCTCTTAAATTCCCTTGACGGGCGTAGAGTTGACTCTGGTTCAGAGTCGGGATGGTGTGATCGCCTGTATTTTCTCGCCGGTCTGTTGTAACGTGTCCGTGCGACACGTTTCCTCCGAAACTACGTGTGCTGTGTAATGGTCCTGGTTGTCGAGTGAAAGGGGGGGGGGGGCGTGAAGGTAGCAGCAGGTGTGGAGCCAGTATGGCCCCCTTGGAATCTGCCTAAACGCTCCGTTGCAGCCGTCCACTCGTTCAACTTCTCAGCACGCATTTTCACTGCACTTTCGATACTATCACCGTTCACTAAAACACTGCTACCTTGGTTTCGAATGCTGAGGCGCGTCCTTTCTAACGCGAGCCTTTGCTGCTCTAGCTCAAGCTCCTTCATCCTCAACTCAATCTCCATCAACCCAATATCCACTCGGTTTGGCGATGGCGTCCCTCCGTGGCACGCCAAATCTCCATCGCGTGATGGAAACGGATTGCACTGCGATGTCACCGGGATACGTTCCATCGGACGCGACAAACGCTGCGTGGTAGTGGTTTCAATGTCAAACGCAAAATATTGCTGCGCAGAGGCTGACGCGTTTCCAGGCAAATCGTTTCGCGGTGGCTCATCTCCTGGCGCCGTAGACGTTACAGGGCGATGAACTTCGTTGACCGCGAGTGACCCGGGGATGACGCCAGTCGTATCGAACGATGGCAGCATCATTGGCGTCGAAACCATTGGCTGAATCGGTGAATTTATATGTTCCGAAGTTCCGGCCGATGCTACTGTCTGATCACTTTCCGTGTTCATAGTGTGTTTTTCGTGTGCACTTATTTCACGCGCGGAGAACCGTATTTACTTTGTAAAACTCGCGAAATTTGTCCCGATTCTGCGAAACGTCATGCGACCGAACAGTGGTATGTACGTCGGTGTTCTCACTAGCTTACACGTAACACTATCAAATTCACGTAATAAATTTTGAAAATGTTGCAAACTTTCGGACTTGTGTAATATTTTTAACAGCCTCGATTCGGTTAGAGACGTTCAAAATTTATTACTGCCTTTTTGTGTGGTCTGCAACAGGAAAGAACTCGATCCTCGCAATGCAGTCCCTTTTATCCCCCTGATGGTGGCGCCCTCTTCCGTCATTCGTCCCGAACTCCTATCGTTGCTAATAGCGGTGTTCAGACGTATGTAGAAACAGGCGTGAACTAGGCGCGAACGCTGTCAAACGGGCCGTTCACGCTCCGAATCGTTCAACATACGTGTGAACACCTTCATTTGGTCGTCGTTTCAAATGGGTGGATTTTGACAGTTCATTTGTTTACATTGTTTGAATTTATAAAAGCGCAAGGTAAACTATCCGTGAAAATGTTGTGTAAAATTCTATTAACAGTATTAATTATTGTTTCTTTCGTTTATTTAGTATGGATTTAGCTATTGCCAATCAACTGCCGCTATATAACGCAACATTTTTAAAAGTTGTACAAGCGATTCGAAAGAAGCAGAAAAACAAAATGCAATCACGAATTTGGATGCACCCAATTCATTTGGATCGAGACGAGAATGGGAACAAGCTGTTCGAGCTTTTAGCGAAGGAAAATCTTGATAAGACAATAAAACAGTACATAAGGATGACAGAAGCAGATTTTTATTATCTGCTCTCGCTGCTGGACCATAAAATATATCGTATGGATACGGTGATGCGCAAGGCGATTACAACAAAAGAACGGTTGGCTATAACATTACGATTTTTAGCCACAGGAGATTCATTTGGGAGTCTTCATTTGCTATTTCACGTAAGTAAAAAGCAAAATTGTAACTCAATGACGAAGACATTATACAAAAAAATCAATCGTTTTAGGATTAATATTTCTGTTTGTTATTTGAGGTTACAAAGGTTGTCTTGCATAGCCAGTCTTGCTTGATTGCTGAAGTAAAAGATATTCATCATAACTGAATACATGCAATCGTTGCTGGTCGTCTCCTAACTCTAACCATATCACAGCTCGGTCGAACAATTCAAAGAAACATATCAGGATAGTACTCCTTTAGCTTCGTTGTATATCGGCTATATATACGTAACAGTATCGACGGTAATCTTAGCTTTGGCAAATGTGTGTTCTACACGTAAGCATATTTATTTAGTTTACTGTA